>NW_026138057.1:4462500-5085500 GCF_025592945.1 Manacus candei
TATGTGCAAACCCGGTTCCCTAACCTTAACCTTAAAAAAAACCCAGCAAGCTATGCACAAAACCAGTTCCCTAACCCTAACTTTAAAAAAGAGACTGCAAGCTACTAGGGTTAGGGTAAGGGTTAGGGTTGGGGTTAGGGTTTAGGGTTAGGGTTAGGGTTAGGGTTAGGGTTCGGGTTAGGGTTACGGTTAGGGTTAGGGTAAGGGTTTGGGGTTAGGGTTGGGGTTAGGGTTAGGGTTAGTCAGAATCTGTCTCATTGCGCGATCTAACTGTCACGGGTTTACCCCATTCCAGGAACGCAGTGCTGCCCAGTAAACCTCTCTCGGGCTATAAGCCCGATTCAGTGCCCACCGCTGTCAGAATCTTTTGCTTTTTCTCTTGGGTCTCTGCTTTTGCTGTTGCTGTTCTGTTGCGTGTCTGGCAGAATACCCACCGCTGTCCGGTATGTACTCTGCTTCTATAGAGCACTGGCCCCGCCCACTGGGTGGAGTCAAGAGGTGGAGTCCGTGTTGATTGTTCTGCGTCACTGGCTCCGCCTACTGGGTGGAGTCAGTGCTGATTGGTGTTACAACCCGCCCCAGGAAAAGGGGAGAGGGGGTAACTCAGGTTTTTATTAATAATTCCCTTGGGGTGGATTAAAGTGAAACGACACTAAATAATCCATGTCTGAAAACATATACTGGCAAGGTTTGCTTTAACAGTTCTGTATCAACAGGCATGCTAGCAGTTTGGGTGTTGTCATACCACAATGTGACACAGTGTAAGGGGGGTACTTTTGAATTAGATGATCAATGGAGCATAGAGGCGTGAGAACGGAATCATATTAGGATGTGAAACCAGCTAGAGTATGGTACAATGTAACTTCATGGCACAAGCTAATTGTAAGGTCTATTGTGCTTTTCAGCAAGTCAGCCTGATATCCCCTATTATCAGAGCTGAGTTCTTCCTTGGTTTTGCTACATATTGCAAGATAGATACATCTACCCTTGAAACACAATGGTAGAGGTCATCCATAGGGGTGAGAAAGATGATGATGGGAGGAAGATTATGTGGGCAGGGGTCGCTCGCCCCTTGCCCTACAAGTAGGGCATGCGCAGACTGCTGCCATGAGGTAATGATCGGGCGGTGTTTGGCTGCCATTCAGGCATCACCTTATACTGCGTACTGGCCCTACGTAGTGTAATGCGGAACTGATAAAATGGGGTGTCGGAGCTGCTGAGTTGAGCGATACTCATCCTACCACCGAGACTGTGTTGCTCCGCGGGGACGCCCGCTAAGCATGGGTACCGACCAGCTGCTGCAGATCGTGACAGCCCTGGCCTGTCTGTGTGGGTAAGCACAGTTTTTTGATAGGAAACAACTGAGAGAACAAACTTTTTTAATATCCTTTTAGTGTTCCTTTAAGTCTCCTTTTATGTTTATACTATTTTTCCTTTAGTTTCCCCTTTTACTAAGATCCTTTTTTTTTTTTGGTATCCCTTTTCACTAGTTAATACTGTATTAAATGCTGTTCGTGGTATTTGTTTTAATGCCACCCGATAAGATAGTTACTTTGTATCCTTTTTTAGTTTTTAATTCCTCTTGCTGAGTTTATTACTATTCTTATTATTCTCACTGTAATAAAAGATATTTTGTGTGCTTGAGTATTTTTTGGCACTTGTCTTTATTCCGGACATGTATCCGAACGTACTGCTACACACAGAGATAACCTTTGGGGGGGGGAAAGAAAATGCCTAGGGGAGAGAAAGGCAGGATAAGAGCAAGGGAGAGTAAGAGAAAGAAAAGCTGAGAGTGGACAGATGTATATAGTCACCGCCCACGGGGTCCAGCGATGCTTCCATGTCTGTCAGTTGAAGTGGTGGCCTTGATCTGCTGGGGGTGAAGGAGGGAAGTCCCCATACTCCAAGAAGTTATAAGTTATAGCCATGATTAGTGTCACGGACCATGCCTCGAGCCTCCAACATCTCGAGGGTTGCAGTCTCTCTTCTAAGGTTAGGGAACAGGCTTCGGGCATAGCTTGCAGTTACTGTGTGGACCAATTGTCAGAGACTGAAATGGTTAATGATTTATGCATTCTAGGAGACTTTTCAGGCTTTTGACTTGCATGATACCTCTGATGAGCAGTCAGGCCCCTCCTTCCCTCCAGTGCTGACGGTGTGAAGCCCTGAAAAGGCAAGAGCTGAGCTTACAGGCTTTTGACTGTTGATATATCTGATGAGGAATCAGGCCCCTCCCTCCCTCTGCTATGAGATGTTAGGGTTAGGGTTAGGGTTAAGGTTAGCAAGGGTTAGGGTTTAGGTTTTAGGGTTTACGGTTTGGGGGTTAAGGTTGGGGTGTGGGTTTGGGTTAGGGTTTAGTGTTAGGGTTAGGATTAGGGTTAGGCAGAATCGGTCTCAATGCGCGATCTAACAATCGCGGGTTTAGCCCATTCCAGACACGCAGCGGTGCCCAATAAGCCCCTCTGGGGCTATAAGCCCGATTCACTGCCCACCGCTGTCAGAATCTTTTGCTTTTTCTCTTGGGTCTCTGCCATTGCTGTTGCTGTTCTGTTGCGTGTCTGGTAGAATACCCACCGTCCAGTATGTACTCTGCTTCTATAGAGCACTGGCCCCGCCCACTGGGTGGAGTCAAGAGGTGGAGTCAATGCTGATTGGTCCGCGTCACTGGCTTTGCCTACTGGGCGGAGTCAGTGCTGATTGGTTCACAAAGTAACTGCAAGTTATGCGCAAACCCTTTTCCCTAACACTAACCCTAAAAAAGAGACTGCAAGCTATGCGCAAACCCGGTTCCCTAGCCCTAACCCTAAAAAAGAGACTGCAAGCTATGCGCAAACCCGGTTCCCTAACCCTAAAAATAACCTGCAAGCTACGCGCAAACCCTTTTCCCTACCCCTCACCTTAAAAAAGAGACTGCAAGCTACTAAGGTTAGATTTAGGGTAAGGGTTAGGGTTAGGGTTAGGGTTAGGGTTAGGGTTAGGGTTTGGGTTAGGTTTTGAGTTAGGGTTAGCGTTAGAAAGGGTTAGGGTTAAGGTTAGGAAATTTAGGGTTAGGGTTAGGGTTAGCAAAAGTTAGGGTTAGGGTTAGGGTTAGGTTTAGGGTTAGCAAAAGACAGGGTTAGGGTTAGGGTTAGGGTTTTGGGTAAGGGTTAGGGTTAGGAAGAATTTGTCTCAGTGCGCGATCTAACAATCGCGGGTTTAGCCCATTCCGGACACGCAGCGGTGCCCAATAAGCCCCTCTCAGGCTATAAGCCCGATTCACTGCCCACCGCTGTCAGAATCTTTTGCTTTTTCTCTTGGGTCTCTACTTTTGCTGTTGCTGTTCTGTTGCGTGTCTGGCAGAATACACACCGCCGTCCAGTATGTACTCTGCTTCTATAGAGCACTGTCCCCTAACCCCAACATTAAAAGAGAGACTGGAAGCTATGCGCAAACCCTGTTCCCTAACCCTAACCCTAACCAAGAGACTGCAAGCTATGCGCAAACCTTTTTCCCTAACCCTAACCTTAAAAGTGAGAATGCAAGCTATGCGCAAACCCTTTTCCCTAACCCTAACCCTAAAAACGAGACTGCAAGTTATGCGCAAACCCTCTTCCCTAACCCTAACCTTAAAAGAGAGACTGCAAACTATGCGCAAACCCTGTTACCTAACCCTAACCTTAAAAAAGAGACTGCAAGCTATACGCAAACCCTTTTCTCTGAACCTAACCTTAAAAAAGAGACTGCAAGCTATGCGCAAACCCGATTCCCTGACCTAATCCTAAAAAAGCGAATGCAAGCTATGTGCAAACCCTGTTCCCTAAACTTAACCTTAAAAAAAACCCAGCAAACTATGCACAAAACCAGTTCCCTAACCCTAACTTTAAAAAAGAGACTGCAAGTTACTAGGGTTAGGGTAAGGGTTAGGGTTGGGGTTAGGGTTTAGGGTTAGGGTTAGGGTTAGGGTTAGGGTTCGGGTTAGGGTTACGGTTAGGGTTAGGGTAAGGGTTTGGGGTTAGGGTTGGGGTTAGGGTTAGGGTTAGTCAGAATCTGTCTCATTGCGCGATCTAACTGTCACGGGTTTACCCCATTCCAGGAACGCAGTGCTGCCCAGTAAACCTCTCTCGGGCTATAAGCCCGATTCAGTGCCCACCGCTGTCAGAATCTTTTGCTTTTTCTCTTGGGTCTCTGCTTTTGCTGTTGCTGTTCTGTTGCGTGTCTGGCAGAATACCCACCGCTGTCCGGTATGTACTCTGCTTCTATAGAGCACTGGCCCCGCCCACTGGGTGGAGTCAAGAGGTGGAGTCCGTGTTGATTGTTCTGCGTCACTGGCTCCGCCTACTGGGTGGAGTCAGTGCTGATTGGTGTTACAACCCGCCCCAGGAAAAGGGGAGAGGGGGTAACTCAGGTTTTTATTAATAATTCCCTTGGGGTGGATTAAAGTGAAACAACACTAAATAATCCGTGTCTGAAAACATATACTGGCAAGGTTTGCTTTAACAATTCTGTATCAACAGGCATGCTAGCAGTTTGGGTGTTGTCATACCACAATGTGACACAGTGTAAGGGGGGTACTTTTGAATTAGATGATCAATGGAGCATAGAGGCGTGAGAACGGAATCATATTAGGATGTGAAACCAGCTAGAGTATGGTACAATGTAACTTCATGGCACAAGCTAATTGTAAGGTCTATTGTGCTTTTCAGCAAGTCAGCCTGATATCCCCTATTATCAGAGCTGAGTTCTTCCTTGGTTTTGCTACATATTGCAAGATAGATACATCTACCCTTGAAACACAATGGTAGAGGTCATCCATAGGGGTGAGAAAGATGATGATGGGAGGAAGATTATGTGGGCAGGGGTCGCTCGCCCCTTGCCCTACAAGTAGGGCATGCGCAGACTGCTGCCATGAGGTAATGATCGGGCGGTGTTTGGCTGCCATTCAGGCATCACCTTATACTGCGTACTGGCCCTACGTAGTGTAATGCGGAACTGATAAAATGGGGTGTCGGAGCTGCTGAGTTGAGCGATACTCATCCTACCACCGAGACTGTGTTGCTCCGCGGGGACGCCCGCTAAGCATGGGTAGCTGCTGCAGATCGTGACAGCCCTGGCCTGTCTGTGTGGGTAAGCACAGTTTTTTGATAGGAAACAACTGAGAGAACAAACTTTTTTAATATCCTTTTAGTGTTCCTTTAAGTCTCCTTTTATGTTTATACTACTTTTCCTTTAGTTTCCCCTTTTACTAAGATCCTTTTTTTTTTTTGGTATCCCTTTTCACTAGTTAATACTGTATTAAATGCTGTTCGTGGTATTTGTTTTAATGCCACCCGATAAGATAGTTACTTTGTATCCTTTTTTAGTTTTTAATTCCTCTTGCTGAGTTTATTACTATTCTTATTATTCTCACTGTAATAAAAGATATTTTGTGTGCTTGAGTATTTTTTGGCACTTGTCTTTATTCCGGACATGTATCCGAACGTACTGCTACACACAGAGATAACCTTTGGGGGGGGGAAAGAAAATGCCTAGGGGAGAGAAAGGCAGGATAAGAGCAAGGGAGAGTAAGAGAAAGAAAAGCTGAGAGTGGACAGATGTATATAGTCACCGCCCACGGGGTCCAGCGATGCTTCCATGTCTGTCAGTTGAAGTGGTGGCCTTGATCTGCTGGGGGTGAAGGAGGGAAGTCCCCATACTCCAAGAAGTTATAAGTTATAGCCATGATTAGTGTCACGGACCATGCCTCGAGCCTCCAACATCTCGAGGGTTGCAGTCTCTCTTCTAAGGTTAGGGAACAGGCTTCGGGCATAGCTTGCAGTTACTGTGTGGACCAATTGTCAGAGACTGAAATGGTTAATGATTTATGCATTCTAGGAGACTTTTCAGGCTTTTGACTTGCATGATACCTCTGATGAGCAGTCAGGCCCCTCCTTCCCTCCAGTGCTGACGGTGTGAAGCCCTGAAAAGGCAAGAGCTGAGCTTACAGGCTTTTGACTGTTGATATATCTGATGAGGAATCAGGCCCCTCCCTCCCTCTGCTATGAGATGTTAGGGTTAGGGTTAGGGTTAAGGTTAGCAAGGGTTAGGGTTTAGGTTTTAGGGTTTACGGTTTGGGGGTTAAGGTTGGGGTGTGGGTTTGGGTTAGGGTTTAGTGTTAGGGTTAGGATTAGGGTTAGGCAGAATCGGTCTCAATGCGCGATCTAACAATCGCGGGTTTAGCCCATTCCAGACACGCAGCGGTGCCCAATAAGCCCCTCTGGGGCTATAAGCCCGATTCACTGCCCACCGCTGTCAGAATCTTTTGCTTTTTCTCTTGGGTCTCTGCCATTGCTGTTGCTGTTCTGTTGCGTGTCTGGTAGAATACCCACCCCCGTCCAGTATGTACTCTGCTTCTATAGAGCACTGGCCCCGCCCACTGGGTGGAGTCAAGAGGTGGAGTCAATGCTGATTGGTCCGCGTCACTGGCTTTGCCTACTGGGCGGAGTCAGTGCTGATTGGTTCACAAAGTAACTGCAAGTTATGCGCAAACCCTTTTCCCTAACACTAACCCTAAAAAAGAGACTGCAAGCTATGCGCAAACCCGGTTCCCTAGCCCTAACCCTAAAAAAGAGACTGCAAGCTATGCGCAAACCCGGTTCCCTAACCCTAAAAATAACCTGCAAGCTACGCGCAAACCCTTTTCCCTACCCCTCACCTTAAAAAAGAGACTGCAAGCTACTAAGGTTAGATTTAGGGTAAGGGTTAGGGTTAGGGTTAGGGTTAGGGTTAGGGTTAGGGTTTGGGTTAGGTTTTGAGTTAGGGTTAGCGTTAGAAAGGGTTAGGGTTAAGGTTAGGAAATTTAGGGTTAGGGTTAGGGTTAGCAAAAGTTAGGGTTAGGGTTAGGGTTAGGTTTAGGGTTAGCAAAAGACAGGGTTAGGGTTAGGGTTAGGGTTTTGGGTAAGGGTTAGGGTTAGGAAGAATTTGTCTCAGTGCGCGATCTAACAATCGCGGGTTTAGCCCATTCCGGACACGCAGCGGTGCCCAATAAGCCCCTCTCAGGCTATAAGCCCGATTCACTGCCCACCGCTGTCAGAATCTTTTGCTTTTTCTCTTGGGTCTCTGCTTTTGCTGTTGCTGTTCTGTTGCGTGTCTGGCAGAATACACACCGCCGTCCAGTATGTTCTCTGCTTCTATAGAGCACTGTCCCCTAACCCCAACATTAAAAGAGAGATTGGAAGCTATGCACAAACCCTGTTCCCTAACCCTAACCAAGAGACTGCAAGCTATGCGCAAACCTTTTTCCCTAACCTTAACCTTAAAAGTGAGAATGCAAGCTATGTGCAAACCCTTTTCCCTAACCCTAACCCTAAAAACAAGACTGCAAGTTATGCGCAAACCCTCTTCCCTAACCCTAACCTTAAAAAAGAGACTGCAAACTATGCGCAAACCCTGTTACCTAACCCTAACCTTAAAAAAGAGACTGCAAGCTATACGCAAACCCTTTTCTCTGAACCTAACCTTAAAAAAGAGACTGCAAGCTATGCGCAAACCCGATTCCCTGACCTAATCCTAAAAAAGCGAATGCAAGCTATGTGCAAACCCTGTTCCCTAACCTTAACCTTAAAAAAGAGACTGCAAGCTATGCACAAAACCAGTTCCCTAACCCTAACTTTAAAAAAGAGACTGCAAGCTACTAGGGTTAGGGTAAGGGTTAGGGTAAGGCTTAGGGTTCGGGTTAGGGTTTAGGGTACTGTTAGGGTTAGGGTTAGGGTAAGGGTTAGGGGGTAGGGTTGGGGTTAGGGTTAGGGTTAGTCAGAATCTGTCTCAATGCGCGATCTAACTGTCACGGGTTTACCCCATTCCAGGAACGCAGTGCTGCCCAGTAAACCTCTCTCGGGCTATAAGCCCGATTCAGTGCCCACCGCTGTCAGAATCTTTTGCTTTTTCTCTTGGGTCTCTGCTTTTGCTGTTGCTGTTCTGTTGCGTGTCTGGCAGAATACCCACCGCTGTCCGGTATGTACTCTGCTTCTATAGTGCACTGGCCCCGCCCACTGGGTGGAGTCAAGAGGTGGAGTCCGTGTTGATTGTTCTGTGTCACTGGCTCCGCCTACTGGGCGGAGTCAGTGCTGATTGGTGTTACAACCCGCCCCAGGAAAAGGGGAGAGGGGGTAACTCAGGTTTTTATTAATAATTCCCTTGGGGTGGATTAAAGTGAAACGACACTAAATAATCCGTGTCTGAAAACATATACTGGCAAGGTTTGTTTTAACAATTCTGTATCAACAGGCATGCTAGCAGTTTGGGTGTTGTCATACCACAATGTGACACAGTGTAAGGGGGGTACTTTTGAATTAGATGATCAATGGAGCATAGAGGCGTGAGAACGGAATCATATTAGGATGTGAAACCAACTAGAGTATGGTACAATGTAACTTCATGGCACAAGCTAATTGTAAGGTCTATTGTGCTTTTTAGCAAGTCAGCCTGATATCCCCTATTATCAGAGCTGAGTTCTTCCTTGGTTTTGCTACATATTGCAAGATAGATACATCTACCCTTGAAACACAATGGTAGAGGTCATCCATAGGGGTGAGAAAGATGATGATGGGAGGAAGATTATGTGGGCAGGGGTCGCTCGCCCCTTGCCCTACAAGTAGGGCATGCGCAGACTGCTGCCATGAGGTAATGATCAGGCGGTGTTTGGCTGCCATTCAGGCATCACCTTATACTGCGTACTGGTCCTACGTAGTGTAATGTGGAACTGATAAAATGGGGTGTCAGAGCTGCTGAGTTGAGCGATACTCATCCTACCACCGAGACTGTGTTGCTCCGCGGGGACGCCCGCTAAGCATGGGTACCGACCAGCTGCTGCAGATCGTGACAGTCCTGGCCTGTCTGTGTGGGTAAGCACAGTTTTTTGATAGGAAACAACTGAGAGAACAAACTTTTTTAATATCCTTTTAGTGTTCCTTTAAGTCTCCTTTTATGTTTATACTATTTTTCCTTTAGTTTCCCCTTTTACTAAGATCCTTTTTTTTTTTGGTATCCCTTTTCACTAGTTAATACTGTATTAAATGCTGTTCGTGGTATTTGTTTTAATGTCACCCGATAAGATAGTTACTTTGTATCCTTTTTTAGTTTTTAATTCCTCTGGCTAAGTTTATTACTATTCTTATTATTCTCACTGTAATAAAAGATATTTTGTGTGCTTGAGTATTTTTTGGCACTTGTCTTTATTCCGGACATGTATCCGAACGTACTGCTACACACAGAGATAACCTTTGGGGGGGGGGAAGAAAATGCCTAGGGGAGAGAAAGGCAGGATAAGAGCAAGGGAGAGTAAGAGAAAGAAAAGCTGAGAGTGGACAGATGTATATAGTCACCGCCCACGGGGTCCAGCGATGCTTCCATGTCTGTCAGTTGAAGTGGTGGCCTTGATCTGCTGGGGGTGAAGGAGGGAAGTCCCCATACTCCAAGAAGTTATAAGTTATAGCCATGATTAGTGTCATGGACCATGCCTCGAGCCTCCAACATCTCGAGGGTTGCAGTCTCTCTTCTAAGGTTAGGGAACAGGCTTCGGGCATAGCTTGCAGTTACTGTGTGGACCAATTGTCAGAGACTGAAATGGTTAATGATTTATGCATTCTAGGAGACTTTTCAGGCTTTTGACTTGCATGATACCTCTGATGAGCAGTCAGGCCCCTCCTTCCCTCCAGTGCTGACGGTGTGAAGCCCTGAAAAGACAAGAGTTGAGCTTACAGGCTTTTGACTGTTGATATATCTGATGAGGAATCAGGCCCCTCCCTCCCTCTGCTATGAGATGTTAGGGTTAGGGTTAGGGTTAAGGTTAGCAAGGGTTAGGGTTTAGGTTTTAGGGTTTACGGTTTGGGGGTTAAGGTTGGGGTGTGGGTTTGGGTTAGGGTTTAGTGTTAGGGTTAGGATTAGGGTTAGGCAGAATCGGTCTCAATGCGCGATCTAACAATCGCGGGTTTAGCCCATTCCAGACACGCAGCGGTGCCCAATAAGCCCCTCTGGGGCTATAAGCCCGATTCACTGCCCACCGCTGTCAGAATCTTTTGCTTTTTCTCTTGGGTCTCTGCCATTGCTGTTGCTGTTCTGTTGCGTGTCTGGTAGAATACCCACCGTCCAGTATGTACTCTGCTTCTATAGAGCACTGGCCCCGCCCACTGGGTGGAGTCAAGAGGTGGAGTCAATGCTGATTGGTCCGCGTCACTGGCTTTGCCTACTGGGCGGAGTCAGTGCTGATTGGTTCACAAAGTAACTGCAAGCTATGCGCAAACCCTTTTCCCTAACACTAACCCTAAAAAAGAGACTGCAAGCTATGCGCAAACCCGGTTCCCTAGCCCTAACCTTAAAAAAGAGACTGCAAGCTATGCGCAAACCCGGTTCCCTAACCCTAAAAATAACCTGCAAGCTACGCGCAAACCCTTTTCCCTACCCCCACCTTAAAAAAGGGACTGCAAGCTACTAAGGTTAGATTTAGGGTAAGGGTTAGGGTTAGGGTTAGGGTTAGGGTTAGGGTTTGGGTTAGGTTTTGAGTTAGGGTTAGCGTTAGAAAGGGTTAGGGTTAAGGTTAGGAAATTTAGGGTTAGGGTTAGGGTTAGCAAAAGTTAGGGTTAGGGTTAGGGTTAGGTTTAGGGTTAGCAAAAGACAGGGTTAGGGTTAGGGTTAGGGTTTTGGGTAAGGGTAAGGGTTAGGGTTAGGAAGAATTTGTCTCAGTGCGCGATCTAACAATCGCGGGTTTAGCCCATTCCGGACACGCAGCGGTGCCCAATAAGCCCCTCTCAGGCTATAAGCCCGATTCACTGCCCACCGCTGTCAGAATCTTTTGCTTTTTCTCTTGGGTCTCTGCTTTTGCTGTTGCTGTTCTGTTGCGTGTCTGGCAGAATACACACCGCCGTCCAGTATGTACTCTGCTTCTATAGAGCACTGTCCCCTAACCCCAACATTAAAAGAGAGACTGGAAGCTATGCGCAAACCCTGTTCCCTAACCCTAACCCTAACCAAGAGACTGCAAGCTATGCGCAAACCTTTTTCCCTAACCCTAACCTTAAAAGTGAGAATGCAAGCTATGCGCAAACCCTTTTCCCTAACCCTAAGCCTAAAAACGAGACTGCAAGTTATGCGCAAACCCTCTTCCCTAACCCTAACCTTAAAAGAGAGACTGCAAACTATGCGCAAACCCTGTTACCTAACCCTAACCTTAAAAAAGAGACTGCAAGCTATACGCAAACCCTTTTCTCTGAACCTAACCTTAAAAAAGAGACTGCAAGCTATGCGCAAACCCGATTCCCTGACCTAATCCTAAAAAAGCGAATGCAAGCTATGTGCAAACCCGGTTCCCTAACCTTAACCTTAAAAAAAACCCAGCAAGCTATGCACAAAACCAGTTCCCTAACCCTAACTTTAAAAAAGAGACTGCAAGCTACTAGGGTTAGGGTTAGGGTTAGGGTTCGGGTTAGGGTTAGGGTTAGGGTAAGGGTTTGGGGTTAGGGTTGGGGTTAGGGTTAGGGTTAGTCAGAATCTGTCTCATTGCGCGATCTAACTGTCACGGGTTTACCCCATTCCAGGAACGCAGTGCTGCCCAGTAAACCTCTCTCGGGCTATAAGCCCGATTCAGTGCCCACCGCTGTCAGAATCTTTTGCTTTTTCTCTTGGGTCTCTGCTTTTGCTGTTGCTGTTCTGTTGCGTGTCTGGCAGAATACCCACCGCTGTCCAGTATGTACTCTGCTTCTATAGAGCACTGGCCCCGCCCACTGGGTGGAGTCAAGAGGTGGAGTCCGTGTTGATTGTTCTGCGTCACTGGCTCCGCCTACTGGGTGGAGTCAGTGCTGATTGGTGTTACAACCCGCCCCAGGAAAAGGGGAGAGGGGGTAACTCAGGTTTTTATTAATAATTCCCTTGGGGTGGATTAAAGTGAAACGACACTAAATAATCCATGTCTGAAAACATGTACTGGCAAGGTTTGCTTTAACAGTTCTGTATCAACAGGCATGCTAGCAGTTTGGGTGTTGTCATACCACAATGTGACACAGTGTAAGGGGGGTACTTTTGAATTAGATGATCAATGGAGCATAGAGGCGTGAGAACGGAATCATATTAGGATGTGAAACCAGCTAGAGTATGGTACAATGTAACTTCATGGCACAAGCTAATTGTAAGGTCTATTGTGCTTTTTAGCAAGTCAGCCTGATATCCCCTATTATCAGAGCTGAGTTCTTCCTTGGTTTTGCTACATATTGCAAGATAGATACATCTACCCTTGAAACACAATGGTAGAGGTCATCCATAGGGGTGAGAAAGATGATGATGGGAGGAAGATTATGTGGGCAGGGGTCGCTCGCCCCTTGCCCTACAAGTAGGGCATGCGCAGACTGCTGCCATGAGGTAATGATCGGGCGGTGTTTGGCTGCCATTCAGGCATCACCTTATACTGCGTACTGGCCCTACGTAGTGTAATGTGGAACTGATAAAATGGGGTGTCGGAGCTGCTGAGTTGAGCGATACTCATCCTACCACCGAGACTGTGTTGCTCCGCGGGGACGCCCGCTAAGCATGGGTACCGACCAGCTGCTGCAGATCGTGACAGCCCTGGCCTGTCTGTGTGGGTAAGCACAGTTTTTTGATAGGAAACAACTGAGAGAACAAACTTTTTTAATATCCTTTTAGTGTTCCTTTAATTCCCCTTTTATGTTTATAGTATTTTTCCTTTAGTTTTCCCTTTTTACTAACCAATATCGTGTTATCCATAATATTGTGTTAAGATCCTTCTTTGGTATCCTTTTTTCACTAGTTAATACTGCATTTAATGCTGTTCGTAGTATTTGTTTTAATACCACCCGATAAGATAGTTAGTTTGTATCCCTTTTTCTTTTTAGTTTTTAATCCCTCTTGTTAAGTTTATTACTAGTATTATTATTCTCACTGTAATAAAAGATATTTTGTGTGCTTGAGTATTTTTGGCACTTGTCTTTATTCCGGACATGTATCCGAACGTACTGCTACATAAATTGGCGTAGTCGGCAGGATACATGGAGGAATAAGCAGTGCCCCAGGGAATTCGTTGGTGGAGTGCTCAGCTGACGTGTCCCTGTGTATTGGTGGGAGATCTTCAGGTGGAGTGCACAGCCTGGAGAGCCATGTCCCCGTGTGTGTTGTGTAAAAGGGAGATTCTCAGGTGGAGAGCATAGCCTGGGAAGCCGCGTCCCTGTGTGTGTGGTGAACTCTGTGTGGGTGCCGTGAGTGCCAGTGTCTGGGTTCATATCTTATAATTGTTTTGTTTTAAAGTGGTTTTTGTTGTTCTTGTTGATTAAGTTACTATATGGGTGGCAATGCTTGTGTTTTATATGCTTTGTTTGTTTTTTGCATATGGGAGGTAGTTCTGAGCAATTAATTGTGAGTATACCACACTTCTTGAGACCTAGAATTAAGATTTGTCCTTTTTTGCAACTGTTGTTTATATGTACGACTTTGTTGTATTAATTGTAATAAATATATCTTGGGACCTAGAGGCAGCCGGGAGATAAGGCTAGATCGGACTTTAAATTTTTATTGTATTCGGTGTGGAGCGAATCAAAGCCTATAAGATACCCAGTGGATTAGGTTTTATTGTTGTTTCACTCATAGATATGTCTTTCTGAGGATTCATTTAGAGTTACTGTAGAGTGTGTATTTTGTGGTTGGTATATAAAGATTTTAGATTTGATGTGTATGTGTAGTTAGGCTTGTTTGTGATGTAAGAGCCATAGTTTGTGGATTAGTGTGTCTCATTGTGTTTAGCTTAAAAATTGAGAATCTTTTGTCATTGTTCTGTTAGTGAGAACATTAGTAGATTAAGATGAAAAAGTGGTTAGGAGGGTCAGCCGCAGGCGGCAATGAACCTAAGAAAGCTCCTCCCCGTGAATTAATAGAATTGGGGCAGGAGCCATGGATTACTTTGTAGAATAAGTGGGAAGCATGTACAAAGATTCCTCTTGAGTATTGGGGGCAGCAGACCCCAATGGAGGTATTGCAATACTGGGAGCAGTTTACCCCTACTACTAAATCAAGCAGTCATCTGGAACAGGCTGGACAAATGGGGGGGTGCACTGCTTACTGCATACAAGTTAACTGTGGAAAAATGCAAAACACTGCAGGAGCAGCTGAATGCTCTAAGAGCCACTCAGCTGGTACAACGCCAGACTTTACTTGACCTTCAGGCCTAAAAGAACAGGGTAGAAGATAAATGTGTTACTTTAGCTGAGAAATATGCTGTGAGAACTGTTCGGCACAGACAAAGGAAAATAGACCCAAGTGATCGGGGACCAGGGGTGCGAGCTATAATCACTTCCCCTGATTGAGATCCAGAGAAGTGGGATAGTAACATATAGAGTAGTAGTGATGATTCTGATGAGGACGATTTTATAGAAAATTCAGAGAAATTATCAACATCAGATGAGTTGGCACACAGAGCAAGGGGCTGACTCTGTGATAATAGACGATGTTGATGCCACGAAGTTTTTAGGGTTAACTAATGATGTATATGTACAAAATGCCCTTCGGCGTTTAAGACGAACACCAGGAGTTGATAGAACTTTGGTTTCAGTTATTGCTGAGGGTCTCAGTGACCGTTTTACTAATGATGGATCATGGCAGGATGGAAGTTCATCCTGGGTAACTCTGCATCAAGCAATCAAAATATTAAAGGGGGAAGAAATGAAAATAGCTATTGAGCTGCAAAGCCCTGAACTTTACATGCAACAGCCTTTAATTCCAGTAATGCGAAACAAATTGTTAGAAGGCTGTCCTGTACCCTGGAAACCATACATTATTCCACTGTTAGTGTCTAACTCAGGGGCACCCATAGAAGAGATCATAGAGAGGTTGCAGCAACTTGGTGACCTTCCAGGCCTCCCACCCACAGAACAAAACCTTAACTTGATACTGTTGTAATGAGGAGGGGTAATATGATACCTCAAGTAAATATTAAGTTGTTAGTATTTGGAAGGGGGGAGTTGTTTGTGTTTTGTCTCTCACAGGACCCTGCTGGCTTCCAGCATGTTTGATGAAACCTTATCATGAGCGACAAGAATTCTGGACAGAGATCAGTGAATGCTGAGCAGCACAAGACCAGCCCGAATATCACATGGAAGAAAAACATATCCTAAATATAATTAATTGTGTCTACTAACTTTTGCTAACTGGTGTAATGACTCAGTTATCGTGTACCTGTCTCTCGTGTGTCTTGTCCACACCTGATGTTGTGATGTATGTAATGAACAATGTCCTGGCCAGAGGCTGGGAGGCTATAGCTACCAAAGCCATGATTACTCCTGCATTAGCCTATTCAGTGCAGGTCATGTATCTTGAATAACAAGATGGATTGGTTATTCTTTCCTGCATAGCAAGTCTCGTGTCCCAGTAGATCCCTGGATCTACTGCTCCAGAGATAAGAAGGTTTATATTTCTTAGATGAGTTGCACCAACAATCTGTATGCTTGGTTTTGTATTACTGGTAAGCAACAATCAGAATTGGAATATTATTCCTGAACAGTGTGCTGCCAAGTTGTTCTGGCAGCAGTGTTAAAGGTAAAGGCTAAAGCTAAGCCCTGGCTTCAAGAAGTGAAGGACATATGTGATGCCGTGTGCAGAGGGACTGCAATTGTATTTGGTTTTGTCTCCTGGGATGGGGCAGACGTGCCATTAAGGGGGGAAAGAAGACAATAGAAAACTATAAAACTTGTAACATTCTGAAGCCTAATGGTCATCACTGTATAGAATGATCTGTTTCTGTGCTATTCATGCCACACCAATGATGTTTGTGAAGATCAGGCAGAACAGTGTGGTTTGGGAATTCTAAATCAGACACTGATTGTTTTGCAGTGCTCATATTTGTATGTGTTTCATCCCGGTAGTGTTACAGCAAGTGGCAAGAATTATTTGGAATCAACAAATGACAGAAACCTTTTGGCTTACGAGTCTATACAAGAATATATGTGATTGTGAAATAACCATGTGTGAGGTGCTGGGCCTCGCAGAAGAAAAGCTTATGTTGAAAAGCTGGTTGGTAAGACTGCAAATGAAGGACTGATGTTTGTGGACCTCCCTATGGGCTCTGGCTCGCATCATGTTTACAATTTTCTTATGATGAACTGGTAATATTCTAGTTAAGTACAGAAATGATTTCACACTCAATGGTATAGTTAATATGAAGATGGATAAAATTCTTTTATAGCATGGAGGCAAGAGATAACCTGTACTATCACTCCATGAGGTGAAGGGGGATTGACTGCAGTCAGGGGTAAACTGGGGCAGGACGGTTTGCTCCCGATGAGGCCTGGAATCTGTACAGAGAGTGCAAGCTTTCTGTGGGAGCGGTTGGTGAGACCAGGATGTTGTCTGGTGTTGCATCAAACTTCAGATAAACATTGCCTGTGATAGCTCCTAACAGACCTATAAACGTGTGACTGGCAGTCAACCACTTCATACTATAAAAGATGAATCCAGACTATAAAATTCTGAAATGAGAAGTTCTGTTGTACTAGACTTTATATTTTGCAGAAATTCCTGAGATTCATTGTGTTGTCCGGGCCCATACGATTGGACACACCTGTTCACCTGTCCAAACTTGGAAACTAGGTCTGCCAACCGGGAAAAGATTATCTCAAGTACTGTTGACTCCAAGTAAATGACCACTGTAATCCACTTAGATCTCCTCACTGGGGATGGACATGATTATATTATTGTCTGTATTTTCACTGTTACTCAGTTGTTATGTTGTTTACATTTTTAGAAATGACACTTCATCAATACACTGTTCAAGTCATTCACCAGTGTCATGGTCCAACCATGGACCACGCGGTGGGATGGAATCCAACAGCGCCCAGGAGCTGGTTTCTCCCCTGAGGGTGCAGAGCAGCAGGGCCTTTCCCAGACCCAACTGTACCTTCCAGAAAGATATCAGCTATACTTTGCTTCTTTGCTGACTTCTGTTTTAGATGTCAATGTGTGGACCATCCTGGCCAACGTGACGAAGATGGACGTGATATGTGTGTCCATGGTAACTCCCACGAGTCCTTTTCGCACCTGTCTGGTTGGAGTACCCATTGATAACTACTGGTGGGGAACTCTATATAATGAGACCGTGTTAGCAAACTGCACATATCCAGGAGTTGACATTTTTTCTTAG
This sequence comes from Manacus candei, assembly GCF_025592945.1. Classification (NCBI taxonomy): domain Eukaryota; kingdom Metazoa; phylum Chordata; class Aves; order Passeriformes; family Pipridae; genus Manacus; species Manacus candei. The sequence goes on from NW_026138057.1 coordinate 4,479,644, forward strand.
AGATATTAACCAGAACGCAGCAGCTTGGTGCAATGAGACTCTGCAAAAACAATTTATTCCTGGATCTGATGCAATAGGTCTCCCAAATGATCTGTTTCTCAGTTGTGGACAAAGAGCATGGAAAGGTATTCCGGGAAAGGCTGTAGGAGGCCCTTGTACCTTTGGACGATTAACCTTTTTTCATCCTCTCAGCGTAACCTTGCCTAAACTAAGAAGACGCAGACATAGCACACGGCGATTTATTCCACACTGTAACTCTGATGTAGAGTTTTGGAATAAGGCTGAAAGAATAACTGCTAGTGTAATATCTCAGATAGGGACGGCTCATGCTTTGGCTTCTCTAAATAAACTAGGATGCTGGTTGGCTAAAGAAGCTAATGCTACTTCTGCTGCTTTGAGTGCATTGCTCACAGATGTAGACTCTGTTAGACATGCAAGTTTACAAAATAGAGCTGCTATTGATTTTTTTTGTTGTTGTTAGCCCAGGGACATGTCTGTCAAGATTTTGAGGGCATGTGCTGCATGAATTTAAGTGATCATTCTGAATCTGTTCATGCTAGCATCCAGAAATTAAAAACCCTTACTCAACAATTACATGTTCATGATGAATGGAACCTCTTTGGTGATTGGAAATGGGGATGGCCCTGGTTACGAAAAGCGTTAATAGGCTTGTCAATAGTTGGATGTATAATAACATGCATATTGTGTATGATTCCCTGTATACTAACATGCGTCCGTCCAATGATAAACACCAGGCTAAAAGCGTTGCAATTTTGAGTAGTTTGTTATCACCCTCTTTCTACCATTGATCACGTGGTGGTATGTAAGGGGGGTACTTTCGAATTAGATGATCAATGGAGCATAGAGGCGTGAGAACAGAATCATATTAGGATGTGAAACCAGCTAGAGTATGGTACAATGTAACTTCATGGCACAAGCTAATTGTAAGGTCCATTGTGCTTTTCAGCAAGTCAGCCTGATATCCCCTATTATCAGAGCTGAGTTCTTCCTTGGTTTTGCTACATATTGCAAGATAGATACATCTACCCTTGAAACACAATGGTAGAGGTCATCCATAGGGGTGAGAAAGATGATGATGGGAGGAAGATTATGTGGGCAGGGGTCGCTCGCCCCTTGCCCTACAAGTAGGGCATGCGCAGACTGCTGCCATGAGGTAATGATCGGGCGGTGTTTGGCTGCCATTCAGGCATCACCTTATACTGCGTACTGGCCCTACGTAGTGTAATGCGGAACTGATAAAATGGGGTGTCGGAGCTGCTGAGTTGAGCGATACTCATCCTACCACCGAGACTGTGTTGCTCCGCGGGGACGCCCGCTAAGCATGGGTACCGACCAGCTGCTGCAGATCGTGACAGCCCTGGCCTGTCTGTGTGGGTAAGCACAGTTTTTTGATAGGAAACAACTGAGAGAACAAACTTTTTTAATATCCTTTTAGTGTTCCTTTAAGTCTCCTTTTATGTTTATACTATTTTTCCTTTAGTTTCCCCTTTTACTAAGATCCTTTTTTTTTTTTGGTATCCCTTTTCACTAGTTAATACTGTATTAAATGCTGTTCGTGGTATTTGTTTTAATGCCACCCGATAAGATAGTTACTTTGTATCCTTTTTTAGTTTTTAATTCCTCTTGCTGAGTTTATTACTATTCTTATTATTCTCACTGTAATAAAAGATATTTTGTGTGCTTGAGTATTTTTTGGCACTTGTCTTTATTCCGGACATGTATCCGAACGTACTGCTACACACAGAGATAACCTTTGGGGGGGGGAAAGAAAATGCCTAGGGGAGAGAAAGGCAGGATAAGAGCAAGGGAGAGTAAGAGAAAGAAAAGCTGAGAGTGGACAGATGTATATAGTCACCGCCCACGGGGTCCAGCGATGCTTCCATGTCTGTCAGTTGAAGTGGTGGCCTTGATCTGCTGGGGGTGAAGGAGGGAAGTCCCCATACTCCAAGAAGTTATAAGTTATAGCCATGAATAGTGTCACGGACCATGCCTCGAGCCTCCAACATCTCGAGGGTTGCAGTCTCTCTTCTAAGGTTAGGGAACAGGCTTTGGGCATAGCTTGCAGTTACTGTGTGGACCAATTGTCAGAGACTGAAATGGTTAATGATTTATGCATTCTAGGAGACTTTTCAGGCTTTTGACTTGCATGATACCTCTGATGAGCAGTCAGGCCCCTCCTTCCCTCCAGTGCTGACGGTGTGAAGCCCTGAAAAGGCAAGAGCTGAGCTTACAGGCTTTTGACTGTTGATATATCTGATGAGGAATCAGGCCCCTCCCTCCCTCTGCTATGAGATGTTAGGGTTAGGGTTAGGGTTAAGGTTAGCAAGGGTTAGGGTTTAGGTTTTAGGGTTTACGGTTTGGGGGTTAAGGTTGGGGTGTGGGTTTGGGTTAGGGTTTAGTGTTAGGGTTAGGATTAGGGTTAGGCAGAATCGGTCTCAATGCGCGATCTAACAATCGCGGGTTTAGCCCATTCCAGACACGCAGCGGTGCCCAATAAGCCCCTCTGGGGCTATAAGCCCGATTCACTGCCCACCGCTGTCAGAATCTTTTGCTTTTTCTCTTGGGTCTCTGCCATTGCTGTTGCTGTTCTGTTGCGTGTCTGGTAGAATACCCACCGTCCAGTATGTACTCTGCTTCTATAGAGCACTGGCCCCGCCCACTGGGTGGAGTCAAGAGGTGGAGTCAATGCTGATTGGTCCGCGTCACTGGCTTTGCCTACTGGGCGGAGTCAGTGCTGATTGGTTCACAAAGTAACTGCAAGTTATGCGCAAACCCTTTTCCCTAACACTAACCCTAAAAAAGAGACTGCAAGCTATGCGCAAACCCGGTTCCCTAGCCCTAACCCTAAAAAAGAGACTGCAAGCTATGTGCAAACCCGGTTCCCTAACCCTAAAAATAACCTGCAAGCTACGCGCAAACCCTTTTCCCTACCCCTCACCTTAAAAAAGAGACTGCAAGCTACTAAGGTTAGATTTAGGGTAAGGGTTAGGGTTAGGGTTAGGGTTAGGGTTAGGGTTTGGGTTAGGTTTTGAGTTAGGGTTAGCGTTAGAAAGGGTTAGGGTTAAGGTTAGGAAATTTAGGGTTAGGGTTAGGGTTAGCAAAAGTTAGGGTTAGGGTTAGGGTTAGGTTTAGGGTTAGCAAAAGACAGGGTTAGGGTTAGGGTTAGGGTTTTGGGTAAGGGTTAGGGTTAGGAAGAATTTGTCTCAGTGCACGATCTAACAATCGCGGGTTTAGCCCATTCCGGACACGCAGCGGTGCCCAATAAGCCCCTCTCAGGCTATAAGCCCGATTCACTGCCCACCGCTGTCAGAATCTTTTGCTTTTTCTCTTGGGTCTCTGCTTTTGCTGTTGCTGTTCTGTTGCGTGTCTGGCAGAATACCCACCGCCGTCCAGTATGTACTCTGCTTCTATAGAGCACTGTCCCCTAACCCCAACATTAAAAGAGAGACTGGAAGCTATGCGCAAACCCTGTTCCCTAACCCTAACCCTAACCAAGAGACTGCAAGCTATGCGCAAACCTTTTTCCCTAACCCTAACCTTAAAAGTGAGAATGCAAGCTATGCGCAAACCCTTTTCCCTAACCCTAAGCCTAAAAACGAGACTGCAAGTTATGCGCAAACCCTCTTCCCTAACCCTAACCTTAAAAGAGAGACTGCAAACTATGCGCAAACCCTGTTACCTAACCCTAACCTTAAAAAAGAGACTGCAAGCTATACGCAAACCCTTTTCTCTGAACCTAACCTTAAAAAAGAGACTGCAAGCTATGCGCAAACCCGATTCCCTGACCTAATCCTAAAAAAGCGAATGCAAGCTATGTGCAAACCCGGTTCCCTAACCTTAACCTTAAAAAAAACCCAGCAAGCTATGCACAAAACCAGTTCCCTAACCCTAACTTTAAAAAAGAGACTGCAAGCTACTAGGGTTAGGGTAAGGGTTAGGGTTGGGGTTAGGGTTTAGGGTTAGGGTTAGGGTTAGGGTTAGGGTTCGGGTTAGGGTTACGGTTAGGGTTAGGGTAAGGGTTTGGGGTTAGGGTTGGGGTTAGGGTTAGGGTTAGTCAGAATCTGTCTCATTGCGCGATCTAACTGTCACGGGTTTACCCCATTCCAGGAACGCAGTGCTGCCCAGTAAACCTCTCTCGGGCTATAAGCCCGATTCAGTGCCCACCGCTGTCAGAATCTTTTGCTTTTTCTCTTGGGTCTCTGCTTTTGCTGTTGCTGTTCTGTTGCGTGTCTGGCAGAATACCCACCGCTGTCCGGTATGTACTCTGCTTCTATAGAGCACTGGCCCCGCCCACTGGGTGGAGTCAAGAGGTGGAGTCCGTGTTGATTGTTCTGCGTCACTGGCTCCGCCTACTGGGTGGAGTCAGTGCTGATTGGTGTTACAACCCGCCCCAGGAAAAGGGGAGAGGGGGTAACTCAGGTTTTTATTAATAATTCCCTTGGGGTGGATTAAAGTGAAACAACACTAAATAATCCGTGTCTGAAAACATATACTGGCAAGGTTTGCTTTAACAATTCTGTATCAACAGGCATGCTAGCAGTTTGGGTGTTGTCATACCACAATGTGACACAGTGTAAGGGGGGTACTTTTGAATTAGATGATCAATGGAGCATAGAGGCGTGAGAACGGAATCATATTAGGATGTGAAACCAGCTAGAGTATGGTACAATGTAACTTCATGGCACAAGCTAATTGTAAGGTCTATTGTGCTTTTTAGCAAGTCAGCCTGATATCCCCTATTATCAGAGCTGAGTTCTTCCTTGGTTTTGCTACATATTGCAAGATAGATACATCTACGCTTGAAACACAATGGTAGAGGTCATCCATAGGGGTGAGAAAGATGATGATGGGAGGAAGATTATGTGGGCAGGGGTCGCTCGCCCCTTGCCCTACAAGTAGGGCATGCGCAGACTGCTGCCATGAGGTAATGATCAGGCGGTGTTTGGCTGCCATTCAGGCATCACCTTATACTGCGTACTGGCCCTACATAGTGTAATGTGGAACTGATAAAATGGGGTGTCAGAGCTGCTGAGTTGAGCGATACTCATCCTACCACCGAGACTGTGTTGCTCCGCGGGGACGCCCGCTAAGCATGGGTAGCTGCTGCAGATCGTGACAGCCCTGGCCTGTCTGTGTGGGTAAGCACAGTTTTTTGATAGGAAACAACTGAGAGAACAAACTTTTTTAATATCCTTTTAGTGTTCCTTTAAGTCTCCTTTTATGTTTATACTATTTTTCCTTTAGTTTCCCCTTTTACTAAGATCCTTTTTTTTTTTGGTATCCCTTTTCACTAGTTAATACTGTATTAAATGCTGTTCGTGGTATTTGTTTTAATGCCACCCGATAAGATAGTTACTTTGTATCCTTTTTTAGTTTTTAATTCCTCTGGCTAAGTTTATTACTATTCTTATTATTCTCACTGTAATAAAAGATATTTTGTGTGCTTGAGTATTTTTTGGCACTTGTCTTTATTCCGGACATGTATCCGAACGTACTGCTACACACAGAGATAACCTTTGGGGGGGGGAAAGAAAATGCCTAGGGGAGAGAAAGGCAGGATAAGAGCAAGGGAGAGTAAGAGAAAGAAAAGCTGAGAGTGGACAGATGTATATAGTCACCGCCCACGGGGTCCAGCGATGCTTCCATGTCTGTCAGTTGAAGTGGTGGCCTTGATCTGCTGGGGGTGAAGGAGGGAAGTCCCCATACTCCAAGAAGTTATAAGTTATAGCCATGATTAGTGTCACGGACCATGCCTCGAGCCTCCAACATCTCGAGGGTTGCAGTCTCTCTTCTAAGGTTAGGGAACAGGCTTTGGGCATAGCTTGCAGTTACTGTGTGGACCAATTGTCAGAGACTGAAATGGTTAATGATTTATGCATTCTAGGAGACTTTTCAGGCTTTTGACTTGCATGATACCTCTGATGAGCAGTCAGGCCCCTCCTTCCCTCCAGTGCTGACGGTGTGAAGCCCTGAAAAGGCAAGAGCTGAGCTTACAGGCTTTTGACTGTTGATATATCTGATGAGGAATCAGGCCCCTCCCTCCCTCTGCTATGAGATGTTAGGGTTAGGGTTAGGGTTAAGGTTAGCAAGGGTTAGGGTTTAGGTTTTAGGGTTTACGGTTTGGGGGTTAAGGTTGGGGTGTGGGTTTGGGTTAGGGTTTAGTGTTAGGGTTAGGATTAGGGTTAGGCAGAATCGGTCTCAATGCGCGATCTAACAATCGCGGGTTTAGCCCATTCCAGACACGCAGCGGTGCCCAATAAGCCCCTCTGGGGCTATAAGCCCGATTCACTGCCCACCGCTGTCAGAATCTTTTGCTTTTTCTCTTGGGTCTCTGCCATTGCTGTTGCTGTTCTGTTGCGTGTCTGGTAGAATACCCACCCCCGTCCAGTATGTACTCTGCTTCTATAGAGCACTGGCCCCGCCCACTGGGTGGAGTCAAGAGGTGGAGTCAATGCTGATTGGTCCGCGTCACTGGCTTTGCCTACTGGGCGGAGTCAGTGCTGATTGGTTCACAAAGTAACTGCAAGTTATGCGCAAACCCTTTTCCCTAACACTAACCCTAAAAAAGAGACTGCAAGCTATGCGCAAACCCGGTTCCCTAGCCCTAACCCTAAAAAAGAGACTGCAAGCTATGCGCAAACCCGGTTCCCTAACCCTAAAAATAACCTGCAAGCTACGCGCAAACCCTTTTCCCTACCCCTCACCTTAAAAAAGAGACTGCAAGCTACTAAGGTTAGATTTAGGGTAAGGGTTAGGGTTAGGGTTAGGGTTAGGGTTTGGGTTAGGTTTTGAGTTAGGGTTAGCGTTAGAAAGGGTTAGGGTTAAGGTTAGGAAATTTAGGGTTAGGGTTAGGGTTAGCAAAAGTTAGGGTTAGGGTTAGGTTTAGGGTTAGCAAAAGACAGGGTTAGGGTTAGGGTTAGGGTTTTGGGTAAGGGTTAGGGTTAGGAAGAATTTGTCTCAGTGCACGATCTAACAATCGCGGGTTTAGCCCATTCCGGACACGCAGCGGTGCCCAATAAGCCCCTCTCAGGCTATAAGCCCGATTCACTGCCCACCGCTGTCAGAATCTTTTGCTTTTTCTCTTGGGTCTCTGCTTTTGCTGTTGCTGTTCTGTTGCGTGTCTGGCAGAATACCCACCGCCGTCCAGTATGTACTCTGCTTCTATAGAGCACTGTCCCCTAACCCCAACATTAAAAGAGAGACTGGAAGCTATGCGCAAACCCTGTTCCCTAACCCTAACCCTAACCAAGAGACTGCAAGCTATGCGCAAACCTTTTTCCCTAACCCTAACCTTAACAGTGAGAATGCAAGCTATGCGCAAACCCTTTTCCCTAACCCTAAGCCTAAAAACGAGACTGCAAGTTATGCGCAAACCCTCTTCCCTAACCCTAACCTTAAAAGAGAGACTGCAAACTATGCGCAAACCCTGTTACCTAACCCTAACCTTAAAAAAGAGACTGCAAGCTATACGCAAACCCTTTTCTCTGAACCTAACCTTAAAAAAGAGACTGCAAGCTATGCGCAAACCCGATTCCCTGACCTAATCCTAAAAAAGCGAATGCAAGCTATGTGCAAACCCGGTTCCCTAACCTTAACCTTAAAAAAAACCCAGCAAGCTATGCACAAAACCAGTTCCCTAACCCTAACTTTAAAAAAGAGACTGCAAGCTACTAGGGTTAGGGTAAGGGTTAGGGTTGGGGTTAGGGTTTAGGGTTAGGGTTAGGGTTAGGGTTAGGGTTCGGGTAAGGGTTTGGGGTTAGGGTTGGGGTTAGGGTTAGGGTTAGTCAGAATCTGTCTCATTGCGCGATCTAACTGTCACGGGTTTACCCCATTCCAGGAACGCAGTGCTGCCCAGTAAACCTCTCTCGGGCTATAAGCCCGATTCAGTGCCCACCGCTGTCAGAATCTTTTGCTTTTTCTCTTGGGTCTCTGCTTTTGCTGTTGCTGTTCTGTTGCGTGTCTGGCAGAATACCCACCGCTGTCCGGTATGTACTCTGCTTCTATAGAGCACTGGCCCCGCCCACTGGGTGGAGTCAAGAGGTGGAGTCCGTGTTGATTGTTCTGCGTCACTGGCTCCGCCTACTGGGTGGAGTCAGTGCTGATTGGTGTTACAACCCGCCCCAGGAAAAGGGGAGAGGGGGTAACTCAGGTTTTTATTAATAATTCCCTTGGGGTGGATTAAAGTGAAACAACACTAAATAATCCGTGTCTGAAAACATATACTGGCAAGGTTTGCTTTAACAATTCTGTATCAACAGGCATGCTAGCAGTTTGGGTGTTGTCATACCACAATGTGACACAGTGTAAGGGGGGTACTTTTGAATTAGATGATCAATGGAGCATAGAGGCGTGAGAACGGAATCATATTAGGATGTGAAACCAGCTAGAGTATGGTACAATGTAACTTCATGGCACAAGCTAATTGTAAGGTCTATTGTGCTTTTTAGCAAGTCAGCCTGATATCCCCTATTATCAGAGCTGAGTTCTTCCTTGGTTTTGCTACATATTGCAAGATAGATACATCTACCCTTGAAACACAATGGTAGAGGTCATCCATAGGGGTGAGAAAGATGATGATGGGAGGAAGATTATGTGGGCAGGGGTCGCTCGCCCCTTGCCCTACAAGTAGGGCATGCGCAGACTGCTGCCATGAGGTAATGATCAGGCGGTGTTTGGCTGCCATTCAGGCATCACCTTATACTGCGTACTGGCCCTACATAGTGTAATGTGGAACTGATAAAATGGGGTGTCAGAGCTGCTGAGTTGAGCGATACTCATCCTACCACCGAGACTGTGTTGCTCCGCGGGGACGCCCGCTAAGCATGGGTAGCTGCTGCAGATCGTGACAGCCCTGGCCTGTCTGTGTGGGTAAGCACAGTTTTTTGATAGGAAACAACTGAGAGAACAAACTTTTTTAATATCCTTTTAGTGTTCCTTTAAGTCTCCTTTTATGTTTATACTATTTTTCCTTTAGTTTCCCCTTTTACTAAGATCCTTTTTTTTTTTGGTATCCCTTTTCACTAGTTAATACTGTATTAAATGCTGTTCGTGGTATTTGTTTTAATGCCACCCGATAAGATAGTTACTTTGTATCCTTTTTTAGTTTTTAATTCCTCTGGCTAAGTTTATTACTATTCTTATTATTCTCACTGTAATAAAAGATATTTTGTGTGCTTGAGTATTTTTTGGCACTTGTCTTTATTCCGGACATGTATCCGAACGTACTGCTACACACAGAGATAACCTTTGGGGGGGGGAAAGAAAATGCCTAGGGGAGAGAAAGGCAGGATAAGAGCAAGGGAGAGTAAGAGAAAGAAAAGCTGAGAGTGGACAGATGTATATAGTCACCGCCCACGGGGTCCAGCGATGCTTCCATGTCTGTCAGTTGAAGTGGTGGCCTTGATCTGCTGGGGGTGAAGGAGGGAAGTCCCCATACTCCAAGAAGTTATAAGTTATAGCCATGATTAGTGTCACGGACCATGCCTCGAGCCTCCAACATCTCGAGGGTTGCAGTCTCTCTTCTAAGGTTAGGGAACAGGCTTTGGGCATAGCTTGCAGTTACTGTGTGGACCAATTGTCAGAGACTGAAATGGTTAATGATTTATGCATTCTAGGAGACTTTTCAGGCTTTTGACTTGCATGATACCTCTGATGAGCAGTCAGGCCCCTCCTTCCCTCCAGTGCTGACGGTGTGAAGCCCTGAAAAGGCAAGAGCTGAGCTTACAGGCTTTTGACTGTTGATATATCTGATGAGGAATCAGGCCCCTCCCTCCCTCTGCTATGAGATGTTAGGGTTAGGGTTAGGGTTAAGGTTAGCAAGGGTTAGGGTTTAGGTTTTAGGGTTTACGGTTTGGGGGTTAAGGTTGGGGTGTGGGTTTGGGTTAGGGTTTAGTGTTAGGGTTAGGATTAGGGTTAGGCAGAATCGGTCTCAATGCGCGATCTAACAATCGCGGGTTTAGCCCATTCCAGACACGCAGCGGTGCCCAATAAGCCCCTCTGGGGCTATAAGCCCGATTCACTGCCCACCGCTGTCAGAATCTTTTGCTTTTTCTCTTGGGTCTCTGCCATTGCTGTTGCTGTTCTGTTGCGTGTCTGGTAGAATACCCACCCCCGTCCAGTATGTACTCTGCTTCTATAGAGCACTGGCCCCGCCCACTGGGTGGAGTCAAGAGGTGGAGTCAATGCTGATTGGTCCGCGTCACTGGCTTTGCCTACTGGGCGGAGTCAGTGCTGATTGGTTCACAAAGTAACTGCAAGTTATGCGCAAACCCTTTTCCCTAACACTAACCCTAAAAAAGAGACTGCAAGCTATGCGCAAACCCGGTTCCCTAGCCCTAACCCTAAAAAAGAGACTGCAAGCTATGCGCAAACCCGGTTCCCTAACCCTAAAAATAACCTGCAAGCTACGCGCAAACCCTTTTCCCTACCCCTCACCTTAAAAAAGAGACTGCAAGCTACTAAGGTTAGATTTAGGGTAAGGGTTAGGGTTAGGGTTAGGGTTAGGGTTTGGGTTAGGTTTTGAGTTAGGGTTAGCGTTAGAAAGGGTTAGGGTTAAGGTTAGGAAATTTAGGGTTAGGGTTAGGGTTAGCAAAAGTTAGGGTTAGGGTTAGGTTTAGGGTTAGCAAAAGACAGGGTTAGGGTTAGGGTTAGGGTTTTGGGTAAGGGTTAGGGTTAGGAAGAATTTGTCTCAGTGCACGATCTAACAATCGCGGGTTTAGCCCATTCCGGACACGCAGCGGTGCCCAATAAGCCCCTCTCAGGCTATAAGCCCGATTCACTGCCCACCGCTGTCAGAATCTTTTGCTTTTTCTCTTGGGTCTCTGCTTTTGCTGTTGCTGTTCTGTTGCGTGTCTGGCAGAATACCCACCGCCGTCCAGTATGTACTCTGCTTCTATAGAGCACTGTCCCCTAACCCCAACATTAAAAGAGAGACTGGAAGCTATGCGCAAACCCTGTTCCCTAACCCTAACCCTAACCAAGAGACTGCAAGCTATGCGCAAACCTTTTTCCCTAACCCTAACCTTAACAGTGAGAATGCAAGCTATGCGCAAACCCTTTTCCCTAACCCTAAGCCTAAAAACGAGACTGCAAGTTATGCGCAAACCCTCTTCCCTAACCCTAACCTTAAAAGAGAGACTGCAAACTATGCGCAAACCCTGTTACCTAACCCTAACCTTAAAAAAGAGACTGCAAGCTATACGCAAACCCTTTTCTCTGAACCTAACCTTAAAAAAGAGACTGCAAGCTATGCGCAAACCCGATTCCCTGACCTAATCCTAAAAAAGCGAATGCAAGCTATGTGCAAACCCGGTTCCCTAACCTTAACCTTAAAAAAAACCCAGCAAGCTATGCACAAAACCAGTTCCCTAACCCTAACTTTAAAAAAGAGACTGCAAGCTACTAGGGTTAGGGTAAGGGTTAGGGTTGGGGTTAGGGTTTAGGGTTAGGGTTAGGGTTAGGGTTAGGGTTCGGGTAAGGGTTTGGGGTTAGGGTTGGGGTTAGGGTTAGGGTTAGTCAGAATCTGTCTCATTGCGCGATCTAACTGTCACGGGTTTACCCCATTCCAGGAACGCAGTGCTGCCCAGTAAACCTCTCTCGGGCTATAAGCCCGATTCAGTGCCCACCGCTGTCAGAATCTTTTGCTTTTTCTCTTGGGTCTCTGCTTTTGCTGTTGCTGTTCTGTTGCGTGTCTGGCAGAATACCCACCGCTGTCCGGTATGTACTCTGCTTCTATAGAGCACTGGCCCCGCCCACTGGGTGGAGTCAAGAGGTGGAGTCCGTGTTGATTGTTCTGCGTCACTGGCTCCGCCTACTGGGTGGAGTCAGTGCTGATTGGTGTTACAACCCGCCCCAGGAAAAGGGGAGAGGGGGTAACTCAGGTTTTTATTAATAATTCCCTTGGGGTGGATTAAAGTGAAACAACACTAAATAATCCGTGTCTGAAAACATATACTGGCAAGGTTTGCTTTAACAATTCTGTATCAACAGGCATGCTAGCAGTTTGGGTGTTGTCATACCACAATGTGACACAGTGTAAGGGGGGTACTTTTGAATTAGATGATCAATGGAGCATAGAGGCGTGAGAACGGAATCATATTAGGATGTGAAACCAGCTAGAGTATGGTACAATGTAACTTCATGGCACAAGCTAATTGTAAGGTCTATTGTGCTTTTTAGCAAGTCAGCCTGATATCCCCTATTATCAGAGCTGAGTTCTTCCTTGGTTTTGCTACATATTGCAAGATAGATACATCTACCCTTGAAACACAATGGTAGAGGTCATCCATAGGGGTGAGAAAGATGATGATGGGAGGAAGATTATGTGGGCAGGGGTCGCTCGCCCCTTGCCCTACAAGTAGGGCATGCGCAGACTGCTGCCATGAGGTAATGATCAGGCGGTGTTTGGCTGCCATTCAGGCATCACCTTATACTGCGTACTGGCCCTACATAGTGTAATGTGGAACTGATAAAATGGGGTGTCAGAGCTGCTGAGTTGAGCGATACTCATCCTACCACCGAGACTGTGTTGCTCCGCGGGGACGCCCGCTAAGCATGGGTAGCTGCTGCAGATCGTGACAGCCCTGGCCTGTCTGTGTGGGTAAGCACAGTTTTTTGATAGGAAACAACTGAGAGAACAAACTTTTTTAATATCCTTTTAGTGTTCCTTTAAGTCTCCTTTTATGTTTATACTATTTTTCCTTTAGTTTCCCCTTTTACTAAGATCCTTTTTTTTTTTGGTATCCCTTTTCACTAGTTAATACTGTATTAAATGCTGTTCGTGGTATTTGTTTTAATGCCACCCGATAAGATAGTTACTTTGTATCCTTTTTTAGTTTTTAATTCCTCTGGCTAAGTTTATTACTATTCTTATTATTCTCACTGTAATAAAAGATATTTTGTGTGCTTGAGTATTTTTTGGCACTTGTCTTTATTCCGGACATGTATCCGAACGTACTGCTACACACAGAGATAACCTTTGGGGGGGGGAAAGAAAATGCCTAGGGGAGAGAAAGGCAGGATAAGAGCAAGGGAGAGTAAGAGAAAGAAAAGCTGAGAGTGGACAGATGTATATAGTCACCGCCCACGGGGTCCAGCGATGCTTCCATGTCTGTCAGTTGAAGTGGTGGCCTTGATCTGCTGGGGGTGAAGGAGGGAAGTCCCCATACTCCAAGAAGTTATAAGTTATAGCCATGATTAGTGTCACGGACCATGCCTCGAGCCTCCAACATCTCGAGGGTTGCAGTCTCTCTTCTAAGGTTAGGGAACAGGCTTTGGGCATAGCTTGCAGTTACTGTGTGGACCAATTGTCAGAGACTGAAATGGTTAATGATTTATGCATTCTAGGAGACTTTTCAGGCTTTTGACTTGCATGATACCTCTGATGAGCAGTCAGGCCCCTCCTTCCCTCCAGTGCTGACGGTGTGAAGCCCTGAAAAGGCAAGAGCTGAGCTTACAGGCTTTTGACTGTTGATATATCTGATGAGGAATCAGGCCCCTCCCTCCCTCTGCTATGAGATGTTAGGGTTAGGGTTAGGGTTAAGGTTAGCAAGGGTTAGGGTTTAGGTTTTAGGGTTTACGGTTTGGGGGTTAAGGTTGGGGTGTGGGTTTGGGTTAGGGTTTAGTGTTAGGGTTAGGATTAGGGTTAGGCAGAATCGGTCTCAATGCGCGATCTAACAATCGCGGGTTTAGCCCATTCCAGACACGCAGCGGTGCCCAATAAGCCCCTCTGGGGCTATAAGCCCGATTCACTGCCCACCGCTGTCAGAATCTTTTGCTTTTTCTCTTGGGTCTCTGCCATTGCTGTTGCTGTTCTGTTGCGTGTCTGGTAGAATACCCACCCCCGTCCAGTATGTACTCTGCTTCTATAGAGCACTGGCCCCGCCCACTGGGTGGAGTCAAGAGGTGGAGTCAATGCTGATTGGTCCGCGTCACTGGCTTTGCCTACTGGGCGGAGTCAGTGCTGATTGGTTCACAAAGTAACTGCAAGTTATGCGCAAACCCTTTTCCCTAACACTAACCCTAAAAAAGAGACTGCAAGCTATGCGCAAACCCGGTTCCCTAGCCCTAACCCTAAAAAAGAGACTGCAAGCTATGCGCAAACCCGGTTCCCTAACCCTAAAAATAACCTGCAAGCTACGCGCAAACCCTTTTCCCTACCCCTCACCTTAAAAAAGAGACTGCAAGCTACTAAGGTTAGATTTAGGGTAAGGGTTAGGGTTAGGGTTAGGGTTAGGGTTTGGGTTAGGTTTTGAGTTAGGGTTAGCGTTAGAAAGGGTTAGGGTTAAGGTTAGGAAATTTAGGGTTAGGGTTAGGGTTAGCAAAAGTTAGGGTTAGGGTTAGGTTTAGGGTTAGCAAAAGACAGGGTTAGGGTTAGGGTTAGGGTTTTGGGTAAGGGTTAGGGTTAGGAAGAATTTGTCTCAGTGCGCGATCTAACAATCGCGGGTTTAGCCCATTCCGGACACGCAGCGGTGCCCAATAAGCCCCTCTCAGGCTATAAGCCCGATTCACTGCCCACCGCTGTCAGAATCTTTTGCTTTTTCTCTTGGGTCTCTGCTTTTGCTGTTGCTGTTCTGTTGCGTGTCTGGCAGAATACACACCGCCGTCCAGTATGTTCTCTGCTTCTATAGAGCACTGTCCCCTAACCCCAACATTAAAAGAGAGATTGGAAGCTATGCACAAACCCTGTTCCCTAACCCTAACCAAGAGACTGCAAGCTATGCGCAAACCTTTTTCCCTAACCTTAACCTTAAAAGTGAGAATGCAAGCTATGTGCAAACCCTTTTCCCTAACCCTAACCCTAAAAACGAGACTGCAAGTTATGCGCAAACCCTCTTCCCTAACCCTAACCTTAAAAAAGAGACTGCAAACTATGCGCAAACCCTGTTACCTAACCCTAACCTTAAAAAAGAGACTGCAAGCTATACGCAAACCCTTTTCTCTGAACCTAACCTTAAAAAAGAGACTGCAAGCTATGCGCAAACCCGATTCCCTGACCTAATCCTAAAAAAGCGAATGCAAGCTATGTGCAAACCCGGTTCCCTAACCTTAACCTTAAAAAAAACCCAGCAAGCTATGCACAAAACCAGTTCCCTAACCCTAACTTTAAAAAAGAGACTGCAAGCTACTAGGGTTAGGGTAAGGGTTAGGGTTGGGGTTAGGGTTTAGGGTTAGGGTTAGGGTTAGGGTTAGGGTTCGGGTAAGGGTTTGGGGTTAGGGTTGGGGTTAGGGTTAGGGTTAGTCAGAATCTGTCTCATTGCGTGATCTAACTGTCACGGGTTTACCCCATTCCAGGAACGCAGTGCTGCCCAGTAAACCTCTCTCGGGCTATAAGCCCGATTCAGTGCCCACCGCTGTCAGAATCTTTTGCTTTTTCTCTTGGGTCTCTGCTTTTGCTGTTGCTGTTCTGTTGCGTGTCTGGCAGAATACCCACCGCTGTCCGGTATGTACTCTGCTTCTATAGAGCACTGGCCCCGCCCACTGGGTGGAGTCAAGAGGTGGAGTCCGTGTTGATTGTTCTGCGTCACTGGCTCCGCCTACTGGGTGGAGTCAGTGCTGATTGGTGTTACAACCCGCCCCAGGAAAAGGGGAGAGGGGGTAACTCAGGTTTTTATTAATAATTCCCTTGGGGTGGATTAAAGTGAAACAACACTAAATAATCCGTGTCTGAAAACATATACTGGCAAGGTTTGCTTTAACAATTCTGTATCAACAGGCATGCTAGCAGTTTGGGTGTTGTCATACCACAATGTGACACAGTGTAAGGGGGGTACTTTTGAATTAGATGATCAATGGAGCATAGAGGCGTGAGAACGGAATCATATTAGGATGTGAAACCAGCTAGAGTATGGTACAATGTAACTTCATGGCACAAGCTAATTGTAAGGTCTATTGTGCTTTTTAGCAAGTCAGCCTGATATCCCCTATTATCAGAGCTGAGTTCTTCCTTGGTTTTGCTACATATTGCAAGATAGATACATCTACGCTTGAAACACAATGGTAGAGGTCATCCATAGGGGTGAGAAAGATGATGATGGGAGGAAGATTATGTGGGCAGGGGTCGCTCGCCCCTTGCCCTACAAGTAGGGCATGCGCAGACTGCTGCCATGAGGTAATGATCAGGCGGTGTTTGGCTGCCATTCAGGCATCACCTTATACTGCGTACTGGCCCTACATAGTGTAATGTGGAACTGATAAAATGGGGTGTCAGAGCTGCTGAGTTGAGCGATACTCATCCTACCACCGAGACTGTGTTGCTCCGCGGGGACGCCCACTAAGCATGGGTAGCTGCTGCAGATCGTGACAGCCCTGGCCTGTCTGTGTGGGTAAGCACAGTTTTTTGATAGGAAACAACTGAGAGAACAAACTTTTTTAATATCCTTTTAGTGTTCCTTTAAGTCTCCTTTTATGTTTATACTATTTTTCCTTTAGTTTCCCCTTTTACTAAGATCCTTTTTTTTTTTGGTATCCCTTTTCACTAGTTAATACTGTATTAAATGCTGTTCGTGGTATTTGTTTTAATGCCACCCGATAAGATAGTTACTTTGTATCCTTTTTTAGTTTTTAATTCCTCTGGCTAAGTTTATTACTATTCTTATTATTCTCACTGTAATAAAAGATATTTTGTGTGCTTGAGTATTTTTTGGCACTTGTCTTTATTCCGGACATGTATCCGAACATACTGCTACACACAGAGATAACCTTTGGGGGGGGGAAAGAAAATGCCTAGGGGAGAGAAAGGCAGGATAAGAGCAAGGGAGAGTAAGAGAAAGAAAAGCTGAGAGTGGACAGATGTATATAGTCACCGCCCACGGGGTCCAGCGATGCTTCCATGTCTGTCAGTTGAAGTGGTGGCCTTGATCTGCTGGGGGTGAAGGAGGGAAGTCCCCATACTCCAAGAAGTTATAAGTTATAGCCATGATTAGTGTCACGGACCATGCCTCGAGCCTCCAACATCTTGAGGGTTGCAGTCTCTCTTCTAAGGTTAGGGAACAGGCTTCGGGCATAGCTTGCAGTTACTGTGTGGACCAATTGTCAGAGACTGAAATGGTTAATGATTTATGCATTCTAGGAGACTTTTCAGGCTTTTGACTTGCATGATACCTCTGATGAGCAGTCAGGTCCCTCCTTCCCTCCAGTGCTGACGGTGTGAAGCCCTGAAAAGGCAAGAGCTGAGCTTACAGGCTTTTGACTGTTGATATATCTGATGAGGAATCTGGCCCCTCCCTCCCTCTGCTATGAGATGTTAGGGTTAGGGTTAGGGTTAAGGTTAGCAAGGGTTAGGGTTTAGGTTTTAGGGTTTACGGTTTGGGGGTTAAGGTTGGGGTGTGGGTTTGGGTTAGGGTTTAGTGTTAGGGTTAGGATTAGGGTTAGGCAGAATCGGTCTCAATGCGCGATCTAACAATCGCGTGTTTAGCCCATTCCAGACACGCAGCGGTGCCCAATAAGCCCCTCTGGGGCTATAAGCCCGATTCACTGCCCACCACTGTCAGAATCTTTTGCTTTTTCTCTTGGGTCTCTGCTTTTGCTGTTGCTGTTCTGTTGCGTGTCTGGCAGAATACACACCGCCGTCCAGTATGTTCTCTGCTTCTATAGAGCACTGTCCCCTAACCCCAACATTAAAAGAGAGATTGGAAGCTATGCGCAAACCCTGTTCCCTAACCCTAACCCTAACCAAGAGGCTGCAAGCTATGCGCAAACCTTTTTCCCTAACTCTAACCTTAAAAGTGAGAATGCAAGCTATGCGCAAACCCTCTTCCCTAACCCTAACCTTAAAAAAGAGACTGCAAACTATGCGCAAACCCTGTTACCTAATCCTAACCTTAAAAAAGAGACTGCAAGCTATACGCAAACCCTTTTCTCTGAACCTAACCTTAAAAAAGAGACTGCAAGCTATGCGCAAACCCGATTCCCTGACCTAATCCTAAAAAAGCGAATGCAAGCTATGTGCAAACCCTGTTCCCTAACCTTAACCTTAAAAAAGAGACTGCAAGCTATGCACAAAACCAGTTCCCTAACCCTAACTTTAAAAAAGAGACTGCAAGCTACTAGGGTTAGGGTTAGGGTTAGGGTTAGGGTTAGGGTAAGGGTTAGGGTTGGGGTTAGGGTTTAGGGTTACGGTTAGGGTTAGGGTAAGGGTTAGGGGTTAGGGTTGGGGTTAGGGTTAGGGTTAGTCAGAATCTGTCTCAATGCGTGATCTAACTGTCACGGGTTTACCCCATTCCAGGAACGCAGTGCTGCCCAGTAAACCTCTCTCGGGCTATAAGCCCGATTCAGTGCCCACCGCTGTCAGAATCTTTTGCTTTTTCTCTTGGGTCTCTGCCATTGTTGTTGCTGTTCTGTTGCGTGTCTGGCAGAATACCCACCGCTGTCCGGTATGTACTCTGCTTCTATAGTGCACTGGCCCCGCCCACTGGGTGGAGTCAAGAGGTGGAGTCCGTGTTGATTGTTCTGCGTCACTGGCTCCGCCTACTGGGCGGAGTCAGTGCTGATTGGTGTTACAACCCGCCCCAGGAAAAGGGGAGAGGGGGTAACTCAGGTTTTTATTAATAATTCCCTTGGGGTGGATTAAAGTGAAACGACACTAAATAATCCGTGTCTGAAAACATATACTGGCAAGGTTTGTTTTAACAATTCTGTATCAACAGGCATGCTAGCAGTTTGGGTGTTGTCATACCACAATGTGACACAGTGTAAGGGGGGTACTTTTGAATTAGATGATCAATGGAGCATAGAGGCGTGAGAACGGAATCATATTAGGATGTGAAACCAGCTAGAGTATGGTACAATGTAACTTCATGGCACAAGCTAATTGTAAGGTCTATTGTGCTTTTCAGCAAGTCAGCCTGATATCCCCTATTATCAGAGCTGAGTTCTTCCTTGGTTTTGCTACATATTGCAAGATAGATACATCTACCCTTGAAACACAATGGTAGAGGTCATCCATAGGGGTGAGAAAGATGATGATGGGAGGAAGATTATGTGGGCAGGGGTCGCTCGCCCCTTGCCCTACAAGTAGGGCATGCGCAGACTGCTGCCATGAGGTAATGATCAGGCGGTGTTTGGCTGCCATTCAGGCATCACCTTATACTGCGTACTGGCCCTACGTAGTGTAATGTGGAACTGATAAAATGGAGTGTCAGAGCTGCTGAGTTGAGCGATACTCATCCTACCACCGAGACTGTGTTGCTCCGCGGGGACGCCCGCTAAGCATGGGTACCGACCAGCTGCTGCAGATCGTGACAGCCCTGGCCTGTCTGTGTGGGTAAGCACAGTTTTTTGATAGGAAACAACTGAGAGAACAAACTTTTTTAATATCCTTTTAGTGTTCCTTTAAGTCTCCTTTTATGTTTATACTATTTTTCCTTTAGTTTCCCCTTTTACTAAGATCCTTTTTTTTTTTTGGTATCCCTTTTCACTAGTTAATACTGTATTAAATGCTGTTCGTGGTATTTGTTTTAATGCCACCCGATAAGATAGTTACTTTGTATCCTTTTTTAGTTTTTAATTCCTCTTGCTGAGTTTATTACTATTCTTATTATTCTCACTGTAATAAAAGATATTTTGTGTGCTTGAGTATTTTTTGGCACTTGTCTTTATTCCGGACATGTATCCGAACGTACTGCTACACACAGAGATAACCTTTGGGGGGGGGAAAGAAAATGCCTAGGGGAGAGAAAGGCAGGATAAGAGCAAGGGAGAGTAAGAGAAAGAAAAGCTGAGAGTGGACAGATGTATATAGTCACCGCCCACGGGGTCCAGCGATGCTTCCATGTCTGTCAGTTGAAGTGGTGGCCTTGATCTGCTGGGGGTGAAGGAGGGAAGTCCCCATACTCCAAGAAGTTATAAGTTATAGCCATGATTAGTGTCACGGACCATGCCTCGAGCCTCCAACATCTCGAGGGTTGCAGTCTCTCTTCTAAGGTTAGGGAACAGGCTTCGGGCATAGCTTGCAGTTACTGTGTGGACCAATTGTCAGAGACTGAAATGGTTAATGATTTATGCATTCTAGGAGACTTTTCAGGCTTTTGACTTGCATGATACCTCTGATGAGCAGTCAGGCCCCTCCTTCCCTCCAGTGCTGACGGTGTGAAGCCCTGAAAAGGCAAGAGCTGAGCTTACAGGCTTTTGACTGTTGATATATCTGATGAGGAATCAGGCCCCTCCCTCCCTCTGCTATGAGATGTTAGGGTTAGGGTTAGGGTTAAGGTTAGCAAGGGTTAGGGTTTAGGTTTTAGGGTTTACGGTTTGGGGGTTAAGGTTGGGGTGTGGGTTTGGGTTAGGGTTTAGTGTTAGGGTTAGGATTAGGGTTAGGCAGAATCGGTCTCAATGCGCGATCTAACAATTGCGGGTTTAGCCCATTCCAGACACGCAGCGGTGCCCAATAAGCCCCTCTGGGGCTATAAGCCCGATTCACTGCCCACCGCTGTCAGAATCTTTTGCTTTTTCTCTTGGGTCTCTGCTTTTGCTGTTGCTGTTCTGTTGCGTGTCTGGCAGAATACACACCGCCGTCCAGTATGTTCTCTGCTTCTATAGAGCACTGTCCCCTAACCCCAACATTAAAAGAGAGATTGGAAGCTATGCGCAAACCCTGTTCCCTAACCCTAACCCTAACCAAGAGGCTGCAAGCTATGCGCAAACCTTTTTCCCTAACTCTAACCTTAAAAGTGAGAATGCAAGCTATGCGCAAACCCTCTTCCCTAACCCTAACCTTAAAAAAGAGACTGCAAACTATGCGCAAACCCTGTTACCTAACCCTAACCTTAAAAAAGAGACTGCAAGCTATACGCAAACCCTTTTCTCTGAACCTAACCTTAAAAAAGAGACTGCAAGCTATGCGCAAACCCGATTCCCTGACCTAATCCTAAAAAAGCGAATGCAAGCTATGTGCAAACCCTGTTCCCTAACCTTAACCTTAAAAAAGAGACTGCAAGCTATGCACAAAACCAGTTCCCTAACCCTAACTTTAAAAAAGAGACTGCAAGCTACTAGGGTTAGGGTTAGGGTTAGGGTTAGGGTTAGGGTAAGGGTTAGGGTTGGGGTTAGGGTTTAGGGTTACGGTTAGGGTTAGGGTAAGGGTTAGGGGTTAGGGTTGGGGTTAGGGTTAGGGTTAGTCAGAATCTGTCTCAATGCGCGATCTAACTGTCACGGGTTTACCCCATTCCAGGAACGCAGTGGTGCCCAGTAAACCTCTCTCGGGCTATAAGCCCGATTCAGTGCCCACCGCTGTCAGAATCTTTTGCTTTTTCTCTTGGGTCTCTGCCATTGTTGTTGCTGTTCTGTTGCGTGTCTGGCAGAATACCCACCGCTGTCCGGTATGTACTCTGCTTCTATAGTGCACTGGCCCCGCCCACTGGGTGGAGTCAAGAGGTGGAGTCCGTGTTGATTGTTCTGCGTCACTGGCTCCGCCTACTGGGTGGAGTCAGTGCTGATTGGTGTTACAACCCGCCCCAGGAAAAGGGGAGAGGGGGTAACTCAGGTTTTTATTAATAATTCCCTTGGGGTGGATTAAAGTGAAACGACACTAAATAATCCGTGTCTGAAAACATATACTGGCAAGGTTTGTTTTAACAATTCTGTATCAACAGGCATGCTAGCAGTTTGGGTGTTGTCATACCACAATGTGACACAGTGTAAGGGGGGTACTTTTGAATTAGATGATCAATGGAGCATAGAGGCGTGAGAACGGAATCATATTAGGATGTGAAACCAGCTAGAGTATGGTACAATGTAACTTCATGGCACAAGCTAATTGTAAGGTCTATTGTGCTTTTCAGCAAGTCAGCCTGATATCCCCTATTATCAGAGCTGAGTTCTTCCTTGGTTTTGCTACATATTGCAAGATAGATACATCTACCCTTGAAACACAATGGTAGAGGTCATCCATAGGGGTGAGAAAGATGATGATGGGAGGAAGATTATGTGGGCAGGGGTCGCTCGCCCCTTGCCCTACAAGCAGGGCATGCGCAGACTGATGCCATGAGGTAATGATCAGGCGGTGTTTGGCTGCCATTCAGGTATCACCTTATACTGCGTACTGGCCCTACGTAGTGTAATGTGGAACTGATAAAATGGGGTGTCAGAGCTGCTGAGTTGAGCGATACTCATCCTACCACCGAGACTGTGTTGCTCCGCGGGGACGCCCGCTAAGCATGGGTACCGACCAGCTGCTGCAGATCGTGACAGCCCTGGCCTGTCTGTGTGGGTAAGCACAGTTTTTTGATAGGAAACAACTGAGAGAACAAACTTTTTTAATATCCTTTTAGTGTTCCTTTAAGTCTCCTTTTATGTTTATACTATTTTTTCTTTAGTTTCCCCTTTTACTAAGATCCTTTTTTTTTTTTGGTATCCCTTTTCACTAGTTAATACTGTATTAAATGCTGTTCGTGGTATTTGTTTTAATGCCACCCGATAAGATAGTTACTTTGTATCCTTTTTTAGTTTTTAATTCCTCTTGCTGAGTTTATTACTATTCTTATTATTCTCACTGTAATAAAAGATATTTTGTGTGCTTGAGTATTTTTTGGCACTTGTCTTTATTCCGGACATGTATCCGAACGTACTGCTACACACAGAGATAACCTTTGGGGGGGGGAAAGAAAATGCCTAGGGGAGAGAAAGGCAGGATAAGAGCAAGGGAGAGTAAGAGAAAGAAAAGCTGAGAGTGGACAGATGTATATAGTCACCGCCCACGGGGTCCAGCGATGCTTCCATGTCTGTCAGTTGAAGTGGTGGCCTTGATCTGCTGGGGGTGAAGGAGGGAAGTCCCCATACTCCAAGAAGTTATAAGTTATAGCCATGATTAGTGTCACGGACCATGCCTCGAGCCTCCAACATCTCGAGGGTTGCAGTCTCTCTTCTAAGGTTAGGGAACAGGCTTTGGGCATAGCTTGCAGTTACTGTGTGGACCAATTGTCAGAGACTGAAATGGTTAATGATTTATGCATTCTAGGAGACTTTTCAGGCTTTTGACTTGCATGATACCTCTGATGAGCAGTCAGGCCCCTCCTTCCCTCCAGTGCTGACGGTGTGAAGCCCTGAAAAGGCAAGAGCTGAGCTTACAGGCTTTTGACTGTTGATATATCTGATGAGGAATCAGGCCCCTCCCTCCCTCTGCTATGAGATGTTAGGGTTAGGGTTAGGGTTAAGGTTAGCAAGGGTTAGGGTTTAGGTTTTAGGGTTTACGGTTTGGGGGTTAAGGTTGGGGTGTGGGTTTGGGTTAGGGTTTAGTGTTAGGGTTAGGATTAGGGTTAGGCAGAATCGGTCTCAATGCGCGATCTAACAATCGCGGGTTTAGCCCATTCCAGACACGCAGCGGTGCCCAATAAGCCCCTCTGGGGCTATAAGCCCGATTCACTGCCCACCACTGTCAGAATCTTTTGCTTTTTCTCTTGGGTCTCTGCTTTTGCTGTTGCTGTTCTGTTGCGTGTCTGGCAGAATACACACCGCCGTCCAGTATGTTCTCTGCTTCTATAGAGCACTGTCCCCTAACCCCAACATTAAAAGAGAGATTGGAAGCTATGCGCAAACCCTGTTCCCTAACCCTAACCCTAACCAAGAGGCTGCAAGCTATGCGCAAACCTTTTTCCCTAACTCTAACCTTAAAAGTGAGAATGCAAGCTATGCGCAAACCCTCTTCCCTAACCCTAACCTTAAAAAAGAGACTGCAAGCTATACGCAAACCCTTTTCTCTGAACCTAACCTTAAAAAAGAGACTGCAAGCTATGCGCAAACCCGATTCCCTGACCTAATCCTAAAAAAGTGAATGCAAGCTATGCGCAAACCCTGTTCCCTAACCTTAACCTTAAAAAAGAGACTGCAAGCTATGCACAAAACCAGTTCCCTAACCCTAACTTTAAAAAAGAGACTGCAAGCTACTAGGGTTAGGGTTAGGGTTAGGGTTAGGGAAAGGGTTAGGGTTGGGGTTAGGGTTTAGGGTTAGGGTTAGGGTTAGGGTTAGGGTTCGGGTTACGGTTAGGGTTAGGGTAAGGGTTAGGGGTTAGGGTTGGGGTTAGGGTTAGGGTTAGTCAGAATCTGTCTCAATGCGCGATCTAACTGTCACGGGTTTACCCCATTCCAGGAACGCAGTGGTGCCCAGTAAACCTCTCTCGGGCTATAAGCCCGATTCAGTGCCCACCGCTGTCAGAATCTTTTGCTTTTTCTCTTGGGTCTCTGCTTTTGCTGTTGCTGTTCTTTTCCGTGTCTGGCAGAATACACACCGCCGTCCAGTATGTTCTCTGCTTCTATAGAGCACTGTCCCCTAACCCCAACATTAAAAGAGAGATTGGAAGCTATGCACAAACCCTGTTCCCTAACCCTAACCCGAACCAAGAGACTGCGAGCTATGCGCAAACCTTTTTCCCTAACCCTAACCTTAAAAGTGAGAATGCAAGCTATGCGCAAACCCTTTTCCCTAACCCTAACCCTAAAAACAAGACTGCAAGTTATGCGCAAACCCTCTTCCCTAACCCTAACCTTAAAAAAGAGACTGCAAACTATGCGCAAACCCTGTTACCGAACCCTAACCTTAAAAAAGAGACTGCAAGCTATACGCAAACCCTTTTCTCTGAACCTAACCTTAAAAAAGAGACTGCAAGCTATGCGCAAACCCGATTCCCTGACCTAATCCTAAAAAAGCGAATGCAAGCTATGTGCAAACCCTGTTCCGTAAACTTAACCTTAAAAAAGAGACTGCAAGCTATGCACAAAACCAGTTCCCTAACCCTAACTTTAAAAAAGAGACTGCAAGCTACTAGGGTTAGGGTTAGGGTTAGGGTTAGGGTTAGGGTAAGGGTGAGGGATTAGGGTTGGGGTTAGGGTTAGGGTTAGTCAGAATCTGTCTCAATGCGCGATCTAACTGTCACGGGTTTACCCCATTCCAGGAACGCAGTGCTGCCCAGTAAACCTCTCTCGGGCTATAAGCCCGATTCAGTGCCCACCGCTGTCAGAATCTTTTGCTTTTTCTCTTGGGTCTCTGCCATTGTTGTTGCTGTTCTGTTGCGTGTCTGGCAGAATACCCACCGCTGTCCGGTATGTACTCTGCTTCTATAGAGCACTGGCCCTGCCCACTGGGTGGAGTCAAGAGGTGGAGTCCGTGTTGATTGTTCTGCGTCACTGGCTCCGCCTACTGGGTGGAGTCAGTGCTGATTGGTGTTACAACCCGCCCCAGGAAAAGGGGAGAGGGGGTAACTCAGGTTTTTATTAATAATTCCCTTGGGGTGGATTAAAGTGAAACGACACTAAATAATCCGTGTCTGAAAACATATACTGGCAAGGTTTGTTTTAACAATTCTGTATCAACAGGCATGCTAGCAGTTTGGGTGTTGTCATACCACAATGTGACACAGTGTAAGGGGGGTACTTTTGAATTAGATGATCAATGGAGCATAGAGGCGTGAGAACGGAATCATATTAGGATGTGAAACCAGCTAGAGTATGGTACAATGTAACTTCATGGCACAAGCTAATTGTAAGGTCTATTGTGCTTTTCAGCAAGTCAGCCTGATATCCCCTATTATCAGAGCTGAGTTCTTCCTTGGTTTTGCTACATATTGCAAGATAGATACATCTACCCTTGAAACACAATGGTAGAGGTCATCCATAGGGGTGAGAAAGATGATGATGGGAGGAAGATTATGTGGGCAGGGGTCGCTCGCCCCTTGCCCTACAAGTAGGGCATGCGCAGACTGCTGCCATGAGGTAATGATCGGGCGGTGTTTGGCTGCCATTCAGGCATCACCTTATACTGCGTACTGGCCCTACGTAGTGTAATGTGGAACTGATAAAATGGGGTGTCAGAGCTGCTGAGTTGAGCGATACTCATCCTACCACCGAGACTGTGTTGCTCCGCGGGGACGCCCGCTAAGCATGGGTACCGACCAGCTGCTGCAGATCGTGACAGCCCTGGCCTGTCTGTGTGGGTAAGCACAGTTTTTTGATAGGAAACAACTGAGAGAACAAACTTTTTTAATATCCTTTTAGTGTTCCTTTAAGTCTCCTTTTATGTTTATACTATTTTTCCTTTAGTTTCCCCTTTTACTAAGATCCTTTTTTTTTTTGGTATCCCTTTTCACTAGTTAATACTGTATTAAATGCTGTTCGTGGTATTTGTTTTAATGCCACCCGATAAGATAGTTACTTTGTATCCTTTTTTAGTTTTTAATTCCTCTGGCTAAGTTTATTACTATTCTTATTATTCTCACTGTAATAAAAGATATTTTGTGTGCTTGAGTATTTTTTGGCACTTGTCTTTATTCCGGACATGTATCCGAACGTACTGCTACACACAGAGATAACCTTTGGGGGGGGAAAGAAAATGCCTAGGGGAGAGAAAGGCAGGATAAGAGCAAGGGAGAGTAAGAGAAAGAAAAGCTGAGAGTGGACAGATGTATATAGTCACCGCCCACGGGGTCCAGCGATGCTTCCATGTCTGTCAGTTGAAGTGGTGGCCTTGATCTGCTGGGGGTGAAGGAGGGAAGTCCCCATACTCCAAGAAGTTATAAGTTATAGCCATGATTAGTGTCACGGACCATGCCTCGAGCCTCCAACATCTTGAGGGTTGCAGTCTCTCTTCTAAGGTTAGGGAACAGGCTTCGGGCATAGCTTGCAGTTACTGTGTGGACCAATTGTCAGAGACTGAAATGGTTAATGATTTATGCATTCTAGGAGACTTTTCAGGCTTTTGACTTGCATGATACCTCTGATGAGCAGTCAGGCCCCTCCTTCCCTCCAGTGTTGACGGTGTGAAGCCCTGAAAAGGCAAGAGCTGAGCTTACAGGCTTTTGACTGTTGATATATCTGATGAGGAATCAGGCCCCTCCCTCCCTCTGCTATGAGA
Source organism: Manacus candei (assembly GCF_025592945.1). NCBI lineage: Eukaryota > Metazoa > Chordata > Aves > Passeriformes > Pipridae > Manacus > Manacus candei. The sequence continues at coordinate 4,506,498 of NW_026138057.1, forward strand.
TGTTAGGGTTAGGGTTAGGGTTAAGGTTAGCAAGGGTTAAGGTTAGCAAGTTAGGGTTTAGGTTTTAGGGTTTACGGTTTAGGGTTTACGGTTTGCGTTCTTAGAACGGGGTAAACCCACGATAGTTAGATCGCGCATTGAGACAGATTCTGACTAACCCTAACCCTAACCCCAACCCTAACTCCTAACCCTTACCCTAACCCTAACCTTTACCCTAACTCTAACGCTAACCCTAACCCTAAACCCTAACTCCAACCCTAACTCTTACCCTAACCCTAACCCTAACCCTAGTAGCTTGTAGTCTCTTTTTTTAAGTTACGGTTAGGGAACTGGTTTTTTGCATAGCTTGCAGTTTCTTTTTTATGTTAAGGTTAGGGAACAGGGTTTGCACATAGCTTGCATTCACTTTTTTAGGATTAGGGTCAGGGAATCGGGTTTGCGCATAGCAACAGTAACCCTAAAAAAGAGACTGCAAGCTAGTTGCAAACCCAGTTCCCTAACCCTAAAAAAACCCCTAACCCTAACCCTAACCCTGACCCTAACCCTAAACCCTAACCCCAACCCTAAACCTAACCCTAACCCTAACCGTAAACCTAACCCTAACCCTGATTCTAAGTCTGAGGAGAGACAGAAACCAGGAGACTTTGAAGTTCAACTGATGTTTCTACAGTCTCTCAGCTTTCCTCACATTAATGAAAATTGACTCATTGAGGATAATGAGGATGCAACTTCTGCTATGGGGAATTCTAAGCATTCTGGGGTTGGTAAGACAACCTGGTAAGTAACACTTGAGTGAATGGGGAGTTGTCTTGGGGGCTTGTTTCCCTTCTGTTTTCTGTCTCTTGGTTTCTCATTTTGTTTGCTACTTTCTTTGGAATAAATGTTGTTTTGTTCAGCTTTCAACTGTGTACTGGTTTCAGTTTTGGCAATCTCCCTGCTGCCACGGTCCGGGGGGATGGGAAATAGGACTGAGCACTGCAATAACGGTTCTTGGCACAGTTGAGGGTTCGTGCAGCAATGCCACTTTATTCAGGGACAACAGGGGTTTAAATAAGGGGTTTAAAGTCTGAGGGGAGGATTCTGAACTGGGGAGGAGCATGGGACTGACAACTCAGGGAAAAGTGTGATAGGGAAACAGGGAAAAGGTGGGTGGAACTTCGGAGTTCCTCTTTACCTCTTTACTCCTGACGGGGTACTGCGATCCCCCTACACCGCTGACTGATGTTAGTGGTCTGGGCTGGCCAGCCGTACGGCCAGTCCTTGGAGGCACTTATGGTGACATCCGCCCCCATGTCGAGTAGCCCTTCCACCTTGACTTTTTGAGGGTGCCTAGGTTGAGAAAAGTAGATGAGACATGTTAGAAGAGGGTGAGAGGTCTTCACCGAGGTTGTCCAGTGGACTTCCCTCAGTGATCCCTCCCTCCGCTCCTCATCTGGGGACACCACGCAGAGCAGCTCGTCGGTGGAGACCATCTTCGCCACGGGGAAGCGGTCCTCCAACTGCACGGGAGGGAGATGCACAGTTAGGCATATAGCTATATTTGTATTCGTCAGTCCGTCAGGAGAGTAGGCACTACAATTATTCCCTTAGCCACTGCTGAAAAGTGCGATATCATCAGGTAAGTCTTATCTGGATCGACCGGGGCAGATGGTCTAACCCTGGCCTGCTCATAGGAGCTTAGGTGAGTAGATGGGTGAGTAACGGAAAGGATTATCCAATTTAGGGGAACACACTGGTTTTTAACTGAGATAGGGTCTGCTGAATTTAAAGGATCACACTGAACGGGAATGAGGTCTGTCGGAGGCTCTTGGGTAATGGGGTAGCTGGGCGCGGTGTTGGGCACAGGATGGAACGGAGAGCAGGGGTTATTTGTGTCGTCGCGCCCCCCTGGGCGCTCTGCTCCCCGTTTCCCTGATGTTCACAGGAGCAAGGGTGAAGATCGGGCAAAGATTGGAAGGTTACCCTTTTCCTCAGCTCTGGGGACCTCCTGGGGGGAAGGGGCTCTCCACTGCTATTGGTCATTGACCTACAACTAGAAGACCAATGGTGGCCCTTCCCACACCTCCGACATAGGGTCTTAGGCAAATTTGGTTCGGGGACTAACTTAGGACAATATTTTTTGAAGTGTCCCTTTTCACCACGATTGAAACATGATTGGGGACCCATGAAAGTGGCAGCCAATAGACGCGCTTTATGGGAATTGGAACCTATATTTTTACAAGCGTCTATCATTTCGAGTAGGGAGGGATCCTTTAGCATCTTCAAAGCTTTCTGACAGTCCTCATTCGCCTTTTTGATAACCAATTTATTGAATGAAATTTCCTGGCTCTCTTTTTGGTGGACCTGCCTGCTGATTGCCTCTTTTAGCCTGGTTATGAATTCTACAAAAGGTTCTTTTGGGCCTTGGTTAATAAGTGTGAAAGAAGGCATCTGCACATAGGCATCTGTCACCCTTTTCACGGCCTCTAATGCCAATTCTTTAGTCGCTTCTAAAAATTTGGGGTCAATTCGAGCTTGATCCCCCCTACTCGAATAGTTCCCCTCCCCATAGAGCATGTCTATTGCCTGCTGAATTGGGATTCCCCTTCTTTCCATTTTGTCATTGACATATGCAGTGATTAATATTTTCCATTCTGCCTCAAATACCGAGGACTGTACTGTTGTAAAGAGTCCTCCTATCACTGCTCTTATGTTGTAACGTATCAGCTTATAGGCCAGAGAGAAGGATTCTAGCAACTCGATGGTGAAGGGTACCCCCAACCCATACTCGACGATGGCCTTTTTCATATCTTTTAGCATGGGGTACGATATTGGTCGCCAGTTGTCGTGACGAGGGAAGAATGAGACGCTCAATATGAGAATCAGCAAGCTTCGTTTATTGATCAGTGCTAACAGCTTAATATATGCTTTATAATTAGTTCATACATATTGTAAAAGCTAAGCTCATTATTGGTTCTGCTTAAATGTTGATCTCACCTCTTACTCATTTCTTTCTTGACACAGGTGGTACTCAGTTGCTTTTTGTTTTGCTAATCACAATGTCCTGTTTACCAACCAGCTAACAGGGTACAAGGGCACTGTAACCTCGCTATCTAAGATGTTCCCACGGCCTAGGCAAGCCGTGTTCTATAGCCAATTCCCTACAAATACCCCCGTTTTTTTATTCTGGGCTAATAATGTTTTCTCTGTTATAACACTTACACATTTAACAATACAAGAAAAAGCAATATGAACTATTACTAAAATTACAACAATTGTCAACAACCATCGTAGGTTTTTCTTTAACAAAACTTAAAACCCATTCAGACATAGAACCAAAAATAGATTGAAACCACAAGTCTATAGGACTAGTTGTTACTGTTACTTTCTTTGTGTGTTCTACTGTTTCACTCAGGCTCTACAGTTCTTTTGTGTACAGGCTAGGCAGTTTGTGCCAGCTGGATAAGTCGTGGCTTTGATAAACACTTAATCTAGATTGAAATAATCTCAACATAAAACAGGTTTGAGTCCCATTACCACTTGTGTTATGTATATACAGTGATCCCATTAAATCTAACTCTTGGGGATCTTTTGCCAGAGTAAGACCTCGAGGGTTAGTACTAAAATCGACAGTACAAGCACGACAACAGTCCGGACAAGAGACAACAACTGAGCGAGCAATAGAATGAATTAAGCTAAATCGACATCTGAAGGCTTCTGTATGCTGTGCTCTCAGTTTCTCACCAGTGCCCTCCTCCTTGCCCTCAGCCCTGTCACGAAGCTCAGGCAACATGGTCGAGGTGGGTGCTGAGGCCAGGTTGAAGGACGAACTGACATGCCCCATCTGCCTGGACATTTACAGGAACCCTATGTCTCTGGGGTGCGGTCACAACTTCTGCAAGGAGTGCATGCATACAGAAGGAACAGAAATATGCCAGCAGGGCCCTTCCCAGTGCCCACTCTGCCTTTACCCCACAGGCCCCCGTTCAACCATGAAGACTTGCCTGACCTGCAAGGTCTCCCTGTGCCAAGCCCACCTGAGTAAGCATAGCACAAAGAACACTCAGAAAAAACTACGTCCTGGTGGGGCTCTGTGGTGCCCAGGTTTTGGCTGAGAGAAAATCCCCCAGTACAGTAAACTGCTGGAATGCTACTGTGAGAAGGACAAGGTCCACACCTGCACGCTGCACTCCGCCCCCAGCTCCCACAGGGACCACAAGACCATCAGCTTAAAGGAGGCTTTTGGCCAAGCACAGCGTGGTTTTCTCAAAACTGTAAAAGAGGTAAAAATCTATGAAACTGCACTGGATCGAAGTATAGGAAACTTGCTGGAACAATCCTCTGCAAAGGAGTTCTTTAGAGTACAAACAACGCTTGAAAATTAAGACTTGGCATAACTGGTTGAGAAATGACTGCTTTTTGTGTACATGAACCCTAAATATTTCCAGGGTACTTTTCACTGCACTGTGTCAGGAGCAACTACTAGGCCAAAGAATTGTAGACTCTTTCTGGTTTCAGCGTCCAACACACCCAGCTAATCCTCAGTAGCTACAGCTAGCAGAAATATCATCTACATAATGACAACAAAGACAGTCAGAAAATTGCATTGGAAACATAAACCACTGACAAATTATAGAAAAGCCTTTCATTCTATGGGAGAGGGTTTTCTATGGATAACACTCATAAGGTTCTGCACGAATAATAGATGGAACTAAAAATGCACATTTTTTCTCTATCACTGGGATCTAACTGGATTGTGAGAAGATAATCTGTCAAATCAATAATAACAATGGGTTATTCAGCAGAAAGCACAGAAGGGGTCAGTAAGCCAATGCTTACTAACCATGATTGCACCAACCTGTCTGAGATCATGCAAAGGTTTTCATTTCATAGATTTTTTCTTTATCACAAACACAGGGGTAATTAAAGGATTCTGAGATGGTTCAATGTAATCAGAATCAAGCTGCCTTCTGACAAGTTGTTGCAGGGCCAACAGCTGTTCTGTAGGTAGGAACCATTGTTTAAGTCACACAGGATCTGTATGTTCTAAAGGAAAACTCCAAGCAGTACCTCCTAATATCACAACCTTAACTCTTGGAATGACTAGAGAAGTTTGTTTGTTTGTTTGTTTGGACAATTAACAGCAAGCTTTGAGCATCACAAAGAATACAGGTTGCCTTCGTACAACCCTAAACATTCACTAGTCAAATTATGCAAGCAATACATCTGGTATAAAACAAGGATTAATCACAATTAGTGAGGCTATTTTGCTGAGAACACAGTTACAATGGGTAGGGCATGTTTTAAGGAGGGGAGAGACTAGCCGTTTTACAATTAATATTGCTACCAGCTGTTGCACGGGAGGGGTTTTGAAGACAATATATAAGGATTCTTTAAAACAACACTTCAGCTCTGGTCACACTGATCAACATAATTGGTCTGCTCTGGCCTCCAGCCAGGAGGCCTGAAGACACACTATCCACAACACTACAGATGTTTTTGAGAAGGCACGCAGGATGGCCTTGACAGTCTGCCCCTGCAACAAGCTGAGCAAACAAGGCAGCAACATCGACAACTCCTGATTTAAATCCTGGAAAACACAGAAAAGCTCAAAACGACTCTCACTACTGCCATAGCAGATGCAAATGCAATTATTTGATGGTCTAAGGACCTCACCCTGGCACAAGCCTGTATTATCTCTAGCTAGTTATGTAACTAGCAACTTCTGTATCTGCCACAAAACTTGTTTCTCTACAGCATCTTGTAGCTTTTCCATGAATTGTAAGAATGGTTCCCGGGCACCTGGATGCATAGTGGTGTATTTTGTTTCGGGCTCTGCCAACCTTGCAGTCTGCACTAATGTTTGCTGGCTTATGATTTTTACTTGCTCTAAAACTAATGGTCTCCTGCGCAGCTTACACAGCTAAGGAACAACAGCAGTGGAAAAACTCCACCTGAGACTTAACTTGCATAAATTTCATACAAGGCTGTAATAGAATATTAAATTTTTGTAAGAACTTCTTATTTAACTTCAGTTCAGATCATACAACTAGCCGGACAGGGCTTGTCTAGAAATAACTAAAACCTCATCACTCAAGGTGGGAATTTGAAGAATTCATATACCATTCAGAATAAGGATTCACTATGGTTCAACAGAATCATGTTACACATCTCTAAAATCTTAACACCGGCAGAAGGTATTTTTAAGTTTACACAGTCACACATTCATGTAACTTTTGTCTTTCACACCACATTCAGGTGGCCACCTCAAACATGCTCCTCAATCACACACATTTGCAAGTAGTCATTGGCTGTGCACTTCTTATCAGTTTCATAATTCAAAGGAACTTTATGGCATAGCCGTCATCAACAATCTGCAAATCCTGCATAACTCTCTACGTAAAAGACAGATACAGCAAGAAAGAACAGAATATTATCTTGGAAATCATCAACCCTTCTCATAGAGCAATGATATTCTGTCATAAAGGCAATAAAACTACTTTTGCAGGGGGCAAGACTATGTCCCCTTCTGTCTCATCGTTCCGTCTCCAAATCATCTACCTGCACCCTGCCCCTGGGGGAAACAGCCAAATTTCGTGTAAGAGATGCGAAATAGCAAGCTATAGGAAATTCTTAATAACCTTCTGTAATATGCAAAAGGCTAAGCACGGATGTTGCATTATTTCCAATCTTGCTTCAAAGGATTTTTCGTCAGTCTCCCTTTCTGTTTTTGAAGAAAACATTTGAGAATGCCGTGAGCACGCTGCATGCGTAACACCTATTGCTGTAAAAACAATGCAATCTTATCTGATTTATAAGTTGGGATATTGTTAATTTTAAGTTGTTTTTGCTCTTTTCCCTTTTTTCTGTGTTTTATCGCCTTCATAGTTTGCAGTCGCTTTTTTAAGGTTAAGGTTAGGGAACAGGGTTTGCACATAGCTTGCATTCGCTTTTTTAGGATTAGGGTCAGGGAATCGGGTTTGCGCTTAGCTTGCAGTCTCTTTTTTAAGGTTAGATTGAGAGAAAAGGGTTTGCGTATAGTTTGCAGTCTCTTTTTTAAGGTTAGGTTTAGGGAAGAGGGTTTGCGCATAACTTGCAGTCTCGTTTTTAGGGTTAGGGTTAGGGAAAAGGGTTTGCGCATAGCTTGCATTCTCACTTTTAAGGTTAGGGTTAGGGAAAAGGGTTTGCGCATAGCTTGCAGTCTCTTGGTTAGGGTTAGGGTTAGGGAACAGGGTTTGCGCATAGCTTCCAGTCTCTCTTTTAATGTTGGGGTTAGGGGACAGTGCTCTATAGAAGCAGAGTACATACTGGACGGCGGTGGGTATTCTGCCAGACACGCAACCGAACAGCAACAGCAAAAGCAGAGACCCAAGAGAAAAAGCAAAAGATTCTGACAACGGTGGGCAGTGAATCAGGCTTATAGCCTGAGAGGGGCTTATTGGGCACCGCTGCGTGTCCGGAATGGGCTAAACCCGCGATTGTTAGATCGCGCACTGAGACAAATTCTTCCTAACCCTAACCCTTACCCATACACCTAACTCTAACTCTAACCCTATAACCCTAACTTTTGCTACCTCTAACCCTAACCCTAAATTTCCTAACCCTAACCCTAACCCTTTCTAACCCTAACCCTAACTCAAAACCTAACCCTAACCCTAACCCTAACCCAAACCTTAACACTAAACCCCAACCCTAACCCTAACCCTAACCCCAACCCTAACCCTAACCCTAAACCCTAACCCTAACCCAACCCCTAAATCTAACCTTAGTAGCTTGCAGTCTCTTTTTTAAGGTGAGGGGTAGGGAAAAGGGTTTGCGCGTAGCTTGTAGGTTTTTTTAAGGGTTAGGGAACTGGGTTTGCGCATAGCTTGCAGTCTCTTTTTTAGGGTTAGGGTTAGGGAAAAGGGTTTGCGCATAGCTTGCAGTCTCTTTTTTAGGGTTAGTGTTGGGGAAAAGGGTTTGCGCATAGCTTGCAGTTACTGTGTGGACCAATCAGCACTGACTCCGCCCAGTAGGCAAAGCCAGGGACGCGGACCAATCAGCATTGACTCCACCTCTTGACTCTACCCAGTGGGCAGGGTCAGTGCTCTATAGAAGCAGAGTACATACCAGACGGCGGTGGGTATTCTACCAGACACGCAACAGAACAGCAACAACAATGGCAGAGACCCAAGAGAAAAAGCAAAAGATTCTGACAGCGGTGGGCACTGAATTGGGCTTATAGCCCGAGAGGGGTTTACTGGGCACCACTGTATTCCTGGAATGGGGTAAACCGGCGATAGTTAGATCGCGCATTAAGACAGATTCTGCCTAACCCTAACCCTAACCCTAACCCTAACCCTAACCCTAACCCTAACCCTAACCCTAATCCCAACCCTAACCCTTACCCTAACGCTAACCCTAACCCTAGTAGCTTGCAGTCTCTTTTTTAAAGTTAGGGTTAGGGAACTGGTTTTGTGCATAGCTTGCAGTCTCTTTTTTAAGGTTAGGTTCAGAGAAAAGGGTTTGCGTATAGCTTGCAGTCTCTTTTTTAAGGTTAGGGTTAGGTAACAAGGTTTGCGCATAGTTTGCAGTCTCTTTTTTAAGGTTAGGGTTAGGGAAGAGGGTTTGCGCATAACTTGCAGTCTCGTTTTTAGGTATAGCGTAAGGTAACAGGGTTTGCGCATAGCTTGCATTCTCACTTTTAAGGTTAGGGTTAGGGAAAAAGGTTTGCGCATAGCTTGCAGTCTCTTGGTTAGGGTTAGGGTTAGGGAACAGGGTTTGCACATATCTTCCAGTCTCTCTTTTAATGTTGGGGTTAGGGGACAGTGCTCTATAGAAGCAGAGTACATACTGGACGGCGGTGGGTATTCTGCCAGACACGCAACAGAACAGCAACAGCAAAAGCAGAGACCCAAGAGAAAAAGCAAAAGATTCTGACAGCGGTGGGCAATGAATTGGGCTTATAGCCTGAGAGGGGCTTATTGGGCACCGCTGCGTGTCCAGAATGGGCTAAACTCGTGATTGTTAGATCGCGCACTGAGACAAATTCTTCCTAACCCTAACCCTAACCCTAACAGTAACCCTGTCTTTTGCTAACCCTAAACCTAACCCTAACCCTAACCCTAACTTTTGCTCACTCTAACCCTAACCCTAAATTTCCTAACCTTAACCCTAACCCTTTCTAACCCTAACCCTAACTCAAAACCTAACCCTAACCCTAACCCTAACCCTAAACCCTAACCCTGACCCTACCCCTAACACTAAACCCTAAACCAAAAGGAAACTTCCTTTGCTATGCCTACTGGGCGGAGTCAGTGCTGATTGGTGTTACAACCCGCCCCAGGAAAAGGGGAGAGGGGGTAACTCAGGTTTTTATTAATAATTCCCTTGGGGTGGATTAAAGTGAAACGACACTAAATAATCGGTGTCTGAAAACATATACTGGCAAGGTTTATTTTAACAACTCTGTATCAACAGGCATGCTAGCAGTTTGGGAGTTGGGCTATCAGTTGGGAGGCATGGCTGAAAACAGGAAACAACAGCCCTAATTCCCAGGAAAGAAAACCTGGAAGCTTTGGCTTTGTGGTGCAGTTGGTGGGCCACACTGGGCACTCCATGGGCAGGTAGCAAGAGTTTTCTGGATCTGGGAGTCAATCTGGGGCACTCGGAGTGTTTGAGGGGAAGTTGGGAGTGTCCTGTGGGACCAGGATGGGATTTGAGGGCTCCTGGAGGGGCTGGGACGGGTGTATACTGCGGGCATCGTCTAGTATTGATGGGGGTAATCAGTGAGTTGACTGTTTCATAATCATCCAAATTTTAACATACAATATGATTATTAGAATAAAAAGCAAAAAGGTAATATCAACAAAACAGTAACAGGGTGAAGCTCTTGGTTGAAGACTGGTTTCTTCTTTTTCTCCAGTGATTTTAATTCTTTTTCGTCTGGGTTTTAATCCCATCTTTGGCATTTTGTTGCGAACATTTTGTCCCCATTGTATTAACTGTTGATGAGAGCAAAGTGGAATCCCAAGGTATGTGATATATTGATAGGATTTCACTGGTTGGCTTTTAATTTGTCCAGGTTTATCTCCATAATGCTTCTGCTCTTTAACCACTTGAATCAGAATGAATTGAGTTGTTTTCTGGGTCGGGTTCTCTTTTTGAGTCCAAGGTTTTTTAGTGGATTCAGTTTCAGGCACAAAGGAAATTGAGGGAGGTAAAGAATAATCTTTCCCTTTGTTCATTATCACAGGGATCACTCAGTCTATTTTCATTAATGTGAGGAAAGCTGGGAGACTGTAGAAACATCAGTTGAACTTCAAATTCTCCTTGTTTCTTTCTCTGCTGAGACTTAGAATCAGGGTTCTCTGTGGTTTCCCAAGTCTCAATGCCAGGGTAAGACACTGGTTTATGAAGTTGCCTGACCAAACCAGGAGCCTGTTTTTTTAGCAACAGTTTTCTCTCTGCACTCTGGTGCAACAAGACTTTGAAGGTGGTCAACCTCAGTTTGAAGCAGTTCATTTTTAGCAACAAGTTTATCTGATTTTTCTCCTGTTTCCTTCTCAAAGGTTAACGATGACTTCAATACCACATTTTCTGATTTCAAAACAGTAGATTCAACATCAGAAATCCATTCATGACTTCCCTGTCAGCACTCCATCCAAATGTCTGTGCTCTCACTTTGACCTGAGAGAAACCTCAGGCAGGTGGAAAAGGGCAGATAAAGAAAAAACAGAGGGGTCCAGCAGAAGTGATACTGCTTCTGTCAAAAGCAGAGCAGAGACCGAAAGCACTTTAGGAAGTTGCTTACAGAAGCACTTGTGCATTCCAAGTTACAGCTCAGGAGTCTCAGTGACTTGTCCAACATGAGAGTTTCTTTTCCATTTCTCAACCCCCAGATTCCTCAGGAGTAGGAAACTGAAAACACTGACTCAGAAAAGCTCCATTCCTTCCTAATAATTGTGCTTTGCCCTTCCCATTTGACAGTGCTCTTGGAAATGTGCTGGTGTGATCTGGATCTGTGAGCAGCCCTGACCTCCCAGAGCACTCATCCAATGGCAGGAAGACCCCACCTGGCTCCTGCTGGGGTTCTTGCCACCACGACCCAGTATGGGTCAATGGAATGGGGAATGGGGCGGTGGGACCGATAAGGACCAGTTAAGGGGCTTGGGGGCACTTCAGCATCTCCATCAAGATCAGACCATTATAGACCAGTATAGACCAGTGTAGACCAGTATAGACCAGTAAAAAACCAGTACGGACCAGTATGGACCAGTATGGACCAGTACAGGTCACTAGAACAGCGAGCAGGGTGGTGGGACCAGTAAGGACCAGTTAAGGGGGTTGGGGGCACTTCAGCATCTCCATTAAGGTCAGACCAGTACAGACCGGTACAAACCAGTATGGACCAGTATAGACCAGTATAAACCAGGGTAGAGCAGTATAAACCGATAAAAACCAGTACGGGTCACTGAAGCAGGGAATGGGGTGGTGGGATCAGTAAGGACCAGTTAAGGGGGTTGGGGGCGCTTCATCATCTCCGTCAAGGTCAGACCAGTACAGACCAGTATAAACCAGTATAGACCAGTATGGACTGGTATAGACCGGTATAGACCAGTAGAAACCAGTACAGACCGGTACGGGTCATTGGAATGGGGAATGGGGCAGTGGGACCAGTAAGAACCAGTTAAGGGGGTTGGGGACACTTCAGCATCTCCATCAAGGTCAGGTCAGTATAAACCAGTATAGACCCGTATAGACCAGTATGGGCCAGTATAAACCGGTATAAACCAGTATGGACCAGTACAGGTGACTGGAACGGGGAATGGGGCAGTGGGACTGATAAGGACCAGTTAAGGGGCTTGGGGGCACTTCAGCATCTCCGTCAACGTCAGACCAGTACAGACCAGTATAGACCAGTATAGATTAGTATAAACCAGTATGGACCAGTATAGACCAATATAAACCAGTACGGGTCACTCGAACACGGAATGGGGTGGTGGGACCAGTAAGGACCAGTTAAGGGGGTTGGGAGCACTTCAGCATCTCCATCAAGGTCAGACCAGTACAGACCAGTATAAACCAGGATAGACCAGTATAAACCAGTATGGACCAGTACGGGTCACTGGAACGCGGAATGGGGTGGTGGGACCAGTAAGGACCAGTTAAGGCAGAACTCAGCTGGGACTTAGTGGTTTGGGGGTGGGCGTGTCCCTTCTTTAGGTGGGCGTGGTCTTTCCCTGGTGGGCGTGTCCCATCCCAAGGTGGCCATAGCCTCTGCAAGTGGGCGTGTCTTTTGCATCCTCTCCCCCTCCCTGAACTGGCAGCTCAACTGGGACTTACTGGGTTTTGGGTGGGCGTGTCCCCTCCCAATGATGGACCCACTTTCAGCCCCTCCCCCCACCTTTAAGGGCCCCCCCAAAGCCCCTCCCCCCCCTTCCTGCACCTCCTCAACCCTCAGGGTCCCTCCTGTCCCTCCCCCACCCTCAGGGTCCCTTCCTTCCCCTCCCCCCAGTGAACCTGCTACCCCTCCCCCACTCTCAGGAGCCCTCCCTGCCCCTCCCCCACCTTCAGGGGCCCTCAGGACCCCTCTCCCAACCTCAGAGACTCTCCTGCCCCTTCCCCACCCTCGGGGAACTTCCTACCCTTCCCCCACCCCCAGGGACCCTCAGGGCCCCTCCTTCACTTTCGGGGTCCCTCCCTGCCCCTCCCCAACCCTCAGGACCTTCCTGCCCCTCCCCCCACCTCGGGGTCCCTCCTGCCCCTCCCCCACCCTCAGGGACCCACCTACCCCTCCCCCACCCTCAGGGACGGTCCTGCCCTTCCCCCACCCTCAGGGAACCTCCTACCCTTCCCCCACGCTCAAGGACCATCCTGCTCCATCCCCACCCTCAGTGTTCCCTCCTTCCCCTCCCCCCCCCACTGGGGCCGTTACTGGTCCCTTACTGGTCTGTACTGGGAAGGGAGAGGGGAGGGTCCACCCCCTCGAGGCCCCCCCCCCAGTGACGTCACCGAGTCCCAAAAATAGCCCCGGGGGCCCAAACTGGAGGGGGGACCTGGAGCCGCTCCCAGTGTGACCAGTTCAGGTACTGGGAGGGACTGGGAGGGAACTGGGAGGGACTGGGAGGGGGCAGGGCTTCCCCCCCTCCGTGTCCTTGGGGTGACCTTGGGGAGGGAGGGGGATGGGCCGCTCCCAGTGGCTCCCAGTAGCTCCCAGTAACCCCAGTAATGCCTCCGGTATCTCCAACGACCCCCCCAGTAACCCCAGTGACCCCCCCCAGTAGCTCCTAGTAGCTCCCAGTAACCCCAGTGTTTATCCCAGTAGCTCCCAGTAACTCCCAGTAATCCTAGTGTCCATCCCAGTAACTCCCAGTAACCCCAGTGTCCACCCCAGTAGCTCCCAATAACTCCCAGTAAGCCCCCCAGTAGCTCCCAGAAACTCCCAGTAACCCCAGTGACCCCCCCAGTAGCTCCCAGTAACTCCAGTGTCCATCCCAGTAACCCCAGTGACCCCCCCAGTACCTTCCAGTAGCTCCCAGTAACTCCCAGTGTCCCCCCCAGTGCCTCCCAGTATGTCCCAGTTTAACCCAGTTCCCCCCCCCCGTGGGCCCTGGACCAGGTGGGGGAGGGGTGGGCTCACATTTCCATGGCAACATCCCTTTCCCTCTGGCCCAGTTTCTCCAAGTTCCTCCCAGTTTAACCCAGTTTTTCCACATTTTTCCCCATTTTTCCACATTTCCCCCCATTTTCCCCATTTTTCCCAGATTTCCCCATTTTTCCACATTTTCCTGAATTTTTCCCCATTTCCCCCCCATTTTCCAGATTTTTCCCAATTTTCCTACATTTTCCCAGATTTTTTCCCATTTTTCCCCCATTTTCCCAGATTTTTCCCCATTTTGGCCAGATTTTCCCAGATTTTCCCCCCATTTTCCCAGATTTTTCCCTATTTTTTCCACATTTTTCCCAGATTTTCACTCATTTTTCTCCAGATTTTCCCAGATTTTTTTCCCCATTTTTTCCACATTTTCCCCGATTTTTTCTCACATTTTTCCCAGATTTGCCCAGATTTTTCCCCCCATTTTCCTGGATTTTTCCCAGAATTTCCCATATTTTCCCCATTTTTCCAAAATTGTTTTTATCTTTCCCCATTTTTCCCCATTTCCTGGAGTTTCTCCCATTTTTTCCACATTTTCCCAGATTTTTCCTCATTTTTCCCAGATTTTCCCAGATTTTTCCCCATTTTTCCCAGATTTCCCAAGATTTTTTCCCATTTTTTAAAATCTTTCCCCATTTTTTCCCCATTTTCTGGGACTTTTTCCCATTTTTCTCCATTTCCCCCCATTTTCCCCAGAATTTCCAGCAGTTCCCCCCTAGTTTGTCCCCATTTTCCCAGATTTCTCCCAGATTTTCCCAGATTTTTCCCTATTTTTTCACCATTTTCCCGGATTTTTCCCAGATTTTTCCTCCACTTTTCCCAGAATTTCCCACATTTTCCCAGATTTTTCCCACATTTTTTCCCATTTTTCCCACATTTTCTCAGATTTTTCTCCAGATTTTCTTCCAGATTTTCCCACATTTTCCCACATTTTCCCAGATTTCCCCCCATTTTTCTTGATTTTTCCTGATTTTCCCCATTTTTCCGGATTTTTTTCCCATTTTTTCCCATTTTCACACATTTTTCCTCATTTTCCCCCATTTTCACGGATTTCTCCTCATTTCCCCCGTTTTCCCACAGTTTTTCCCAATTTTTTCACATTTTCCCCAGATTTTTCCCCATTTTGCCCCCATTTTCCCCAGATTTTTCCCCATTTTGCTCCCATTTTCTCGGATTTTTCCACATTTTCCCACATTTTCCCAGATTTTCTCCCTATTTCCCCAGATTTTTTCTCATTTTCCCCATTTTTTCCCAGATTTTTTCCCGATTATTTTCCCCATTTCCCCGGATTTCCCCCCTTTTTTTCCCCACATTTCCCCGGAATTTTTCCCAATTTCCCCCCATTTTCCATGATTTTTCCCACATTTTTTCCACATTTTCCCAGATTTTTCCTCATTTTCCCCCATTTTTCCCACATTTTTCCCCATTTTTCTCAGATTTTTTTCCCCATATTTCCAGATTTTCCCAGAATATTCCCCATTTTCCCCCCATTTTTTCCCTATTTTCCCAGATTTTTCCCAATTTATCCCCTTTCCCCCCCATTTTTTCCACATTATTCCCAGATTTTCTCCGATTTTCCCCAGAATTTCCCCAGGTTTTTTCCAAAATTTTTCCCCATTTTCCCAGTTTTTTCCCAATTTTTTCCCCATTTTCCCGGATTTTTTCTCAATTTCCCCCCATTTTCCCAGATTTCCCCCCCATTTTCCCAGATTTTCACACATTTTTCCCCATTTTCCCCCTTTTTTTCCTCATTTTTCCATATTTTCCCATATTTTTCCCCATTTTCCCCAGAATTTCCCACATTTTCCCCCATTTTTCCCCATTTCCCCGGATTTTTCTCACATTTTTCCCAGAATTTTCCGCAATTTCCCCATTTGCCCACATTTTCCCAGATTTTTCACCATTTTCCTGATTTTCCCCCCATTTTTCCCACATTTTCCCACATTTTTCTCCAGATTTTCCCCACATTTTTCCCCCATTTCCCCACATTTTCTTGGATTTTTGGGTCCCCAGTTTTCCAAATTTCCCAAATTTCCCTAGTGGGAAAAAATGGGGTGAAAAAATCAGGAATTTTGGGGAAAATGGGAAAAAATTGGGGAAAAAAGTGGGAAATTTGGTGAACACGAATGAAAAATTGGGAAAAATGGGGGAAAATTTGAGAAAAAAGTGGGAAATTTGGGGAAAATTGATAAAAATGGGGAAAAATGGGGGAAATTTAGGAAAACTGGGGGAAAATCCAGGAAAATGTGGAAAAACGGGGGAAATTTTGGGGGAAAAGTCAGAAATTTGGGGAAATGGGGGATTTTGAGGGGAAATGGAGGGAAAACTGGGAAAAAAGTAAGAAATTTGGGGAAAAGGGGTGAAAAATCAGGAAAAATGGGGGATAATTGGGAAAAATTAGGGGAAATTTAGGAAAAAATTGGGAAAAAATGGCGGAATTTGGGGAAAATGGGGAAATTTGGGAAAAATGGGGTGAATTGAGGAAAAAAAGGGGGAATTTGGGTAAAATTGGATGAAAAATTGGGGAAAGTTGGGAAAAACGGGGGGAAATTTGTGGAAAATGGGAAAAAATGGGGGAAATTTGGGAACAACGGAAGGAATGTGGAAAAAAATGGGGAAAAATTGAGAAAAATGGGGAAATTTGGGAAAAATGGGGGAAATGGGGGGAAAATTGGGGAAAGAGTGGGAAATTTGGGAGAAATGGATGAAAAACTGGGAAAAATGAGGGGAAATTTGGGAAAAACTTGGGTGTCCCCACCAGGTTCGGCCCCGCCATGGCGCCGATAGTCCCGGGATCAGGTGAGACCCCTACCCCATGCCCTGACCCCTCCCCCTCCCCGAGGTCACTGCCCTGACCCCCCGAGTCCAGGCTGTGACCCCTCCCCCACCCTGTGGCCCCTCCCACACTTTATGACCCCTTCCCCATTCTGTAGCTCCTACCCCATTCTGTAGCCCCTACCCCACTCTGTGACCCCTCTCCCACTTCATGGCCCCTCCCCCACTCTCTGACCCCTCCCCCACTCTATGGCCCCTCCCCCACTCCCAGACCCTTCCCCGACTTTATGGCCCCTCCCCCACTCTGTGGCTCCTCCCCCACTCTGATGCAATCAGGTGGAGGCGGAGGCGGCCTGGAGGGTGGTGCTAAGGGAGCCCGCCTCCTCCTTTCCTGCACTGATTTTTCCCGCGGTGTCCCTTCCCGCCTTTTCTCCGCGTGGTCCCTGGGTCCCTCCTCCTCGACGCCATTTTGAATTCGGCACGATGGTTTCTTCCCCCTCCTACCATCTTGTGTGTCTGTCTGCTCAGTGTCCGTCTCTGTCTGCTCAGTGTCCCTCTCTGTCCGCTCAGTGTCTGTCTTGGGGAGGCTGATATTCTTGTTCATCATCTGGTGCTGTAGCACCATCAGAACTAACCTCCATGAGATGAGCGCCTCTTTAGCTATACGGTCCCCCTTATCGCTGTCCCGCCAGAGACTGTAGCCTATGGCTTGCCACTGCTCTACGCTGGTGTCCTCGGCAAGCTGGTGACCCTTGTGGTCGAGCCATCTGGCAAGTGATTTTGCCAATTTTTTATCTAAGGGGTGACCATGTTCTATTACAAAGTCTTTTAGGCGCCTGTATACAAATTTTTGGGAGGTTGAGAGTGTGAGTCCCATGTTGATGTTAGTCGGGTCTCAACAACAGTCTCTTGATGGAAAGTCCTCCCTTTGGTGTTCTGCCGGGCTGTGGGTGTTAGGGTAGGGTGAGGAATGTCCTCAGCAGTTCACCTGCCTGGTGCGTCGACCCGTGCAGCTACCGCTGAGCCCACAGCCGTCCGTTCTGCTGAGGAGGACCGGCGGGGACGATCGCCTCTCCTGGCGTCGCCTGAACCCAGGTGAGGACACAGGAGTTCTCTCAATATGAGAGTCCTCAACTGTGCCCCACGTTGGGCGCCACTTGCCATGGTCCGGGGCGATGGGAAATGGGACCGAGCACTGCAATAACAGTTCTTGGCACAGTCGAAGGTTCGTGCAGCAATGCCACTTTATTCAGGGACAACAGGGTTTTAAATAAGGTAAGTCTGAGGGGAGGATTCTGAACTGGGGAGGAGCATGGAACTGAAAACTCAGGGAAAAGTGTGATAGGGAGACAGGGAAAAGGCGGGTGGAACTTCGGAGTCTCCAGGAGAAAGGGCCAATGGGAGCTCTCTTTGCACTGCAGCAAACTGTAGCCAATCAGTGGCAGAGGAGCGGGAAAGCAGGGGAGGACAGGGTGACAAACAACTTTGGGCAGGAAAATCTGAGGGAGAAAGGGGAACAATATGGAGGTATAACAAACTTCATAAAAATTCAACAGTAAACTGGGGTACATAAAACTCCATGACAATACAGCAATAAACTGGGGTAAAACTGGGGAACAACTGTCAGTCCAGTGGATGAATTGTCCAGTGTATAAAAGTCCATCTAGTTCCCATAGATGCTTCCCCATGCCACATATCTTTCCCAATTGGTTTTTTCTTCCACCACACCCTGCTACATGCAAACATAACAAACGACAGCATCAGCAGATGTCTTTCCATTCCTCTTTCCCTTCCCATTCTCCGTTCCTCTTCCCTTCCCATTCCCACAGCCAACACACTATTTCACTTCTCACTTTAACAGAGCTCTTTTCTGCTTCAAGCCCCTCAAAGGCGCCAAGGCCACATAGGAGGCCACACACAAACAGTACTCCTCCTCCCTCACTGTTCTACAGGGAACACCATGAATCTGCTCGCAGAGACCTCGTTTCCCATCAGTAGCTCAGCACAAGGAGCTAAAGCAGCTCAAACCTTAGGCCACAAGAGCTGACAGCGAGGAAACTTTGGGAGCAAACTAATGCTGCTAACACGGACCCAGCTGAATCCAAGAGTCCTTCAGCTTGGAAAAGACCTCCAAGCTCACTGAGTCTTGTGCAGCCCCTCCCCGACCGCCTGCAGGGACTGGATGATGCTTTGCACAAGCACCAAAAGGAATGTTGTGAAAGCCATGGCCTGCAGGAGGACACAGAGAAGGGCTTGGTTGGGGCTGGGAAGGAGGGAGCTGGCGCTGGGGGAGAGGGGATGGAGCCTCGGGGATGTGGCGCAGCAAGGACGGGGCCCAGGCAGCTGGCAGGCGGCAAGACCTCACCCCCTGCCCCAGCAGCAGCACCGGGCCCTGCCCAAGGCGCTCCTGCCAGGGGCTGGGCCCTGCAGGCAGGGGCAGAACCCACTCCCTGGGGCGGCCTTGCTGCCCCGGCCCTCGTCCGGCCCAGCCTCTCCCTGTGTGCGTGCTCCCCACAGCACAGGTTGCACTGGGCAGCATCCCCTGATGGGCCCTGCGGAGCTGCCCCACGGGGACACTTCCCTTTTATGTCACAGGTGCCACAGCCTGTCCCAGCCAGCCCTGCCCATTGTCCCCACCCGGCTCAGTGACTCACAGTGGCCCCTGGCAACCAAAGAACCAAAGCCCCACACCCCCAGAGTGCAGCCCTACCCATGTGCAAGGGGCCCCCAAAGGGTTCCCTGCACAAAGCAGCCCCTCCAAACCCTTGTCAGATAGAAAACTGGGGGACGTGACCCTTGGATGCTTTTAGGACAGAGATACAAGCTTTTCTTGAATAATGGAGGGGGTCACTTTTTTATTATTAATATTTACAGTTATCCATTTGGGGACAGGCTGTCCTACAGGCTAATGTGGTGTCACATTTGGAGTGAAAAGTACTTTTCAAAGAAACCCAGGGTGCATGGGTGATGCAGAGGAAGCTGCCAAGTCACCCAATGTGAAGCTCAACACTGCTTTGCAACAACACTGCCCTTTCACACACATCTTTGGCAAAGACAAAGATGTCAGGGTTTAGTTTCTAAATCAGTAACACTTGACAAGACCTCTTTATGAACTGACAGCAAGAGAACTTAGGAGCAGCTTAGGGTTGGCAAGTGTAGGAGCCAAGAAGAGAAGGGCTGATGGGTATGTCATGAACACTGACAGCTGGATGGTCGTGGAGCCGACCAAGGACTGCCAGACACAAAAGACATCACCTGCTGGACTTGGCCCAAACACCAGCCCCCTCCTCTCCCTTCTCAACCACTCAACCACAGCCTGCACACACCCACACCTGCCAGGGCCAACTGGCTGTTTCTCTTCTCTTTTCTGCCTGGGGGCAAAGGAAGAAGGACAGGGAGGGCATTTGCCTTTGGGCCAGAGGGAAGGGGAAGGAGATCCTCCCAAATCCATCCCTGGCAGGATGGGAGCTGGAGGACACATTGGGGGATCCCCAAGAATATTTTCGAGGGGAAGAAAGGATGGGGGCACCCACAGGGGGTTGGGGGGGGGGAGGGACCCAGGAATCTCATGGTGGGACACTGAGGAGTTCCCAGTAGTTTCTTGGGGGGGTGGACCCACAGCAGTCCGGGGTGGAAAAATGGACGGAGGAATCCGCTGTAAAGGGTTGGTGACACCCAAAAGACTCTAGGAGGGGGTCGGGAGGGGCCCCGGAGTCCTGAAGAGTGTTCGGGGGTCCCCAGGAGGGAGTCTGGGGGTCTGAGGTGGTCCCAGGAGATTTTCAAGGGTTAAGGGGATGCACAGGAGATTTGGGGGAGGAGGGGGAAAGGCGGAGGGTCCCCAGGAGTCTTGGGGGGGATCTGGGCGGTTCCCGAGAGTCTTTGGGAAGATTCGGAGGGGTCACCAGGAGCCCCCGGACCCCCTGAACTCACCCCACACCACCATGGCCTTGTTGGGGCCGCACGTGAAAAAGAACGCGGCGGGGGGAGACCCTGGGGCCGGGATCGATCGGGACCAATCGGGTTCAATCCCGATCCTCCCCTCCCCCGCCATCACCGCCCCGCTCCCGGCAGCCCCCGGGGAAGTTTCGACATTCTATTGGGTGACTCACCAGCACAAGGACAGTGGCCCAGCAGAATTTGGCAATGACATCATTCCAGCAGAACCATTCTATTGGTTGCGACCCATGAGGGAGCCCCAAAACCTGTTCACGGCTTGGGGGAGAAGGACAGCTGGCACGGCCGGGAACGGGGGTGCAGAGGGTGTTCAAGTGCCCAGGAAAGGGGCAAAAAACTTTTCCCTCTCCCTCCCAGTGCCCCCTCAGCCCATCCCAGTGTCTCCCCTCTCCCCCAGTGCCCTCTCAGCCCATCCTGGTCTCTCCCCTGCTCTCCCAGTGCCCCCGTCCATTGAGGTCCCAGCCCGGCCCTGCCCCCTGCTCTGCTCCGCCCTGGATTTCTCCCCTGCAGGGGCAGCTGAGGTGGCTCCAGGGCGGGCGGGAGCTTTCGGGGCAGGGGGTGGCTCCTGACATGCTGCTGGAACCGCCCCTGTCTGGGCGGGCCCGTCAGCCTGGGGCACCTCCTCACCCGAGCCTGGGGGATGGGTCGGCAACTGGGAGGGGCTTTGGGAAGGAATGGGGAGGCTGAGAAGGGGTTGGAGGTCGTGGGGGTAACTGGGAAGGGGTTTGGGGGAGTTTGGGGGTTTGGGAGGGAGGTTGGGGAGATTGGGGTAACTGTGAGGGGTTTTGGGGAATCATCGGGGATGTGGGAAGGAACTGGGAGAGAGTTTGGGGGCATACTCAAGGGGAAGGGGGCAACTAGGAGAGGGTTTGAAAGGTCCTGGGAGGGCTGGAGGTAACTGGGAGGGGTTTGGGGGCATCTTGTGGGTTTTTGTGGGTCTGGGAGGCAGTCTGGGGGCCTCGGAGGGTTTAAGGGGAAGTTGGGAGTGTCCTGTGGGACCGGGATGGGATTTGAGGGTTCCTGGAGGGGCTGGGAGGGCTTTATGCCTTTATACTGCGGGCATTGTCTAGTATTGATGGGGGTAATCCTTGAGTTGACTGTTTCATAATTATCCAAATTTTAACAAGACTTTGAAGGTGGTCAACCTCAGTTTGAAGCAGCTCATTTTTAGCAACAAATTTATCCGATTTTTCTCCTGTTTCCCTCTCAAAGGCTAACGATGATTTCAATACCACATTTTCTGATTTCAAAACAGTACTCAACATCAGAAATCCATTCATGACTTCCCTGTCAGCACTCCATCCGAATGTCTGTGCACTCACTGTGGCCTGAGAGAAACCTGCCTGTTTGCAGCGCACTGGCTGGGCAACTTTTCTTTTTGCAGGTGGAAAAGGGCAGATAAAGAAAAAAACAGATGGGTCCATGCTGCTTCTGTCAAAAGCAGAGCAGAGGCAGAAAGCACTTTAGGAAGTTGCTTACAGAAGCACTTGTGCATTCCAAGTTACAGCTCAGGAGTCTCAGTGACTTGTCCAACATGGGAGCTCCTTTTCCATTTCTCAACCCCCAGATTCCTCAGGAGTAGGAAACTGAAAACAATGACTGAGAAAAGCTCCATTCCTTCCTAATAATTGTTCTTTGTCCTTCCCATTTGACAGTGCTCTTGGAAATGTGCTGGTGTGATCTGGATCGGGGAGCAGCCCTGACCTCCCACAGCCCTGACCCCACACACCTCATCCAACGGCAGGAAGAACCTGCCTGGCTCCTGCTGGGGTTCTCACCACCCACTGACAGCTTCTCCCTGCAGAGGGGTGGGCAACTACTCAGGCAGGATGAGACCTGACCCCAGCAGGCAGCAAAGTCCCTGCCCTGGCACAAAGAACCCCGGAGCACAGGGACCCTGCTCTGCAGGACAGCGCCGGGTATCCCTGGCTGCACCCCCACCTTCCCACCCCGCAGCCATCCCTGGGAGAAGGAGCCCACCTGCACTGTCCCTCTGACGGTGCTGCAGGGAAGGCCTGCCCTGGAGAACATCCTCCTCCTGTGCAACAGAAAAACTGGGAGAATCCTGACAGATGCGCAAGGCTGTGGGATGTGGTAGTTTTAGGAGATTCCTCCAGGAACACAAGCGACATTGCCCTGCACCTGTAGACTCACTCTGCAGAGGAGTGTGAAGTTGTGTCCCCAAGTTGTGTCTCAGCTGAACACCTCCCATCTTTCTGCTGCCTTTAACCTCCCTTTGCCTTTCTTCTCTTCTCTCGTGCCTACAGGCAGTGTCCTCGGCCCTGCTGGGCTGTGCAGAGGAGCTGCTCCTGGGCAGAGCTGTCTCTCTGCAGTGCTGCCCGCTTGCCAGGATTTCCCTGTGTGCCAGGAGCCCGGCCCAGCTGAGCAGCATAGCAAGAGCCAAAGGCAGCCCATTCTCTGCCCCTCTGGGTTCCCCGCAGGTGTCCCTGGGGCTCCAGGGGAACCTGCTGTGGAACAGACTGAAGGAAACAATGATGTTCCCTATTCTCACCTCTTCAGTGACACTTCTTTCCAGCAGTGACACTTCTTTCCAGCAGTGACATTTCTCCTCTTAGAAAATTACCAGAGTATGATGATCACCTTTTCTAGTTTCATCCTTACACAGGACACCAGGAGGGTGACACCAAAGGATCTGGTAACTCTCTGGCACAGCGGGAGTTTTCCTGGAGTCACACAGAGAAATGTGTCAGGGCTCTGAGAGGTGTCCAACCCTGAGCTGGACTGATGCACACACGGGGGTGTTCAGAGACACGAGTCCTTCCCTGGCACACACACACAGGCAGTTCATTGCAGCAGGGGCAGTGTCTCCCTGGGCTCCTGCTACCACTCCCAGAGCCTGGAGCCACCTCAGCCCTGTAATGCTCCCACCCTGCCCACTCCTACACTTCAGATGAACATTGGGGTTTTCTAGTCACTGGAACTGCCCAGACCAGCCCCTCCCTGGTGCCCCCATCTCCCTGCCCCGCCCGAGACCAGCAGAGCAGCACAGTCGTTTCTGGTCCTGCAGCAAGAAAGGGAGGCAATAGAGGACAGGGACAGTGACTGCATGTCTGGACTGCTCAGGAGATCATCAGCTCAGGCGGCAGCTCCTGCAACCCCAGGACCAGACCCGCTTCCCAGTTGCCCAGGCAGCTGCTGCCACGTGGGCACAAGCTCTGCTGCCCAGGAGGGTCCTGTAGTGAAGGGCTTTGCAGATGGCCACGTAGCGGTCATAGGACATGATGGTGAGAAGGGCAAGCTCCGCTGTGATCAAGAAGAAAAGCAAAAAACACCTGTGCAGCTCATCCTGAGTAGGACATACCCCTGGTGTTCCAGAGGGAATTGACCATGGCTTTGGGGAGAGTGGTGCAGATGCAGCCCGGGTGTGTGAGGGAGAGGTGGAGCAGGAAGAAGTCCCTGGGGGGTGTGCAGGTGGTGGTGGCAGGCTACGGCGCTGAGGATGAGGCCGTTGCCCAAGAGGGCAGCCAGGGAGATGCCCAGGAAGAAGCAGAAGTGCAAGAACTGCAACCAGGAGGAGGAAGTGGGGGATGGAGCTGCTGTTGGACATGAGCTTCCTCCGGGCATCAGGAAATGTCCAAGGAGGACAAGGCAGTGAAAACTTTGGGACAGGTTTCCTCGATCAAACCCATGAATTCCTCTGAGCATCTACCCTCATCCCAAGTATCTGCAGTCACACATATATAGATTCTGGACTGTAGAAGACAGGCTTAGCATGACTTTAAGATGATTTCTTCCCAATTTTTTGATTTATTTTTCTATTGCCAGCTCTGGGAGGGGCATCGTGGAACCAAATGAACCCTGAGACATTTCAGAATCCCACATATGTTGGGTCTTTCTGAGCTGAAGTTCATTTTCTCACTGCAGGCGTCACAGTGCTGTGCTTTGCATTGGGAGCTACAAAGGGGTTAATCACACCAGTGCTTTGGTAACTGCTGAACAGGGCTGGTGCAGCATCTGCATTGTCAGCTTCGTCCCCTGAATCGGGGGCAAGATCATGGGCAAGGTACAGACAGGTCAGTTTTGTCAAATGGACCAAAGGGACATTGCAGAATATATGGCGTCAGCTCAGCTACAAGAGCTCAGGAAATGAACAGGAAAGGGGGAAAATCCATTTTTTTACAATACATGCCTTCTGAGCGGGTTCTCTGTGTGGTGAAGCCCTGCTTCCCATGAAGTGGCCAGGTATCGCTGCTGACAGGAAGTAGAGAGAAAATATTTTTATTTTCCTCTTCACTTATGCATGCGCAAACTTTGGCTTTTGTTTTAGTAAAGTGCCTGATCTCAAGGTAGAAATAATTTTCCATCTTATTCTGTCTCTTCTGTCTGGCTGGGAAGGGCAGCAATAGAGTAGCTTGGTGGGTACCTGGCATCCAGGTAAGGTCAACCCACTGCAATATTGCAGGGTCTCATGGAACCAAAGGACTGCTGGGAGACTGGGGGAACTCAAGGAATCAAGTGGCCGTCGTGGCACTGCCCTGCATCAAAGAAGCAAATGTTCCCTGGGAAACTACAGGAACCAGGGACTTAAGGGACATCATTGGGATGTGCGGGACCTCATGGAATTAAACAAACCGTGGGATATCTTTGGAACTTCATGGAATCAAAGGGATAGTACAAAAGAATTAAACCCCATGACCAGAAACCATTGGATCGAAAATTTCTTTAATATGCCAGCTGGGGATTCATGGGGGTACTCTGCCATGCATGAATCAAAGAATCAGTATAAATTTCGGAGTATAAATACAGTGATACTTGAAAGACCCTCCCCTTCACAAGCAGTCCAAAATTCTCTTCTGATTTTAGGGTCAAATAGCCTCTTGGATTTTATTCGTGGAGCAAGACTGCCATCTAGCGTCCATTTCTTCTGGGAGGGGCAGTTATTTTCAGAGTGGTCTTCTCCCTTAGCAGGCCTCGTAGCATCTCTGATTGATCTATCCGACCCCTAACCCCTAAACTAAATGCTGTAGGACCCTCTAAGACGCGTCTTAGAACTTCCCATTTGCTTAAACAATGTATAATTGACTTTCTTCTTAACAGAACAATCTCTTATTAAAAGAGTTTTCTGAGGCCTGTAAGCTAATTTCTTGAAGATGGGCATGTGATACACTCTCTATTAGTTTCCATGTATCATCTACATTCTCTCTCCTACAACTAATTGTAGTCTTAAAAGAAAAGACTGCTACCATACCAAGAAAGCAAACCCCTTTGTTGATTAGGATTTTTATCTAAGAAAAACTTCTGATTTGCGAAGCCATAAAGGATGGAGATCCTCTCTCATTTCAGTGCCATTGTGACAATATGGGGCCTCATGTAACACATGGAACCCAGAACACTGCATATTCCCAAGCAATCAAGGGGCCATTGTAACACTCCAGGGCCTCCTGGAAGACGGAGGCCCCGCAGAGAGACCTCAAATGAGAGGTTTGGGCAATCCTCAACCAGAGGAAATTCAACAAGGTGAAGTGCCAGATTCTGTCCCTGTGATGGGGCAACCCCGAATGTCCGGACAGACTGGGAATGATATTCTGCATAGCAGCGCTGGAAAATGGCCTCTGGGGTCCTGGTGGATGGCCAGTTGGCCAAGAGTCAATGGTGCTCTGGCGGGGACTCCCTACTCGGTCACAGGAGGGTTTTCAGACACACGAGTCCTTCGCTTGCACACAGACACAGACAGTTCATGGCAGCAGGGGCAGTATCTCCTGGGGTTCCTGCGGCCACGCCAGGAGCCTGGATGCACCTAAGCACTTGTGGAGTGCCACCTCTTCTGCCACTATCTGAGATGCTCCACCACCTGAGAGATGGAAACGCGGAGTTCTGTCCAAGAGAAGCTCATCCCAGAGCGGCACGCCTGGCCTTTGCCAGGATTTAGAACCGTAAATGCAATGTGCCACCGAGACACTGTTTGTCCCACATAACTTCAAGGTCTCCCCAGGAGGTTGATGGCAATTTTTCCTGCTCAGGGCCATCTCTCCACACCAACAGGAGGTGTGTGCTCAAGACTTGTCTGTGCAATGCAAACAGATACACCCTGTCTAGTTCTTCCGGTCTCTCCAAGGAAGGCAAAAGAATCTCTGTGTGCCGGGTGAGAAGCCAGTGCTGGAAGCTGTGATTCTATTGTGAGTGCCAAGAGCGGATGGTAGGTCTTTAATGAATGCCCTGAGGGGATGACCTGGGTTTTCCTGTGCACATGGCAATAGATCACACCCTGCTTTGGTGGTCATTTATGTCCTACGGAGGTGACAGAGATGGGAAAGAGAACGAAATTTTTGAATGTACCTCTGAGTGCCCCTCAACCTGCTGCAGATGTGCAGATTCCAGTACATCCAGTTCAGGTGTGACAGGCTGTTCCCTGTTCCTCTGAGCAAGAAGAGCTTGACGAGGGACGCAGCAGAACTCGCTTACTGAGACTGCATCTCCATGAATCCCAAAGCAAGTGCGAGGGGTTATGCCACGTCCGAGTTTTCTCAGGGGAAGGTGTTTCTCCCATGCACTGTCTCCCCGTGGCACTGGTGCCACAGCCCCCGACAAAACCCCAAGTGGTCTTTGTCCCTAGCAGAAGTGCTCCTGCTGCTAGCAGGGATGTTCCACGGGAAAGGTCAGGAGAGGCTGAGCCCGGAGGGCACTGAGTCCGGAGGGATGTTCTGCCTCTCGTGCCCCTCGAACATTCTTGCAAGCACTTGCCCTGGAGGACAATTCAGGAGTCTCCACGTGCCAAAAGAGAGATGTGAGGGAAGAGACGATGACGGTATAAGAAGCACATTGCCTGTCAATCTGAAGATCCTCGATACCAAACACCAGCCCTGCCACCCAGCCCGGCCCCACCTGTTCTACAGTGCAGAGCACGGACCGCCGCCGCGCTGCCGCCGCTGTCGCCTGGCCTCCACCTCCAACCAGCACCCGAGGAGAGCCCGAGAGGTGCCGAAGCCTGTCCCAGCCCCGGGGCGGATTTGTCAGAGGAGGACAGGGAAGGAGGGAGAGGAAGGTAGAGGAGGTGGAGAGGAGGCGGCCAGTCAGGAGCAGACAGTCGGGGCTGGTGGGGGCAGCGAGGCACCGGGAAGCGGATCGGCGGCTGCGGCGCTGTCGGGGAGCGGGGCTGGTGGCGCTAGCCGCGGTTTTTTTCTGTGCGCAGGGCTGGCGGCCGGAGACCGTAGGGGCCGGGGCAGCCTCCTGGGGTGGACGTGCATATTCCTCGAGGCTACCCTCCTTTCTGGTAGGTTCTTCACAAAGCTCTTCTCCCGAACTATCTTCCCAGCCCTCCCTCCCTCTGGTCCATAAAGTATTCCCTGGGAACACTCGTCGCTTTTTTCTTTGTCGAACCGTTATTCTTTCCTTGCTTTACTCTCTGTCCTTCAGTGAATTCGTGCAGTCCGTCCTTCCCCTTTCCTACTTTTCTTCTTCTCTTCGCTTGGCTTAATCCCGCAGCTTTCCGTTCTTCAGTGACTTCAACAATCCACTTCTCTTTTCCGCTCACCTCTCTCCAGCAAATATTAATGGGTATTGCAACTGCTACACATCTTTATATCCTCCTAAAATTTTTCCCTTATTGGCTTGATTGCTGCTGTGCCCTTTGTTTTAGGAAAAAACATCCAGTGCAAAAACACTTCCGACGGCTTTTCTTCATCTCCCTGCCAGTGTCTGCAGGTAGAGCCCAGGTGAAGCAGGACCCATTGGTAGAGGCCACCGAGAGCAGTGAAATCACCAAGTGCTCACACGCCAACATACGAAACGGTGAATTTATCCATTCCTACCTGCAGTTCCCGGTTCACAGCCCCGAGTTCCTCGTACACTCTGTTAAATGGTCCAGAGAGCTGCGGGCGCCAACGGGGTGGCTGTTGTTGACAGGAGATGGTTTTCCACCGACCTCTGGCTCTCCGGTTCCCATCATGGGAACGCGGCTATGTATTCCTGGGCCCTGGCGTACACGGACTCATTGACACCGTCGTCTTCAGAGATTTCGGGAGATTCTCTTAGAAACAAAACTCGGTTAATTGGTTCTACGGCAGAGTAAATTAACACCTCTATGAAAACATGGCTTTTCATTCCTACACAGAGTGCAGGCTTGCGACAGAATGCCTGAGTGCAAAGTGATTTATACAGCGCAGGGCAGCCCAAATCTGGGCATCCTGCAGTAAGCTGCCATTTGTGTCCCTAGCTTCTATTGAGGCATCTTCTCCTGGTTACTCTGATCCACTCCAGACAGGAACCGCGATTCTCTGGTTCATGAAGATCTTTCCCTTTGTATAGGAGGAGTTGTTCTTGCCTTACCTGGTGTGTGGAAAAGACAGAGACTAAGGCTCCGCAAGATTTGGACTGTCAATCGTCAAGGATCTGAACACTACATCTCGGACGTGTTCTGAAGAAACTGTGAAGGCAGACAGTGCGAAGGAGCGAGGTGCAACCAAGCCAGACCAAGAGTTAGAGGTTGTGAGAGAGGAAAGCAAAGCAGTAAGAAAGGAGAGACCTCCAACCATGTGGTCCTGGCCTCAGGAAGGATGGTTGCAGGACCATCCTTCATTAGCCTCTCAGTAAAAATGCAGAATTCTCAGCTTCCTCTAAATGTGTTATCTCTCCTCTGATACTTAAGATGGTAGAAAATTTTCAGGAGCACACAGGCATAAGGAGGGTGAACTCGATAATGCTCTTCCACCTGGGAAGCATGTGAAAGCCTCTGTTTCCTGTGGTGTGATGGGTGCCTGGGATCCCTCTGGACTTTGTTTGGGGAAGTGGTTGGGTTTAAGGGTCTCCATCTGCGAAGTCCCCAGACCTTCAACTACCCTGGGTGGGCCAGGGCTCTCCTAGCCCCACCACTCGCAAGCAGCACTCTGGCAGTTGCCCCATGTGCACCCTGCATGTGTGTCAGGGTCTTCATCCTGTTCCCTGCTCATCCCTCAGTACATTCCTTAGGGCATATGCTCTCCTTACCATCGCTAAAGCTGGGATATCCAGCAGCCCTTCTGGGGCCACGTTCCTCCCATGACTTTGCGTTTTCGCCGAAGAGAAAGACAAATCTAGAGACACTGGGCTGCTGCCCAGCAGGGCTCATCTCCCTTTCCCGGGGAGCTGGGAGAGAGGCATTCTTCCCAAACAGATGAAGAAGGACCGGGTTGCTGCTTGGGGAGGGAGAAACTCAAAGAGAGCATTTGAGGTACTGAAAGTACCGGTCATTTCTCGGCCCTCCTGTTTCCTTTGCTCCACCAAGAGATTCGTTCCTGGCAACTCTCTTCTCTCGGCACAGGGTGGAGATTTCTGACGCTCTCAGCAAAGAGGCAGTTTTGCCTCGGCATGAATTTTTGCTACCTCGTCGTCACTTTCTGCCTGGTACACCTCCTCTCTATATCCGAGCTTTTCATGAATGCATTCTTTTTCCTCCCAGGAAATATTCAACTGCCTTTTCAGGTCCCGTGGGGGAATACAACTGAATAGAGAAACATCGCTGCAGATCATGTACTTGCTGTCTTTCATGTGTTCACTCCAGGCGATCTTACTTCTCTAAAGAAATAAAGAGGGAAAGAAGAGAAAGCTCAGGCCTCCTTCTCTCTCTCCGTTCCCCACTTCAGCTTCGCTATCTCTCTCCGTCTGTCCTCTCCTCCACATGCTGCCACCAAAAGATATCTCGACTCTCTCTGCAGTCACACATTTCTCCTCTTCTAAAGAAAATCAGGAAATCATTCCAAAGCTGCTCCAGGTCTATCAAACTCTCATCTCACTTACTTTATTAATGCATCCCTTTCAAACTGCAGGTTGCCTCTGGCAGGACTTCCAGTTTTCCCGGCTGGAAACATATTCAAATCTCTCTGTTTACAGTGGGCCATGGCTTACGGGGGCTGAGATACACCGGGAGACCGTTCGGCGTCTGTGGGGAGCGGAGTTGTCAGCAGGAGCATTTCTGCTGGAGCAAATAGCACCTTAGTTTTAGACGGGCTGTGGCACCAGTTCTACTCCGAAGTAGTGCATGAGTGAAGCAACTGCCCATGAGAAATCACGGCATGGCATCTCCCACCCGCTTTGGACCAATGGAGATACAGTCTCCGTGATGAGATCCAGTTGTGTCACTTCTCCTGCTCAGAAGACTAGGGAAGGCCTGGGATATGTATGCTTGTCCTGAAAACAGAGAGATCTAACTATTTGGGTAGCCTGGAGAAAACTGGAGGTCGTGCCAGAGGAAGCCTGGAAGCAGAATCTGACGCATTTTTAAGTTGAGCGACATGAGGATTTGATAGGCCAGGGGTAAATTCAGTGTTCTACAACTGATACCTCTTCCGCTGTGCAGTGCTTTTTACGTCACTTGACACCCAGGTACTCAAGCCTGTTCTCTTTGTATGGCTTAAAACCCTGTTTTAATAGAAGCGCTAATACCCAACTCCTCTCCATGACGGTGCCCGGAGAGCCAGAGGACAGTGGAAAGACCATAACCCATCACCCACAGCCACCCCGTTGGCGTCAGCATCTCTCTGGTCAATTTAGCAGTTCTCTGGACCATTTCGTACCGAGGAACTGGGAACTGTGACCCGGGAGCTGCCGGTAGGAAAGGATAAATTCACCGTTTCGTATGTTGGCGTGTGAGCACTTGGTGATTTCACTGCTCTCGATGGTCTCTAGCAATTGGTCCTGCTGCAGCTGGGCTCTACCTGCAGACAATGGCAGGGAGATGAAGAAAAGCCGTCCGAAGTGTTTTTGCACTGGATGTTTTTTCCCAAAACAAAGGGCACAGCAGCAGACAAACCAATACGAAGAAAAAATTTAAGTAGATATAAAAGTGTGTAGTAGTTGAAATGTCCATTAATATTTGCTGGAGAGAGGTGAGCGGAAAAGAGAAGTGGATTGGTGAAGTCACTGAAGAACGGAAAGCTGCGGGATTAAGCCAAGCGAAGAGAAGAAGAAAAGTAGGAAAGGGGAAGGACGGACTGCACGAATTCACTGAAGGACAGAGAGTAAAGCAAGGAAAGAATAACGGTTCGACAAAGAAAAAAGCGACGAGTGTTCCCAGGGAATACTTTATGGACCAGAGGGAGGAAGGGCTGGGAAGATAGTTCGGGAGAAGAGCTTTGTGAAGAACCTACCAGACAGGAGGGTAACCTGGAGGAATATGCACGTCCACCCCAGGGGGCTACCCCGGCCCCTACGGTCTCCGGCCGCCAGCCCTGCGCACAGAAAAAAACCGCGGCTAACGCCACCAGCCCCGCTCCCCGACAGCGCCGCAGCCACCGATCCGCTTCCCGGTGCCTCGCTACCCCCACCAGCCCCGACTGTCTGCTCCTGACTGGCCGCCTCCTCTCCACCTCCTCTGCCTTCCTCTCCCTTCTCCCCGTCCCCCTCTGACAAATCCGCCCCGGGGCTGGGACAGGCTTCGGCACCTCTCGGGCTCTCCTCGGGTGCTGGCTGGAGGTGGAGTCCAGGACACAGGGACGGTAGGGCGGCGGCGGTCCGTGATCTGCACAGTAGAACAGGTGGGGCCGGGCTGGGTGGCAGGGCTGGTGTTAGGTATCGAGGATCTTCAGATTGACAGGTCATGTGCTTCTTACACCGCCATCGTCTCTTCCCTCACATCTCTCTTTTGGCACGCGGAGACTCCTGAATTGTCCTCCAGGACAAGTGCTTGCAAGAATGGTCGAGGGGCACGAGAGGCAGAACATCCCTCTGGGTTCAGTGCCCTCCGGGCTCAGCCTCTCCTGACCTTTCCCGTGGAACATCCCTGCTAGCAGTAGGAGCATTTTTGCTAGGGACAAAGACCACTTGTGGTTTTGTCGGGGGCTGTGGTACCAGTGCCACGGGGAGGCAGTGCATGGGAGAAACACCTTCCCCTGAGAAAACTCGGACGTGGCATAACCCCTCGCACTTGCTTTGGGATTCATGGAGATGCAGTCTCAGTAAGCGAGTTCTGCTGCGTCCCTCGTCAAGTTCTTCTTGCTCAGAGGAACAGGGAACAGCCTGTCACACCTGAACTGGATGTACTGGAATCTGCATATTTGCAGCAGGTTGAGGGGCACTCAGAGGTACATTCAAAAATTTCGTTCTCTTTCCCATCTCTGTCACCTCCGTAGGACATAAATGACCACCAAAGCAGGGTGTGATCTATTGCCATGTGCACTGGAAAACCCAGGTCATCTCCTCAGGGCATTCATCACAGACCTGCCATCCGCTCTTGGCACTCACAATAGAACCACAACTTCCAGCACTGGCTTCTCACCCGGCACTCAGAGATCCTTTTGCCTTCCTTGGAGAGACCGGAAGAACTAGACAGGGTGTATCTGTTTGCATTGCACAGACAAGTCTTGAGCACACACCTCCTGTTGGTGTGGGGAGATGGCCCTGAGCAGGAAAAATTGCCATCAACCTCCTGGGGAGACCTTGAAGTTACCTGGGACAAACAGTGTCTCGGTGGCACATTGCATTTACGGTTCTAAATCCTGGCAAAGGCCAGGCGTGCCGCTCTGGGATGAGCTTCTCTTGGACAGAGCTCCGCGTTTCCATCTCTCAGGTGGTGGAGCATCTCTGATAGTGGCAGAACAGGTGGGACCCCACAAGGGCTTAGGTGCATCCAGGCTCCTGACGTGGCCGCAGGAACCCCAGGAGATACTGCCTCTGTTGCCATAAACTGTCTGTGTCTGTGTGCAAGCGAAGGACTCGTGTGTCTGAAAACCCTCCTGTGACCGAGCAGGGAGACCCCGCCAGAGCACCATTGACTCTTGGCTAACTGGCCATCCACCAGGACCCCAGAGGCCATTTTCCAGCGCTGCTATGCAGAATATCATTCCCAGTCTGTCCGGACATTCGGGGTTGCCCCATCACAGGGACAGAATCTGGCACTTCCCCTTGTTGAATTTCCTCTGGTTGAGGATTGCCCAAACCTCTCATTTGTGGTCTCTCTGCGGGACCTCCGTCTTCCATGAGGCCCTGGAGTGTTACAATGGCCCCTTGATTGCTTGGGAATGTGCAGTGTTCTGGGTTCCATGTGTTACATGAGGCCCCATATTGTCACAATGGCACTGAAATGAGAGAGGATCTCCATCCTTTATGGCTTTGTAAATCAGAAGTTTTTCTTAGATAAAAATCCTAATCAACAAAGGGGTTTGCTTTCTTGGCATGGTAGTAGTATTTTCTTTTCTTTTAAGACTACAATTAGTTGTAGGAGAGAGAATGTAGATGATACATGGAAACTAATAGAGAGTGTATCATATGCCCATCTTCAAGAAATTAGCTTACAGGCCTCAGAAAACTCTTTTAATAAGAGATTGTTCTGTTAAGAAGAAAGTCAATTATACATTGTTTAAGCAAATGGGAAGTTCTAAGACACGTCTTAGCTGGTCCTAAAGCATTTAGTTTAGGGGTTAGGGGTCGGATAGATCAATCAGAGATGCTACGAGGCCTGCTAAGGGAGAAGACCACTCTGTGAAAATGACTGCCCCTCCCAGAAGAAATGGACGCTAGATGGCAGTCTTGCTCCACGAATAAAATCCAAGAGGCTATTTGACCCTAAAATCAGAAGAGAATTTTGGACTGCTTGTGAAGGGGAGGGTCTTTCAAGTATCACTGTATTTATACTCCGAAATTTATACTGATTCTTTGATTCATGCATGGCAGAGTACCCCCATGAATCCCCAGCTGGCATATTAAAGAAATGTTCGATCCAATGGTTTCTGGTCATGGGGTTTAATTCTTTTGTTTTATCCCTTTGATTCCATGAAGTTCCAAAGATATCCCACGGTTTGTTTAATTCCATGGGGTCCCGCACATCCCAATGATGTCCCTTAAGTCCCTGGTTTCTGTAGTTTCCCAGGGAACACTTGCTTCTATGATGCAGGGCAGTGCCACGACGGCCACTTGATTCCTTGAGTTCCCCCAGTCTCCCAGCAGTCCTTTGGTTCCATGAGACCCTACAATGTTGCAGTGGGTTGACCTTACCTGGATGCCAGGTGCCCACCAAGCTACTCTATTGCTGCCCTTCCCAGCCAGACAGAAGAGACAGAATAAGATGGAAAATTATTTCTACCTTGAGATCAGGCACTTTACTAAAGCAAAAGCCAAAGTTTGCGCAGGCATAAGTGAAGAGGAAAATAAAAATATTTTCTCTCTACTTCCTGTCAGCAGCGATACCTGGCCACTTCATGGGAAGCAGGGCTTCACCACACAGAGAACCCGCTCAGAAGGCATGTATTGTAAAAAAATGGATTTTCCCCCTTTCCTGTTTCTTTCCTGAGCTCTTGTAGCTGAGCTGACGCCATATATTCTGCAATGTCCCTTTGGTCCATTTGGCTCAACGGACCTGTCTGTATCCCCGCCCATGGTCTTGTCCCCGGTTCAAGGGAGGAAGCTGACAGTGTGGATGCTGTGCCAACCCTGTTCAGCAGTTGCCAAAGCACTGGTGTGATTAACCCCTTTGTAGCTCCCAATGCAAAGCACAGCACTGTGACTCCTGCAGTGAGAAAATGAACTCCAGCTCAGACAGACTTGAATCTATATATGTGTGACTGCAGATACCTGGGATGAGGGTAGATGCTCAGAGGAATTCATGGGTTTGATCGAGGAAACCTGTCCCAAAGTTTTCACTGCCTTTTCCTCCTTGGACATTTCCTGATGCCCGGAGGAAGCTCATGTCCAGCAGCAGCTCCTTCCCCCACTTCCTCCTCCTGGCTGCAGCTCTTGCACTTCTGCTTCTTCCTGGGCATCTCCCTGGCTTCCCTCCTGGGCAACGGCCTCATCCTCAGCACCGTAGCCTGCCACCACCACCTACACACCCCCCAGGGACTTCTTCCTTCTCCACCTGTCCCTCACACACCCGGGCTGCATCTGCACCACTCTCTCCAAAGCCATGACCAATTCCCTCTGGAACACCAGGGGTATGTCCTACTCAGCATGAGCTGCACAGGTGTTTTTTGCTTTTCTTCCTGATCACAGCGGAGTTTGCCCTTCTCACCATCATGTCCTATGACCGCTACGTGGCCATCTGCAATGCCCTTCACTACAGGACCCTCCTGGGCAGCAGAGCTTGTGCCCACGTGGCAGCAGCTGCCTGGGCAACTGGGAAGCGGGTCTGGCCCTGGGGCTGCAGGAGCTGCCGCCTGAGCTGATGATCTCCTGAGCAGTCCAGACATGCAGTCACTGTCCCTGTCCTCTATTGCCTCCCTTTCTTGCTGCCGGACCAGAAACGACTGTGCTGCTCTGCTGGTCTCGGGCGGGGCAGGGAGATGGGGGCACCAGGGAGGGGCTGGTCTGGGCAGTTCCAGTGACTAGAAAACCCCAATGTTCATCTGAAGTGTAGGAGTGGGCAGGGTGGGAGCATTACAGGGCTGAGGTGGTTCCAGGCTCTGGGAGTGGTAGCAGGAGCCCAGGGAGACACTGTCCCTGCTGCAATGAACTGCCTGTGTGTGTGCCAGGGAAGGACTCGTGTCTCTGAACACCCCCGTGTGTGCATCAGTCCAGCTCAGGGTTGGACACCTCTCAGAGTCCTGACACATTTCTCTGCGTGACTCCAGGAAAACCCCCGCTGTGCCAGATCATTTGCTGTCACCCTCCTGGTGTCCTGTGTAATGATGAAACTAGAAAAGGTGATCATCATACCCTGGTAATTTTCTAAGAGGAGAAATGTCACTGCTGGAAAGAAGCATCACTGCTGGAAAGAAGTGTCACTGAAGAGGTGAGAAGAGGGAACATCATTGTTTCCTTCAGTCTGTTCCACAGCAGGTTCCCCTGGAGCCCCAGGGACACCTGCGGGGAACCCAGAGGGGCAGAGAAAGAGTTGCCTTTGGCTCTTGCTGTGCTGCTCAGCTGGGTCGGGTTCCTGACACACAGGGAAATGCTGGCAAGCGGGCAGCACTGCAGAGAGACAGCTCTGCCCAGGAGCAGCTCCTCTGCACAGCCCAGCAGGACCGCGGGCACTGCCTGTAGGCACGAGAGAAGAGAAGAAAGGCAAAGGGAGGTTAAATGCAGCAGAAAGATGGATGGTGTTCAACTGAGACACAACTTGGGGACACAACTTCACACTCCTCTGCAGAGTGAGTCTACAGGTGCAGGGCAATGTCGCTTGTGTTCCTGGAGGAATCTCCTAAAGCTACCACATCCCACAGCCTTGCGCATCTGTCAGGATTCTCCCAGTTTCTCTGTTGCACAGGAGGAGGATGTTCTCCAGGGTAGGTCTTCCCTGCAGCACCGTCAGAGGGACAGCACAGGTGGGCTCCTTCTCCCAGGGATGGCTGCGGGGTGGGAAGGTGGGGGTGCAGCCAGGGATGCCCGGGGCTGTCCTGCAGAGCAGCGTCCCTGTGCTCCGGGGTTCTTTGTGCCAGGGCAGGGACTTTGCTGCCTGCTGGGGTCAGGTCTCATCCTGCCTGAGTAGTTGCCCACCCCTCTGCAGGGAGAAGCTGTCTGTGGGAGAGGGGTCACAGAGTGGGGGAGAGGCCGTAAAGTGGGGGAGGGGCCATAGAGTGGGAGAGGGGTCACAGAATGGGGGAGGGGTCACAGAGTGGGGGAAGGGTATGAGAGTGGGGGAGGGACCATAAAGTGGATGAGGGGCCATAGAGTTGGGGAGGGGTCAGAGAGTGGGGGAGGGGCCATGAAGTGGGAGAGGGGTCAGAGAGTGGGGTAGGGGCCACAGAATGGGGAAGGGGCCATAAAGTGTGGGAGGGGCCACAGGGTGGGGGAGGGGTCACAGCCTGGACTTGGGGGGTCAGGGCAGTGACCTCGGGGAGGGGGAGGGGTCAGGGCATGGGGTGGGGGTCTCACCTGATCCCGGGGCTATCGGGGCCATGGCGGGGCCGAACCTGGTGGGGACACCCAAGTTTTTCCCAAATTTCCCCTCATTTTTCCCAATTTTTCATCCATTTCTCCCAAATTTCCCACTCTTTCCCCAATTTTCCCCCCATTTCCCCCATTTTTCCCAAATTTCCCCATTTTTCTCAATTTTTCCCCATTTTTTTTCCAAATTCCTTCCATTGTTCCCAAATTTCCCCCATTTTTTCCCATTTCCCCAAATTTCCCCCCATTTTTCCCAACTTTCCCCAATTTTTCATCCAATTTTACCCAAATTCCCCCTTTTTTTTCTCAATTCACCCCATTTTTCCCAAATTTCCCCATTTTCCCCAAATTCCGCCATTTTTTCCCAATTTTTCCCTAAATTTCCCCTAATTTTTCCCAATTATCCCCCATTTTTCCTGATTTTTCACCCCTTTTCCCCAAATTTCTTATTTTTTTCCCAGTTTTCCCTCCATTTCCCCTCAAAATCCCCCATTTCCCCAAATTTCTGACTTTTCCCCCAAAATTTCCCCCGTTTTTCCACATTTTCCCGGATTTTCCCCCAGTTTTCCTAAATTTCCCCCATTTTTCCCCATTTTTATCAATTTTCCCCAAATTTCCCACTTTTTTCTCAAATTTTCCCCCATTTTTCCCAATTTTTCATTCGTGTTCACCAAATTTCCCACTTTTTTCCCCAATTTTTTCCCATTTTCCCCAAAATTCCTGATTTTTTCACCCCATTTTTTCCCACTAGGGAAATTTGGGAAATTTGGAAAACTGGGGACCCAAAAATCCAAGAAAATGTGGGGAAATGGGGGGAAAATGTGGGGAAAATCTGGAGAAAAATCTGTGAAAATGTGGGAAAAATGGGGGGAAAATCAGGAAAACGGTGAAAAATCTGGGAAAATGTGGGAAAATGGGGAAATTGCGGAAAATTCTGGGAAAAATGTGAGAAAAATCCGGGGAAATGGGGAAAATATGGGGGAAAATGTGGGAAATTCTGGGGAAAATGGGGAAAAATATGGGAAAATATGGAAAAATGAGGAAAAAATGGGGGGGAAAGGGAAAAAAATGGGAAAAATCTGGGAAAATAGGGAAAAAATGGGGGGAAAATGGGGAATATTCTGGGAAAATCTGGAAATATGGGGAAAAAAATCTGAGAAAAATGGGGAAAAATCTGGGAAAAATGGGGGAAAATGAGGAAAAATCTGTGGAAATGTGGAAAAAATGTGGGAAAAATCATGGAAAATGGGGGAAATTGGGAAAAATTCCGGGGAAATGTGGGAAAAAAAAGGGGGGAAATCCGGGAAAATGGGGAAAATAATCGGGAAAAATTCTGGGAAAAAATGGAAAAAATGAGGAAAAATCTGGGGAAATAGGGAAAAAATCTGGGAAAATGTGGGAAAAAATTTAGGAAAATGTGGGAAAATGGGGAAAAATCCAAGAAAATGGGGGTGAAATGCGGAAAAATCTGGGAAAATGGGGAAAAAGGGGAAAAATCTGGGAAAATGCGAAAAAATTGGGAAAAACTGTGGGAAAATGGGGGAAATGAGGAGAAATCTGTGAAAATGGGGGAAAATGGGGAAAAATGTGTGAAAATGGGAAAAATGTGAAAAAAATCCAGAAAAATGGGGAAAATCGGGAAAAATCAAGAAAAATGGGGGGAAATCTGGGAAAATGTGGGAAAATGTGGGAAAATCTGGAAGAAAATCTGGAGAAAAATCTGAGAAAATGTGTGAAAATGGGAAAAAATGTGGGAAAAATCTGGGAAAATGTAGGAAATTCTGAGAAAAGTGGAGGAAAAATCTGGGAAAAATCGGGGAAAATGGTGAAAAAATAGAGAAAAATCTGGGAAAATCTGGGAGAAATCTGGGAAAATGGGGACAAACTGGGGGGGAAATGCTGGAAATTCTGGGGAAAATGGGGGGAAATGGAGAAAAATGGGAAAAAATCCCAGAAAATGGGATGAAAATGGGGAAAGATTTAAAAAAATGGGAAAAATGGGAAAAAATCTTGGGAAAATCTGGGAAAAATGGGGAAAAATCTGAGAAAATGTGGGAAAAATGAGGAAAAATCTGGGAAAATGTGGAAAAAATGGGAGAAACTCCAGGAAATGGGGAAAAATGGGGAAAGATAAAAAAAATTTTGGAAAAATGGGGAAAATATGGGAAATTCTGGGAAAAATCTGGGAAAATGGGGGGAAAAGTCTGGGCAAATCTGGGAAAAATGTGAGAAAAAATCGGGGAAAATGTGGAAAAAATGGGAAAAAAAAATCTGAGAAAATCTGGAGAAAAATGTCTGAAAATCTGGGAAAAATGTGGAAAAAATAGGGAAAAATCTGGGAAAATGGGGGGAAAATCTGGGAAAATCTGGCCAAAATGGGGAAAAATCTGGGAAAATGGGGGAAAAATGGGAAAAAATCTGGGAAAATGTGGGAAAATTGGGAAAAATCTGGAAAATGGGGAAAAATTCAGGAAAATGTGGAAAAATGGGGGAAAATCTGGGAAAAATGGGGAAAATGGGGGGAACTGTGGAAAAATGGGGAAAACTGTGGAAAAACTGGGTTAAACTGGGAGGAATTGGGAGAAACTGGGCCAGAGGGAAAGGGATGTTGCCATGGAAATGTGAGCCCGCCCCTCCCCCACCCGACCCAGGGCCCACGGGGGGGGGAACTGGGTTAAACTGGGACATACTGGGATGCACTGGGGGGGACACTGGGAGTTACTGGGAGCTACTGGGAGCTACTGGGGGGGTCACTGGGGTTACTGGGATGGACACTGGAGTTACTGGGAGCTACTGGGGGGGTCACTGGGGTTACTGGGATGGACACTGGAGTTACTGGGAGCTACTGGGGGGTCACTGGGGTTACTGGGAGTTACTGGGAGCTACTGGGGGGCTTACTGGGAGTTACTGGGAGCTACTGGGGTGGACACTGGGGTTACTGGGAGTTACTGGGATGGACACTAGGATTACTGGGAGTTACTGGGAGCTACTGGGATAGACACTGGGGTTACTGGGAGCTACTAGGAGCTACTGGGGGGGTCACTGTGGTTACTGGGGGGGTCGCTGGAGATACCGGAGGCATTACTGGGAGTTACTGGGAGCTACTGGGAACCACTGGGAGCGGCCCATCCCCCTCCCTCCCCAAGGTCACCCCAAGGACACCAAGGGGGAGGGTGAGGGGGGGAAGCCCTGCCCCCTCCCAGTCCCTCCCAGTCCCTCCCAGTTCCCTCCCAGTCCCTCCCAGTACCTGAACTGGTCACACTGGGAGCGGCTCCAGGTCCCCCCTCCAGTTTGGGCCCCCGGGGCTATTTTTGGGACCCGGTGACGTCACTGGGGGGGGGGCCTCGAGGGGGCGACCCCTCCTTTCTCCCTTCCCAGTACAGACCAGTAAGGGACCAGTAACGACCCCAGTGGGGGGGGAGGGGAAGGAGGGAACACTGAGGGTGGGGATGGAGCAGGATGGTTCTTGAGCGTGGAGGAAGGGCAGGAGGTTCCCTGAGGGTGGGGGAAGGGCAGGACCGTCCCTGAGGGTGGGGGAGGGGTAGATGGGTCCCTGAGGGTGGGGGAGGAGCAGGAGGGACCCCGAGGTGGGGGGAGGGGCAGGAGGGTCCTGAGGGTTGGGGACACGCCCACCCAAAACCCAGTAAGTCCCAGTTGAGCTCCCAGTTCAGGGAGGGGGAGAGGATGCAAAAGACACGCCCACTTGCAGAGGCTATGGCCACCTTGGGATGGGACACGCCCACCAGGGAGAGACCACGCCGACCTAAAGAAGGGACACGCCCACCCCCAAACCACTAAGTCCCAGCTGAGTTCTGCCTTAACTGGTCCTTACTGGTCCCACCACCCCATTCCGCGTTCCAGTGACCCGTACTGGTCCATACTGGTTTATACTGGTCTATCCTGGTTTATACTGGTCTGTACTGGTCTGACCTTGATGGAGATGCTGAAGTGCTCCCAACCCCCTTAACTGGTCCTTACTGGTCCCACCACCCCATTCCGTGTTCCAGTGACCCGTACTGGTTTATATTGGTCTATACTGGTCCATACTGGTTTATACTAATCTATACGGGTCTATACTGGTTTATACTGACCTGACCTTGATGGAGATGCTGAAGTGCCCCCAACCCCCTTAACTGGTTCTTACTGGTCCCACCACCCCATTCCCCGTTCCAGGGACCCGTACTGGTTTATACTGGTTTATACTGCTCTACCCTGGTTTATACTGGTCTGTACTGGTCTGACCTTGATGGAGATGCTGAAGTGCCCCCAACCCCCTTAACTGGTCCTTACTGGTCCCACTGCCCCATTCCCCATTCCAATGACCCGTACCGGTCTGTACTGGTTTCTACTGGTCTATACCGGTCTATACCAGTCCATACTGGTCTATACTGGTTTATACTGGTCTGTACTGGTCTGACCTTGATGGAGATGATGAAGCGCCCCCAACCCCCTTAACTGGTCCTTACTGATCCCACCACCCCATTCCCTGTTTCAGTGACCCGTACTGGTATATATCGGTTTATACTGCTCTACCCTGGTTTATACTGGTCTATACTGGTCCATACTGGTTTGTACCGGTCTGTACTGGTCTGACCTTGATGGAGATGCTGAAGTGCCCCCAACCCCCTTAACTGGTCCTTACTGGCCCCACCACCCTGCTCGCTGTTCTAGTGACCTGTACTGGTCCATACTGGTCCATACTGGTCCGTACTGGTTTTTTACTGGTCTATACTGGTCTACACTGGTCTATACTGGTCTACACTGGTCTATACTGGTCTATAATGGTCTGACCTTGATGGAGATGCTGAAGTGCCCCCAAGCCCCTTAACTGGTCCTTACTGGCCCCACCACCCTGCTCGCTGTTCTAGTGACCTGTACTGGTCCATACTGGTCCATACTGGTCCGTACTGGTTTTTTACTGGTCTATACTGGTCTACACTGGTCTATACTGGTCTACACTGGTCTATACTGGTCTATAATGGTCTGACCTTGATGGAGATGCTGAAGTGCCCCCAAGCCCCTTAACTTGTCCTTATCGGTCCCACTGCCCCATTCCCACAGGGTTTGCGCATAGCTTCCAGTCTCTCTTTTAATGTTGGGGTTAGGGGACAGTGCTCTATAGAAGCAGAGTACATACTGGACGGCGGTGGGTATTCTGACAGACACGCAACAGAACAGCAACAGCAAAAGCAGACACCCAAGAGAAAAAGCAAAAGATTCTGACAGCGGTGGGCAGTGAATCGGGCTTATAGTCTGAGAGGGGTTTATTGGGCACCGCTGCGTGTCCGGATTGTTAGATCGCGCACTGAGACAAATTCTTCCTAACCCTTACCCATACACTAACCCTAACCCCAAACCTAACCCTAACCCTAACAGTAACCCTGTCTTTTGCTAACCCTAAACCTAATCCTAACCCTAACCCTAACTTTTGCGAACTCTAACCCTAACCCTAAATTTCCTAACCCTAACCCTAACCCTTTCTTACCCTAACCCTAACTCAAAACCTAAGCCTAAGCCTAAGCCTAAGCCTAACCCTAACCCTAACCCTAAGTCTAAGCCTAACTCTAACCCTAACCCTAACCCTAAACCCTAACCCTAACCCTAACCCTAACCCTAACCCTAACCCTAACCCTAAACCCTAACCCTAACTCTAACCCTAACCCTAACCCTAACCCTAAATCTAACCTTAGTAGCTTGCAGTCTCTTTTTTAAGGTGAGGGGTAGGGAAAAGGGTTTGCGCATAGCTTGCAGGTTTTTTTTAGGGTTAGGGAACCGGGTTTGCGTATAGCCTTGCAGTCTCTTTTTTAGGGTTAGTGTTAGGGAAAAGGGTTTGCGCATAGCTTGCAGTTACTGTGTGGACCAATCAGCACTGACTCCGCCCAGTAGGCAAAGCCAGTGACGTGGACCAATCAACACTGACTCCACCTCTTGACTCCACCCAGTGGGCAGGGCCAGTGCTCTATAGAAGCAGAGTACATACCGGACGGCGGTGGGTATTCTACCAGACACGCAACAGAACAGCAACAACAATGGCAGAGACCCAAGAGAAAAAGCAAAAGATTCTGACAGCGGTGGGCAGTGAATCGGGCTTATAGCCCCAGAGGGGCTTATTGGGCACCACTGCGTGTCTGGAATGGGCTAAGCCTGCGATTGTTAGATCGCGCATTGAGACCAATTCTGCCTAACCCTAATCTTAACCCTAACACTAAACCCTAACCCAAACCCACACCCCAACCTTAACCCCCAAACCGTAAACCCTAAAACCTAAACCCTAACCCTTGCTAACCTTAACCCTAATCCTAACCCTAACATCTCATAGCAGAGGGAGGGAGGGGCCTGATTCCTCATCAGATATATCAACAGTCAAAAGCCTGTAAGCTCAGCTCTTGCCTTTTCAGGGCTTCACACCGTCAGCACTGGAGGGAAGGAGGGGCCCGACTGCTCATCAGAGGTATCATGCAAGTCAAAAGCCTGAAAAGTCTCCTAGAATGCATAAATCATTAACCATTTCAGTCTCTGACAATTGGTCCACACAGTAACTGCAAGCTATGCCCAAAGCCTGTTCCCTAACCTTAGAAGAGAGACTGCAACCCTCGAGATGTTGCAGGTTCGAGGCATGGTCCGTGACACTAATCATGGCTATAACTCATAACTTCTTGGAGTATGGGGACTTCCCTCCTTCACCCCCAGCAGATCAAGGCCACCACTTCAACTGACAGACATGGAAGCATCGCTGGACCCCGTGGGCGGTGACTATATACATCTGTCCACTCTCAGCTTTTCTTTCTCTTACTCTCCCTTGCTCTTATCCTGCCTTTCTCTCCCCTAGGCATTTTCTTTCCCCCCCCAAAGGTTATCTCTGTGTCACATTGTGGTATGACAGCACCCAAACTGCTAGCATGCCTGTTGATACAGAATTGTTAAAATAAACCTTGCCAGTATATGTTTTCAGACACGGATTATTTAGTGTCGTTTCACTTTAATCCACCCCAAGGGAATTATTAATAAAAACCTGAGTTACCCCCTCTCCCCTTTTCCTGGGGCGGGTTGTAACACCAATCAGCACTGACTCCGCCCAGTAGGCATAGCAAAGGAAGTTTCCTTTTGGTTTAGGGTTTAGTGTCAGGGTTAGGGTTAGGGTTAGGGTTAGGGTTAGGATTAGTGTTAGGGTTAGGATTAGGGTTACGATTACTTTTAGTGTTCGGGTTATGTTTAGGGTTAGGTTTCGGGTTAGGGTTAGGTTTAGGGTTAGGGTTAGGGTGCCATTAGGGTTTAGGTTTACGATAAGGGTGTCATTGGGTTTTGAGGTTAGGGTTAGGGTTAGGGCTAGGGTTCGATTTCGAGTTAGGGTGCCATTAGGGTTTAGGTTTAGGATAAGTGTGGCATTGGGGTTTAAATTTAGGGTTAGGGTCAGGGTTAGGGTTAGGGTTAGGGTTAGGGTTAGGGTTAGGGTAAGGTTTAAATTTAGGGTTAGGGTTCCATTAGGGTTTAGGGTTAGGATAAGGGTGCCATTGGGGTTCAAATTTAGGGTTTAGGGTTAGGGTTAGGGGTAGGTTATAGGGTTACTGTTACTGTTAGTGTTAGGGTTAGGGTTTGGGTTAGGCTT
Organism: Manacus candei; assembly: GCF_025592945.1. NCBI lineage: Eukaryota > Metazoa > Chordata > Aves > Passeriformes > Pipridae > Manacus > Manacus candei. The sequence goes on from NW_026138057.1 coordinate 4,551,197, forward strand.
AGGGTTATGGTACCAGTATAGTTTAGGTTTAGGATAGGGAATAGGGTTAGTGTTAGGTTTTAGGGTTACGGTTGCTGTTAGTGTTCAGGTTAGGGTTAGCGTTAGGATTAGGGTCAGGGTTAGCGTTAGGGTTAGCTTTAGGGTGCCATTAGGGTTTAGGTTTACGATAAGGGTTAGGGTTAGGGTTGGGTTAGGGTTAGGGTTAGGGTTAGGGTTAGGGTTAGGGTTAGGGTTAGGGCTAGCGTTAGGGTTAGGGTTAGATTTAGAGTAAGGGCGTCATTAGGGTTTAAGTTTAGGATAAGTGTGGCATTGGGGTGTAAATTTAGGGTTCGGGTTAGGGTTAGGGTTAGGTTTTAGGGTTTCGGTTAGTGTTAGGGTTAGGGTTCGTGTTGGGGTTAGAGTTTAGAGTTGGGGTTAGGGTTAGGGTGAGATTTAGGGTTAGGGTGCCATTAGGGTTTAGGTTTAGGATAAGGGTGCCATTGGGGTTTTAATTTAGGGTTAGGGTTAGGGTTAGGACTAGGGTTCGATTTAGGGTTTGGGTGCCATTAGGGTTTAAGTTTAGGAGAAGTGTGGCATTGGGGTTTATATTTCGGGTTAGGGTTAGGGTTAGGTTTTACGGTTACAGTTAGTGTTATTGTTAGGGTTAGGCTTAGGGTTAGGGTTAGGTTTTAGGGTTACGGTTACTGTTAGTGTTGGGGTTAGGGTTAGGGTTAGGGTTTGGATTAGGGTTAGGGTTAGGTTTAGGGTTAGGGTTAGGTTTAGGGTTAGGGTTAGGGTGCCATTAGGGTTCAGGGTTAGGGTTAGTGTTAGGGTTAGGGTTAGGATTAGTGTTAGGGTTACGGTGCCATTATGCTTTAGGTTTAGGATAAGTGTGGCATTGGCGTGTAAATTTAGGGTTAGGGTTAGGGTTAGCTTTTATGGTTACAGTTAGTGTTAGGGTTAGTGTTAGGGTTAGAGTTTAGATGTGGAGTTAGGGTTAGGGTGAGATTTAGGATTAGGGTGCCATTAGGGTTTTGGTTTAGGATAAGGGTACAATTGGGGTTTAAGGTTACGGTTAGGATTAGGGTTAGATTTTAGGGTTACAGTTAGGGTTAGGGTTAGGGTTTACGGTTAGGTTTAGGGTTAGGGTTAGTGTTATTGGTTAGGGTAAGGGTTATGGTTAGGGTTGGGGTTAGCATTATTGGTTAGGGTTAGGGTTAGGTTTAGGTTTAGGGTTAGGGTTGGGGTTAGGGTTACGGTGAGGTTTAGTGTTAGGGTTAGGGTTAGGGGTTAGGGTTTAGGGTTAGGGGTTAGCGTTAGGGTAAAGGTTGGGGTTATGGTTAGGGTTTACAGTTAGTGGTAGCGTTAGGTTGAGGTTTAGGTTCAGGGTTCGGGTTAGGTTTAGGATTAGGGTTAGGTTTTGGGTTGGAGTTAGCGTTAGGCTATATTTAGGCTTAGGGTGCCATTAGAGTTAAGTTTAGGATGAGGGTGCCATTGGGCTTTAAGGTTAGGGTTAAGTTTAGGGTTAGGGTTAGTTTTAGGGTTAGGGTTAGGGTTAGCGTTAGTGTTTTATTTAGGTTTAGGGTGCCATTAGGGTTTAGGTTTAGGATAAGGGTGCCAATGGGTTTTATGGTTAGGGTTAGGGTTAGGGTTAGGTTAGGGTTAGACTTAGGGTTAGGGTTCCTTAAGGCTACAGGTTTCGGATATGTGTGGCATTGTGGTGAAAATTTAAAGTTAGGGTTAGGGTTAGGGTTAGTGTTAGGCTTAGAGTTTAGAGCTGGGGTTAGGATTAGGGTGAGATTTAGGGTTAGGGTACTATTAGGGTTTAGGTTTAGGATAAGTGTGGCATTGCGGTGTAAATTTAAGGTTAGGGTTAGGGTTAGGTTTTAGGGTTTCGGTTAGGGTTAGTGTTAGGGTTAGAGTTTAGAACTGGGGTTAGGGTTAGGGTGAGATTTAGGGTTACGGTACCATTAGGGTTTAGGTTTAGGCTAAGTGTGTCATTGGGGTTTAAGGTTAGGGTTAGGGTTAGGACTAGGGTTAGATTTAGGGTTAGGGTGCCATTAGGGTTTAGGTTTAGGATAAGTGTGGCATTGTGGTTTATATTTCGGGTTAGGCTTAGGGTTTGGTTTTGTGGTTACGGTTAGTGTTAGGGTTAGGATTAGAGTTGGGGTTAGGGTTAGGGTTAGAGTTTAGAGTTCAGGTTAGGGTTAGGGTGCCATTTAGGGTTACGGTGCCATTAGGGTTTAGGTTTAGGATAAGGGTGCCATTGTGGTTTAAGGTTAGGGTAAGGGTTAGGATTAGGTTTATGGTTAGGGTTATATTTACGGTTAGGGTGCCATTAGGGTTTAGGTTCAGGATAAGGGTGCCATTGTGGTTTAAGGTTAGTGTTAGGGTTCAGTTTTAGGGTTACAGTTAGAGTTAGTGTTAGTGTTATGGTTAGGGTTAGGGTTAGGGTTGGGGTTAGGGTTAGGGTGAGGTTTAGTGTTAGGGTTAGGGTTAGGGGTTAGGGGTTAGGGTTAGGGGTTAGAGTTAGGGTTAGGGTTAGGGTTAGGGTTTGGTTTAAGGTTAGTGTTAGGGTTAGGGTGCCATTGGGGTTTAGGTTTAGGATAAGTGTGGCATTGGGGTGCAAATTTAGGGTTAGGGTTAGGGTTAGGGTGAGGTTTTAGGTTTACGGTTAGTGTTCGGGTTAGGGTTAGTGTTAGTGTTAGGGTTAGAATTTTGAGGTTGGGTTAGGGTTAGGGTTAGGGTTAGGATTAGGGTGCCATTAGGTTTGAGGTTTAGGATAAGGTTACTATTGGGGTATAATGTTAGGGTTAGGGTTAGATTTTAGGGTTATGGTTAGGGTTAGTTTTAGGGTTTATGGTTAGGTATAGGGTTAGGGTTTGGGTTAGGGTTAGGGTTGGGGTTTTCGTTATTGGTTAGGGTTACGGTTATGGTTAGGGTTAGAGTTTAGAGTTAGGGTTAGGGTTAGACTTAGGTTTTAGGGTTACGGTTACTGTTAGTGTTACGGTTCGTGTTAGGGTTAGGGTTATGGTGCCATTAGGGTTTAGGTTTAGGATAAGGAATAGGGTCAGTGTTAGGTTTTAGGGTTACGGTTACTGTTAGTGTTCGGGTTAGGGTTAGGATTAGGGTCAGGGTTACCGTTAGGGTTAGCGTTAGGGTCCCATTAGGGTTTAGGTTTATGATAAGGGTTAGGGTTAGGGTTAGGGTTAGGGGTCTGGTTAGGGTTAGGACTAGAGTTAGGGTTAGGGTTAGATTTAGGGTTAGGGTGCCATTAGGGTTTAGGTTTAGGATAAGGGTGACATTGGATTTTCAGGTTAGGGTTAGGTTTATGTTTAGGGTTAGGGTTAGGTTTAGGTTTAGCGTTAGTGTTATATTTAGGGTTAGACTGCCATTAGGGTTTAGGTTTAGGATAAGGGTACCATTGGGTTTTAAGGTTAGGCTTAGGGTTTGGGTTCAGGTTAGATTTAGGGTTATGGTGCCATTAGGGTTTAGGTTTAGGATAAGTGTGGCATTGGGGTTTAAATTTAGGGTTAGGGTTACGGTTAGGTTTTAGCGTTACGGTTAGTATTATGGTTAGGGTTCGTTTTAGGGTTAGGGTTAGGGTTAGGGTTAGTGTTAGGGTTAGGGTGCCATTAGGGTTTAGGTTTATGATAAGGGTGTCACTGGGTTTTAAGGTTAGGGTTAGGGTTAGGGCTAGGGTTAGATTTAGAGTTAGGCTACCATTAGTGTTAAGGTTTGGGATAAGTGTGGCATTGGGGTTTATATTTCGGGTTAGGGTTAGGTTTTATGGTTACGGTTAGTGTTAGGGTTAGGGTTAGGGAAAGGGTTAGAGTTTAGAGCTGGGGTTAGGGTTAGGGTGAGATTTATGGTTAGGGTGCCATTAGGGTTTAGGTTCAGGATAAGGGTGCCATTGGGGTTTAAGGTTAGTGTTAGGGTTAGGTTTTAGGGTTACAGTTAGTGTTAGTGTTATGGTTAGGGTTAGGGTTAGGCTTGGGGTAAGGGTTAGGGTGAGGTTTAGTGTTAGGGTTAGGGTTAGGGTTTACAGTTAGTGGTAGGGTTAGGTTAAGTTATAGGTTCAGGGTTCGTGTTAGGTTTAGGATTAGGGTTAGGGTTAGGGTTGGGGTTAGCGTTAGGGTTATATTTAGACTTTGGGTGCCATTAGGGTTTAGGTTTAGGATAAGGGTTAGGGTTAGGCTTATGGTTAGTGTTAGGGTTAGGTTTTAGGGTTACGATTACTGTTAGTGTTCGGGTTAGGGTTAGGATTTGGGTTAGGGTTAGGTTTACGGTTAGGGTGCCATTAGGGTTTAGTTTTACGATATGGTTGCCATTGGGTTTTAAGTTTAGGGTTAGTGTTAGGGTTAGGGTTCGGGTTAGATTTCGAGTTAGGGTGCCATTAGGTATTAGGTTTAGGATAAGTGTGTTATTGGGATTTTAATTTAGGGTTAGGGTTAGGGTTAGGTTTTAGGGTTACGGTTAGTGTTAGTGTTAGGGTTAGTGTTAGTGTTAGAGCTTAAAGTTGGGGTTAGGGTTAGGGTGAGATTTAGGATTAGGGTACCATTCGGGTTTAGGTTTAGGATAAGGGTATCATTGGGTTTTAGGGCTATGGTTAGGGTTAGGACTAGGGTCAGATTTAGGTTTAGGGTGCCATTCGGGTTTAGGTTTAGGATAAGAATGTCATTGGGTTTCAAGGTTAGGGTTAGGGCTTGGGTTAGAGTTAGATTTCGAGTTAGGGTGCCATTAGGGTTTAGGTTTAGGATAAGTGTGGCATTGGGGTTTAAATTTAGGGTTAGGGTTACGGTTAGGTTTTAGGGTTACGGTTAGTGTTAGGGTTACGGTTCGTGTTAGGGTTAGTATTAGGGTTAGCGTTAGTGTTAGGGTTAGGGTGCCATTAGGGTTTAGGTTTAGGATAAGTGTGGCATTGGGGTTTATATTTCGGGTTAGGGTTAACTTTTATGGTTACAGTTAGTGTTAGGGTTAGGGTTAGGGTAAGGGTTAAAGTTTAGAACTTGTGTTAGGGTTAGGGTGAGATTTAGGATTAGGGTGCCATTAGGGTTTAGGTTTAGGATAAGGGTGGCATTGGGGTTTAAGGTTAGGGTAAGGGTTAGGGTTAGGTTTAAGGGTTACGGTTAGGGTTCGGGTTAGGTTTAGGGTTAAGGTTAGGGTTACGGTTGGGGTTATTGGTTAGGGTTTGGTTTAAGGTTAGGGTTAGGGTTAGGGTTACAGTTAGTATTAGCGTTATGGTTAGGGTTAGTGTTAGGGTTAGGGTTGGGGTAAGTGTTAGGGTGAGTTTTAGTGTTTGGGTAAGGGTTAGGGTTAGGGTTCACAGTTAGTGGTAGGGTTAGATTGCGGTTTAGGTTCAGGGTTTGGGTTAGGTTTAGGATTAGGGTTAGGGTTAGTGTTGGGGTTAGCGTTAGGGTTATATTTAGGCTTAGGGTGCCATTAGGGTTATGTTTACGATAAGGGTGCCATTGGGTTTTAAGGTTAGGGTTAGGATGAGGTTTAGTGTTAGGATTAGGGTTAGGATTGGGGTTAGTGTTAGGGTTATATTTAGGCTTATGGTGCCATTAGGGTTAGTTTTAGGATGAGGGTGCCATTGGGTTTTAAGGTTAGGGTTAGGTTTAGGGTTAGGGTTAGGTTTAGGGTTTGGGTTAGGGTTAGTGTTAGACTTAGTGTTAGGGTGCCATAAGGGTATAGGTTTTGGATAAGTGTGGCATTGGGGTTTGAATTTAGGTTTTCATGGTAGGGTTAGGGTTAGGTTTGAGGGTTACAGTTAGTGTTAGTGTTCGGGTTAGGGTTAGTGTTAGGGTTAGGATTAGGTTTAGGGTTATGGTTAGGGTTGGTGTGCCATTAGGGTTTAGGTTTAGGATAAGGGTTAGAGTTCGTCTTAGGGTTAGTGTTAGGGTTAGGTTTTAGGGTTTCGATTACTGTTAGTGTTCAGGTTAGGGTTAGGATTCAGGGTAGGGTTAGGTTTAGGGTTAGGGAGCCATTAGGGTTTAGGTTTAGGATAAGTGTGGCATTGGGGTTTAAATTTAGTGTTAGGGTTAGGGTTAGGGTTAGGTTTTAGGGTTACGGTTAGTGTTAGTGTTAGGGTCAGTGTTAGTGTTTGATCTTAGAGTTGGGGTTAGGGTTAGGGTGAGATTTAGGATTAGGGTGCCATTAGGGTTTAGGTTTAGTATAAGGGTGCCAATGGGTTTTAAGGTTAGGGTAAGGGTTAGGGTTAGGTTTAAGGGTTACGGTTAGGGTTAGGGCTAGGGTTAGGGTTAGGGTTGGGGTTAGGGTTAGGGGTTAGGATCTGGGTTAAGGTTGGGTTAAGGTTAGACTTAGGGTTAGGGTGCCATAACGGGTAAAGGTTTCGGATAAGTGTGGCATTGGGGTTTAAATTTAAGTTTTTGGGTTAGGGTTAGGGTTAGGTTTTATGGTTACGGTTAGTGTTAGTGTTAGGGTTAGGGTTAGTGTTTGGGTTAGGATTAGGGTTAGGGTGCCATTAGGTTTTATGTTTAGTATAAGTGTTAGGGTTAGGGTTAGGTTTAGTGTTAGGGTTAAGTTTTAGGGTTACGATTACTGTTAGTGTTCGGGTTAGGGTTAGGGTTAGGATTCGGGTTAGGGTTAGGTTTAGGGTTAGGGTGCCATTAGGGTTTAGGTTTTCGATAAGGATGCCATTGGGTTTTAAGGTTAGGGTTAGGGTTAGGGTTAGTGTTTGGGTTTGGGCTAGGTTTCGATTTCGAGTTAGGGTACCATTAGGGTTTAGGTTTAGGATAAGTGTGGCATTGGGGTTTAAATTTAGGGTTAGGGTTAGGGTTATGGTTAGTGTTAGGGTTAGGGTGCCATTAGGGTTTAGGTTTAGGATAAGTGTGACATTGGGGTGTAATTTTAGGGTTAGGGTTAGGTTTAGGGTTAGGTTTTAGAGTTACGGTTAGTGTTAGGGTTAGGGTTAGTGTTATTGTTAGTGTTAGAGTTTAGAGGTTGGGTGAGATTTAGGATTAGGGTACCATTAGGGTTTAGGTTTAGGATAAGGGTACCATTGGGGTATAAAGTTAGGGTTACGGTTAGGGTTAGATTTTAGGGTTACGGAAAGGGTTAGTTTTAGGGTTTAGGTTTAGGTGTAGGGTTAGCGTTTGGGTTAGGGTTAGGGTTAGTGTTATTGGTTTGAGTTACAGTTATGGTTAAGGTTAGACTTTAGAGTTAGGGTTAGGGTTATGGTTAGATTTATGGTTAGGGTGCCATTAGGGTTTAGGTTTAGGATAAGGGTGACAGTGGATTTTCAGGTTAGGGTTAGGTTTATGGTTAGGGTTAGGACTAGGTTTCGGTTTAGCGTAAGAGTTATATTTAGTGTTAGGCTGCCATTAGGGTTTAGGTTTAGGATAAGGGTGACATTGGGGTTTAAGGTTAGGGTAAGGGTTAGGGTTAGGTTTAAGGGTTACGGTTAGGGTTAGGGTTAGTACTAGGGTTAGGGTTAGGGTTGGGGTTAGGGGTTAGGGATTGGGTTAAGGTTAGGGTTAGGGTTAGGGTTAGGCAACCCTAATGGCAATTAGGGTTTAGGTTCAGGACAAGGGTGCCATTGGGGTTTAAGGTTAATGTTAGGGTTAGGTTTTAGGGTTACAGTTAGTGTTAGGGTTATGGTTAGGGTTAGGGTTAGGTTTGGGGTAAGGGTTAGGGTGAGGTTTAGTGTTAGGGTTAGGGTTAGGGTTAGGGTTAGGGTTTGCAGTTAGGTTGCGGTTTAGTTTCAGGGTTCGTGTTAGGTTTAGGATTAGGGTTAGGGTTAGGGTTGGGGTTAGCGTTAGGGTTATATTTAGGCTTAGGGCGTCATTAAGGTCAGTTTTAGGATGAGGGTGCCATTGGGTTTTAGGTTAGGGTTAGGTTTAGGGTTTGGGTTAGGGTTAATGTTAGACAGGGTTAGGGTGCCATAAGGGTATAGGTTTCGGATAAGTTTGGCATTGGGGTTTAAATTTAGGTTTTCTTGTTAGGGTTAGGGTTAGGTTTTAGGGTTACGGTTAGTGTTAGTGTTAGGGTTAGGGTTAGTTTTGGGGTTAGGATTAGGTTTAGGGTTATGGTTAGGGTTAGTGTGCCATTAGGGTTTAGGTTTAGGATAAGGGTTAGGGTTCGTCTTAGGGTTAGTGTTAGGGTTAGGTTTTAGGGTTTCGATTAGGGTTAGGGTTAGGGTTAGGGTTAGATTTCGAGTTAGGGTGCCATTAGGTTTTAGGTTTAGGATAAGTGTGGCATTGGGGTTTAAGGTTAGTGTTAGGGTTCAGTTTTAGGGTTACAGTTAGAGTTAGTGTTAGTGTTATGGTTAGGGTTAGGGTTAGGGTTGGGGTTAGGGTTAGGGTGAGGTTTAGTGTTAGGGTTAGGGTTAGGGGTTAGGGGTTAGGGTTAGGGGTTAGAGTTAGGGTTAGGGTTAGGGTTAGGGTTTGGTTTAAGGTTAGTGTTAGGGTTAGGGTGCCATTGGGGTTTAGGTTTAGGATAAGTGTGGCATTGGGGTGCAAATTTAGGGTTAGGGTTAGGGTTAGGGTGAGGTTTTAGGTTTACGGTTAGTGTTCGGGTTAGGGTTAGTGTTAGTGTTAGGGTTAGAATTTTGAGGTTGGGTTAGGGTTAGGGTGAGATTTAGGATTAGGGTGCCATTAGGTTTGAGGTTTAGGATAAGGTTACTATTGGGGTATAATGTTAGGGTTAGGGTTAGATTTTAGGGTTATGGTTAGGGTTAGTTTTAGGGTTTATGGTTAGGTATAGGGTTAGGGTTTGGGTTAGGGTTAGGGTTGGGGTTTTCGTTATTGGTTAGGGTTACGGTTATGGTTAGGGTTAGAGTTTAGAGTTAGGGTTAGGGTTAGACTTAGGTTTTAGGGTTACGGTTACTGTTAGTGTTACGGTTCGTGTTAGGGTTAGGGTTATGGTGCCATTAGGTTTTAGGTTTAGGATAAGGAATAGGGTCAGTGTTAGGTTTTAGGGTTACGGTTACTGTTAGTGTTCGGGTTAGGGTTAGGATTAGGGTCAGGGTTACCGTTAGGGTTAGCGTTAGGGTCCCATTAGGGTTTAGGTTTATGATAAGGGTTAGGGTTAGGGTTAGGGTTAGGGGTCTGGTTAGGGTTAGGACTAGAGTTAGGGTTAGGGTTAGATTTAGGGTTAGGGTGCCATTAGGGTTTAGGTTTAGGATAAGGGTGACATTGGATTTTCAGGTTAGGGTTAGGTTTATGTTTAGGGTTAGGGTTAGGTTTAGGTTTAGCGTTAGTGTTATATTTAGGGTTAGACTGCCATTAGGGTTTAGGTTTAGGATAAGGGTACCATTGGGTTTTAAGGTTAGGCTTAGGGTTTGGGTTCAGGTTAGATTTAGGGTTATGGTGCCATTAGGGTTTAGGTTTAGGATAAGTGTGGCATTGGGGTTTAAATTTAGGGTTAGGGTTACGGTTAGGTTTTAGCGTTACGGTTAGTATTATGGTTAGGGTTCGTTTTAGGGTTAGGGTTAGGGTTAGGGTTAGTGTTAGGGTTAGGGTGCCATTAGGGTTTAGGTTTATGATAAGGGTGTCACTGGGTTTTAAGGTTAGGGTTAGGGTTAGGGCTAGGGTTAGATTTAGAGTTAGGCTACCATTAGTGTTAAGGTTTGGGATAAGTGTGGCATTGGGGTTTATATTTCGGGTTAGGGTTAGGTTTTATGGTTACGGTTAGTGTTAGGGTTAGGGTTAGGGAAAGGGTTAGAGTTTAGAGCTGGGGTTAGGGTTAGGGTGAGATTTATGGTTAGGGTGCCATTAGGGTTTAGGTTCAGGATAAGGGTGCCATTGGGGTTTAAGGTTAGTGTTAGGGTTAGGTTTTAGGGTTACAGTTAGTGTTAGTGTTATGGTTAGGGTTAGGGTTAGGCTTGGGGTAAGGGTTAGGGTGAGGTTTAGTGTTAGGGTTAGGGTTAGGGTTTACAGTTAGTGGTAGGGTTAGGTTAAGTTATAGGTTCAGGGTTCGTGTTAGGTTTAGGATTAGGGTTAGGGTTAGGGTTGGGGTTAGCGTTAGGGTTATATTTAGACTTTGGGTGCCATTAGGGTTTAGGTTTAGGATAAGGGTTAGGGTTAGGCTTATGGTTAGTGTTAGGGTTAGGTTTTAGGGTTACGATTACTGTTAGTGTTCGGGTTAGGGTTAGGATTTGGGTTAGGGTTAGGTTTACGGTTAGGGTGCCATTAGGGTTTAGTTTTACGATATGGTTGCCATTGGGTTTTAAGTTTAGGGTTAGTGTTAGGGTTAGGGTTCGGGTTAGATTTCGAGTTAGGGTGCCATTAGGTATTAGGTTTAGGATAAGTGTGTTATTGGGATTTTAATTTAGGGTTAGGGTTAGGGTTAGGTTTTAGGGTTACGGTTAGTGTTAGTGTTAGGGTTAGTGTTAGTGTTAGAGCTTAAAGTTGGGGTTAGGGTTAGGGTGAGATTTAGGATTAGGGTACCATTCGGGTTTAGGTTTAGGATAAGGGTATCATTGGGTTTTAGGGCTATGGTTAGGGTTAGGACTAGGGTCAGATTTAGGTTTAGGGTGCCATTCGGGTTTAGGTTTAGGATAAGAATGTCATTGGGTTTCAAGGTTAGGGTTAGGGCTTGGGTTAGAGTTAGATTTCGAGTTAGGGTGCCATTAGGGTTTAGGTTTAGGATAAGTGTGGCATTGGGGTTTAAATTTAGGGTTAGGGTTACGGTTAGGTTTTAGGGTTACGGTTAGTGTTAGGGTTACGGTTCGTGTTAGGGTTAGTATTAGGGTTAGCGTTAGTGTTAGGGTTAGGGTGCCATTAGGGTTTAGGTTTAGGATAAGTGTGGCATTGGGGTTTATATTTCGGGTTAGGGTTAACTTTTATGGTTACAGTTAGTGTTAGGGTTAGGGTTAGGGTAAGGGTTAAAGTTTAGAACTTGTGTTAGGGTTAGGGTGAGATTTAGGATTAGGGTGCCATTAGGGTTTAGGTTTAGGATAAGGGTGGCATTGGGGTTTAAGGTTAGGGTAAGGGTTAGGGTTAGGTTTAAGGGTTACGGTTAGGGTTCGGGTTAGGTTTAGGGTTAAGGTTAGGGTTACGGTTGGGGTTATTGGTTAGGGTTTGGTTTAAGGTTAGGGTTAGGGTTAGGGTTACAGTTAGTATTAGCGTTATGGTTAGGGTTAGTGTTAGGGTTAGGGTTGGGGTAAGTGTTAGGGTGAGTTTTAGTGTTTGGGTAAGGGTTAGGGTTAGGGTTCACAGTTAGTGGTAGGGTTAGATTGCGGTTTAGGTTCAGGGTTTGGGTTAGGTTTAGGATTAGGGTTAGGGTTAGTGTTGGGGTTAGCGTTAGGGTTATATTTAGGCTTAGGGTGCCATTAGGGTTATGTTTACGATAAGGGTGCCATTGGGTTTTAAGGTTAGGGTTAGGATGAGGTTTAGTGTTAGGATTAGGGTTAGGATTGGGGTTAGTGTTAGGGTTATATTTAGGCTTATGGTGCCATTAGGGTTAGTTTTAGGATGAGGGTGCCATTGGGTTTTAAGGTTAGGGTTAGGTTTAGGGTTAGGGTTAGGTTTAGGGTTTGGGTTAGGGTTAGTGTTAGACTTAGTGTTAGGGTGCCATAAGGGTATAGGTTTTGGATAAGTGTGGCATTGGGGTTTGAATTTAGGTTTTCATGGTAGGGTTAGGGTTAGGTTTGAGGGTTACAGTTAGTGTTAGTGTTCGGGTTAGGGTTAGTGTTAGGGTTAGGATTAGGTTTAGGGTTATGGTTAGGGTTGGTGTGCCATTAGGGTTTAGGTTTAGGATAAGGGTTAGAGTTCGTCTTAGGGTTAGTGTTAGGGTTAGGTTTTAGGGTTTCGATTACTGTTAGTGTTCAGGTTAGGGTTAGGATTCAGGGTAGGGTTAGGTTTAGGGTTAGGGAGCCATTAGGGTTTAGGTTTAGGATAAGTGTGGCATTGGGGTTTAAATTTAGTGTTAGGGTTAGGGTTAGGGTTAGGTTTTAGGGTTACGGTTAGTGTTAGTGTTAGGGTCAGTGTTAGTGTTTGATCTTAGAGTTGGGGTTAGGGTTAGGGTGAGATTTAGGATTAGGGTGCCATTAGGGTTTAGGTTTAGTATAAGGGTGCCAATGGGTTTTAAGGTTAGGGTAAGGGTTAGGGTTAGGTTTAAGGGTTACGGTTAGGGTTAGGGCTAGGGTTAGGGTTAGGGTTGGGGTTAGGGTTAGGGGTTAGGATCTGGGTTAAGGTTGGGTTAAGGTTAGACTTAGGGTTAGGGTGCCATAACGGGTAAAGGTTTCGGATAAGTGTGGCATTGGGGTTTAAATTTAAGTTTTTGGGTTAGGGTTAGGGTTAGGTTTTATGGTTACGGTTAGTGTTAGTGTTAGGGTTAGGGTTAGTGTTTGGGTTAGGATTAGGGTTAGGGTGCCATTAGGTTTTATGTTTAGTATAAGTGTTAGGGTTAGGGTTAGGTTTAGTGTTAGGGTTAAGTTTTAGGGTTACGATTACTGTTAGTGTTCGGGTTAGGGTTAGGGTTAGGATTCGGGTTAGGGTTAGGTTTAGGGTTAGGGTGCCATTAGGGTTTAGGTTTTCGATAAGGATGCCATTGGGTTTTAAGGTTAGGGTTAGGGTTAGGGTTAGTGTTTGGGTTTGGGCTAGGTTTCGATTTCGAGTTAGGGTACCATTAGGGTTTAGGTTTAGGATAAGTGTGGCATTGGGGTTTAAATTTAGGGTTAGGGTTAGGGTTATGGTTAGTGTTAGGGTTAGGGTGCCATTAGGGTTTAGGTTTAGGATAAGTGTGACATTGGGGTGTAATTTTAGGGTTAGGGTTAGGTTTAGGGTTAGGTTTTAGAGTTACGGTTAGTGTTAGGGTTAGGGTTAGTGTTATTGTTAGTGTTAGAGTTTAGAGGTTGGGTGAGATTTAGGATTAGGGTACCATTAGGGTTTAGGTTTAGGATAAGGGTACCATTGGGGTATAAAGTTAGGGTTACGGTTAGGGTTAGATTTTAGGGTTACGGAAAGGGTTAGTTTTAGGGTTTAGGTTTAGGTGTAGGGTTAGCGTTTGGGTTAGGGTTAGGGTTAGTGTTATTGGTTTGAGTTACAGTTATGGTTAAGGTTAGACTTTAGAGTTAGGGTTAGGGTTATGGTTAGATTTATGGTTAGGGTGCCATTAGGGTTTAGGTTTAGGATAAGGGTGACAGTGGATTTTCAGGTTAGGGTTAGGTTTATGGTTAGGGTTAGGACTAGGTTTCGGTTTAGCGTAAGAGTTATATTTAGTGTTAGGCTGCCATTAGGGTTTAGGTTTAGGATAAGGGTGACATTGGGGTTTAAGGTTAGGGTAAGGGTTAGGGTTAGGTTTAAGGGTTACGGTTAGGGTTAGGGTTAGTACTAGGGTTAGGGTTAGGGTTGGGGTTAGGGGTTAGGGATTGGGTTAAGGTTAGGGTTAGGGTTAGGGTTAGGCAACCCTAATGGCAATTAGGGTTTAGGTTCAGGACAAGGGTGCCATTGGGGTTTAAGGTTAATGTTAGGGTTAGGTTTTAGGGTTACAGTTAGTGTTAGGGTTATGGTTAGGGTTAGGGTTAGGTTTGGGGTAAGGGTTAGGGTGAGGTTTAGTGTTAGGGTTAGGGTTAGGGTTAGGGTTAGGGTTTGCAGTTAGGTTGCGGTTTAGTTTCAGGGTTCGTGTTAGGTTTAGGATTAGGGTTAGGGTTAGGGTTGGGGTTAGCGTTAGGGTTATATTTAGGCTTAGGGCGTCATTAAGGTCAGTTTTAGGATGAGGGTGCCATTGGGTTTTAGGTTAGGGTTAGGTTTAGGGTTTGGGTTAGGGTTAATGTTAGACAGGGTTAGGGTGCCATAAGGGTATAGGTTTCGGATAAGTTTGGCATTGGGGTTTAAATTTAGGTTTTCTTGTTAGGGTTAGGGTTAGGTTTTAGGGTTACGGTTAGTGTTAGTGTTAGGGTTAGGGTTAGTTTTGGGGTTAGGATTAGGTTTAGGGTTATGGTTAGGGTTAGTGTGCCATTAGGGTTTAGGTTTAGGATAAGGGTTAGGGTTCGTCTTAGGGTTAGTGTTAGGGTTAGGTTTTAGGGTTTCGATTAGGGTTAGGGTTAGGGTTAGGGTTAGATTTCGAGTTAGGGTGCCATTAGGTTTTAGGTTTAGGATAAGTGTGGCATTGGGGTTTTAATTTAGGGTTAGGGTTAGGACTAGGGTTCGATTTAGGGTTTGGGTGCCATTAGGGTTTAAGTTTAGGAGAAGTGTGGCATTGCGGTTTATATTTCGGGTTACGGTTAGGGTTAGGTTTTATGGTTACAGTTAGTGTTAGTGTTAGGGTTAGGCTTAGGGTTAGGGTTAGAGTTTTGAATTCATGTTCGGGTTAGGGCGCGATTTAGGGTTACGGTGCCATTAGGATTTAGGTTTAGGATAAGGATGCCATTTAAGGTTATGGTTTGGGTTAGGGTTAGGGTTAGGGTTAGATTTAGGGTTAGGGTGCCATTAGACTTAGGTTTAGGCTTAGGGTTAGGGTTTGTAGCTAGTTTAGGTTCAGGGTTCGGGTTAAGTTTAGGATTAGGGTTGGGGTTAGCGTTAGGGTTATATTTAGGCTTAGTGTACCATTAGGGTTTAGGTTTAGGATAAGGGTGCCATTTGGTTTTAAGGTTAGGGTTAGGGTTAGGGTTTTATTTAGGGTTAGGGTGCCAGTAGGGTTTTGGTTTAGGATAAGGGTGCCATTGGGTTTTAAGGGTAGGGTTAGGGTTAGTGTTAGGGTTTGCATTAGGGTTATATTTAGCGGGAGGATTTAATTAGTGTTTAGGTTTAGGATAAGGGTGCCATTGGGGTTTAAGGTTAGGGTTAGTGTTAGGTTTAAGGGTTACGGTTAGGGTTAGGGTTAGGGCAAGGGTCATATTTAGGTTTAGGGTGCCATTAGGGTTTTGGTTTAGGATAAGGGTGCCATTGGGGTTTAAGGTTAGGGTAAGGGTTAGGGTCAGGTTTAAGGGTTACGGTTAGGGTTAGGGTCAGGGCTAGGGTTAGGGTTATGGTTGGGGTTATGGCTAGGGGTTAGGGTTTGGGTTAAGGTTAGGGTTAGGGGTTAGGGTTAGGGGTTAGTGTTAGGTTTATGGTTAGGGTTATATTTAGGGTTAGGGTGCCAATAGGGTTTAGGTTCAGGATAAGCGTGCCATTGGGGTTAAAGGTTATTATTAGGGTTAGGTTTTAGGGTTCCAGTTAGTGTTAGTGTTAGTGTTATGGTTAGGGTTAGTGTTGGGGTTAGGGTTAGGGTTTAGGTTTAGTGTTCAGGTTAGGGTTTGTTGTTAGAGTTTAGGGTCTGGGTTAGGTTTGGGGTTAGATTTAGGGTTAGGCTTAGGGCTAAGTTTAGGTTTTTGGGTTAGGGTTACGGTTAGGGTTAGGGTTTGCAGTTAGTGGTAGGGTTAGATTGAGGTTTAGGTTCAGGGTTCGGGTTAGGTTTTGGATTAGGGTTAGGGTTAGGTTTGGAGTAAGTGTTACGGTTATATTTAGGCTTAGGGTACCATTTTGGTTTAGGTTTAGGACAAGGGTGCCATTGGGTTTTAATGCAAGGGTTAGGTTTTGGGTTAGGGTTAGGTTTAGGGTTAGGGTTAGGGTTAGCGTTAGGGTTTTATTTAGGGTTAGGGTGCCATTAGGGTTTAGGTTTAGGATGAGGGTACCATTGGGTTTTAAGGTTAGGGTTACGGTTAGAGTTAGGGTTAGGGTTACTGTTAGTGTTAGGGTGCCTTAAGGGTACAGGTTTCGCAAAAGTGTGGCATTGGGGTTTAAATTAAGGGTTTTGGGTTAGGGTTAGGTTTTAGGGTTACGGTTACTACTAATCTATTACAATAATAGTCCACATTTTAACATACAGTATGATTATTAGAATAAAAAGCTTAAAGGTAATATGAACAAAACTGTTACAGGGTGAAGTTGTTGGTTGAAGACTCTGTTTTCTTCCTTTTTTTCCCAGTGATTTTAACTCTTTTTCATCTGGGTTTTAATTCCAGCTTTGGCATTTTGATGTGAATGTTGTGTGCCCATGTCCATTGGAAATTGTATTAACTGTTGATGAGAACAAAGTGGAATCCCAAGGTATGTGATATATTGATAGGATTTCACTGGTTGGCTTTTAATTTGTCCAGGTTTATCTCCATAATTCTTCTGCTCTTTAACCACTTGAATCAGAATGAATTGAGTTGTTTTCTGGGTCGGGTTCTCTTTTTGAGTCCAAGGTTTTTTAGTGGATTCAGTTTCAGGCACAAAGGAAATTGAGGGAGGTAAAGAATAATCTTCCCTTTGTTCATTATCACAGGGATAACACTCTATTTTAATTAATGTGAGGAAAGCTGGGAGACTGTAGAAACATCAGTTGAACTTCAAAGTCTCCTGGTTTCTTTCTCTCCTCAGACTTAGAATCAGGGTTCTCTGTGGTTTCCCAAGTCTCAATGCCAGGGTAAGACACTGGTTTATGAAGTTACCTGACCAAACCAGGAGATTGGTTTTTTTAGCAAGTTTTCTCTCTGTGCTCTGGTGCAACAAGACTTTGAAGGTGGTCAACCTCAGTTTGAAGAAGCTCATTTTTAGCAACAAGTTTATCTGATTTTTCTCCTGTTTCCTTCTCAAAGGTTAACGATGACTTCGACAGCACATTTTCTGATTTCAAAACAGTAGACTCAACATCGAAATCCATTCATGACTTCCCTGTCAGCACTCCATCCGAATGTCTGTGCACTCACTTTGGCATGAGAGAAACCTGCCTGTTTGCAGGGCATTGACTGGGCAAAATTTCTTTTTGCAGGTGGAGAAGGGCAGATAAAGAAAAAACAGATGGGTCCAGCAGAAGTTATGCTGCTTCTGTCAAAAGCAGAGCAGAGACCGAAAGCACTTTAGGAAGTTGCTTGCAGAAGCACTGTGCATTCCAAGTTACAGCTCAGGAGTCTCAGTGACTTGTACAACATGAGAGCTCCTTTTCCATTTCTCAACAGCCAGATTCCTCAGGAGGAGGAAACTGAAAACACCCTCTCAGAAAATCTCCTTTCTTTCCTAATAATTGTGCTTTGCCCTTCCCATTTAACAGAGTTCTTGGAAATGTGCTGGTGTGCTCTGGATCTGTGAGCAGCCCTGACCTCACACAGCACTCATCCAAAGGCAGGAAGATCCTGCCTGGTTCCTGCTGGGGTTCTTGCCACCACCGACCCAGTATGGGTCAATGGAATGGGGAGCAGTAAGGACCAGTTAAGGGGGTTGGGGTCACTTCAGCATCTCCATCAATGTCAGACCAGTATAGACCAGTATAAACCATTATGGACCAGTATAGACCAGTATAAACCAGGATAGACCAGTATAAACCAGTATAAACCAGTACAGGTCACTGGAATGTGGAATGGGGTGGTGGGACCAGTAAGGACCAGTTAAGGTAGAATTCAGCTGGGACTTACTGGTTTGGGGGTGGGTATGTCCCCTCTTTAGATGGGCGTGGTCTCTCCCTGGTGGGCGTGTCCCATCCCAAGGTGGGTGTGGTCTCTCCAAGTGGGCGTGTCTTTTGCCTCCTCTCCCCCTCCCTGAACTGGAAGCTCAACTGGGACTTACTGGGTTTTGGGTGGGCGTGTCCCCTCCCAATGATGGACCCACTTTCAGCCCCTCCCCCCACCTTTAGGGACCCCCCAAGGCCCCTCCCCCCCTTCCAGCCCCTCCCCCACCCTCAGGGTCCCTCCTGCCCCTCCCCCGCCCTCAGGAAACCTCCTGCCCCTTCCCCACCCTCAGACTCCCTCCCTGCCCCTCCCCCACCCTCACGGACCCTCCTGCCCCTCCCCCACCCTCGGGGAACTTCCTACCCTTCCCCTACCCTCCAGGACCCTCAGGGCCCCTCCCCCACTTCCGGGGTCCCTCAATGCCCCTCCCCCACCCTCAGGGACCCTCCTTCCCCTCCCCCACCCTCAGGGTCCCCTCCTGCCCCTCCCCCATGCTCAAGACCTTTCCCCCACCCCCAAAAAGCCCCCTCCCAGGCCCCTCCCCCACCCTTTGAGCTCCTACTGGGCTCTTACTGGCGTTACTGGTGTTACTGGGAGGGCCCCTGAGCTCTTACTGGTGTTACTGGTGCTACTGGGAGGGTCCCTGAGCTCTTACTGGTGTTACTGGGAGGGTCCCTGAGCTCTTACTGGTGTTACTGGGAGGGTTCCTGGGCTCTTACTAGTGTTACTGGGAGGGTCCCTGGGCTCTTACTGGTCGAACTGGGAGCCTCCCCCGAGCTCCCCGCAGCCCTTACTGGTGCCTTACTGGTGGAACTGGGAGGCCGGGGGCCGTTACTGGTCCCTTACTGGTCTGTACTGGGAAGGGAGAAAGGAGGTGCCGCCCCCTCGAGGCCCCTCCCCTCGCAGTGACATCACTGTGTCCCAAAAATAGCCCCAGGGGGCCCAAACTGGGGGGGCAGACCCGGAGCCGCGCCCAGTGCGACAAGTTCAGGTACTGGGAGGGACTGGGAGGGAACTGGGAGGGAACTAGGAGGGGGCGGGGCCTCCCCCCTCCCCCCCTCCGTGTCCTCGCGGTGACCTTGGGGGGGGAAGGGGATGGGCTACTCCCAGCGGCTCCCAGTAGCTCCCAGTAACCCCAGTGACCCCCCCCCAGTAACCCATTACTCACCTCAATCCCAAGTGACCCCCTCAGTAACTCCCGGTAACCCCCCAGTAACTCTACTAACCCCCCAATGATCCCCCCAGTAGCTCCCAGTAACCCCAGTATCCCCAGTGACCCCCCCAGTAGCCCCAGTTACTCACCTCAATCCCCAGTGACCCCCTCAGTAACTCCCAGTAACCCCCCAGTAACCCTACTAACCCCCCAATGATCCCCCCAGTAGCTCCCAGTAACCCCAGTAAACCCAGTGACCCTCCCAGTAACTCCCAGTAACCCCAGTGACCCTCCCAGTAGCTCCCAGTAACCCCAGTGACCCCCATTTTTTCCACATTTTCCCCAATTTTTCTCACATTTTTCCCGTATTTTCTCAGATTTTTCCCCCATTTTTCCAGATTTTTCCCCATTTTTCCCAGATTGTTTCCCATTTTTCCCAAATTTTTTTGGATCTTTCCCCATTTTTCCCCATTTTCCCGGATTTTTTCCCATTTTTCCCCATTTCCACCCATTTTTCCCAGATTTTTCCTGCATTTTCCCCCATTTTGTCCCCATTTTCCAAGATTTTTCCCATTTTTTCCCAGATTTTCCCGGATTTTCCCCCATTTTCCCCCCATTTTCCTAGATTTTTCCCAGATTTTCCCAGATTTTCCCAGATTTTTTCCCCATATTTTCGCAGATTTTTCCCCATTTTCCCCCCATTTTCCTGCATTTTTTCCCATTTTTTCCTACATTTTCCCAGATTTTTCTACAGATTTTCTTCCAAATTTTCCCAGATTTTTCCCAATTTTTCCTGATTTTTCCCAATTTCCCCCCATTTTCCCGGATTTTTTCTCATTTTTTCCCCATTTTACCGGATTTTTCCTCATTTTTCCCAGAATTTCCAACATTTTTCCCCATTTTCCCCATTTTCCCATATTTTTCCCCATTTATTCCACATTTTCCCGGATTTTTTCCCATTTTTTCCACATTTTCCCAGATTATTTCCTTTTTTCCCCCATTTTTTCCACATTTTTCCCCATTTTCCCAGATTTTTTCCCATTTTCCCCCAGTTTTTCTGAATTTTTCCCCATTTTTCCCCATTTCCCCAGATTTTTCTCCAGATTTTCCCAGATTTTTCCACATTTTCCAGGACTTTTCCCACATTCACCCGGATTTTTCCTCATTTTCACAGATTTTTTTTCCCATTTCCCCCCAGAATTTCCCACATTTTCCCCCATTTTTTCCACATTT
Source organism: Manacus candei (assembly GCF_025592945.1). Taxonomy (NCBI): domain Eukaryota; kingdom Metazoa; phylum Chordata; class Aves; order Passeriformes; family Pipridae; genus Manacus; species Manacus candei. The sequence goes on from NW_026138057.1 coordinate 4,570,936, forward strand.
TCCCACATTTTTTCCCATTTTCCCGATTTTTCTCCAGATTTTCCCAGATTTTCCCCCCATTTTCGTGATTTTTTTCCAGATTTTCCCAGATTTTTCTCCAGATTTTCCCAGATTTTTCCCCATTTCCTCGGATTTTTCCCACATTTTTTCCCTATTTTTCCCAGATTTTTCCTCTTTTTTTACATTTTCCCAGATTTTTCCTCATTTTTTCCACATTTTCCCCACATTTTTCCCCATTTTCCCAAACTTTTTTCCAGATTTTTCCCCCATTTTTCCCCCATTTTCCAGGATTTTCCCACATTTTTCCACATTTTCCAGATTTTCCCAGAATTTGCCCCCATTTTCCCGGATTTTTCCTCATTTTCCCTATTTTCCCACAGTTTTCCCCCTTTTTTCACATTTTCCCAGATTTTCCCCCATTTTCCCCCATTTCCCCCCATTTTTGCCCCATTTTCCCACATTTTCCCAATTTTTTTTCCACATTTTCCCAGATTTTTCCCACATTTTCCCAGATTTTTCCTTGATTTCCCTATTTTTTCCCGGATTTTCTCCCGATTTTTCCCCCCATTTTCTCGGATTTTTCCCCTTTTTTTCCCACATTTTCCCAGATTTTTTTCAAATTTTCCCTCAATTTCCCTCATTTTCCCCCCATTTTTCCCAGATTTTTCCCAATTTTTCCCCGTTTTTCCAAGATTTTCCCAGATTTTTCCCATTTTTCCCCATTTTCCCCCATTTTTCCTCATTTTTTCTCCATTTTCCCGCATTTTTTCCTCATTTTTCTCCATTTTCCTCCATTTTTTCCCCATTTTTTTCACATTTTCCCTCATATTTTCCCTGATTTTCCTGGATTTCCCCTCTTTGTCCCCATTTCCCTCGATTTTCCATCATTTTCCCACATTTTTCCTCTTTTTTCCCCATTTTCCCAGATTTTTTCCCATTTTTTCCCATTTTCCCCATTTTTTCCCATTTTCCCGGATTTTTTCCCGTTTTTCCACATTTTCCCAGATTTTTTCCCCATTTTCCCACATTTTCCCCCCCTTTTCCCCAGAATTTCCCACATTTCCCCCATTTTTCCTGATTTTTCCAATTTTCCTTTTTCCCGAATTTTTTCCAATTTTCCCCCCATTTTCTCAGATTTTTCCCCATTTTTCCCACATTTTCCCAGATTTTTCCTCATTTTTTCCCAAATTTTCCCAGATTTTTCCACATTTTCCCTCATTTTTTCCCCATTTTCCCTCATTTCCCCCCATTTTTACCACATTTCCCCCCATTTTTCCCAGAATTTCCCACATGTTCCCCCATTTTTCCCCATTACCCCGGATTTTTCCCACATTTTTCCTGGAATTTCCCGCGTTTTTCCCCATTTTCCCACATTTTCCCAGATTTTTCACCATTTTCCTGATTTTTCCCCCCATTTCCCCCACATTTTCCCAGATTTTTCTCCAGATTTTTCCCACATTTTCCCCCCATTTCCCCCCATTTTCTTGGATTTTTGGGCCCCCAGTTTTCCAAATTTCCCAAATTTCCTCAGTGGGAAAAAACAGGAATTTCAGGGGAAATGGGGAAAAAATGGGGAAAAAAAGTAGGAAATTTGGGGAACACGAATGAAAAATTGGGAAAAATGGAGGAAAAATTGAGAAAAATGTGGGAAATTTGGGGAAAATTGATGAAAAATGGGGAAAATGGGGGAAATTTGGGAAAACTGGGGGAAAATCCGGGAAAATGTTGAAAAAATCAGGAAAATGTGGAAAAATGGGGGCAAATCTGGGAAAATGGGGGGGGGAGATTGGGGGGGGAAATTTGGGGGGAAAAGTCAGAAATTTGGGAAAATGGGGGATTTTGAGGGGAAATGGAGGGAAAATGGGGGGAAAAGTGAGAAATTTGGGGAAAACGGGTGAAAAATCAGGAAAAATGGGAAAAAAATGGGAAAAATTAGGGGAGTTTGGGAAAAAATTGGGGGAAAATGGTGAAATTTGGGGAAAATGAGGAAATTTGGGAAAAAAGGGGCAAATTGAGAAAAAAGTGGGGGAATTTGGGAAAAATTGGATGAAAAATTGGGGAAAATTGGGAAAAATGGGGGGAAATATGGGGAAATGGGGGGAAATTTGGGGGAAATGGGGAAAAATGAGGAAAAAATGGGGGAAATTTGGGAAAAATGGAAGGAACTGAGAAAAAATGGAGGAAATTTGGGAAAAATGGGAGGAACTGAGAAAGAATGGAGGAAATTTGGGAAAAATGGGAGGAATTTAGAAAAAAATGGGGAATTTGGGAAAAATGGGGAAATTCAGGGGAAATGATGAAAAATTGGGGAAAAATTGGGAAAAATGGGGAAATTTGGGAAAAATGGGGGAATGGAGGGAAAATTGGGGAAAGAAGTGGGAAATTTGGGAAAAATGGAGAAAAAAGTGAGAAATTTGGGAAAAATGGATGAAAAATTGGGAAAAATGAGGGGAAATTTGGGAAAAACTTGGGTGCCCCCCGCAGGTTCAACCCCACCATGGCCCCGATGGCCCTGAGATCAGGGGAGGCCCCTCCCCCACCCCCTGACCCCTCCCCCTCCCTGGGGTCACCGCCCTGCCCCCCCCGGACCAGGCAGTTACCCCTCCCCCACCCCGTGACCCCTCCCCCACTTTATGACCCCTCCCCCACTTTTTGGCCCCTCCCCCACATTATGGTCCCTCCCACACTCTGTGACCCCTCTCCCACTCTGAGACCCCTCCGCCCTCTCTGTGACCCCTCCCCCACCCCCTGACCCCTCCCCCACTCTGTGACCCCTCTCACACTCTCTGACCCCTCCCCCACATTATGGCCCCTCCCACACTCTGTGGCCCCCCCCCACCCCGTGACCCCTTCCCCACTTTATGACCCCTCCCCCACTCTGTGACCCCTCCCCCACCGACAGCTTCTCCCTGCAGAGGTGTGAGCAACTACCCAGGCAGGATGAGGCCTGAGCCCGGCAGGCAGCAAAGTCCCTGCCCTGGCACGAAGAACCCCGGAGCACAGGGACCTTGCTCTGCAGGACAACCCCGGGCACCCCGGCTGCACCCCCACCTTGCCAACCCGCGGCCATCCCTGGGAGAAGGAGCCCACCTGCTCTGTCCCTCTGACGGTGCTGCAGGGAAGGCCTGCCCTGGAGAACATCGTCCTGCTGTGCAACAGAGAAACTGGGAGAATCCTGACAGATGTGCAAGGCTGTAGGATGTGGTAGCTTTAGGAGATTCCTCCAGGAACACAAGCGATATTGCCCTGTACCTGTAGACTCACTCTGCAGAGGAGTGTGAAGTTGTGTCCCAAGGGAAGTCTCAGCTGAACACCTCCCATCTTTCCTTTGCCTTTAACCTCCCTCTGCCTCGCTTCTCTTCTCTCGTGCTTACAGGCAGTGCCCTCGGTCCTGCTGGGCTGTGCAGAGGAGCTGCTCCTGGGCAGAGCTGTCTCTCTGCAGTGCTGCTTGCTTGCCAGGACCTCTCTGTGTGCCAGGAACCTGGCCCAGCTGAGCAGCAGAGCAAGAGCCAAAGGCAGCCCCTCTGGCTTGCCAGAGTGTCCCTGGGGCTCCAAGGGAACCTGCTGTGGAACAGGCCGAAGGAAACAATGATGTTCCCTCTTCTCACTTCTTCAGTGACACTTCTTTCCAGTAGTGACATTTCTCCTCTTAGAAATGATCACCTTTTCTAGTTTCATCATTACACAGGACACCAGGAGGGTGACACCAAAGGATCTGATAACTCCCTGGCACAGTGGGGGTTTTCCTGGAATCACACAGAGAAATGTGTCAGGGCTCTGAGAGGTGTCCACACCTGAGCTGGACTGATGCACTGCTCACACCCACTGGGGTGTTCAGAGACACAAGTCCTTCCCTGGCACACACCCAGGCAGTTCATTGCAGCAGGGACAGTGTCTCCCTGGGCTCCTGCTGCCACTCCCAGAGCATGGAGCCACCTCTGCCCTGTAGTGCTCCCACCCTGCCCACTCCTACACTTCAGATTAACATTGGGGTTTTCTACTCACTGGATTTGCCCAGTCCAGACCCTCCCCTCTCCCCCCATCTCCCTGCCCTGCCCCAACCCAGAAGAGCAGCACAGTCGTTTCTGGTCGAGCAGCAAGAAAGGGAGGAAATAGAGGACAGGGACTGTGTCTGGACTGTTCAGGAGATCATCAGCTCATTTTTATTTATGTGTGAGAAAATAGAAGTTGGGGAACTCAATAAAGCTGCCTGCTACGCTAAGCAGGCAGACATCTCTCTGTCTCATCACCCTGTTGTGTGTGTGTCTTTCTTTTCCACACGGACCAAGACCTACAGATATGACAGTCCTATGACAGCCCACCAACTGCACCACAAAGCTGAAGATTGCAGGCTTTCTTTGCCCAGCATAAGGGCTCTTGTTTGCTTTTTTTTACACTGCGCTGAAACTGCCACCCCTACTCCCAAAACAACATTTGGACCAAGATTCCTCTCACACCAAAGGAGTCAGCACAAAAAGCTATTGCTGTCCAAGCAGTGCCCAGGCTCATCCACTAACTGCACAAGAAAGCCAAAGCTTCCAGGCTTTCTTTGCTGGGGATCAGTGCTGGTCTTTGATTTTATCAGACCAGAGGTGCAACTTCCAGCCTGACTTCCAAAATTCCATACGGACGAAGATTTCTCCCAGATGATGGGAGCGAAGAGACAAAGCTCTTGCTGCCCATGGAGTTCCCAGGCTGGCCCACCAGGTGCACCAGAAACTCAAAGTGTCCAGGCTTTCTTTGCTGAGGATAAGGGCTGTTGTTTGATTTTTAAGCCCTGCGATGCAACTGCCAGCCCGACTCCCAAAATTCTGTACCATCGTAGGTTCTTCCCAGACCAAAGGTGCCAGGATATAAAGCTCTTGCTGCACATGGAGTGTGTAGGCTGGTCCGCCACCTGCACCAGAAACCCAAATCTTGCAGCCTTTCTTTCCTCAGGGCAGTTGAACCAAATGGACCAAAGGGATATTGCAGAATATATGGCGTCAGCTAAGCTACAAGAGTTCAGGAAAGGAACAGAAAAGGAGGAATCCATTTTTTTGCAATACTTGCCTTCTGAGGGGCCTCTCTGTGTGGTGAAACCCTGCTTCCCGTGAAGTGACCAGGCATGGCTGCTGACGGGAAGTAGAGAAAAAAATCTCTTTATTTTCCTCTGCACTTATGCATGCACAAACTTTGGCGTTTTTCTTTAGTATAGTGCCTGATCTCAAGGTAGAAGCCATTTTCCATCTTTTTCTGTCTCTCCTCTCTGGCTGGGAAGGGCAACGATAGAGCAACCTGATGGGCAACCTGGCATCCAGACAATGTCAACCCACTGCAACATTGCAGGGTCTCAGGGAACCAAAGGACTGCTGGGAAACTGTCCTGCATCACGGAAGCAAATGTTCCCTGGGAAACTACAGAAACCAAGGAATTAAGGGACGTCATTGGGACGTGCGGGACCTCATGGAATTAAACAAACCCTAGGATATCTTTGAAACTTCATGGAATCAAAGGGATAAAACAAAAGAATTAAACCCAATGACCAGATACCATTGGATCGAACATTTCTTTAATATGCCGGCTGGGGAATCATGAGGGTACTCTTCCATGCATGAATCAAAGAGTCAGTATGAATTTTGGAATATAAATACAGTGATTCTTGAAAGACCCTCCCCTTCACAAGCAGTCCAGAATTCTGTTATGATTTTCGGTCAAATAACATCTGGGATTTTATTCGTGGAGCAAGACTGCCATCTAGCGTCCATTTCTTCTGGGAGGGACAGTCATTTTTGCAGAGTGGTCTTCTCGCTTGAAGATGGGCATACACATAAGTTTCCATGTATCATCTGCATTCTGGCTCCTAAAACAAATTTTAGTCTTAAAAGAAAAGACCACTACCATGCCAAATCCCTTTGTCGGTTAGGATTTTTATCTAAGAAACTATTTCCGATTTACTAAGTCGTTTAGAAAGGAGATCCTCTCTCATTTCGGTGCCATTGTGTCGATATGGGGTCTCACGTAACACATGGAACACCAAACACTGCAGATTCCCATGGAATCAAGGGGCCCTTGTGACACTCTAGGGCCTCATGGAAGAGAGAGGCCCTGCAGAGAGACCTCAAATCAGAGGAAATACAACACGGGGATGGGCCGGATTCTGTCCCTGGGATGGGGAAACCCCGGATATACGGACAGACTGGGAATGACATGCTGCATAGCAGCGCTGGAAAATGGCCTCTGGGGTCCTGGTGGATGGACAGTTGGTCAAGAGTCAGTGATACCCTGGCGGGGGCTCATTGCTCGGTCACGCAGTATCTCCTGGGGCTTCAGCTGCCACTCCCGGAACCTGGATGCACCTCAGCCCTTGTGGGGTGCCACCTGCTCTGCCACTATCTGAGATGCCCCACAGACTGAGGGATGGACACGGGGAGCTCTGGCCACAGAAGCATATCCCAGAACTGCATCCAGTGCTTTGCCAGCGTTTAGGACTCTAAATGCAAAGAGACAAAGAGACGCTCTTTTTCCCATGTAGCTTCAAGGTTCCCCCAGGAGGCCAAAGGCATTTGTGCTTGCTCAGGGTCATCTCCCCACACCAACACCAGGTGTGGGCTCAAGACTTGTCTGTGCAATGCAAACGGAGACAGCCTGTTTAGTCCTTCTGTGTCTCTCCAGAGAAGGCTAAAGAACCTCTGTGGGCTGGATGAGAAGACAGTGCTGGAAGTAGTGGTTCTACTGTGAGTGTCAACCAAGAGTGGTTGGCAGGTGTGGGATGCATGCCCTGGGGAGTAGGCCTGGATTTTTCGGTGCACATGGCAATAGACCACACCCTGCCTTGGCGGACCTTCATGTCCGCCTACGGAGGTGAGTGACAGAGATGGGAAAGAGAATGAACTTTTTGTCTGTGCCTCTGAGTGCCCCCCAACCTGCTGCAAATCCAGTTCAGGTGTGACAGGATGTTCCCTGGTCCTCTGAGCAAGAGGAGCAGGAGGAGGGTCACAGCAGAGCTCGCTTACGGAGACTGCACATCCATGAAATCCAAAGCAGGCGGGAGATGCCACGCCACGTCCTAGCTTTCTCTGGGGAAAGTGCTTCTCCCATGCACTGCCTCGTCGTAACACCGGTGCCACATCCCCCGACAAAAAGCCAAGCGGTCTTTGTCTCCAGCAGAAATGCTCCTGCTGCCAGCAGGGATGCTTCCCTGGACAGACCAGGAGAGGCAGAGCCGGGGGTGTGGAGCCCGGAGGGATGTTCTGCCTCTCGTGCCCCAGACCATTCTCACAAGCGCGTACCCTGCACGACAATTCAGGAGTCTCAACGTGCCAACAGAGAAGGGACGTGAAGGAAGGGATGATGGCGGTGAAAGGAGTTCATGGTCTGTAAGTCTTGAGCTCCCCGATAGCAACCCGCACCCCTACCACCCAGCCGGACCCCGCCGCCTCCGCGGTGCAGAGCCCCGACCGCCGCCCCGCTGCCGCCGCTCTCGCCTGGCCTCCGCCTCAAGCCCGCACCCGAGGAGAGCCCGAGCGGTGCCGGCGCCGGGCTCAGCCGCGGGGCGGAATTGTCGGACGAGGGCAGGGGAGGGAGAGGAAGGGAGAGGAGGGAGACGAGACGGAGAGGAGGCGGTCCGCCCGGAGCAGAGAGTCGGGTCTGGCGGGGGCTGCGAGACACCGGGTGGCCGATCTGTTTTGCTTAGGGCGCAGGACTCGCGTCCGGGGACCGTGGGGGCCGGGGCAGCGGCTGGAGAGGCCGTGCATGTCCCTTGAGGCTGCCGTCCTACCTGGCAGGTTCTTCACAGAGCTCTTCCTCCGGACTATCCTCCCGTCGGTCCCTCTCTCTGTTCCATAAAGCATTCCCTCGGAACACTCCTCACTCCTTTCTTTGTCGAACCCTTCCTCTTTCCTTGCTTTACTCTCTGTTCTTCAGAGAATTCTTGTCGTCTGTCCTTCCCCTTTCCTACTTTTCCTCCTCTCTTCCCTTAGTTCCGCGGCTTTCCATTCTTCAGTGACACCACCAATCCAACGCTCTTCCCCGCACTCATCTCTCCAGTAAAAAATAATGGACACTTCCACTACTGCACACTTTGACATCCTTTTAAAATTCTTCTCGGTATGGTCCTGACTGCTTCTGTGCCCTTTGTTCTGGGAAACAACCTCAAGTGCAAAAAGCACTTCTGACGGATTTTCTTCTTTTTCTCTCCGCCAGTGTCTGCAAGCAGAGCCCAGGTGCAGCAGGACCCATTGGTAGAGACCACCGAAGGCAGTGAAATCACCATCAAGTGCTCACATGCCAACATACTGATCGGTGATTTTATCCATTTCCGCTGACAGTTCCCGGGCCACAGCCCCGAGCTCCTGGCACGCCCTGGTCAAGGGTTCAGAGAGTTGCGGGCGAAAGCCGGGCTGCTGCCGGTGCCGAGATATCGTCTTTCCACCATCGACCCCGTCATGGGAAGGTGGCTCTGCGCCCTGGTGGGTGCGGAATCAGGGATACCCTCTTCTTTGGAGCTTTCAGGGATTTTTCTTGGAAATACAAAACTCTCTTAATTAGTCCTACTGTGGAGTAAATTAGCGCCCATATGAGACCAGGACGATTCAGTCCTAAGCAGAGCACAGGCTTGTGAGATAATGCCCGTGTGCTAAGTGACGTTACACACCACAGGGCAGCGCAATTCTGGGTATCCTGCAGTCAACTGCAATATGTGTCCCTAACTTGTCCTGAGCAATCGTTTCCTTGCACCTTCCTTACAACTTCCTTCTGGCTCATGAAGATCTTTCTCTTTGGATAGGAAGAAGGTTCTGAACTTGCCTTGAGTATGGAAAAGCCACAGTAACGTTCCGCAAAATTTAGAATGTCACTCGTAAAGGATCTGAACACTACATCTCTTACCTGTGAGAAAGAAAATGTGAAGGCAGATCGCAATTGAGAGAGGTCCAACCAAGACAGACCAAGTGTTAGAGGTAGTGAGAGAGAAGACAAAAGCAGTACGAAAGGAGCGACTTCCAGTCATGTGGCCCTCAGCTCAGGAAAGATGTTTGCAAGACAATCATTCATTATCCTCAGTACAAATGCCGACTCCTCACATTCCTGTAAATGTGTTACCTCTGCTCTGATACCTAAGACGGGAAAACAATGTCAGGAGCACACAGGCATAGGTAGAGTGAGTTTGATGCTGTTCTTCCACCTGGGAATACGGTGAAAGCCTCAGGATCCTCCACATGCCCAGAAGTCTCTTTTAGACCTTGAGAAAGTGCAGCACTTCCATTGGAATGCGCTTATTCTTACCGTTATTCTCATTTCATCGTTTTTCACCGCCTCATAAGAGTTTTGTAGAGGAAAAGCCATTTTAGACTTAAGTCATTTGAACAGTATATTTCCTGTTGTGTGATGGGTTCCTTGGATTCCTGTGAACTTGATCTAGTGATCTATTAACCTATTGGGCCTCCTACCTTACACATTCACACCTACAACCCAACTATCAATAAACCTAGCCCTCGCCTTCCCTCTATGACTTGTTACCCTGCTAACAGGCCTACGAAACCAACCCTCAGCTTCTCTTGGGCACCTTCTACCAGAAGGCACCCCAACACCTCTAATTCCTGCCCTCATCATAATTGAAACAACAAGCCTTCTCATTCGTCCTCCTTCCCATTATACCCACCGTGTCTCTTCTAACTATAACTATTCTACTCCTCTTAACAATTCTAGAAGTGGTCGTAGCAATAATCCAAGCATATGTCTTTGTACTTCTTCTAAACCTTTACTTACAAGAAAACATTTAACCCTTAATGACACACCAAGTCCACTCATTTCACATAGTAGACCCAAGCCCTTGACCCATTTTTGGAGCAGCAGCTGCCCTCCTCACCACCTCTGGACTAGCCATATGATTTCACCACAGCTCTATCCAACTCTTACTCCTAGGCCTACTCTCTATAATCCTAGTGATACTCCAATGATGACGCGACATCGTACGAGAAAGCACATTCTAAGGCCACCATACCCCTACAGTCCAAAAGGGCTTACGTTACGGAATAATTCTATTTATTACATCCGAAGCATTCTTCTTCCTAGGATTCTTCTGAGCATTCTTCCACTCCAGCTTAGTTCCCACTCCAGAACTCGGAGGACAATGACCCCCTATAGGAATCAAACCTCTAAACCCAATAGAAGTCCCCCTACTAAATACTGCTATCCTCCTAGCCTCAGGAGTCACTGTTACATGAGCACATCACAGCATCACAGAGGGTAATCGAAACCAAGCTACCCAAGCTCTACTTATAACCGTACTATTAGGATTCTACTTTACAGTACTTCAAGCAATAGAATATTATGAAGCCCCATTCTCAATTGCCGACGGAGTCTATGGATCAACCTTTTTCGTTGCCACAGGATTCCATGGCCTCCACGTAATCATTGGATCCTCCTTCCTCTTGATTTGCCTCCTCCGCCTCGTAAAATTCCACTTCACATCCAACCACCACTTTGGCTTTGAAGCAGCGGCCTGATACTGACATTTTGTTGACATTATCTGACTGTTCCTCTACATAACAATCTATTGATGAGGATCTTGCCCTTCTAGTATATTAATTACAATTGACTTCCAATCTCTAAAATCTGGATCAAAACCAGAGAAAGGCAATTAACATCATCCTCTTTATATTCACAATTTCCCTATCACCGTGTATTATCCTAACTTCACTAAACCTTTGATTAGCTCAGATAAATCCAGATTCAGAAAAATTGTCCCCATACGAGTGTGGCTTTGACCCACTGGGCTCTGCCCGCCTCCCATTTTCAATCCGATTCTTCCTTGTCGCAATCTTATTCCTCTTATTTGACCTAGAAATTGCCCTCCTACTGCCCCTCCCATGAGATACTCAACTCCTCTCCCCTCTCACTACCCTAACATGAACCTCCGCAGTCATTCTCCTCCTCGCATTAGGGCTAATATATGAATGAATTCAAGGGGGCTTAGAATGAGCAGAGTAACTTCAGAAAGTTAGTCTAGCAAAGACAGTTGATTTCGGCTCAACAAACCACAGTCCTACCCCGTGACTTTCTCAATGACCTTTCTGCATCTAAGCTTCTACTCTGCCTTCACCCTAAGTAGTTTAGGACTAGCCTTTCACCGAATACACCTAATTTCTGCCCTACTATGCTTAGAAAGTATAATACTATCAATATACATTGCCCTCTCTATGTGACCTATTCAAACTCAGACAACATCCCCCACCTTAATACCCATTCTTATGTTAGCGTTCTCAGCCTGTGAAGCAGGCACTGGTCTAGCAGTCCTAGTAGCTTCCACCCGAACTCATGGATCAGACCATTTACACAATCTAAACCTTCTACAATGTTAAAAATTATTCTTCCCACAATCATATTACTCCCCATAACCCTCTTATCCCCTCCAAAATTTCTATGACTCAATGTCACCTCGCACAGCCTCTTAATTGCAACCGCTAGCTTACAATGGCTTCCTTCAACCTATTATCCTAGCAAAAACCTATCATCATGACTTGGAACCGATCAAATTTCATCCCCCTTATTAGTTCTATCTTGTTGACTTCTACCTCTTATAATTCTAGCAAGCCAAAATCACCTTCAACAAGAACTTCCTACATGAAAATATATTTTTACCATAACCATAATCCTCACTCAACCATTCATTATCTTAGCCTTTTCAGCCTTAGATCTGATACTATTCTATATCGCATTCGAAGCTACCCTAATCCCCACCTTAATTCTAATCACACGATGAGGTAGCCAACCAGAACGTTTAAGTGCTGGAATCTACCTCTTATTTTATACACTAATTAGTTCTCTCCCCCTACTAGTAGTAATTCTCTATCTTCACACTCAAACAGGAACTATACACATCACTATAATAAAACTTTCACACTCACCTCTTACAAACTCCTGAACAGGCCTCATATCAATTCTAGCCCTATTGCTTGCTTTCATAGTGAAAGCTCCCCTTTACGGTTTACACTTATGACTCCCAAAGGCTCACGTAGAGGCACCAATCGCAGGATCTATACTCCTAGCTGCGCTCCTCCTCAAACTTGGGGGATACGGCATTATGCGTATCTCAATAATTACAAACTCCCTATTAGACTACCTCTACTACCCATTTTTAACCCTAGCCTTATGAGGGGCACTAATGACAAGCTCCATCTGCCTACACCAAATCGACCTCAAGTCATTAATCGCCTACTCCTCAGTAAGCCACATAGGTCTAGTCATTTCCGAAACAATAATCCAAACCCACTGATCCTTTTCAGGGGCCATAATCCTAATAATCTCACATGGACTCACCTCTTCCATGCTATTTTGCCTAGTCAATACAAACTATGAACGCATACTCTCCTTCTAACACGAGGCCTACAACCCCTTCTACCTCTAACAGGACTCTGATGGCTCCTAACTAACTTAACAAACATAGCCCTTCCTCCTACTACTAACCTGATCACTGAATTAACTATCATAATTGCACTCTTCAACTGATCCACCTTCACCATTATCCTAACCGGAACCGCAACCCTACTAACTGCAGCCTATACCCTCTACATGCTCCTTATAACCCAACGAGGCCCAACTCCAACCTATATTACAACCACCCAAAATTCAAATATACGAGAACATCTCCTTATAACACTTCATATCCTACCCTCCCTCCTCCTCATCCTAAAACCAGAGCTAATCTCAGGAATTCCCACATGCAAGCATAGTTTTAAACCAAACATTAGACTGTGATCCTAAAAATAGAAGTTAAACTCTTCTTGCCTGCCGAGGGGAGGTTTAACCAACAAGAACTGCTAACTCTTGCATCTGAGCCCAAGACCTCAGCCCCCTTACTTTTAAAGGATAATAGCAATCCACTGGTCTTAGGAGCCATTCATCTTGGTGCAAGTCCAAGTAAAAGTAATGGACTACCCATTAATCCTCAACACTTCTATATTTTTGACCCTGGCTACCCTCTCTATGCCTATCTTACTCCCCCTCCTATCCAAAAACTATCTAAACTCTCCAACAACCATCATGCACACTGTTAAAACTTCCTTTATAATTAGTTTAGTTCCCATAATCCTCTCCATCTACCTAAATATAGAAAATACCACTTTCTATTGAGAATGAAAATTTATTGCGAACTTCAAAATCCCCTTTAGCCTTAAAATAGACCAATACTCCTTAACATTTTTTCCTATAGCACTATTCGTAGCATGATCTATTCTTCAATTTACAACATGATATATAGCCTCAGAGCCCCACACCACAAAATTTTCTCTTTACCTTCTAATCTTTCTCATTGCAATACTCACCTTAATCATCGCTAATAACATATTCCTCCTATTTCTCGTCTGAGAGGGAGTTGGAATTATGTCTTTCCTCCTGATTGGATGATGACATGGCCGAGCAGAAGCCAACACCGCCGCACTTCAAGCCGTACTTTACAACCGTATTGGGGATATTGGACTAATCCTCTGCATAACATGACTGGCATCCTCAATAAACACCTGAGAAATTCAACAGCAGTCCCCCCCAAACCAAATACCCCTTCTCCCTCTCTTAGGGCTCATCCTAGCCGCCACAGGTAAATCCGCCCAATTTGGCCTACACCCATGACTCCCTGCAGCTATAGAAGGACCAACCCCTGTATCGGCCCTACTCCATTCCAGCACAATAGTAGTTGCCGGAATCTTCTTACTTATTCGCACTCACCACATATTATGTAACAACTAAATTGCTCTAACTATGTGCCTTTGTATAGGTGCCCTATCCACCCTATTTGCCGCTACATGTGCTCTTACCCAAAACGACATCAAAAAAATTATTGCCTTTTCCACATCCACCCAACTAGGACTAATAATAGTCACTATTGGCCTAAATCTACCCCAACTAGCCTTCCTACACATCTCCACACATGCATTCTTTAAAGCCATACTCTTCCTCTGCTCTGGGTCTGTCATTCACAGCCTTAACGGCGAGCAAGACATTCGAAAAATAGGAGGATTACAGAAACTACTCCCTACAACTACCTCATGCCTAACAATCGGAAATTTAGCTCTCATAGGAACACCATTTTAGCAGGGTTTTACTCAAAAGATCTCATTATCGAAAGCCTTAACACCTCCTACCTAAACACCTGAGCACTTCTACTAACCCTTGTAGCTACAGCTTTCACCGCAACTTACAGCCTACGTATAGCCCTACTAGTACAAACTGACTACACCCGAATTCCCTCCATTACTCCTATCAATGAAAACAACCCAGCAGTCACAAACCCAATTACTCAGATTGCTACGTGATCTGAGTTCAGACCGGAGTAATCCAGGTCGGTTTCTATCTATGTTATAACTCCTTCTAGTACGAAAGGACCGAAGAAGTAAGGCCTATACCACAAGCACGCCTTCGCACCCAGTAATGAACCCAACTAAATTACTAAGAGCTTCACCACAACTCCCTCCTAGAAAAGGACCGCTAGCGTGGCAGAGCTTGGCAAATGCAGAAGGCTTAAGCCCTTTACCCAGAGGTTCAAATCCTCTCCCTAGCTCCAACACAAATCACATGACCCTCACTTACCTTATTATATCAATATCCTATGCTCTCTCCATCCTCATCGCCGTAGCATTTCTTACCCTAGTTGAACGTAAGATTCTAAGTTATATGCAAGCCCGGAAAGGCCCTAATATTGTAGGACCATTTGGTCTCTTACAACCTATAGCAGATGGAGTGAAGCTATTCATCAAAGAACCTATTCGTCCATCAACTTCATCCCCCTATCTATTTATATCTACCCCTATATTAGCCCTTCTCCTAGCAATTACAATCTGAACACCACTTCCCCTACCTTTTCCTCTTACCGACCTAAACCTTGGCATACTCTTCCTTCTAGCTCTATCTAGCTTGGCAGTCTATTCAATTCTATGATCACCGATCCGTATGTTGGCATATGAGCACTTGATGGTGATTTCACTGCCTTCGGTGGTCTCTACCAATGGGTCCTGCTGCACCTGGGCTCTGCTTGCAGACACTGGCGGAGAGAAAAAGAAGAAAATCCGTCAGAAGTGTTTTTTGCACTTGAGGTTGTTTCCCAGAACAAAGGGCACAGAAGCAGTCAGGACCATACCGAGAAGAATTTTAAAAGGATGTCAAAGTGTGCAGTAGTGGAAGTGTCCATTATTTTTTACTGGAGAGATGAGTGCGGGAAAGAGCGTTGGATTGGTGGTGTCACTGAAGAATGGAAAGCCGCGGAACTAAGGGAAGAGAGGAGGAAAAGTAGGAAAGGGGAAGGACAGACGACAAGAATTCTCTGAAGAACAGAGAGTAAAGCAAGGAAAGAGGAAGGGTTCGACAAAGAAAGGAGCGAGGAGTGTTCCGAGGGAATGCTTTATGGAACAGAGAGAGGGACCGACGGGAGGATAGTCCGGAGGAAGAGTTCTGTGAAGAACCTGCCAGGTAGGACGGCAGCCTCAAGGGACATGCACGGCCTCTCCAGCCGCTGCCCCGGCCCCCACGGTCCCCGGACGCGAGTCCTGCGCCCCGAGCAAAACAGATCGGCCACCCGGTGTCTCGCAGCCCCCGCCAGACCCGACTCTCTGCTCCGGGCGGACCGCCTCCTCTCCGTCTCGTCTCCCTCCTCTCCCTTCCTCTCCCTCCCCTGCCCTCGTCCGACAATTCCGCCCCGCGGCTGAGCCCGGCGCCGGCACCGCTCGGGCTCTCCTCGGGTGCGGGCTTGAGGCGGAGGCCAGGCGAGAGCGGCGGCAGCGGGGCGGCGGTCGGGGCTCTGCACCGCGGAGGCGGCGGGGTCCGGCTGGGTGGTAGGGGTGCGGGTTGCTATCGGGGAGCTCAAGACTTACAGACCATGAACTCCTTTCACCGCCATCATCCCTTCCTTCACGTCCCTTCTCTGTTGGCACGTTGAGACTCCTGAATTGTCGTGCAGGGTACGCGCTTGTGAGAATGGTCTGGGGCACGAGAGGCAGAACATCCCTCCGGGCTCCACACCCCCGGCTCTGCCTCTCCTGGTCTGTCCAGGGAAGCATCCCTGCTGGCAGCAGGAGCATTTCTGCTGGAGACAAAGACCGCTTGGCTTTTTGTCGGGGGATGTGGCACCAGTGTTACGACGAGGCAGTGCATGGGAGAAGCACTTTCCCCAGAGAAAACTAGGACGTGGCGTGGCATCTCCCGCCTGCTTTGGATTTCATGGATGTGCAGTCTCCGTAAGTGAGCTCTGCTGTGACCCTCCTCCTGCTCCTCTTGCTCAGAGGACCAGGGAACATCCTGTCACACCTGAACTGGATTTGCAGCAGGTTGGGGGGCACTCAGAGGCACAGACAAAAAGTTCATTCTCTTTCCCATCTCTGTCACTCACCTCCGTAGGCGGACATGAAGGTCCGCCAAGGCAGGGTGTGGTCTATTGCCATGTGCACCGAAAAATCCAGGCCTACTCCCCAGGGCATGCATCCCACACCTGCCAACCACTCTTGGTTGACACTCACAGTAGAACCACTACTTCCAGCACTGTCTTCTCATCCAGCCCACAGAGGTTCTTTAGCCTTCTCTGGAGAGACACAGAAGGACTAAACAGGCTGTCTCCGTTTGCATTGCACAGACAAGTCTTGAGCCCACACCTGGTGTTGGTGTGGGGAGATGACCCTGAGCAAGTACAAATGCCTTTGGCCTCCTGGGGGAACCTTGAAGCTACGGGGGAAAAAGAGCGTCTCTTTGTCTCTTTGCATTTAGAGTCCTAAACGCTGGCAAAGCAGTGGATGCAGCTCTGGGATGTGCTTCTGTGGCCAGAGGTCCCCGTGTCCATCCCTCAGTCTGTGGGGCATCTCAGATAGTGACAGAGCAGGTGGCACCCCACAAGGGCTGAGGTGCATCCAGGCTCCGGGAGTGGCAGCTGAAGCCCCAGGAGATACTGCCCCTGCTGCCATGAACTCCCTGCGTGTGTGTGCAAGCGAAGGACTCGTGTGTCTGAAAACCCTTGCGTGACCGAGCAATGAGCCCCCGCCAGGGTACCACCAACTCTTGACCAACTGTCCATCCACCAGGACCCCAGAGGCCATTTTCCAGCGCTGCTATGCAGCATGTCATTCCCAGTCTGTCCGTATATCCGGGGTTTCCCCATCCCAGGGACAGAATCCGGCCCGTCCTCTTGTTGTATTTCCTCTGATTTGAGGTCTCTCTGCAGGGCCTCTCTCTTCCATGAGGCCCTAGAGTGTCACAAGGGCCCCTTGATTCCATGGGAATCTGCAGTGTTCGGTGTTCCATGTGTTACATGAGGCCCCATATCGACACAATGGCACCGAAATGAGAGAGGATCTCCTTTCTAAACGACTTAGTAAATCGGAAATAGTTTCTTAGATAAAAATCCTAACCGACAAAGGGATTTGGCATGGTAGTGGTCTTTTCTTTTAAGACTAAAATTTGTTTTAGGAGCCAGAATGCAGATGATACATGGAAACTTATGTGTATGCCCATCTTCAAGCGAGAAGACCACTCTGCAAAAATGACTGTCCCTCCCAGAAGAAATGGACGCTAGATGGCAGTCTTGCTCCACGAATAAAATCCCAGATGTTATTTGACCGAAAATCATAACAGAATTCTGGACTGCTTGTGAAGGGGAGGGTCTTTCAAGAATCACTGTATTTATATTCCAAAATTCATACTGACTCTTTGATTCATGCATGGAAGAGTACCCTCATGATTCCCCAGCCGGCATATTAAAGAAATGTTCGATCCAATGGTATCTGGTCATTGGGTTTAATTCTTTTGTTTTATCCCTTTGATTCCATGAAGTTTCAAAGATATCCTAGGGTTTGTTTAATTCCATGAGGTCCCGCACGTCCCAATGACGTCCCTTAATTCCTTGGTTTCTGTAGTTTCCCAGGGAACATTTGCTTCCATGATGCAGGACAGTTTCCCAGCAGTCCTTTGGTTCCCTGAGACCCTGCAATGTTGCAGTGGGTTGACATTGTCTGGATGCCAGGTTGCCCACCAGGTTGCTCTATCGTTGCCCTTCCCAGCCAGAGAGGAGAGACAGAAAAAGATGGAAAATGGCTTCTACCTTGAGATCAGGCACTATACTAAAGAAAAACGCCAAAGTTTGTGCATGCATAAGTGCAGAGGAAAATAAAGAGATTTTTTTCTCTACTTCCCGTCAGCAGCCATGCCTGGTCACTTCACGGGAAGCAGGGTTTCACCACACAGAGAGGCCCCTCAGAAGGCAAGTATTGTAAAAAAATGGATTCCTCCTTTCCTGTTCCTTTTCTGAACTCTTGTAGCTGAGCTGACGCCATATATTCTGCAATATCCCTTTGGTCCATTTGGTTCAACTGCCCTGTCTGTATCCCCGACCATGGTCTTGCCCCCGGTTCAAGGGAGGAAGCTGACAGTGTGGATGCTGTGCCAGCCCTGCTCAGCAGTTGCCAAAGCACTGGTGTGACTAACCCCTTTGCAACTCCCAATGCAAAGCACAGCACAGTGATGGCTGCAGTGAGAAAACTCCAGCTCAGACAGACCCAAGACACGTGGGATTCCAAAATGTCTCAGGGTTCATTTGGTTCCACGATGCACCCCGAGTCACCGTGACACAGCTGTCAGACCTGGCAGTAGAAAAATAAATCAAAAAATTCAGAAGAAATCACCTTCAAGTCATGCTAAGCGTGTCTTCTAACGTCCAGAATCTACATATGTGTGACTGCAGATACTTGGGAGAAGGGTAGATGCTCAGAGGAATTCATGGGTTGGATCTAGGAAACCTGTCCCAAAGTTTTCACTGCCTTTTCCTCCTTGGACACTTCCTGATGCCCGGAGGAAGCTCATGTCCAACAGCAGCTCCATCCCCCACTTCCTCCTCCTGGCTGCAGCTCTTGTACTTCTACTTCTTCCTGGGCATCTCCCTGGCTTCCCTCCTGGGCGACGGCCTCATCCTCAGCGCCGTAGCCTGCCACCACCACCTGCACGCCCCCAGGGACTTCTTCCTGCTCCACCTCTCCCTCACGCACCTGGGTTGCATCAACACCACTGTCCCCAAAGCCATGACCAATTCCCTCTGGAACACCAGGAGCATCTCCTACTCAGGATGAGCTGCACAGGTGTTTTTTGCTTTTCTTCTGGATCACAGCTGAGGTTGCCCTTCTCACCATCATGTCCTACGACCGCTACGTGGCCATCTGCAATGCCCTGCACTACAGGACCCTCCTGGGCAGCAGAGTTTGTGCCCACATGGCAGCAGCTGCCTGGGCCACTGGGAAGCGGGTCTGGCCCTGGGGCTGCAGGAGCTGCCGCCTGAGCTGATGATCTCCTGAGCAGTCCAGACTGAGAAGATACTTAATCCGTATGCAATTTTGGGAGTCGGGCTGTCAGTTGCAGCAGACGGCTGAAAAAACAAGCAACAGCTCTTATCCTCAGCAAAGAAAGGCTGCAGGCTTTGGGTTTGTGGTGCAGTTGGTGGGCCAGCCTGCACACACAGTTGGTAGTAAGATCTTTCTGTGCTGGCACCTTGGTCTGGGAGGAATCTTCATCCAAATGCAATTTTGGGAGTCGGGCTGGAAGTTGCATCACAGGGTTGAAAAAACAAACAAGAGCCCTTATCCTGAGGAAAGAAAGGCTGCAAGATTTGGGTTTCTGGTGCAGGTGGCGGACCAGCCTACACACTCCATGTGCAGCAAGAGCTTTATATCCTGGCACCTTTGGTCTGGGAAGAACCTACGATGGTACAGAATTTTGGGAGTCGGGCTGGCAGTTGCATCGCAGGGCTTAAAAAATCAAACAACAGCCCTTATCCTCAGCAAAGAAAGCCTGGACACTTTGAGTTTCTGGTGCACCTGGTGGGCCAGCCTGGGAACTCCATGGGCAGCAAGAGCTTTGTCTCTTCGCTCCCATCATCTGGGAGAAATCTTCGTCCGTATGGAATTTTGGAAGTCAGGCTGGAAGTTGCACCTCTGGTCTGATAAAATCAAAGACCAGCACTGATCCCCAGCAAAGAAAGCCTGGAAGCTTTGGCTTTCTTGTGCAGTTAGTGGATGAGCCTGGGCACTGCTTGGACAACAATAGCTTTTTGTGCTGACTCCTTTGGTGTGAGAGGAATCTTGGTCCAAATGTTGTTTTGGGAGTAGGGGTGGCAGTTTCAGCGCAGTGTAAAAAAAAGCAAACAAGAGCCCTTATGCTGGGCAAAGAAAGCCTGCAATCTTCAGCTTTGTGGTGCAGTTGGTGGGCTGTCATAGGACTGTCATATCTGTAGGTCTTGGTCCGTGTGGAAAAGAAAGACACACACACAACAGGGTGATGAGACAGAGAGATGTCTGCCTGCTTAGCGTAGCAGGCAGCTTTATTGAGTTCCCCAACTTCTATTTTCTCACACATAAATAAAAATGAGCTGATGATCTCCTGAACAGTCCAGACACAGTCCCTGTCCTCTATTTCCTCCCTTTCTTGCTGCTCGACCAGAAACGACTGTGCTGCTCTTCTGGGTTGGGGCAGGGCAGGGAGATGGGGGGAGAGGGGAGGGTCTGGACTGGGCAAATCCAGTGAGTAGAAAACCCCAATGTTAATCTGAAGTGTAGGAGTGGGCAGGGTGGGAGCACTACAGGGCAGAGGTGGCTCCATGCTCTGGGAGTGGCAGCAGGAGCCCAGGGAGACACTGTCCCTGCTGCAATGAACTGCCTGGGTGTGTGCCAGGGAAGGACTTGTGTCTCTGAACACCCCAGTGGGTGTGAGCAGTGCATCAGTCCAGCTCAGGTGTGGACACCTCTCAGAGCCCTGACACATTTCTCTGTGTGATTCCAGGAAAACCCCCACTGTGCCAGGGAGTTATCAGATCCTTTGGTGTCACCCTCCTGGTGTCCTGTGTAATGATGAAACTAGAAAAGGTGATCATTTCTAAGAGGAGAAATGTCACTACTGGAAAGAAGTGTCACTGAAGAAGTGAGAAGAGGGAACATCATTGTTTCCTTCGGCCTGTTCCACAGCAGGTTCCCTTGGAGCCCCAGGGACACTCTGGCAAGCCAGAGGGGCTGCCTTTGGCTCTTGCTCTGCTGCTCAGCTGGGCCAGGTTCCTGGCACACAGAGAGGTCCTGGCAAGCAAGCAGCACTGCAGAGAGACAGCTCTGCCCAGGAGCAGCTCCTCTGCACAGCCCAGCAGGACCGAGGGCACTGCCTGTAAGCACGAGAGAAGAGAAGCGAGGCAGAGGGAGGTTAAAGGCAAAGGAAAGATGGGAGGTGTTCAGCTGAGACTTCCCTTGGGACACAACTTCACACTCCTCTGCAGAGTGAGTCTACAGGTACAGGGCAATATCGCTTGTGTTCCTGGAGGAATCTCCTAAAGCTACCACATCCTACAGCCTTGCACATCTGTCAGGATTCTCCCAGTTTCTCTGTTGCACAGCAGGACGATGTTCTCCAGGGCAGGCCTTCCCTGCAGCACCGTCAGAGGGACAGAGCAGGTGGGCTCCTTCTCCCAGGGATGGCCGCGGGTTGGCAAGGTGGGGGTGCAGCCGGGGTGCCCGGGGTTGTCCTGCAGAGCAAGGTCCCTGTGCTCCGGGGTTCTTCGTGCCAGGGCAGGGACTTTGCTGCCTGCCGGGCTCAGGCCTCATCCTGCCTGGGTAGTTGCTCACACCTCTGCAGGGAGAAGCTGTCGGTGGGGGAGGGGTCACAGAGTGGGGGAGGGGTCATAAAGTGGGGAAGGGGTCACGGGGTGGGGGGGGGCCACAGAGTGTGGGAGGGGCCATAATGTGGGGGAGGGGTCAGAGAGTGTGAGAGGGGTCACAGAGTGGGGGAGGGGTCAGGGGGTGGGGGAGGGGTCACAGAGAGGGCGGAGGGGTCTCAGAGTGGGAGAGGGGTCACAGAGTGTGGGAGGGGCCATAATGTGGGGGAGGGGCCAAAAAGTGGGGGAGGGGTCATAAAGTGGGGGAGGGGTCACGGGGTGGGGGAGGGGTAACTGCCTGGTCCGGGGGGGGCAGGGCGGTGACCCCAGGGAGGGGGAGGGGTCAGGGGGTGGGGGAGGGGCCTCCCCTGATCTCAGGGCCATCGGGGCCATGGTGGGGTTGAACCTGCGGGGGGCACCCAAGTTTTTCCCAAATTTCCCCTCATTTTTCCCAATTTTTCATCCATTTTTCCCAAATTTCTCACTTTTTTCTCCATTTTTCCCAAATTTCCCACTTCTTTCCCCAATTTTCCCTCCATTCCCCCATTTTTCCCAAATTTCCCCATTTTTCCCAATTTTTCCCCAATTTTTCATCATTTCCCCTGAATTTCCCCATTTTTCCCAAATTCCCCATTTTTTTCTAAATTCCTCCCATTTTTCCCAAATTTCCTCCATTCTTTCTCAGTTCCTCCCATTTTTCCCAAATTTCCTCCATTTTTTCTCAGTTCCTTCCATTTTTCCCAAATTTCCCCCATTTTTTCCTCATTTTTCCCCATTTCCCCCAAATTTCCCCCCATTTCCCCATATTTCCCCCCATTTTTCCCAATTTTCCCCAATTTTTCATCCAATTTTTCCCAAATTCCCCCACTTTTTTCTCAATTTGCCCCTTTTTTCCCAAATTTCCTCATTTTCCCCAAATTTCACCATTTTCCCCCAATTTTTTCCCAAACTCCCCTAATTTTTCCCATTTTTTTCCCATTTTTCCTGATTTTTCACCCGTTTTCCCCAAATTTCTCACTTTTCCCCCCATTTTCCCTCCATTTCCCCTCAAAATCCCCCATTTTCCCAAATTTCTGACTTTTCCCCCCAAATTTCCCCCCCCAATCTCCCCCCCCCCCCATTTTCCCAGATTTGCCCCCATTTTTCCACATTTTCCTGATTTTTTCAACATTTTCCCGGATTTTCCCCCAGTTTTCCCAAATTTCCCCCATTTTCCCCATTTTTCATCAATTTTCCCCAAATTTCCCACATTTTTCTCAATTTTTCCTCCATTTTTCCCAATTTTTCATTCGTGTTCCCCAAATTTCCTACTTTTTTTCCCCATTTTTTCCCCATTTCCCCTGAAATTCCTGTTTTTTCCCACTGAGGAAATTTGGGAAATTTGGAAAACTGGGGGCCCAAAAATCCAAGAAAATGGGGGGAAATGGGGGGAAAATGTGGGAAAAATCTGGAGAAAAATCTGGGAAAATGTGGGGGAAATGGGGGGAAAAATCAGGAAAATGGTGAAAAATCTGGGAAAATGTGGGAAAATGGGGAAAAACGCGGGAAATTCCAGGAAAAATGTGGGAAAAATCCGGGGTAATGGGGAAAAATGGGGGAACATGTGGGAAATTCTGGGAAAAATGGGGGGAAATGTGGTAAAAATGGGGGGAAATGAGGGAAAATGGGGAAAAAATGAGGGAAAATGTGGAAAAATCTGGGAAAATTTGGGAAAAAATGAGGAAAAATCTGGGAAAATGTGGGAAAAATGGGGAAAAATCTGAGAAAATGGGGGGAAAATTGGAAAAAATTCGGGAAAAAGGAAAATTGGAAAAATCAGGAAAAATGGGGGAAATGTGGGAAATTCTGGGGAAAAGGGGGGGAAAATGTGGGAAAATGGGGAAAAAATCTGGGAAAATGTGGAAAAACGGGAAAAAATCCGGGAAAATGGGAAAAAATGGGGAAAATGGGAAAAAATGGGAAAAAATCTGGGAAAATGGGGAAAAAAGAGGAAAAATGTGGGAAAATGATGGAAAATCGAGGGAAATGGGGACAAAGAGGGGAAATCCAGGAAAATCAGGGAAAATATGAGGGAAAATGTGAAAAAAATGGGGAAAAAATGGAGGAAAATGGAGAAAAATGAGGAAAAAATGCGGGAAAATGGAGAAAAAATGAGGAAAAATGGGGGAAAATGGGGAAAAATGGGAAAAATCTGGGAAAATCTTGGAAAAACGGGGAAAAATTGGGAAAAATCTGGGAAAAATGGGGGGAAAATGAGGGAAATTGAGGGAAAATTTGAAAAAAATCTGGGAAAATGTGGGAAAAAAAGGGGAAAAATCCGAGAAAATGGGGGGAAAAATCGGGAGAAAATCCAGGAAAAAATAGGGAAATCAAGGAAAAATCTGGGAAAATGTGGGAAAAATCTGGGAAAATGTGGAAAAAAAATTGGGAAAATGTGGGAAAATGGGGCAAAAATGGGGGGAAATGGGGGAAAATGGGGGAAAATCTGGGAAAATGTGAAAAAAGGGGGAAAACTGTGGGAAAATAGGGAAAATGAGGAAAAATCCGGGAAAATGGGGGCAAATTCTGGGAAAATCTGGAAAATGTGGAAAAATGTGGGAAAATCCTGGAAAATGGGGGAAAAATGGGGGAAAAATCTGGAAAAAAGTTTGGGAAAATGGGGAAAAATGTGGGGAAAATGTGGAAAAAATGAGGAAAAATCTGGGAAAATGTAAAAAAAGAGGAAAAATCTGGGAAAAATAGGGAAAAAATGTGGGAAAAATCCGAGGAAATGGGGAAAAATCTGGGAAAATCTGGAGAAAAATCTGGGAAAATCTGGAAAAAAATCACGAAAATGGGGGAAAAATCTGGGAAAATCTGGAGAAAAATCGGGAAAATGGGAAAAAATGTGGGAAAATGTGGAAAAAATGGGGGAAAATGTGGGAAATTCTGGGGGGAAATGGGAAAAAAAATCTGTGAAAATGAGGAAAAATCCGGGTGAATGTGGGAAAAGTCCTGGAAAATGTGGAAAAATCTGGGAAAATCTGGAGAAAAATCTGGGGAAATGGGGAAAAATGGGGAAAAATTCAGAAAAACTGGGGGAAAATGGGAAAAAATCTGGGAAAATGGGGAAAAATGTGGAAAAAATGGGGGAAAAAAGGAAATAATCTGGGAAAATGTGGAAAAAATGGGAAAAAATCCGGGAAAATGTGGAATAAATGGGGAAAAATATGGGAAAATGGGGAAAATGGGGAAAAATGTTGGAAATT
This sequence comes from Manacus candei, assembly GCF_025592945.1. Classification (NCBI taxonomy): domain Eukaryota; kingdom Metazoa; phylum Chordata; class Aves; order Passeriformes; family Pipridae; genus Manacus; species Manacus candei. Next base: position 4,595,818 of record NW_026138057.1, read on the forward strand.
CTGGGAAAAATGAGGAAAAATCCGGTAAAATGGGGAAAAAATGAGAAAAAATCCGGGAAAATGGGGGGAAATTGGGAAAAATCAGGAAAAATTGGGAAAAATCTGGGAAAATTTGGAAGAAAATCTGTAGAAAAATCTGGGAAAATGTAGGAAAAAATGGGAAAAAATGCAGGAAAATGGGGGGAAAATGGGGAAAAATCTGCGAAAATATGGGGAAAAAATCTGGGAAAATCTGGGAAAATCTGGGAAAAATCTAGGAAAATGGGGGGAAAATGGGGGAAAATCCGGGAAAATCTGGGAAAAAATGGGAAAAATCTTGGAAAATGGGGACAAAATGGGGGAAAATGCAGGAAAAATCTGGGAAAAATGGGTGGAAATGGGGAAAAATGGGAAAAAATCCGGGAAAATGGGGAAAAATGGGGAAAGATCCAAAAAAATTTGGGAAAAATGGGAAACAATCTGGGAAAAATGGGGAAAAATCTGGAAAAATGGGGGAAAAATCTGAGAAAATACGGGAAAAATGTGAGAAAAATTGGGGAAAATGTGGAAAAAATGGGGGGAAAAGTTGGGGAAAATGTGGGAAAAATGTGGGAAAATCCCAAAAAATGTGAAAAAAAAAGGAAAAATCTGGGAAAATGGGGAAAAATGGGGGAAAATCCAGGAAAATGGGGGGAAAATGGGAAAATGTGGGGAAATTGGGAAAAATCTGGGAAAATGGGGGAGAAATGGGGAAAAATTCAGGCAAATGTGGAAAAATGGGGGAAAATCTGGGAAAAATGGGTAAAAATCCAGGAAAATGCGGGGGAAATCTGGGAAAATGGGGAAAAATGTGGAAAAAATGTGGAAAAATGTGGAAAAATATGGGGGGAAATGTGGAAAAACTGGGTTAAACTGGAAGGAACTGGGAGAAACTGGGCCAGAGGGAAAGGGCCGTTGCCATGGAAACGTGAACCCGCCCCTCCCCCACCCAGCCCAGGGCCCACGGGGGGGGAACTGGGTTAAACTGGGACATACTGGGAGGCACTGGGGGGACACTGGGAGTTACTGGGAGCTACTGGGGGGTCACTGGGTTTACTGGGAGTTACTGGGAGCTACTGGGGGGGTTACTGGGAGTTACTGGGATGGACACTGGGATGGACATGGGGGTTACTGGGAGCTACTGGGGGGTTACTGGGAGTTACTGGGAGATACTGGGAGCACTGGGAGATACTGGGAGGCACTGGGGTGGACACTGGGAGTTACTGGGAGCTACTGAGATGGACACTGGGGTTACTGGGAGTTACTGGGATGGACACTGGGGTTACTGCTAGTTACTGGGATGGACACTGGGGTTACTGCTAGTTACTGGGATGGACACTGGGGTTACCGGGAGTTACTGGGAGCTACTGGGATGGACATTGGGGTTACTGGGAGCTACTGGGAGCTATTGGGGGGTCACTGGGGGGGTTACTGGGAGCTACTGGGGGGGTCACTGGGGTTACTGGGAGGGGTCACTGGGGTTACTGGGAGCTACTGGGAGGGTCACTGGGGTTACTGGGAGTTACTGGGAGGGTCACTGGGTTTACTGGGGTTACTGGGAGCTACTGGGGGGATCATTGGGGGGTTAGTAGGGTTACTGGGGGGTTACTGGGAGTTACTGAGGGGGTCACTGGGGATTGAGGTGAGTAACTGGGGCTACTGGGGGGGTCACTGGGGATACTGGGGTTACTGGGAGCTACTGGGGGGATCATTGGGGGGTTAGTAGAGTTACTGGGGGGTTACTGGGAGTTACTGAGGGGGTCACTTGGGATTGAGGTGAGTAATGGGTTACTGGGGGGGGGGTCACTGGGGTTACTGGGAGCTACTGGGAGCCGCTGGGAGTAGCCCATCCCCTTCCCCCCCCAAGGTCACCGCGAGGACACGGAGGGGGGAAGGGGGGAGGCCCCGCCCCCTCCTAGTTCCCTCCCAGTTCCCTCCCAGTCCCTCCCAGTACCTGAACTAGTCGCACTGGGCGCGGCTCCGGGTCTGCCCCCCCAGTTTGGGCCCCCTGGGGCTATTTTTGGGACACAGTGATGTCACTGCGGGTGGAGGGGCCTCGAGGGGGCGGCTCCTCCTTTCTCCCTTCCTGCGCCCCGAGCAATACAGATCGGCCACCCGGCGTCTCGCAGCCCCCGCCAGACCCGACTCTCTGCTCCGGGCGGACCGCCTCCTCTCCGCCTCCTCTCCCTCCTCTCCCTTCCTCTCCCTCCCCTGCCCTCGTCCGACAATTCCGCCCCGCGGCTGAGCCCGGCGCCGGCACCGCTCGGGCTCTCCTCGGGTGCGGGCTTGAGGCGGAGGCCAGGCGAGAGCGGCGGCAGCGGGGCGGCGGTCGGGGCTCTGCACCGCGGAGGCGGCGGGGTCCGGCTGGGTGGTAGGGGTGCGGGTTGCTATCGGGGAGCTCAAGACTTACAGACCATGAACTCCTTTCACCGCCATCATCCCTTCCTTCACGTCCCTTCTCTGTTGGCACGTTGAGACTCCTGAATTGTCGTGCAGGGTACGCGCTTGTGAGAATGGTCTGGGGCACGAGAGGCAGAACATCCCTCCGGGCTCCACACCCCCGGCTCTGCCTCTCCTGGTCTGTCCAGGGAAGCATCCCTGCTGGCAGCAGGAGCATTTCTGCTGGAGACAAAGACCGCTTGGCTTTTTGTCGGGGGATGTGGCACCGGTGTTACGACGAGGCAGTGCATGGGAGAAGCACTTTCCCCAGAGAAAGCTAGGACGTGGCGTGGCATCTCCCGCCTGCTTTGGATTTCATGGATGTGCAGTCTCCGTAAGCGAGCTCTGCTGTGACCCTCCTCCTGCTCCTCTTGCTCAGAGGACCAGGGAACATCCTGTCACACCTGAACTGGATTTGCAGCAGGTTGGGGGGCACTCAGAGGCACAGACAAAAAGTTCATTCTCTTTCCCATCTCTGTCACTCACCTCCGTAGGCGGACATGAAGGTCCGCCAAGGCAGGGTGTGGTCTATTGCCATGTGCACCGAAAAATCCAGGCCTACTCCCCAGGGCATGCATCCCACACCTGCCAACCACTCTTGGTTGACACTCACAGTAGAACCACTACTTCCAGCACTGTCTTCTCATCCAGCCCACAGAGGTTCTTTAGCCTTCTCTGGAGAGACACAGAAGGACTAAACAGGCTGTCTCCGTTTGCATTGCACAGACAAGTCTTGAGCCCACACCTGGTGTTGGTGTGGGGAGATGACCCTGAGCAAGCACAAATGCCTTTGGCCTCCTGGGGGAACCTTGAAGCTACATGGGAAAAAGAGCGTCTCTTTGTCTCTTTGCATTTAGAGTCCTAAACGCTGGCAAAGCACTGGATGCAGTTCTGGGATATGCTTCTGTGGCCAGAGGTCCCCGTGTCCATCCCTCAGTCTGTGGGGCATCTCAGATAGTGGCAGAGCAGGTGGCACCCCACAAGGGCTGAGGTGCATCCAGGCTCCGGGAGTGGCAGCTGAAGCCCCAGGAGATACTGCGTGACCGAGCAATGAGCCCCCGCCAGGGTATCACTGACTCTTGACCAACTGTCCATCCACCAGGACCCCAGAGGCCATTTTCCAGCGCTGCTATGCAGCATGTCATTCCCAGTCTGTCCGTATATCCGGGGTTTCCCCATCCCAGAGACAGAATCCGACCCGTCCCCTTGTTGTATTTCCTCTGATTTGAGGTCTCTCTGCAGGACCTCTCTCTTCCATGAGGCCCTAGAGTGTCACAAGGGCCCCTTGATTCCATGGGAATCTGCAGTGTTTGGTGTTCCATGTGTTACATGAGGCCCCATATCGACACAATGGCACCGAAATGAGAGAGGATCTCCTTTCTAAACGACTTAGTAAATCGGAAATAGTTTCTTAGATAAAAATCCTAACCGACAAAGGGATTTGCTTACTTGGCATGGTAGTGGTCTTTTCTTTTAAGACTAAAATTTGTTTTAGGAGCCAGAATGCAGATGATACATGGAAACTTATGTGTATGCCCATCTTCAAGAAACTGGCTAAGCGAGAAGACCACTCTGCAAAAATGACTGTCCCTCCCAGAAGAAATGGACGCTAGATGGCAGTCTTGCTCCACGAATAAAATCCCAGATGTTATTTGACCGAAAATCATAACAGAATTCTGGACTGCTTGTGAAGGGGAGGGTCTTTCAAGAATCACTGTATTTATATTCCAAAATTCATACTGATTCTTTGATTCATGCATGGAAGAGTACCCTCATGATTCCCCAGCCAGCATATTAAAGAAATGTTTGATCCAATGGTATCTGGTCATTGGGTTTAATTCTTTTGTTTTATCCCTTTGATCCCATGAAGTTTCAAAGATATCTTAGGGTTTGTTTAATTCCATGAGGTCCCACACGTCCCAATGACGTCCCTTAATTCCTTGGTTTCTGTAGTTTCCCAGGGAACATTTGCTTCCATGGTGCAGGGCATTGTCACGATGGCCACTTGATTCCGTGACTTCCCCCAGTGTCCCAGCAGTCCTTTGGTTCCCTGAGACCCTGCAATGTTGCAGTGGGTTGACATTGTCTGGATGCCAGGTTACCCACCAGGCTGCTCTATCGTTGCCCTTCCCAGCCAGAGAGGAGAGACAGAAAAAGATGGAAAATGGCTTCTACCTTGAGATCAGGCACTATACTAAAGAAAAACGCCAAAGTTTGTGCATGCATAAGTGCAGAGGAAAATAAAGAGATTTTTTTCTCTACTTCCCGTCAGCAGCCATGCCTGGTCACTTCACGGGAAGCAGGGTTTCACCACAGAGAGGCCGCTCAGAAGGCAAGTATTGTAAAAAAATGGATTCCTCCTTTTCTGTTCCTTTCCTGAACTCTTGTAGCTGAGCTGACGCCATATATTCTGCAATATCCCTTTGGTCCATTTGGTTCAACTGCCCTGTCTGTATCCCCGACCATGGTCTTGCCCCTGGTTCACGGGAGGAAGCTGACAGTGTGGATGCTGTGCCAGCCCTGCTCAGCAGTTGCCAAAGCACTGGTGTGACTAACCCCTTTGCAGCTCCCAATGCAAAGCACAGCACAGTGATGGCTGCAGTGAAAAAGCGAACTCCAGCTCAGGCAGACCCAAGACACGTGGGATTCCGAAATGTCTCAGGGTTCATTTGGTTCCACGATGCACCCCGAGTCACCGTGACACAGCTGTCAGACCTGGCAGTAGAAAAATAAATCAAAAAATTCAGAAGAAATCACCTTCAAGTCATGCTAAGCGTGTCTTCTAACGTCCAGAATCTACATATGTGTGACTGCAGATACTTGGGAGAAGGGTAGATGCTCAGAGGAATTCATGGGTTGGATCTAGGAAACCTGTCCCAAAGTTTTCACTGCCTTTTCCTCCTTGGACACTTCCTGATGCCCGGAGGAAGCTCATGTCCAACAGCAGCTCCATCCCCCACTTCCTCCTCCTGGCTGCAGCTCTTGCACTTCTACTTCTTCCTGGGCATCTCCCTGGCTTCCCTCCTGGGCAACGGCCTCATCCTCAGCGCCGTAGCCTGCCACCACCACCTGCACACCCCCAGGGACTTCTTCCTGCTCCACCTCTCCCTCACGCACCTGGGCTGCATCAGCACCACTGTCCCCAAAGCCATGGCCAATTCCCTCTGGAACACCAGGAGCATCTCCTACTCAGGATGAGCTGCACAGGTGTTTTTTGCTTTTCTTCTGGATCACAGCTGAGGTTGCCCTTCTCACCATCATGTCCTACGACCGCTACGTGGCCATCTGCAATGCCCTGCACTACAGGACCCTCCTGGGCAGCAGAGCTTGTACCCACATGGCAGCAGCTGCTTGGGCCACTGGCAAGAGGGTCTGGCCCTGGGGTTGCAGGAGCTGCCGCCTGAGCTGATGATCTCCTGAGCAGTCCAGACTGAGAAGATACTTAATCCGTATGCAATTTTGGGAGTCGGGCTGTCAGTTGCAGCAAAGGGCTGAAAAAAGCAAACAAGAGCCCTTATCCTGAGGAAAGAAAGGCTGCAGGCTTTGGGTTTGTGGTGCAGTTGGTGGGCCAACCTGTACACTCCATGTGCAGAAAGAAGTTTATATCCTGGCACCTTTGTTCTGGGAGGAATCTATATCCAAATGCAATTTTGAAAGTCTGCCTAGGACTTCCAGCTCATGGCTGAATATAGCAAACAAGAGCCCTTATCTTCTAGAAAGAAAGTCTGCAAGTTCTGGTTTTCTGATGCAGTTAGTGGGTCAGCTGGGGCACTGCATGGGAAGCAAGAGTTTTCTGTGCTGGTACCTTTGATCTGGAAGGAGTCTTGTTCCAAATGCAATTTTGGGAGTAGGGGTGGCTGTTGCAGTGCTCGAAAGAAAAACCAAACGACAGCCCTTATCCCCTGAGAAGAAAGCCTGCAAAATTTGGCTTTCTGGTGTAGTTGGGAGGCCAGCCTTGGCATTCCATGAATAGTAAGATCTTTCTATCCTGGGACCTTTGGTCTGGGAGTAATCTTCATCCTTGTCAAATTTTGAATGTCGAGTTGGCAGATGCAGGCGTGGCCTGAAAAAATCAAAGAACAGGCCTTATCCCAGGCAAAGAAAGCCTCCAAGCTTTGGCTTTCTAGTGTAGTTAGTAGGCCAGCCTGGGCATTCCTTGGGCAGTAAGAGCTTTCTGTTCTGGAACCTTTGGTCTGGGAGGTATCTCCGTCCCTGTCGATTTTGGAAGTTGGGTTGGCAGATTCAGGCGAGGGCTGAAAAAATAAAAACCAGCACTTATCCTCAACAAAGAAAGGCTGGAAGCTTTGGCTTTTGGTGCAGTTGGTAGGTCAGCCTGGGTACTCCATGTGCAGCAAGAGCTTTCTCTCCTGGCACCTTTGGTGTGGGAGGTATCTTCATCTGAATGCAATTTTGGGAGTCGCGCTGGCAGTGGCGGCTCATGGTTGAAAAAAGTAAACAACAGCATTCATCCTCTGCAAAGAAAGCCAGGAAGCTTTGGCTTTCTGGTGCAGTTGGTGGGCCACCCTGTAGGCTCCCTGGGCAGCAAGAGCTTTCTGTGCAATTTTGCTCTGGGAGGAATCTTCGTCCAAATGCAATTTTGGGAGTCTGACTGGCAGGTGCAGCCAAAGGCTGAAAAAGCAAACAAAAACCCTTCTCCTCAGCAAAGAACACCTTCATCTTTTGCTTTCTACTGTGGTTGGTGGGCCAAGCTGGGCACTCCCTGGGCAGCAAGAGCTTTGTCTCCTTGCTCCCATCATCTGGGAGAAATCTGTATGTAATTTTAGAAGTCAGGCTGGCAGTTGCAGCCAAGGGCTGAAAAAATGAACAACAGGCCTTATACCCAGCAAAGAAAGCCTGGAAGCTTTGGCTTTCTGGTACAGTTAGTGGGCCAGGCTGGGCACTCCATGGGCAGCAAGAGCTTTCTGTTCTGGCGCCTTTGGTCTGGGAGGAATATACATCGGTACGTAATTTTGGGAGTCGGGCTGGCAGTTGTAGTGCAGGGCTGAAAAAATCAAACAACAGCCCTTATCCCCAGCAACGAAAGTCTGGAAGCTTTGACTCTGTGTTGCAGTTAGTGGGCCAGCTTGGGCACTCCACGGGCAGTAAGAGCTTTCTCTGTTGGCACCTTTGGTCTCGGCGGAATTTCTTCTGCATGGAATTTTTGGGAGTCGGGCTATCAGTTGGGCGGCAGGTCTGAAAAGTGGAAACAACAGCACTTTTCCCCAGGAAAGAAAACCTGGAAGCTTTGGTTTTCTGGTGCAGTTGGTGGGTCACCCTGTACACTCCCTGGGCAGCAAGAGCTTTCTGTCCTGGCAACTTTGGTCTGGGAGGAATCTTGGTCCAAATGCAATTTTGGGAATAAGGGTGGCAGTTGCAGCGCAGAGTAGATAAAAGCAAACGACAGCCCTTATCCCCAGCGAAGAAAGCCTGCAAACTTTTGCTTTCTAGTGTAGTTGGTGGGCCAGGTTGGGCACTCCATGAGCAGCAAGAGTTTTGTATCCTGGCATCTTCAGTCTTGGAGGAATCTACATCACTACGGAATTGTGGGAGTCTGGCTGGTAGTTGCAGATCAGGCCTGAAAAAATTAGGTGAAAAAAATCCCTTCAGGTGAAAAGACTCACAGAGGGCACCCTAGGGGGTCCTGACCTCTGAGGATTCTGTAACTAGCTGGGGAAACTCTCATGCTACAGGTCACCAAATGAATCCGAAAAAGGTATTTATTGTTGACACCAGGAGTAAGCGTGGTTCGCACCACAAAGAACTTGCTCAAAAGCTTCAAAAATCAGGGATTTTTATACATTTTTCATATATAATTGAATGCATATTCATATGATTACAACATCTATATATATTAATAGCAGATGGAGTATAGGCGGAGCTCAAGCAGAGCTTCTCTTGGCACTCAGTTCTGGTAGGGCTTTTAGATCTTCCACCAGTCTAGGGTCTCCGTTCCTTTTCATCACCATGAATTATTTTTTTTTCCTTTGTTCTTGACCAGCTCAGTGGAGCTTGGAGAAAACCCTGGCTCCAAGCCTATTTCTTCTATTCAAATATCTACCTTATCTTACTCTATCATAACTTATTGCCTCTAGACCTATTGAAAATTACCTCTAGCATTCTTCTGAGTTCTGGTCCAATAAGCGGAACAGAACAATCTATAGCAACACAGACCAACTAGAAATTCGGGGCCCCCTTAGTAGGTCCAAAATCTCTCAGTTAAATTTTTAGCATCAAGCCTCCTTTTTCACCTTTTCCATGAGAGGAATCTTCATCCGTATGGAATTTTGGAAGTCAGACAGCCAATTTTATTGCAAGGTTCCAAAAAGCGAACAACTGCCATTTCACCCTGGAAAGAAATCCCTTCCCCTCTATCTGTCATGTGCAGTTCGTGAGCTACCCTTTGCACTCCATGGACAGCAAGAACTTTCTGTTCTGGCACCTTTTCTCTGGGAGGAATCTTCATCCGTATTCAATTTTGGGAGTCAGACTGCAAATCTCAGGGCAGGGCTCCTACAAGAGAATGACAGTCTTTCCACCCAGGAAAGAAAGTCCTTACCCTCCATCTCTCATGTGCAGTTGGTGAGTGTCACAGTCTAAGGAGACTGAAGTGTTTTTCTAATGAGGAGGAATTATGAGGAAGAGCAAACTTCTCCCTCTAAGCAATTGTAAATCCAAAATTAAGAGGCTCCAATTGAGGAAGTATAGAGAAAGAAAAAATAACAGCCCTTTATTAAAGGATATATGTGTATTAGCCAACCAAAAAAAGAACACAAAAACAACTAAACAATATTCCTGGTCCAAAAAGTCCCCTTCAAAAATAAAACAGTTTGATACATTCCATCCTTTGGCGCAATTCTAACCACAATGAGCAGGGGGTGCTGTTGGATGACTGGAGGTGCAGAGCCTGCAGTTGCTCTGTGTTGGTCCGCAGGGGGCACTGTTGGGCTCTGACGGTCACCGTGTGGGGCTCCAGTGTGGGGAGAAGCCAAAAATGGAGGTCTTCCCCCCACCCACCGAGAAGGGGAAGGGGAATAGGGTGAAAAGGGGTTTTCCCACGAAACTCACACTGCCTGCGGCTGACTGCGACCGGTAATTCCCTCCTTTCATCAATGGACACACAGGAGCAGAGGACTGAGAGGGCAACCTCCTCCCCAAAAATTCCTCTGCAGGTAGGTCAAGACTCTCCGATGAAGTCCAAGCAGGTCCAGGCTGGGGACAAAACAGGGTGTAGGAAAAGGGAGGCAAACCGGGGACAGAAGCAACCAGATGACCAGGCCCAAAACAAAGCGAACCTTGGATCTCTCCACCACTCACCTTGCCTGAGGTAAGGCAAAAGTGACGTGGAGAGGAAAAAAAACCTCACGCTCTCCCGGTCCGAACCTTCTGGGTGCCATCACCTTGAAATGTGGATCTGCTGGTTAGTTCTTTTGTGTAGATCAATCAGCAAGGCAAACCAACCTCCCCCATTCAACATATTTTTTTACGACGATGCAGGGGAAAGAAAAAATAATTCCCCCTTGTTTTTTTTAGAACAAGTAAACCTATGACATTATCCACACCAATTCTTTTTTCTTTTCCCATGCCACCAGTTCTATCAAATTAAACATTTGAATTACATACATTATTCTAACCATATACACATTCATAAAGATGTAGATAAAAATAGAGACACAGGCACAGAGTTATGACAAGTTCACCTGAAGATAAGGTCCCCTTGAGCTATGCACCAGGTTTCTCCATTTTCCTGCATCACCCACTAGGTGTAACCGGGTCCTTGTGCGAAAACGATACCATGGATGGTTTTGCCTTTGCTTGAGGCAGGATTAATCCAAACTGTTTTACCTAACATACTCCTTGTGTGAATTACTTAGACTTTGTCTCAATCCATGGTGTGAAGGGAGTCTGATTTGGCAGGGCTGGCTCAATTGATGGAGCCTCTAGATGTAGCCTTTGCTAGGTGCTGATCCCTGTGCTTGAAAGTCCCTCCACCTTCAGGGTGGTTTTCAACAGTCCATTACACCATTCAACCTTCCCCGCAGCTGCTGCATGGTATGGGATATGATACTCAATGCCATGCTCCTTCGCCCAGGTGGTAACTAAACTGTTCTTGAAATGGGTCCCATTATCTGACTCAATTCGCTCTGGGGTGCCATGTCGCCACAGGACTTGCTTTTCAAGGCCCAGGATGGTATTTCTGGTAGTGGCGTGGGTCACTGGATGCGTCTCCAGCCATCCAGTTGTGGCTTCCAACATGGTGAGCACATAGTACTTACCTTGGCGGGTTTGTGGCAGTGTGATGTAATCAACCTGCCAGGCCTCCCTGTATCTATACTTACTCCAATGTCCACCATACCACAGGGGCTTCAGTCTCTTAGCCGTGGTTAAGTCCGCCCCTCAGTCTCATGCCCATCTATAGGTGGCCTCTCCGGCCTGATGGCCTGAGGCATCATGGGCCCATCGCATTAGAAACAGCTCTCATTTTTGCTGCCAGTGCAGATCCACCTGTGACACTTTGACTTGTGCAGCTTGGTCTGCATTGTTGCGATGCTCCTCATTGACTCGATTTTTGGGCACATGGGCATCAACGAGGTGGACACTTACAATCAGCTTCTCTATCTGGGTAGCAATGTCTTGCCACATATCAGTGGCCCAGATGGGTTTCCCTCTACATTTCCAATTGGCCTTCTTCCGTCTATCCAACCACCCCCACAGAGCATTGGCCACCATCCAAGAGCCAGGACAGAGGTAAAGCTTTGACCACTTGTCTTGTTCAGCAATGTCCAATGCCAACTGGACAGCTTTGAGCTCTGCGAATCGTCTCGATTCTCCTTCCCCTTCAATAGCTTCTGCAACTTGTCATGGGGGGCTCCATACAGATGCTTTCCATTTACGTTTCATCCCTACAATGAGACAGGAACCATCAGTAAAGAGGGCATAGTGTGTTTCTTCTTCTGGTAGTTGATTTTATGCTGGGGCTTCCTCAGTCCGTACCACCTACTCTCCTTCTTCTTCATCTGCTAGACCAAAATTCTCACCTTCTGACCAGTTCTTGATGACTTCTAAGATCCCAAGGTAATTCGGATTTCCAATACGGGCACGCTGCGTGATCGGAGCAATCCACTTACTCCATGAAGCATCAGTGGTATGATATGTAGAGGCCACTTTTCCCTTGAACATCCAGCTCAGCACCAGTAATCGAGGTGCCAGGAGGAGCTGTTCTTCTGTGCCGGTCACCTCTGAGGCAGCTTGTACTCCTTCATAAGCTGCTAGGATCTCTTTCTCTGTTGGAGTGTAGTTGGCTTCAGTTCCTCTGTAGCTTTGGCTCCAGAATCCAAGTGGACTGCCTTGGGTCTCACCAGGCACCTTTTGCCAGAGGCTCCAGGAAAGACCTTTATCCCCAGATGCAGACTAGAGTACATTCTTCACATCTGGTCCTGTCCTAACTGGCCCAAGGGCTACAGCATGGGCAATCTCCTGCTTATTCTGTTCAAATGCTTGCTGCTGTTCAGGGCCCCAATGGAAATCATTCTTCTTGCAGGTTACCAGATAGAGAGGGCTTTCAATTTGGCTGTACTCAGGGATGTGCATCCTCCAGAAACCTATGGCACCCAGACAAGCTTGTGTTTCCTTCTTGCTGGTTGGTGGGGCCATTGCTGTGATCTTATCAATGACTTCTGTCGGGATCTGACAACATCCATCTTGCCACTTCACCCCCAGGAACTGGATCTCTCAGACAGGTCCTTTGACCTTACTCTTTTTGATGGCAAAACCAGCTCCCAGGAGAATCTGGATGATTTTCTTTCCTTTCTCAGAAACCTCCTCTGCTCTGTCCCCCCATACGATGATGTTGTCAATGTACTGCAGGTATTCTGGAGCTCCACCCTTCTCTAGTGCAGCCTAGATCAGCCTGTGGCAGATGGTGGGCCTGTGTTTCCACCCCTGGGGCAGTTGGTTCCAGATGTACTGCAACCCCTCCAGGTGAAAGCAAACTGTGGCCTACACTCTGCTGCTAATTTGCAATGTCAATAGTGGCGTACCACCTTGCTGCCTTGAACTCCAGCTCCTACTGGAGCTCCAACATGTCTGGCATGGTGGCACTCAGCAACAGGGTGGCTTCATTCAGGCCGCAATAGTTCACAGTCAATCTCCATTCTCCATCAGATTTACACACAGACCATGTGGGGCTGTTGAAGGGTGAGTCTTGTGGTTCTTCAGCTCACAGATCATCTTATGGTTGGGGAATCACAGAGTCTCAGTTCGTTACATACTGCTGAGGATGCACTATTGTGGTGTTGGTATATTAATATAATATAAAGAGACACGACTCGGCATGTAGGTGGCAAGCAGCCAAATCTGTTTATTTCAAAGAAAAGTCCTCCTTATAACCTCTCTGGAGGACATGTGACTGCCTGGCCAATGACAGCACAGCACACACTACTCATGTGCCTCTGTAAGCTGTCTAGGAACTCCAACTCCCATGATGCACCCCTTGCATCTTTGGGACCCGTCCCCAACATCTTCTCCACTCTAAATATTTAAGGCAAGTTACGAAAACAGTGCAACAACAACAGTGCAAATAACAGAACAATACCTTCGAACAATCACAATAGTATCGCAGTGACCAGCACACCGCTTACTCTGGTTTCTTAACCGCTTATATATCTATTGAAAACGTTTTCTTTAACCTTTTTAGACTTGTTCATATTACTTTAAACCTTTATTTTCTTAAGCGGTATAGTGTAACTTGGAAAAATAGCTTTATTAACCTAAGGGCCTTGGCCCAATTATGTAGTACCTTTAAACTTGTCACCTTTATTTTTCTCAGGGTTTATACAAACTGGAAAACTCAGCTTTATTCTCTTAATGAGGTAGTGATACTCTTAATAAGGTGTTTGGTGCTTAAGGTGCTTTATACATTCACACAAACCTTTTATTCACTCACACACATTCACACGGACGGTCGTCACTCCACTCTTCACATACACATTCATGCGTTTTTGTATAAACTCTGCATCATAACCAAATGGTAAACATAACTGTGTTTTTAAACTCTGCATTACTCTAGTTCTTGCTGCTGTGGCACTCTACCTAGGTAAGGTCTGACACATCTGCAAAGAACCAATTTCAGTTCTTTTCCTGTAGATACACATGCACAACCCCTCCCCTATGTCACAAGATCTACTGGTCCCATCCACTGTCCCGAAATTAGATCCCTTATCATGACTGGTGGTTTGGGAGAGGAGAATGCCTGAGGTTTGTGTTACCTTTCGTTCCTACTTTTTTCAGCACCGTCACAATTTAAAAAATTTATGACGTATATTGCTTTCCACAGATGCTATTGTGGGCTACAGATGGACTCCCCTCTCCTTTGCTTAATCAACATGTCTTTTAAGGTGTGATGTGCCCTTTCTACTATGGCCTGCCCTGTAAGTAAATGTGGGATGCCTGTAGAGTGAGAAATTCCCCAATTTGACAGGACGGGTTTTATCTTTTCTGATATGTAAGCTGGTCGATTGTCAGTCTTTGTTTGTTTTGGGGTACCCTGTGGATGGCAGGAGCTCAGAAACAATGCAGACAATCAATATGATCAACAATGTTCAATTTATTATTTAAATGAGATAAATTTTATACAGTTAATTTATTCCGGGTACATATTACAACAAGGTGATTGGATCGCTCAGTCTGTGCACATGTCTCATGCTTTCAGTTTATCGGATCTGAAACTCTGTCCACACGGTCTAAGATCATACTTGGCATGCAAAGTCCCTTCTATTGATCTGCCTTTAGGGGTTTTCCGAGACTCTGCAGGTGTACCTTTATCTCCAGTTTCTCAAGGCTTTCTTACTATAAACATACTATTTTCTCATTCCTTATAACTATAAACACAAAGCTAACGAATATCAACATTGCATAGTTTCACACAGCTTGCAGCTTCTAAAGTCATGTCAAGCAAGGCCTACAAAACGCAGGAAAAATTACTCAGAGAAATCTCTCTGCTCCGGCCACAGTACCCATGTTGCAAAACAGCTGAGCCAGTGCCTTATCACATCTTTTGCCTTTTCCACATTGTGTGCAGTGGCAGTGATGTATTTTGAGTGTGTGTCAACTCTAACGTACATATTTCAATGGGTCAAATTCAGGTATGTGTGTTATATATGTTTGCCATACCTCATTTGCCACTAATCCTCTGGGGTTAATGGTAGATGATTGTTGAGGGAAAAAGCTTTCTGATGGGGTGAATAGCTTTTGCCACAACATTCTGACATATGGTCAGGCTGTTTCTCATCCCCTGAGAAAGATACACAGTGGTATCTCTGCATGGGCTGTGCATTGTTCAGAGTGGAATAGAAAAAGCAAACCATGGAGCATCCTCAGGGCGCAGAAAGATGGTAAAAAAGCAGTCCTGTAAATCAATTACCATTGACAGCCATCCTGCTGGAAGCATAGCAGGTGAAGGGACTCCAGGTTCCAATGCCCCCGTGGGTTCTATTACTGAGTTAACTGCCCTTAAGTCATGCAACAGTCTCCACTTGCCACTTTTCTTTGGGATACAAAACACAGGTGTATTACAGAGACTGGAGTTTGGCACAACATATCCTGCTTCAAGCTGCTCTTTTATGAGTTCTCTTAAATGAGTTAGCCATTCCTTTTTTATGGGCCATTGATCAATCCATAGAGGCTCATCACTTTCTTGGAACGGCTGTTCAATGGCCTCTACTGAAAAACCTTTTTGCCTGCAGGAGCAATTTGCATGACTGTGCCGAACTGACCCAAGATATCCCTTCTCCACAATGTGCATGGAATAGGAGCAACAAAAGGAGTTATCTTGGCCACTTGTCCCTCTGGCCCCTGCACTGTGAGTATCTGAGCACTCTGGTCCTTTGTGTGCCCCCCACCCCCTGAAGGGGTAAACAGAACGCCAGTCAGGAGGCCATTCTCTGTCCTTTATGATGGTAACATCGGCCCCTGTGTTCATCAAGCCTGTGAATCTGTGCCCATCTATGTAGAACATCATCTTAGGCTGTGTGGTTGTAACGGCCCTTGCCCAATAGATTTGTGGCTCGCCTGTGCTTCCAAAAGCCCCTGATCCCCTCTCCCCCTCCCCCGTAGGAGACACATTAAAAAAGAGAACTAGTTGGGCAATCTTTTTTCTTTAAGGGATGTGACAGGGGGTACTGGAGTCCTGTCATGGTTTGAATCTCACTGTGGGAGTCTGAGTCTATCAGTCCAGGCAGAACAAACAAGTCCATCATAGCGGTTGATGACCTCCCTATTAACAGTGCATGTACCTCTGGGTTCAACAGCCCCCAAACCCCTGTAGGAATTAACACTACAGCAGTGGATGTTTTAGTTACTGGTTCTCTGACTGTGGTGGAGGGGTGCATTTTGTAAACCTGTTTTCCTGAGTCGAATTTGTTTGTTGGGCCAGGGCATGCGACTTCCACCCCCGGCTCCAGTTTCCCTGCTGTGAGGACTTTTTTGACCCCCACTTCCTGTACTGAAAATTTTGGCACACTGCCGAGGGGGTGTTCTTGGGGCAATCCCTTTGAAAATGATCAGCAGCACCACATCTAAAGCAACCACTTTAGTAGTTTGGTGTTGGCCGAGCTAACACCCTGGCAAGCTCGAACCAGTTCAGCAATGCTGCAGCTTTCCCTTTGAGGGAGACCTTGCAAAGCTCTTTTATGGACTGGATTTGAATTTTCATATGTCACTTGCTTAAAAAGCATTTCTCTATCTTCATCGTGCTCAATTTGCCTGTTTAAAGTAGCTTGCAGCCGATCGAGAAATTGAGAAAAGGGTTCAGTAGAACCTTGTAAAACTTCTGTGAAGGACAGGTTACTCTCTCTGTACTGGGGAGTTTTCTCATAGCTCTTAAAGCCAGTTTTGCAATCACTTCATAAACCTCCTGGGGGTAGCCTGTTTGTGAGTCCGCAGTGGCAAAATCTCCTTCCCCTGTCAAGTGATTGCACGTTATACCTGCTTATGGATTATTTGCATACACGGCACAATTCTCCCGAATATCCGTCAACCAAATTCTGTACTGTGTATTTGTTAGGATCAGTTTAAGCAAGGCTTTCCAGTCATGTGGGGTAAAGATGTAAGTTGACCTCAAGGTCTCCAAATACGCAAATGTATTAGTTGAGGAAACACCAGTTTCTCTTACTAACTACCTCAGTTCCTTTTTTACGTCATAAGACAAAAGTAGGTTCTGAGGGGCCTGGCAGGGGTGGAATATGACTGGACATGCATGAATCACTTTCATCGCCTCCTCTCAACATTTACCCCACTGGTCAACCGATCTCCCTGTGCTCGCCCCCTCGCTCTTTCCCCAGAATGGCTGGGAGGTTGTGTATTGGTGCGGGTTGGGTGTTCTGTTCATCTTTTTGCTCTGTGCAACACATTCACGATTATTGACCATGCAGGGATGATGTTATTAGCTTGGAGATCACCTGCTCTTGCTTTATCTCTCATGAGTTTTCCAAGTTTGTCCCAACGGTAGTCTTGGTGCTACGGATTTTATCCATTGCACAAGTTCTGTTAACTCTGTGTGTGTGGCTTGTACTTGGTATAGTCTTAACAAGAGGCAGAGAGCCTCTGTGTCTTCGTTTATTTCTGTAGAAAACTCTTTTTGATGTTGGTTTTACCTTATCCAGCAACTTTTGGGTCTTACGTGTGTTTTCCTTTGTTCGCAACTTCTGCGATGTTACTTTCAGTTCAGGCTGTAGCTTTTGCGGTCCCAGGCAGCTCCGGTGTCTCACTGCAGGAGTGGCGACTTCTTGCTGTCTCAGCAGGCGGCGGCTCAGGCGGCTGCAGTGGTTGCTCCACTCCCGCAATGTGGCAGCCGCAGCAGGTCCCGCGGTGGCAGAGGTAGCGGTGAAGTGGCGGTGGCAGTTTCACCGTTGATCCGTCTTTTCTCGGCTTTTTTTCTTCTCCTGGATCACTGCACGTTCTATCTTTTTTGAGCTTGGTTTAATCTTCTGTCTCTCAGCCACTTGCTGAGATCGGACACTTTTGAGACGTCTAGGGTTTTTTTCGGTTAAAGTGCCATGAGTTTTGAACTCGTTCCCGGACACTACCAAGTTGCCTTGTTTCAAGGTTTTCAGAGCTAAATCCTAATGTAGGTTGTGCACCACATAGTGGGTGCCATGTGTTGGTATATTAATATAATATAAAGAGACACGACTCGGCATGTAGGTGGTAAGCAACCAAATCTGTTTATTTCAAATAACCTCTCTGGAGGACATGTGACTGCCTGGCCAATGACAGCACAGCACACACTACTCATGTGCCTCTGTAGGCTGTCTAGGAACTCCAACTCCCATGATGCACCCCTTACATCCCTGGGACCCATCCCCAACATTGTGGTGGCAATTGGCACTCGCTGTTACTCAACCTTCAACAATCCCACAGCAGAAAGGTTCTCCAAGAGGCCTGGTAATGACTTCAACTGCTTAACCACCTCTGCCTCCACATCAGCTATTCCAAAAATCTATCTATGTCCCTTGGGGTCTTTGAAATACCTGCTTCTGAGGTAGTCAATGCCCAGGATACATGGGGCATCTGAACCAGTCAAAATGGGGTGTTTCTGCCAGTCCTTCCTGGTCAAGCTCAACCTCAGCTTCCAACATGGTCAACTCTTGTGACCCTCCTGTCACCCCAGAAATGGAAATAGTCTCTGATCCCACAAGTCCTGAGGGCATTAATGTGCATTGAGTGCCAGTGTCAACCAAAGCCTGGTATTCTTGTTGGTCTGAAGTGCCAGGCCATTGGATCCATACAATCCAATAGACACAGTTCTCTTGTGCCTCTACCTGGCTAGAGGAAGGCTCCTCTAACACTGGTCTTCATTCTGCCAATAACACTTTTTTCCTGTGAATATTGTCGGGAAGTACTTCTAGCAGGTCAGATCCCTGCCCACAGGATACCAGTACTGCACTCACTTTCATGGACTTCCCTTTTCCTCTCTCTTTCAACTCTTGTACTCGGGTTGCTAGGGCACAGGTAGGTTTCCTGTCCCACCGTCTCATGTCTTCTCCATGGTAAGCTAGGGAATACCACAACTCAATTCGTGAGGTCTGTCCCCTCTCTCTAGTTGGGGGGCATATGTTTCTCACTGGGGCCATATGGAAACTGTTTCCCTCAATCCTCTCTTTCAGTCTCTCCTGTTTATCTTTCACCTCTCTAGTTAGTGTCCTGAGGTCCTTAATCAATGTCTCTACAATGGAGATGTGGGCCTGTAGTGGTCCTTAAATCATACTGTCATACAAACGAAGTTTATTTATTATAGACATCACTGGCTCTCACTTCTCCCTAGCCTGCAATGATGTCAGGTAACTGGCCTGTGCAGATGGCCCCATGCGTGTGAGGCTCCACCACGTCTGTGGTGTACACTTAAACCGGTGAGAATCGTTGGTGGGTTGCCCATCCCTTCCACAAATGCCATTTTCCTCAGGCATAGGATCCCCTCCTCGATGGTCTTCCAACCCTTTGCATAATGGTCTTCCTGCAAGGAATCTCTCCCTCACACTGTCCAAAAGCCTTGCTCAGAGAGGTAGGGATTTTGATTCTCTCACAAACACCTCCTTCTGGATTCCATCAGGTTTTACAGACATTTTGGGAAGGATGAAGGCTCTGACCAGAAAAAAAATTTTGTGGAGATATTAACTCTGTTGGTCCTCCACAGCCAGATAAATAGAGTGCCCTGGAGATGGGAACAGCTGCTTTTGCTGCACAGGATACTTTCCTGCACTGTGCAGAGGTTCTTCCCTTGTGGTAGCTTTCTTGGAAGCAATGGATTGGGAACCGGTGGTTCGAAGACAAAGTCAGCTTGCAACTTGCTGGTGGGAATGCCTTCTCTGGAGACTGTAAGAAGCTCAAGACTTCCAGGCTTTCCCTTGCCAGGTGCATCCTCAGGGATGAGCTGAGTGTGCTGACACCTGCAGGTCAAAGGGAGAAGGGAGAGCAGACAGAGGAATCCCTCGGGACAGGAGTCTCTCAGCTGTGCCAGAGGCTCTGGGAGGGATGGGATCTTTTGCCAGAAGTGAGGCGCGGAGATATTCCTTTTCATGCTCCTGCCATACTGCATCGGGAGAGAGCCCTGGAGTTGCAAACACCTGCCTTTGCACTGGAGGATATTTTGCAGGGACATGTGGAGGGTCATCTCCTACAGCACTGCCGGAGAGTCCAGGGAGGTTTAGACTGGGCAAAGGTTTCTCAAGGACAGTAGATGCTGTGGCACCTGCTCCTGGGAATACCTTACTGCAGTGGCTGGGGTTCCCACTCTAAAGTGCAGCCTTTTCCTGGCCATGTGCATCTTCAGGCAATTGCCGACTCTGCTGTTCCCCTGGCATCCTGAGTACATGTTGCAAGTCAGTGACTTGTTTCTGTGCTCCCCAGAGTTTGTATTTGGTTGACCACCCCATCCAGCTGGGCACAGCCAATGCTGTGGGGGTGTTGTTGTTGGGCTTGATTTGCGACCACATCTTTCGAGTTACCAAAAATCAGAAGGACCTTTTCCATCGTACAGATGGGAACTGCAGGATTTGGGGGAAGAAACCCGAGTACGTCAAGTGCTCCTACATGTCTGTGGATGGCATGAAGTACTACAGCAAGCTGATGACCTGGGGATTTTGTGGGTGGGCTCATCTTTGCAACTACGCAGGAGACCTGCTGGGCTCGCTGGCCTATTGCCTGGCCTATTGGTTTGCACACATCTTGCCATACTTCTGCATCGTTTCTATGACCATTCTGCTCCCCCACCACTGCATTAGGGACGAGTACTCTTGTTCCAGCAAATATGGGAAGGACTGGACGCACTACACTTCTACGGTGCCCTACTGGCTAATTCCTGGGGAATTTAAGGCTGACACAGAATCCAGGGAAAGGAAAAAAGAAACTTTTTTTTTTTTGAGGTGAATAGAATTTATTTACACAGGCGAAATAACACCAAGGTTTTGTGAAGGAGAAAAGGTGGCTGGACAATAATCCTTGCTGTAGTAAAGGAATACGCAAGCAATGCTGTGCTTAAAGTAAATGAAATGAGGCACTGAAATGTTCTGTTTTTTTAGAAAACGGAAATTTAGAAATTTAGAAATTGCACTGAGTGTTTGCTGTTCATGCCAAGGTTTTACCTGGAATTCCCCCCTGTACTCCCCCAGTTCCCAAATTACCTTGGTGTTGAAAAGTTGCATGTATCTAGAGTCTTGAAATCCCCCAGAGCTGGGAGGTGGTCTTACCTTTCCCAGTTGCAGAGTTCTGGAACCAGTTTCCAGACTCTCAGGAGAGGAGGAAAATAGTTCTGTGATGTCTTTATGAAAGAAGTTGTCTGCTGCAGTTACTTGTGACAGTCAAGACCTAGAGTCAGTAACAAGCCCAAAGGAGACTTTATTTATTGTTTGTTGCTTTTCAAGAGATTAGCTGGGACAATACGAAACTGAAGAAGCTGATGTTAAATCATCATTAGAATCTAAAGGAAATGTTTGTGAAAGCTTGTATAAATTAATCTATCTCAAAAGTGACATCCTCAGTCCCTGAGATTATGGTGCGTTACCAATGGAGTATTCTTTTGATGCTGAAACCAAACCTGCTAAGCCTGTGTTTTGGTTTTGCTGCAGCACTTCTGGAAAGGATGGTTAAGGCAGGAGAAAAAGGGGCTCTCCAAGCCTTCATCCTTGCCAGAGCTTCCCTGAGAATTGCCAGAATCCAGACAGAAGAACCCTGTAACCAGGTCTTGATGCTCCCTCATAGGTGCAAGTATCAGCAGCCCCTGCTAGTACCTGATGATGCAAATTGACAGGAAAAGCTTGAACGTAAATGAGGGAGCCCATGCAAATTCAATGAGGTATTCCCAGGAGCAACTGGCATGGCTGAAAGTGTTCTGGAGCTGCTGATGTCCAGCGCGCTGGGTTACCTCTGCAAAAAGGAACAAAAAAGGAAGAAAAAAGCACCAGAAGAAAGGACAACAGAGCTTCAGCACAGAGGTAACCAAAAATTGGCGAATATGGGAGGGTGGTTTACCCGTCAGGAGGGAATTACTCCAAAAATCAAACAAACAGCTGAAGCTATCTCTCGACTTTTACAAGAACAGAGTATAACCGTAGAAGAAAGTAAGTTATGGGACTTGTTATATTGGATTTCCTTGCATGAACCTGCATTACCTCTAGCTGGACCTTACCAAGTATCATCTTGGAGGAAAATAGGGAACAAGGTTATTGAAAAAGCCAGTGAAGGAAAAACAGACGCCCTCAAGAATTTGGCTACATGGAAAGACATAATGATAGCCTTGAATAAGCACTACAGAAAGGCAAATGCACCCGGGAGAGGGACTCCTCCCCCCCTCACTCCTTTCCCCTCAACCCCCCCCCTTCAACCCCAGCCCCCCCACCGACCGAGTGGTGCGGGGGGGGGGATGTACTTTGGCCAGGGGGGATGGGGGGGACGGGGAGCCCTTGGGGGGAACAGTGCAGTGGCGGCGTGTGGTGTGGAGAAGCATGGCTTGGGGGCTGGCAGCATGAGCATGGCAGTGGGGGGGAATTCTGGCTTTATGCCAGCGCCCATGGCTGCAGTTGACACCATGCCATACAGAGCAGCAAGCAGTGCTGCTGGAGCCGAGGACCGTTACAGAGCAGCGCCTACCCCTAGACTGTTACGGGGTGACCGTTACACAGCAGTTGCACAGTCAACGTGCAGAAGGAGAGTGGCACCGGAGGCACCGCCATGTTGCCCCTGCCGTGCGCCGGAAGTGAAGCCGCCACCCCCAGGTTCAGGCATTTCACCGGGAAGGGGGGAGGATGACTGTGACGGACAAATAGATGAGGAGTCTATAGAGGACACAGAAGAGAATCTGCTAGCTCCCTTTAGCCAGGGCGGTCCACTAACACCCTTTGGCTGCGCAGCAGCCATGAGACCGCTGCAGAACAACCATGCAGCAACATGGACACAGCAAGCTTACTCCGGCCATGAGGTGGAAGTGAAAGCACCTCTTCTGTCA
Organism: Manacus candei; assembly: GCF_025592945.1. Lineage (NCBI taxonomy): Eukaryota > Metazoa > Chordata > Aves > Passeriformes > Pipridae > Manacus > Manacus candei. The sequence continues at coordinate 4,618,268 of NW_026138057.1, forward strand.
CCACTCTGTTGGTTGTGAGTTCAACCAACTCACAACAAATGCACAACAGTTGAAACATCACTGTGGCTCTCCTACCAAGAAACCAACCCACAGCCCTCACCAGCCTCAGAACAGCTTCTATGCCAAAGATGGCCTGATAGAGGAGGAAGAAGAGATATTTACTCCCTAGAAAGCTTAGCTGAGCTATGGCAAACTGAACTTAGCGAGACAAGAGAACCAGAAAGAAGACAAGCAGTTTTGAATCCTGTAAAAGAAGAAGAACAGCAAACATGGTTACAGCTAGTACTTCAGCTCGAGGAAGAAGATGCAGACTGGGAAAGCACACAGAACATCTGCCTACCCAAGCCCAAACCATCAGCAAAGTCAAAACTACCGACGTTGAAGTGGACAGCATGTGTACTGACTGCGTTGCTGGCGATGACAGCTGTTGGTTTTGTACTGCGAGAATTTCAGCTGGGACAACACCATCCACCTCCTGACAGAACCAACAACCTAGAGGTAGCATTGCAAAACACAGCAGACATACAGCTATCGACTACCATGTTTAATTTTCTAAGTCACAAAAGGACAACTTTACTAATTGACAGATTATCTGCTATTATAAAAAGTTCTTTTGTGTTACAGGGGGTAAGAATAATAATAAGAGGGGCCCCAAATCAAGTATTTACTTCTCACTATTTTAAAATGCTGTTAGACAATATGCCATACACAACATGGAAAGCCAAACTTAAACAAGTAGCAAACAAACAACCAGTTACAATTTCTACTGCAGAAACACATAACTCTTTATACACAGTCACTGCAAGAGCCTTGAGAAAGCAAAACAAACAAAACCCTCATACAATAGAAGCCCAAAGATGCTCCACAAAGTTGCAACATACAACAATACAACAATACCTCTAAATCCACTCAAAACACAAACATGCAAAGATACCACTGGACAGTACTGCCTCAGGGCATGAAAAACAGCCCGATGATTTTTCAAACAGTGGTAGCCAACATCATACATCCTGTTCGAAAACTCCACCCTTCAGCCATCATCTGTCATTATATAGATGACATCCTGATAGCAGCAAAACACGGGACCGAACTACAATCCACCTTGACTGCCTTAACTGACGCCATCCAAAAAGCAGGTCTGCAGCTTGCCCCAGAAAAAATTCAACGCACCCAACCTTGGACCTACCTCGGACGGAGGATCACTCAACAGGAAATCATGCCACAACCACTGACTTTCAAAGTAACGGACACTATGACCCTGAATGATTTGCAACAGCTTTTAGGAGCCATTAACTGGCTGAGGCCTGTCTTGGGGATCACAACAGAGGAATTGCACCCCCTCTTCGAGCTACTTAAAGGTGACCCAACTCTCACATCCATTCGATCCCTAACCCCAGAAGCAAAACAAGCTCTGGAAGTATGCTCCCAAGCCGTCAAAAACAGGCAAAGCAGACGACGACACCCTGACCTGCACATTCGCCTCACCATCATATCCAGCAAGTTCCAACTTTTGCTGTCCTTTTCCAATGGGATCAGGCAGAATCCGACCCTTTGAGAATTCTAGAATGGTTATTTCTTCCCCACTCTCCACCTAAGACTGTTTGGACCATTAATGACATGCTTGCTAAGCTCGTCATGAAAGGTAGGGGACGTCTGCAGGAGATGGATGGAAGGGATCCTGAGACGATCTACATTCCAGCCACAAAAGACAACTTAGACTGGCTTCTTGCAGAGGACGCTGGGTTTCAGACTGCATTAGCGGACTTCCACGGTAATATTTCCATTCACTTCCCGAAACATAAACTCTGGGCGGAAATAGGAAATCTACCCCTGATGGCCACACATCGCTGCAAACTACGACCAGTAAATGGAATCACAGTCTTCACTGATGCGTCTGGACAATCCAAAAAAGCCGCCGTGACATGGAAGAACCCTGCCACAGGACAATGGGACAATAAGGTACAAACCTTGGACCAAGGTTCTGTACAGGTTTTAGAACTAGCAGCTATCCGCATGGCATTTGAATTGTTCCATGATCAACCTATGAATGTCGTCACAGATTCTCACTATGCAGCAGGGTTGGTCTCATGTCTCGAAGCTCCTTCCTTCGAGATGTCACTAATCCTCACTTATTCACAGAAATTCGTACCATATGGTTTCTTATCAACCACAGAAAATTTGATTTTTACATAATGCATACTCAGTCACACACAGAACTTCCAGGACCCATAGCAGAGGGCAATCAAAAAGCTGATGCAACTGCTATGGTAACTACAGTTCCCAAAATTCTGGAACAGGCTAAACTCTCACACCAGTTCTTCCACCAAAATGCACGTTCATTAAAGAGACAATTCCAAATTACAATAAACCAGGCCAGAGACATAATTATGTCATGCTCTGACTGCCAGCCAATTACCCCAATGCCAGCTAAGGAAGAGGCTAATCCCAGGAGCATAACAGCCAATGAAATCTGGCAGACAGACGTTACACATATAGCTGAATTCGGTAAACTAAAATACGTCCATGTTACAGTAGACACGCATTCCAGATACATTAATGCAACAGCACACACGGGAGAAAAAGCCAAAGACATTATCAGACACTGGCTCAGTTGTTTTGCAATCCTAGGAATTCCAAAAACCATAAAAACCGACAATGGCCCTGCTTATTGTTCTGAAAAAATCAAAACATTTCTCACAGACTGGGGGGTACTCCATTCCATAGGAATACCGCATTCACCCACAGGACAAACGATTGTAGAAAGAGCTCACTGTACACTAAAAGAAATGCTTCAAAGACAAAAAAGAGGGGAGTCGGTATATAGCCCCCAGGAACGCTTATGGAAAGCGTCATATGTTCTAAATTTCTTAAACTGTGATGATACAGACCATAGCAGGTATGAACGCCAACATAAAACTCAAATACTTTCATCTTCCAAACCACCAGTTATGATCAAAGATCTAATATCTGGGCAATGGTCAGGACCAGTAGATCTCGTAACATGGGGAAGGGGATATACCTGTGTATCCAAGGGTATCAAATTGCAATGGGTCCCTTCTAGATGTGTCAGGTCTTATATTAGCCCTCCACCACAACAGGAACAACCACCAGAAGAAATAAGTGAAGGATTTGGATTAGAAGAAACATGACCAACAATAGTAAATACACCACAAAGTGAAAAAAAAAAAAAAGGGGGGGGGAAAGAGATATGGGTCCTATGTGTGTAAATCTACATTAACATTTATTTAAAACAGGGATAATCACAAAGAAGCAATAAATGATACAACAGAACCAAAAGAAACATATAAACAGTAACCAATACGGAGCCAAAACTCCATGTGTCAAACACAATAAAGGGTTTAAGAATGCATGTGTAAGGAGAGAATGAAACGGTGGCCACCGGAGTATGAATGAGAAAGTTGAGTGGAAGCATGTATGTGTGTGTGTGTACAACAAGTAATTCAACTATTTGCATACTCAAAGCTAGGTTTGAAAATTCTCCCTCAGTGTTATAGGTTATAAATCTGAGTGAGGAATTTTTTCTTTCCCTGCTTCCCCGTAAGAGAAACTGAGTTTCGAATAGGGAAGGGGGAAGGGAGGTCATTAGCGTTACAAAAGATGTAGCCGGCCGAACTACATTCCTTGCTAATGGGCCATCAAGGAGGCTGGGAGGTGGCTGGTTCTGTTTTGAGGGGAGTGGGGCAGATGGCGGAGTTGGTTCTGGTAGGGAGACGGGGGTCTGTGTGCAGGCATTTGGGGAGAGGGACTGGGATCTGGTTTTCTTTAGCTTCTCATCCTGGTCAGCTCGGACTGTTGGCTTCGACTTGCCTGGTTGTCCCGCTCCCTGGATCTGCTCTGTTACATCGGAGAGTTACGTGCCTGTGGGAGAGAAGGGAGGAGTTTTGAGACACCGTCACCTGGGACAGCGGTGAGTCCCGTGGAAGTGGACTGCTTCACTTCCCTTTTTCCCCCACTGAGGGAAGGGTCCCCCATTTCCTTCTTGGCTTCTCCTGCCATCCAGGACCGCTCCCTCCGGACCCCTCTCCCCGCGTGGTGACCGCTGGAGCCCAACAGCTCCCCCTGCTGGCCACGACAGAGAACTGCAGACCCTGCACCTTCAGCGATCCAACAGCACCCCCTGCAGGCCACCGTTAGGACTGCGCTAAAGGACAGAGAAGTATTCATTCAGACTTTGTTTTTCTAGGATTACCGTCTAGTTTTTTTGTGTGTTCTGTTACTGGTTTTGCCAACATACATATATCTTTTAATAAAGGGTTGTTATTTCTTCTGGTTTTTTTGCCATACTTCCTCGATTAAAGCCCCCTTAATCTTGAATTTACAATTGCTGAGAGAGAGGAGTTTGGTCTGTCTTACAACTCATCCTCTTTAGCAAACATTCCAGTCTCCTCAGATTGAGACACTCAGAAATATGAAAAACTCTTTTCTGAGGCTGTTACTTACAGCCATTTCAGTTTCCAATAAAAACTCACCATTCTTGAAATGCAAAGCCTGAAAAATGAAAGAAGTGTTAACCTGGAATTCTTGTTGCCAGCACTGATCTGGACAAAAGTTATTTGAGAGTGTAGCAAAGCTAGCAACAGAAATAACCTTTGGCTCTATAGCACTACTCTGCATTCATTGGTTATGGCAACAAAGTTTTGCTTTTAAACTCATCTGCTAAGGAAACCTTTCCAGAAATGTGAGCTTATAATGTTACTTTTCTAAGTTATGAGGCCTTAATACAGTGTACACAGATGAGACCCTAAAACAGGAGAGAGTCCAGTTCCTGATGATCAGTGGAGATGAGAAATCAGGTATGCTGAGCAGGCTTCGAGCTTTGTGATTTTTACAAGTCTGTTTTTCCTAAGTGAACTATTTCAAATCTCTTGTAGGAAGAAACACTGTTTTCTATTTTATCAACTTTCCAGTTTCAGAATACTGCAATTTATCCCTAAAATTCAACCTGTAGTTTCAAAAGATAAAAATCCTTAGACTACATCTTGCGGCCTCAGTAGCCAATTGCAACTTGCCCAGGGCCACTGAGGACTCACCTGAAATTAATCTTTTTATTCACTCTTTGTCCTGCTCTTGCAGCAAAGTCTGTGTAATCAAAGGTTCACTTCAAAAAAACTCCCAGGCTTCAAACTCCCTCTGCAGTATTTCGCAAGGACTCATCTTCCCTCAAGAAACATCCAAAATAGTTGGTTAGGAACCGGATCATTTGTAGCACTTACGTGTCTGGGAAACTTCCACTAAAATCTGCGCTGCTCTAACAAATCGTCTCTATTATGTTTTATTCTGATGTGGGGCACTTACGATCTGTTAAGCTTGGCTCTAACACTTCCTTTGCTGAAGCTCCATGAACTGCTTTTGAAGGGAATAACTGGAATAAAGGAAGCTGCTGGGATATGTTCATTGGTGAATGTGTCAAAGTCCACTTAAAGGGTCAGATTCAAACAGAATAAAAGGCACTAATAAATCACTATGCTCACTGTTAGAAGAGAGTTTAAAAGCATTTAAGTATCTTAACTAAAGGATGATTTGTGTCTTTTAGTTTTCATATTTGTTACCAATTTAGACACCTTCAGAATTACTCTAATTTTCACACTCCTTGTAACTCAGTGCTGGCTGCTAAATTCATCTTGAACCAATTAAAATCTCAGTTGATGTTGTTTTCAATTGTATGTCAAGGTACGGAGAATAAAGGTATAAATTCTACTGATTCAGGCTTCTTTCATGTAGATTTGTCTCTGAATTTGGCTGGCTGCCATCACCAGGCACTGTGTGATTTGGTCCCCATTGTTTTGTAGAGTCACCTTCCTTGGCAAAATTCAAAAGAGATTTTATTTGAATGGATTTTTATTTCTTATATATTTACTAGGATTACATCTCCTTTATAAATTAATCCACACACAGCAAATATATTTCTTCTTGGCATCATGCTACCCTTTTAATTAATGTCTTTCTTTGAGTTTAAAGTATATTCAGGGCTGCAGAAAGAAAGCACATCTGTACTCTTGCACATTTCATTCCAGCTTAGATTCTCAGTGCTGGTTCCTCTTGCCCTTTGCTTTACTACAAGACCCTGCAACAAGTTAATTCCCTCCAATTTGCAGCATTTAGGGACTAAACAAAAATATGTCTTTTGAACAGGTTTAATATTTTACCTGAGAGACTGGGAGTAATACGTACATGTTTTTAATAAAGTATTATGTACTGGTTTTAAGGTTGGTGTGATTAGATGCTCTATCATCTTTCCTGGATGAGGGGCATAAAGTGGACGAAGGAGGCTGATGGAAGTCCCAAATTTATTATGAATTTGGGGGTTATTTGGTTAAACGTCAAAGAAAATATTGCAAATGCTACAGCAAAATGAATTATTTTAAGGGAATGCTTATTTGGAAAAGATGATGCAGTCCAGTGTTCTTTAACTTGGGGGGATTTTATGGGAAATAGCATTTTCTGATATCATTCTGCCCACTCTTGTGGGTGCCCAGATGGGCTTTGTGTGTGTAGCCAGTTCTGTAGATTGGCTTTTTTAATCTGTGTAAGACCGTCTCTGTGTCACAGATTGCAAGAGGATGCTGAAAATCTAGTGGTTTTATCTAAGGAAGGCTTGTGCCTCTGGCAATTTTAGAAATGTTTTGGGCGTAGGAGTTCACATTGGAATGTGAGAGTAGAGACGGAGATGTGTTTAAAGCCTTTTATCAGATGGAAATCATTTTATGACAAGGGACATAGGTCTATCAGTGTGTTGCAATGATAATAAATTAAAGGTTGTACTGAAAAAACTTTGGAAAGGGATAGCTTGTGGAATCAACATGAGGAACAAGGAAAACCCTGAACTATCTACATGTGCTGAGAAGAAAAACCATTTGGTTTTTCTGAGCTGTGGCTATCTACAAAACAATGGGATGAACTTGAACTTTCCCTTTTAAGAAAAGTTGACAACCTTTCACCTCGTGTAAGAATTGCCTCTAGAATATAGGGACTTAACATTTGCCCTATTTCTTCCCTTTTAAAGGTCAGGAGGTACTTTGTGTCACAATTAAGCTTGGTGAGGAACAAAGCCTAGGTTGGATGCCCTGTGTTTACAGGGAAAACTGGGGGGTCTCCAAGGGCAGGCAAGGCCACGCAGGGAGGGCAGAGGCTGTTTTCCTGAACGGCTGTCAGGGAGGGACACCATGGGAATGGCATCCCTTTGAGAGCAGAGCTCTGTTGTGCCCTTTCTTGCTCTTTGTGGAGTTAGTCCTTTCATAGAATTATAGAAGCATTGAACCATTAAGATTGAAAAAGGACTCTAAGATCGAGTCCAACCATTAACCAGGCACTGCCAAGTCCACCACTAGGTCTCTAAGCACCACATTTACACATCTTTTAAATCCTTCCAGGGATGGTAACTCCACCGCTTCCCCTGGGCACCCTTTTCCAATGCCTGACCATCCTTTCAGTGAAGAAATTTCTTCTTATATCCAACCTAAACCTCCCCTGATGATTTTCCTCTTGTCCTGCCCCTTTTCCTTGGGAGAAGAGGTCAACCCCCTCCTGGATACAACCTCCTGTCAGGCATTTGTAGAGAGTGAGAAGGTCCGCCCTGAGCCTTCTTTTCTCCAGCCTGAGCCTTTCATCCACGTACTGCTTTCCTTTTCCCTTTTTGCAAAAAAAAAACAAAAAAAAAACCCCAAAAAACCCACACAAAACAAAACACCAAACCAGAAAGTAATTCTTATAGGTGTAGGTGTTCACAAGAAGTCCAATAATGTGGTATTAAGCAGGGAAGCTACAGTTCCCCCAACTTCAGGCTCAGCCAACATGAGCACTGGGGAGACACTGCTGAGGCCATGCCTTGAGTCCTGTGTCCAGTTCTGGGCCCCTCAGTTCAAGAAGGACATTGAGGAGCTGGAGCAAGTCCAGAGAAGGGAACAGAGCTGGGGAAGGGTCTGGAGCACCAGGAGCAGCTGAAGGAGCTGGGGGGCTCAGCCTCGAGAAAAGGAGACTCAGGGGGAACCTTCTCACTCTCCGCAACTCCCTGACAGGAGGGTGGAGCCAGGTGGGGGTCGGCTCTGCTCCCAGGCAACAAGGGACAGGACAAGAAGACATAGTCTTAAGCTGCACCAGGGAAGCTTTAGGTTGGACAATAGGAAGAATTTCTTCACAGAAAGGGTGATTAGAGACTGGAATGGGCTGCCCAGGGAGGTGGTGGAGTCGAGTGGACGTGGCACTCGGTGCCATCGTCTGATTGACAAGGTGGTGTTGTGTCACAGGTTAGATTCGACGACCGCAGACGTCTTTTCCAACCTAATCGATCCTGTGATTCTGTGACCCGGACAGGGCTGAGGCGCCGCGCTGCTGAGGCACCGGGGCCCGTCCCTGCAGCAGGACATCGGCCTCCAACACAAATCCTCCATCACAAAACAAGCCCGTTGGGCTCGGGGTGTGTGGGGGTAGGTGGTTTGAAGCGCTAGGTTCCCAACCCCAGGCTACGCGGCGCCGAGGTCAGAAAACTACAACCCTCACGGGCGGTGCCACCGTCGCCATGTTAGGGCGGGGAAACCCGCGGTCACGTGAGTTCCGGGCAGGGCGCGGGCCAGGTCGGGTCGGTCGGGTCAGTCTCTTTGTTTCCCTTCCTTCTCCGGCTTCCCCGGAAGTCACTCTGCCAAAGCAGGAATGGCGTTCGCCTGCGGAGCGTGGGACCAGGACGCCTCTAGCCACCCCGCACTCGGCGCGGGGCCCACTGTGAGCCCGTTCCTGAGCCTTCTGCTCTCCATCTCCGCGGGGTTGTCCGAGGCCGAGCTCGACTCCATGAAGTTCCTCTGCCGCGACAAGATCACAAAGAGGAAGCGCGAGTCTGTGCGGAGCGGTAGGGAGCTCTTCGAGATCCTGATGGAGCAGCAGCACATCGGCAGCGACAACCTGCAGTTCCTCAGGAAACTACTCGAGCACATCCGCAGGGGCGATTTGTTGTCACAGCTGGAGCAGTTCGAGGAGGAAGGAGGGTTTGGTACTCCTGATGATCAGCCAGATGAGCAGGAAAAACGTAGGTGGATTATAATATATATTATAATATATATATATTTTACATATATATATTTTATCTAAGTTATATTTTTGTATATGTATAATTATACATATATATGTGAACTCAAACGGCTTTCCGAGGTGGAAATTCTCTCTATTTTTTTTAATCTTTTTTTAAATCTTTTTATTTATGGTCACTAGAAAAACGAGTTATGTATGTGGAATTCCAAGTATATCCAGTATTTCATGTATAGCCAAGTAAATCCAAGTATTTCAGAATGTGCTGTGACTCTCAGTACACGCACTGCACCAAGAGCAGTAGCATTTTGCTAAAAAAAAAAACAACAAAACCAAACCGAACCCCCAACTTTTAAACATTCTCTTGTATTTCTTAGTAAAACCATGGCTAACTTGATGTATTTCTGCTTTTTCAGGTCTTCTCAAGTTAGCTAATGATGTCATATGTGAGAACATTGGGAGAGACTGGAAAAAGCTGCTGCGACAACTTGGCATGCCAGAAGTGAAACTGGACAGAATAGAGGCAGACTATCAATTTAAATCGTATGAGCAGCTTGTCCAGGGACTTCGAGAGTGGCAGAGATGGAAGGGAAAAGATGCAAAGGTGGCTGACTTAATAAAAGCTCTTCGGGGCTGTCACCTGAATTTGGTGGCAGACTTAGTTGAAGAGAAGATCTCACAGCTGAACACTGGAGCCAGATGAAATCAATATCAAAACACTTTCATGCCCCTCAGATATGGATGAAAAAAGCAAAAGTGCCGCCTTCTCTTCTGGACCAAAATACTTATCACTGGTTGCTTATTGTGCCATTAGTTTAGGTGCCTTAGTAAATTAATTTCTGGACACAGGAAAATTAACATGAAAACAGATTCTTTTCAGGTGACACTTTGTAGCATGATGCTTCCTTTAAGATATTTTAGCTTTTAGAAGACCTGAGCACCATTTTGTAGAAATTCTCACACTTTTGTTCTGCCACCCACCTGAAAAGATTTGCTTTACTGCAGATGCTTTTTGATTCATCTTCTCTGGAAATACATCCATGAGACACTTCTGAGGTAATTGTGGTTTAAAATTTCATGGAGAGGTTGGTTTTTTTTTTTTCCCTATTATAAATGTAATGTGAAAGGGAGAAGGAGTGTCTTAGCTGTGTACTGGATTTTCCTTCTGAGAAGCATAATATAATTTGCCAAATACATTTGCTCTCTATCAAAGGATACTAAGATGACTGTAACCTTAGACCCCAAGACTGCAGTGCAAGAGAGGTATTAAATGTTGTGGTGGCTTTTTCGTAGTAAAAATATGCCCAGGTTTGAAAATGAACTGGTTTAAATCAGTACCAAGTGCCTTCACCGTCCTGAAGAAAGTGTTCTCCTGAAACTACCGAAGAAGTTCTATGTCTCTCAGATGTTTACAGCAGCCTCTTGAAAGCTGTGCCTGCTTTAGGATCCTTTGCTAGGAATTCTTTCCTAACTTCTGTCACAGAGGCTGCTCATGGTTGCTGGCAAGTGCAGCTCAGCTCCTGGTGACAAAAATGTGTACTGTGCCAAAAACCTAGAAAACAAACTGGTTCCTTTTGGAGGGGTGTGAGTAATTCTGTATCGTGGACTTTTTTTCTGGCAATATCCTGTGAAGATCAGCTATCTCTGGCCAGGTTGTTCTCTTCAAAGATCCCTCCAGACCCCATAGCTCTTCCAAGTCCTGTGCCATTTTTTTAGTTCATTCCCATTGCTTGACATTTTCACAGGGGAAAGAGGATTTATGAACAAGACCAGATTCAGTTCTCAGGTTTAATCTGGGACAGACTTCACTAAATGACCTTCACACCTGACCTAAGGCTGGAAAATTTGCGCAAGCTTTAAGATGTGCAGAGCTGTAGAGGCCTCTGGGGACCATCTCCTGTGCCAGGGGGGAGAGTCCTCTGAAATTGTTATTGCTTGAATGGTTGTGGGATTGTTTGCTACTGCAAACATCCTCCAAACTGCCTGAATAGATGCTTGAAGAGGCTTCTTTTTTGCTACTGTATTTGTCTGCCTTTTAGCTCCTTTCGAGTTCTTTTCACGTGGTGCTATGACTGTGAAGGCCAGGTGTAAGCATGTGATGTGTCACTGCTCTGCAGAAATGTTGTGACAATGATAATTTTCAAGTTTTTGTTACAGTTGGTGCCTCTTGTTTAAGCAGTGACTCTTGAATATTTAGTTGAAGTTAATGGAAACTGCTGTACGTTCACATGACAGAAAAACATTTCATTGTGTTGACATTTTTCATTGTGTTTTCATCAAACATTTTCACAGTGTTTTTTCCTTAAATGATTTTTTCCCCCATTCCTGGAAGCGTTCAAAGCCGAGTGGGACAGAACTTGGAGCCACCTGGTCTAGTGGAAGGTGTCCCTGCCCATAGCAGGGAGTGGAACGGAATGATCTTTAAGTTCCCTTCCAACACAAACTATTCCATGATTCTGTAATGATTCTCAGTATCTTCCTAGCTGTAGTATATTAAGTATCAGTGATTGTATCCAAGCATAGGGTAATCTAGGAGTTTCCGCCTGTCTGCATTTTGGGCAGGCAGAGTTCTCCAAGTACTGATTCTAATACTTGTATCAGTTGCCAATTCCAGACTCCCAGGAGGAGATACAGTGCTGTGCTTCATCTGAATGACCAGCTCAGATGTTTTGGGGTTTTTTGCTTAATAGACACAGTATTCATTCTGCAGTATCTAAAGAAAATGATTGCTTCAGACTTTTTTCTTTCTCTGAGCACTCCTTCTGAGCAGAGCAGAGAAACGAACAAGATGAGTTGTGTGTGTGGTGAAACAGCTCTGCAGCAGTTCCAATCTCTCTGGTAACATGTTTTTCTTACCCATTTTTAATAAGTCTTCTGGTTTACAGAAGAGAGATTGATCTGGAATATAAAAAATATACTGACTACTGCATAGAACCAAGATAATTTAGGAATCAATCAGATTAATTTGTTAGTAGTAGCCGCACACTCATCAGCTACAAGAAATATTCTGCCTCAGAAGATAAAAACTTCTTGTTTTCATAAGGATTTGTACTTCATTAATGTTTTACTGCATATGAAAGCAATGACCTAGATTGCATCAGTCTGTAAAGTACCTCAGGGCCAATTAAAACTGATTTTATTAGAGATTAAAATGTTTATGTGAGAACAAAATCAAATGAAACAAAGGGAACAAAACCTTTTTTATTGGGAGGAGGGATAAGGAAAACGGGTGCAATTTGTAAGGAAACGTTTTCTGATCCAGTTACCAGTTACCAGTTATTTTCAAATTAAGCACCTTGAACTCATACATAGTTTTTATAACTTGAATTGAAGCTTTATATTATATAATTTTGTGTACATTTCATTAAAAATACTTCCTTAAAAAAAACAAATGGAACTGTTTTGTTATCTTATGGGATTGATGTCTGTGATGAGACCTCTAATTGGGAGGAGATAAATGTTAAGGACACTTTTAAAGCAAGGAGCAGTGCTAAACAGGCATTATGTTACCAGTGTCCTTCTGGGGACATTAAAGAAGAAAAAGCAAAAAGCTTTGTTATTGCATTTCTCAGAAGTGCTGAACAGGCTACAATTTTCCTCAGAGCAGTAGCATTTAAATGCTGTCACTCAGAGTAGCGGAAGAAGAAAAAGATTCTCTGCCAGCCCTCAGGAGCCTAAAATTGAGTGGCAGTGCAGTGTGTGCATGGGAGATGCTGGTAAGGATGGCATATTTGTTTTATAATTAATTAAAAGCATAGCTTATGGTTTATTCTGTTGGTCTATGATTTTAGGGGATGTGTTCAGATGTTAAATTGATAGAGGCTTTAGTGTTCTGTGGAGTTTATCCTGGCACTGAAGTGTCAGCCTGCACTTAGAGCTGTGAATGACTAAGACAAATAACTTAATTACCCAGTTTATCAAATCCTTTAGGATGCTCTGCAACAGTATCTGCCTGTGAGGAATTACTAAAACCTTTCCCTTTTGGTCTCTTGAGGATCTTGTTTCCTTATAGCCTTGAGAAAACAACATATCAAAACATTTGGAGAGTTTTAAGTGCCATCTCAGGAGAATTCTCATTGTGGCAGATTGTTTTTCCCTGTCACTTCTTAGTCCCTTACAGTGCTTGCTATTTCCTATAATTTCTGAAGATATCAATTATATTCACACATTAAAGTGTTTTTCTTTTTTTAATTGCATTCTTTTCATTACCGAGTTAAAAGAACTTTTCTAGACTATTAATTAAAAATCCTCTTATACAAATTGGTTGTCATGAATATTTCAAATGCAATGCTTTGCTTTCCTTTTTCTCCATTTTTGCACACAGGCAACTGTATTTCCTCCAGCCTTTGTTTCATTCCTAAAATAATTGGCTACTTTCTGAACTCTAATTGCTTCATTTAATTGTCTATGCAAAAAGCTTAGTGACGCTGTGTCTCCAAGCTCTCTCAGCATGTTTAATTCAGGCTTTCTGGTTGCGTGGTTTTCAATTCAAATTTATTTCTAATCACTGTCTTGTGCCTTTCTCATTCCCTGCATGAATCACCTATGCCCTTAAAATGTGTTCCAGCACAAATATTTTTCTAAGTTGTTTTCCCTCTTTGATTTATTGCTTCTTTTCTCTGCCAGTGTTTTGATTGCAGGGGTGTACTGGTAGATTTATAGAAAGTAGTTTACTATATGCTATAAAAACAGGAGTTGTGGGGGTGAGCTGAGGGGTAGGGGGAGGAGTTGTGAGTAAAGGTTCAAGAACTTTTGAAGAATCTTTGTTTTCATAAAAATTGTAGCTGAGGGTTGCTTCATGTGAAGAGAGTATGTTGCAATGGGTGCTGGGAATTGTAGGTTTGGAGACAAGGAAACCCAGCCTGACTCAGCTGCCGGGAAAGCCAGAGGAATTCAGGCTTCTGCATGGGAATTTGCACGGAATAAACTTGGAGGAACTCTTAATCATTAAATAGTCTCATCCACAGAACTATTTCTGCTACTGGTTCATTCCTTTCTTAAAGCAGGCTAAAGTTAAACCAGCAGGTTTGCTCTTGTAAAATATGATGTAACATAAATGATTGAAACACCTGAAGTTGGTCATCCTGATGGAGTTTAAATTCAGTAATTCCTGTGATCTGATCAGTTTTGGAAATTTAAAACTTTTTCATTGTTTTCCAAATGTTCTTGTGTGGATGGCAACTTAGCTTCCCTTTCTTTTAGTTTTTGGAAGAAAAGGGTTGTGCTGTGTTTTGGGCTGGTCACATTATTTACAGCAGCTTTCAAAGCAACCCCCTCTTGTGGCAAAGTGAAGGTTCCTCTGTGCACTCTCGAAGACTCTGAAGAGATTGGTATATAAAAAATAAAAATAAAGGATGTCTTGAATCTTACATCTCTGGAACAATGTAGTAAATGTAATTGCTAAGGAAAGCAGCTTAATATCAACTATCTCTGTCTAATGCTTCAAAAAGTTGTCAAACTGGGATTTTTATTTATTTCAGAGCAAGTTCTTTTGCTGTGGGAAGTTACACAGGCATAAAATTGGACTGTTGTCATTAAAGATATAAAAAACATCCACCTGGGATTTTCTGTGGCAGGTGGTTTATTTACAGGTGAGCCTGGCTTTATAGAACTTCTACATAAAGCAATGATCTTTCAATTAAAAATGCTCATGATTTTTATAATATTTTCTTTTTCATTTCTTAATTGTTTTATTCCTATTGATCCCAGCAGGAGCGTTAACTTCAGAAAATGAGTTGCAGAATTTAATCAGTGAGCACTTCTTACTGTGGTCTAACTGTTAAAAGGGTTGCAACAGCTATTCTGCAAGTGTACACACTGTCTGTGCCAAAGATTTGTCCAAAGAATATATAAAGATTGAATTTATGTAAAAAAGTTAGTGATTTTTGTATGCAAACCTGGTACCAGATTTTATAAACTGCGAGAAAGGTTTAGCATAAAAATTAAAATATAAATATAAAACTTTTCAGTAATGCCAATATGTGAACAATTGAGCTAAATCTTGTCTTTGTTTCCCCACAAGTGGTCTCCCTGAGAGGTGCTTCCTGTCACTTCCAGGCATATTGTCAAATTTTGAAAGAAAAAAATTGCAGAGAAAACATGAATTAAAAGGGTGCAGCACCTGGCAGGTCTCGGATCCACATCCTATATTGTTTAATTTATGTTCTGCTCAGTTTAAGCAGAATTTAGTCACAGCTTCTTGGCTGTAAAGTCCCTAACGTGGGAAAGCCTGGATAGCCTGAATTTCCCCCAAAGCCATTATTGCCATGGCAACCAGAGTGCACGGCAGTCCATGGGCATGTGGCTGCAGCCCTGCTGCCTCCTGGCTATCCCAACCAGCTGAATAATGTTAGGAAGCTGCCGCTAATTGTGAGATTTGCCTCACTCTCCGGTCAGTGACCATGTCAGGAATCCAAGATCTGAGTGCAGGGATGTAAAATGAAATTTCTTGAGGAATTCTCTCCTTTCATTTCTACTGCCCACTAGAACAAGGTGCATGAGAGAACAGGGCTGGACATTAAGAAATTTACTTTTTGTTTCTTCTAACCACCAGTTTAGCACATGGTGCTTCCATTTCTGTATCCAGCTTGAATGGTAAAATTCAAATGTGTTACTGCATGTTTGTGCATGAAGGAGCTAACCCATATGCAGATGAATTAAAATTAATTAGAGCTAAAACCAAGAAAGTGTACATTTCTAGCTAAGGGCTACTTGCAACTAAATAAGTTATTCATTGTGGACCTGCTCATATAATTTTCTGTAAACCATATTCTACTTTTTACAAAAAAAAATTAAATACCAGTTTCATGCTGAAGAACTAATGTCTCCATACAGTATGTGTGAATCTTTAAATCAAAATATCAAATTCTACATCTGGCCTGTGAGTTTTAAGGGATATTAAATGTTGGGCTATATCTTAGAGGACTGTATTTATAAGGCATATCACTCCATGCAGAATTTTTTCCTCTTAATTCCTGGGACTTCATAGTTACCAGCACTCCAGCCCTGACTCACTCTGAGTTTTTATTCGTGCAACTAAATGAGTAAGAACTTAAACCCATTACTTTCATGGTAGACCTGAGCAAGAGGCACCCACTTATCATGGCTTTGATTGTAAGAATAATTCTGTGGTTGGGATCCTCATTTTCCACTCTACATTCAGTATACAAATCAAATGCTGGGGTACAAAGTTGTCCAAGGTCCCAAATAATCCTTGAGCTCCTTGGCTTGTGCTCCCTACTGTGGGTTACTAAAAGCATCTGGAGCATGGCATTAGGTCGATTTTCTCCCTAGCAATGTCTCCTCCTTTAGCTTCATTTAGCTTAAAGTGGGAAAGGATGTGGGAATTCTCATCAGAGAGGTAAATCCTCAGCTCTAGAATTTCCTGATTCTTCAGTATTCATTTCCACTGGATAAGATACTGAGCAGTGTGAAAGGACCAGATCATTTTGCAGCTTGAAAGCCAAAGGCAGATTCCACTTCTGCAAATTAAGGTTGCAGAAGTGTCTAGACCAACAGTCTCACGGAAGATGCCCTTACACAGAGAGCTGATGTACTTAACGAAATTTAATGTCATTTAACACCTGTGAAAATCCAGAGCCTGCTTTCACACATAATGTAATGCCCTTGTTTGTGCATTTGCTAGGTTAGTATTTTTACTGTTTTATAGGGTATTATTGTTAAGGATACTTGAATTTAGGTTGAACTGATTTTTTTAGAGGTGATTGCTTTAATAATGGATGATTCCAACAGGCTTGAGCCATGTCCTCTGCCAGGAGAGGCCTCAGCAGCAAGTCTGATGTCTGTTGCTCAGGTCTGAGTTGTGGGGAGCTCAATTTGTTTTGTGAGGGCTGAGAAGTTCCCACTGCCTAATTCAGAGGAATTGGAGAGGGAATTATGGAGAAATTAGATTCCACTTACTTGTATTTAAATGGTACCTGAAGTGCCCCATAGGCTTGTCCCATTTTCTCCTTTAAAAGGTTACTTTTATCCCTTATCTCCTTCCCACAAACTAATCGCCCAACTCACCATTAAATGCTGAATAATTATAACACACAACCCTGAGGGAGGACAAACACTCGTTTTCTTGGTGGTTTGAAGAGGACTTTGACAGTTCTTGAATCATCCCTAGTTATCCAGACAGCCTGTTCCAGTGGGTTTTAATGCATTCAAATAGGATATGCCAACCTCAGCCAGGGAAAACCAGGCATGGATGGAATTGCCATGGTGCCTGTAAGCAGGTCGGGGAGTATCCTGTTTTTGAAACATTATCATGTCAGATGTTACAGCAGCAGTAGCAGCTTCCTCGTTTGTTTGGTTTTTTTTCCATGCAAAGAGAAGTCATGGGGAGCTGCTGGCCAAAGAGCACTGCCAGCTTCTCTCAGTATTTTGGTACTACAAAGGTGGCATTATTAAAGACGGACAAAAAAAGCCTCTAATCATGCAAACCGAACTGAACCCCAGGAGCTGAAAACCCCTTCCTTTGTGCACTTGGAAACCTTGTTAAGAGCTAACTGGTGTCTATGTATGAAGGCTTTTCTGCAGCACTTTGGCTGCAAACTGAGAGAAGTGTGAGATGCTGTTTCTGTGAGCACTGAAAATTGGGAATCAAGAACCATCCTCCTTGCTGCTAATGGACATCCTGACCTTTCTGCAGAGTGTTGCTGAATTTCGTATCTAAAACTTTAAATGGGCACTCTAGGCTTTGGCTGGCAAAAAATTTGATGATTCTGTTTGCAGCAAAAAATCTGGCACTGCAGAACTTTTCATTGTATGACTTATATTGAATATTCCCCTTATTAACTGAATATCCACAGCCAGGTAGCAGGTAAATGCTGAATATTTATGCAAGGAAACATTACTGTTTGTATATAGCTTAAAGATATATTAAAATTGAACTAGTGCTATGTTATTTTGGTGAAAGGAAACTGTACATTTAATTACAGGAGAGAAATTAAGTGTTGGACATGAACATTATGTGCCTCTCAAATCCTGATATGCTTGTGTATGTGTATATGTACATATCTGTGTGTGTGTACAGTGAGTGTATCCATATGCTTACATAGACACAGACCTTGATATAATCCGGAAAACAAGACTTTCCTGACAGGGCTATTTCTCAATACTTCTTCTCAAACTTATGTTTATCCCTTATAAGCTGAATACTACCTATGTAAAGAAATATATCTCTATGGCAATCTCCTAGTTTTGTTAGAAACAAAGGTGGTATTTCTGGCTCAAAACTAATTCAGAGCCAGCTGCTGCATCTCCAAGATCAGCCAGAGCAGAAGTGATTTTAAGACATTGTTTTATTCTCACAGATTTAAATGCAAGAATTGGCTTAATTCCTAGTTTACATTAACACAGTTCCTGTGATTTTCACCATTTTCCTTCAGTCTAGTATTTTGGGTCAATATAAAACCTGTGATGCTGAAACTGTAGACAGCAAGGAAACTATTTAACAGTGCAGTTTAGAAATTATATACCTGAAAAAGTGAATGGAAAAATCCTTCTCTCGTCTTGCACGCTCTTTATGGTGCCTTTAAATGGTTACAGCAGAAGGCAGGCGAGTCCCTGCCACTTCAGTTTTTGGCTTCACAGGTAAAAAGTACAAAGAAGGAATTAGTGCCAAGTTCCTTGATGGCTTTTGTGGCAAGGGCATCAGTTCACTAGACTGAAACTGCCAAATTAACCTCACCTTGTCCAGACTGAATATTTCACCTTTGGGCATGAAGAAATGTTAGTGATTCCTGGAAGTTTTAGGCATTGTTATTTGAAGTTGGTCAAGAGACAAAGGGAAGGTGTAAGTTTATTTGGATTTGTGAGGGGATCTGACCTGTGTTTGGATTGACTGTGTGTGGCAAGAAAGGAAACAGTGACAGGTGTTCCCATGGCTCTTTGCTCAAAAGCTTAAGTGTGTTGTGGGAGCTCAACTCCCAGGTCCGAGCTAGAACCGTGTTCCTGAGTCAATATTTATGTTTACTCTTTTCGGTGTGAATTACAATGCAAACAGATGGCCTAGTCAAAGGCACTTCAATATGAACTGTGCTCAGGAGAACAGGGAATTTAGCTTTGAAATAAATCATTTGCCCTGTTTGTTATGGCACAGATGAACAATATCAGGTCTGCTGGTTTTTTTATGTTATGAGTTATTCCCTTTTATATCTTACATGTGTTATTTTCATTTAATTTAAGGATTAATTTAAGACAATGACAAGGTTTTTTTCAGCTGTTTTTCACCTTCCTAGAAATAAGGATTTCTTAACCAAGAACAGGGGGAGGACCATCTTTCATACCTTTTTCTCCTAGTTTTTTGAGGTTTTTGTTTGTTTGGGTTGCGGTTTTGTCTTTTTTTCAGAACTACATGGCATGTAATCTTACTTTCAGCGGCTAGATTGTAAATTACTTTTTATTTAGTAACTGTCAGCCTTAATGAATTGTAATTTGACAAAAGCTGTGTAAATACCTCCATACAAAGGAATAAGGCATTCAGGCAAACAGAAAAAGGGGAAAAGAACACTTGAGTGACTAAGAGTATTATCTGGCACAGCACAGGGGCAAATCTTTTTGTTGGTAGCTGAGTCAAAAGACTACATGTGGAGACCTTAATGGCAACTGAGGACAAGCTGCTCCAAGCTTCAGGTGGAGATAAAGACATTCCTGTAGGATGCCTGAACTCGGAGTGACCCAGAGGGATGGGGTCAAGCAGCACAACCTGCATATGAACAGACATATAAAGTCTGACTCCAGTTAAAGTTGGCAATTTGAGCTGTGGTGTTTGTGCTTAGCTTCAGTTTCTAATGTTAGTCCTGCTCAGTAGTAGATACCTGAATCTGGACAGCTCTTGCTATTGGTTTTCTAAAAGAGGATGCAGAGCTTGGCTACTTCAGTTGTATAACTGAGCAATTGCTATTGAAGTTCAGGAGCATTAGGTATTCTCTCTGGAAGATGAAAGCATTGTACATGTTGATTAGTAACATTGACAGAGCAGACTTTACCGAAGTACACTGCCTTTTCAGCAAAGGTATGCTGTGCATGCTGATTGCACTGGATCCCTTAAACTTTTAATTCCATGGGCATTTATCTGTTTTTAAATATTTCACATGCTCTCTGACCATAAGTTTTACAGAGGAGATTTCTGTGTAGAAGGAAGGTAAATTTGGCCAAATTAGTAACAGACACTCTGCCCATGGCAAGCCAAGAAGGGACACGAGGCCTCATTGCGTTTTTATTCATTGTTAAAAAAGATGCTTCAATAAGGACTTAGGCAGCCGTAACACATTAATCTCAAAACCAGGATATCTTAGCAGCACTAAAATTATAATTTCAGGCAGGAACCCTGAAACTGCCTCACTTTAAGGGCAATTTGAGTCCAGCAGTAGGGATAACCCATACACAGTGCAAAGGCAGCTCCCATTCCTGTTGACCTTGGAGAGGGTGCTGCTTGGCATCCTGCCCTCTCTGTGAGGCACTCCAGGATCTCCTCCCGACTCCACATCTCTCCTGGGTCATGCGCTGCATGCCCTGGGTTTATAGATTTGCAGGGAATTTTGCTCTAAGTCTTGGTGTTTCTTCAAAAGCTAAGGATGAGACCACTTGCAGCTCTTACATGTTGACAGGCATGAGGGACCTTTCAGTTGTATAATTATAATATATTTGTTAGTGGTAGTCAGAGCAGTGCAAACTTTGTGGTGTAGCTACAACACTGAAGGGTAAGGACATGTCAATACAGAAGCAAGCGTGGGGAAGGAATTTACTTTAAAATACTTACTGTATTTCCATTATTTTTCTTAATATTTATTTCAAGCTGACTTGAGCACTATTCCCAAAGGTCTTGGTTTTTCCCTCTGGCAAATGCAGAGCTGCTTTTTATAAAGCATTGTCTGTTTTCCCTGAAGGTTTTCTTCTGATTGCTTTTAAATGTCACTCTGCTGCTTAAGGCTCCTGGTAGGTGGTCTGAGCTGAATGTTTACTATCATATGGCTTATACCTCTACTTATTTTCCATGTCACATCATGTAACTTTCTTCTCCAAATGCCAAAGGTGAAATTTAGTTTTAAATGACTTGGTTGCCTAGGCAGAATTGCTATTAATCAGAACAGTAAATATTACTGGGAAATTAACTTTGATAGCAGTTTAACACACTGTATCTATTGGCAGACAATTTCACCTGAGCCTTAGGTTTACCTTGAAATTGGAGATTTTTTTTGTGAAACACATTGTTGCCATTGCAAGTGTATATAGTTTTAAAAATTTTTATCTGCTGCAGTTTGCTTTATGACTTCATTTTGAGGCCATGTTGGTTTTTAGTCACCGTCTCAGCCAATTCATTTCATCAAATTAATATTTTCAGTGAATACTGTGAAGACAGTGGAGAGTTCTAAAGTGGTGAAAATAAACATTTAACTCATACATAAACTGGTGATTCACTGAAAGTGTTATTTACATTTTCACTTGCCTATAAGCTGAAGCTGGTTGCACAGAAAAATCCTTTTGCCTTGTTTGCACACATATGATTTGGGACTAATACCTTCCCAACATTATTATCTTCACAATACAACATGCAACTCAATAACGAAGGCAGTGATTGTTGCATACAATTTTGTGCAAGTCATGAAAGGTATGTTATCACTTGAAATCTAGTCAGTTAAGGATTAAAAATAGGCTTAAGTGCTATTTGAGATCTCTTTATTTTTTAAATGCTTTTATCTACTTCATTACAGTATGAAGGACTAATAATAGAGGATCCTGAGTACATAGAAATCATGGTCCACTTTGCCTAGTGCCTACTCCAAAGCCACTTGAAACAGTAGGAGCCTTTGCATAGCAGATAAAGTGAAAAAAAAACCCTATTTTTTTCCTTCAGACTCCAATTTACAGAAACAGAAGTATTACTTCACATGCAAATCCTTTTTACTGTAGTCAGACTATTTATAAAGTTTATTACATATATTATTAAAACAATAAAATCTCTCAATTTTATTTTTCTCTTACCAGGTCTCAAAACACTCTGAAAGCTGAAGCCTCAATTTTGAAATGATCCGCCTAGAAACCAATTCCTGTTCTCTCTTGGAATCTCATGAAGTAAACAGGTAAAAGGCTCTGTAGAGCTTACTCTGGGATCAACGTGTGTGAGGACAGGAAGAATATATTTTTTGAATAAAATATAACATCATTCTTTTTTCTTGGTATGAAGACAGGCTGAGAGAGTTGGAGGTGTTCATCCTGGAGAAGAGAAGGCTCCATGGAGACCTTAGAGCCCCTTCCAATGCCTAAAGGGCTTTAAGAGAGCTAGAGAGGGACTTTTCAAAAGGGCATGGAATGATAGGACAAAGGGAATGACCTTAAGATGAAGGAGGGTGGGTTTAGATTAGACATAAGAAATAAATTCTTTAAGGGTGGAACAGGTTGCTCAGAGAGGTTGTGGACTCTCCCATCCCTGGAGGCATTTGAGGCCAGGTTGGAATGGGGCTCTGAGCAACCTAGTTGAGTGGAAAGTGTCCCTGCCCATGGGACCTTTAAGGTCCCTTTCAACCCAACCATTCTATACTTCTGTGATTGTCTATCCTGAGATATTGCCATGGCTCTGGAGCTCTGAGGCTCAAGCCTTGCAAATGCAGTAATTTAACTGCAGACCAGTGAAAATTAACACAGCAGACAAACAGTGAGCTGCTAAATCTCCAGCAATAACAACCCTGCTTAATCTTATGGACGCTCGCATCCATTTTTCCTACAAACAAGCTGTGCTGATCTCACACGTACCCAGCATCCAGATTCATCTCACGCTGGGTTAGGCATCCAACCTCGGCTCCCAAGGCAAGAGTCTAGCTGCCCTGGGCTCCCTCTGGAGTCAATGAGAAGAGACAAGCATCTTGAGCAGGTGATTCATGGACCACACCAAAGATCTGAATCACTCCCATGGAGTGGCTCCCTCGCTCCAGTGATTACAGAGGAAACCGAGGGTAAATGGGTTCATGATGTAGGTGGTCAGCCAGGTGGAATGTATCCAAACCGGTTCTAGTTGGGCAGGAGTTGCATTATCATAGCTGGTTCTGAATCCTTGACTCCAGTTTCTTCTTCCAATATTATTCACAACTATGCCACATGAATGTGGCCTTTCCTAAAAATATTTTTTTTTTCAAAATGGATAATATGCAAATCTATTGCCCTGAACTTACAACTGAATGCACTTTTAGGTCAATATCTTTCATGATAGTTATAAACTATTTGAAGATGTGCTGAAATCAGTCTACACTAAGTGAATGTACTACGTTTGTATTAGGTATCATGGGTATATTTCACTTCATATTGAAATAAATGATACTTGGCTTTAGAAATCCTTTCTAGCTCAAGCGGATTTCTGCTGCTGTAAATCCATACAAAAAAGACAAGAGCAGCAATAATTCTAAACTGCAAATTGCACAACTGAAGCTGCAACTAAGCTGAAAACCTTTTCTAGTTCAGCAGGTTTGGACTTGAGTGGGCATATGTGGTTTTGGTTGCAGGAATAGCAGCTGAATTAAAAAAAATATTTATGGTCTTGACATAGGTAGGATTCCCATTAAAATAAATTGTGTAAGTTCATCTGGTCAACTCCAGGTTTGTGTGTGCTTTGTGGAGATTTTTCTTCCAATCAGAGGGAGTAAATCCAACTCAAAAACCCTCTTAAATTTCAGAGCAGCCAATTCTGATTTGATTTACACCTGCCTAAATCCAACACACATCCATGTAGACCCATATACAAATAAAATGTCAATCTTAAGAACTGTGTCAAGGCCCTGTTTCTAGAAGTCACGGCTTCTATTGCCAAAGGGCTGACACTTTTACCAGTGCACTTATGGGCATAACCATTAATTACCTGTGTCCTCTTCTCTATAGGCCACCTTCCAGCCTCTTCCCCTCTCATTCCTTCTCCCTCAGGCAAAGTGTTTCCTCTGTCTAGCAACCTCTGGAGACATTTGTTACAGTAACAGAATGGTCCAGGTCACATATATCTACTGACAAAAGGATAATCAGTGCTGTTGGCAAAAGCCCTTTTCTTTCATCTATTCATTTTGGTATGAAATGTGTTCAGAATGCATTTTGCTGCTAAGTCATTTAGTCATCTGTAAAGGATAAGAAGTAAATAAGGTACCGTCAGCTTGACTCACAGGGGAAAAAAATGCGTAGACACTCTTGGACTATTTTCAGTGGAGGTTTTGTGCTCAAGCAGGGTGGCTTCGAGGCTCACAAAGGAAACCTCAGCACAAATGAAGCATAAAGCACTCAGTGGGCAGAGAAAGCAGTGGGGGAAGCAAACAGAGAAGTGCTTTGCTCCTTCACCTTCTGGTGGACAGCTCTTCCTTGCTGGTGGCAGCAGGTGTTTGTCATCAGAGCTGCCAGACCTCAACATCTCACCCTGCAACACTCTCTGGCAGGAAGAGGTTGCTGTTTTGCTGAGCTTGGATAAACATTAGGATCTAATTTATCATGTGACAGGAAAGGAAAACCTTTCCCTCTTCCCCCATCCCATTTTTAACAGCCTTTGTTTGAATTTCATCAGGTGGTTTTGAGGTGCAAGGAGTGGGGAGATATTTAACCTGGGTCTCTGAACTGATTATTCTGCTGTCAGCTGATGTACGTATGGCTCTTTCTAGACACAACTCCAAGTGTTACATCTCACTGAATGACATGGACAGGGAGCCAGACCTCTCACTGGACTTACAAAAGAGACATCACACTCATTTAATTAAAAAGAACTGAGCTGCTGCTGCTGTTCATGTCATACAGTATATCCTGTATTACATGCCCAGGAGGAAGAAAAAAAGGAAACTCTTTTCCTTGTCCTACAAAGTAAATAGGAATGCTGAGAAATATTTTGGTACTTGCAGAACCTGGGAGTTCTCTTGACTTTATTGTTTCATGTGTATTAAGTGCAGTACAGAGCATTATGCAAAGATCTGATTATTCAGTTTTATTTGTGGCATTCCAAGTCCTGGCCCTACATTGATCCACTCTCAGTTACTGTGGACTGCATACAGGCATAGGAGTGTGCCCAGGTGGCCAAAAAGGCCAACGGCACCTGGCCTGTATCAGGAATAGTGTGGCTAGCAGGACCAGGGAAGTGATTCTTCCCCTGCACTCACCACTGGTGAGGCCGCACCTCGAGTGCTGTGTCCAGTTCTGGGTCCCTCTATTTAGGAAGGATGTTGAGGTGCTGGAGCAGGTCCAGAGAAGGGCAACGAGGCTGGTGAAGGGTCCAGAGCACAAGTCCTACAAGGAGTGGCTGAGGGAGCTGGGGTTGTTTAGCCTGGAGAGGAGGAGGTTCAGGGGAGATCTCATCACTCTCTACAACTCCCTGAAAAGAGGTTGGAGCCTGGTGAGGGTTGGTCTCTTTTCCTAGTCAACCAACAGTAGGACAAGAGGACACAAGCTTCACTGGGGGAGGTTTAGGTTGGACATTAGGAAGAAGTTCTTCACAAAAGGAGTGAGTGGGCATTGGAACAGGCTGCCCAGGGAGGTGGTGGAGTCACCACCCCTGGAGGTGTTTAAGGAAAGACTGGATGTGGCACTCTGTGCCACGATCTGGTTGACAAGGTGGACCCCAGGGGTCTTTTCCAACCCAGTTGATTCTGTGATTCTGAGCGGAGCTGAGGCGATGGGCGCAGGCCAAGGCCGAGAGGGCACACTGAAGCGACGGGAGCGGGTTGGGACAATGAGACCCATCCCCGGCTTCCCCTCAGATCGGGCTGCCCGCGGCGGGAGCCGCAGCCCCGCCTGGCCGGGCCCTGCCGCGACACGCAGGCCCCGCCACGGGCTGCGACTGCGGGGAAACTGGCACACGCCGCGCTGACTCCTCCAGTCTTGCCCTTTTCTCATCCCTCAGCGAACCCGCCTCCCTCCCCGGGCGGGCACCGTGGACGGCGGGACTATCGCTTGTGTGGCAGGAGCGGGGGGCGCGGGCCTCGAACCAGCACGCTGGCGGGGCGGGCGGGGAGGGAGTGAACGGGGCAGGAGCGGGCGCGCCGCGCGGTGCATTGTGGGCGCCGCCGTGATTGCTGCGGAGCCGCGGAGTGCGCTGGGAGCGGCGGGAGGAGGGGGAGGCGGAGGCGGCGCTCGGTCTGGCACTGGCAGCGCTACCGCGGCCATCGGGGCTCCGCGGGCTTGTGCCGCCCCCTCACCCGGTGCGGGAGAGCCCCTCGCCGGCCGCCACGGGCGCAGCGGGCGGAGCCGGGCCCGGGCCGAGGGGACGCTTCCCCGCCGCTCGGTAGGGGCGGGAGGGAGGGAGCGCTCGCCGGGGCCTCCGCGCCGGGCTCGCTGCGGGCTGTGCTGGGGCCTCCGGCGGGGAGCGAGGGAGGAGGGAAATAGGGAGAAGGGAGGAGGGAGGCCCGGCCGGCGCTGCCCGTGGCGGGCGGGGGAGCAGCAGAGCCCCGCCGCCCGCAGCTTTGTTCGCCGGGCCCTCCGACGCTCGTCCCGCTCTTCTGCCCCAGTCCGCGCGCCCTCCCGGTTCCTTTCTTTCCCCTCTGCGGGATATCTCAGTGTGGGAGCGTCGCCTGCGGAACCGACCCGCGGTGCGGGACTAGGAAACAACAGGTCTTCCCCCCACCTCTCCTCGCCTTTTCTCCGAAGTGGCACCGGCGCCTCGCTGTTGGGATTATAAATGTTTGAACTAAGACCCAGGGAACTGGAAGGAGAGCCTCCCGTTGGAATTAACAGGAGAGAAAACAAGGGAGGCTTTTCCAAATCCTCCGCAAGAAAGCCCGTGCTGTTTTTTTCCCGTGCTGTCCGCACGGTGTTTAATAATGCGATTGTGACCTGAGTGGAATTTATGAGCAAAGAACTAATTGAAGCTTCTTGCACCGCTGCATCGGACTACTTTTTTTTTGTTGTTTTCTCAGCACATGATTCCTCCATCCCAGCTGTTGCCGGACCTGTGGGCCAGTAATAGAGGGATGGGAAGCTGAGGCAGTTTATTTTAACATTCTTCTGTTCCGGGGACTTGGCGAGTTGGCTGAAGCTGCTGCTGCTTTTTACTGGATCTGCTCTTTCCTCGGCAGGTTTATTTGTTTTCATGTGCACGGGGTGTTTCGATTAAACAGACATTGGACTGGAGCTGAATGGATGCTTTGCAAGCCGAAAGGTTTTGGGAGGTAGCAGAAAACTGCTAGAACAGAGAAGAACTGGTACTGCAGGAAACCTGGGTCCTGTCTTCCAAGCCTTTTTGTTTTATTGAGCAAGGTAAATAGCGTAGTGGGGAAAATACAGGGCTTATCGTAGTCATGCATGAAAGCGTTACAAAGCATCTCAGACCGTTCCAAGTCTTTCAGGGGATAGAGAGAACTCACAGTAAGACTCAGAATGAGTTTAGTTGTTCTTTAAAATGTTCAGATATGGGTATGAAATATAAGGCTGAGAACAAAGTTCGTGCCACCTGAGAGGTTGAGAGAACTGCTTTTTCTGATGTACCTTATGTTCTTGTAGGTTTGTGATGGTGAGAGAGGCTGTCTGAAGAACTAGAGAAGTCTTAGTGGTTCAGTGAGAGTGTGCAGTAATTATATTAGTGGGTTTTTTTCCATGCTTTTTAAAAACTTGATGCCTTAGCTCTGGTAAGGATCTGTTAGAGTCTCTAAAAAGTCCTCCCACTTTTAACAGTAGTAAGGTGCTTACATTTGCATTGTTTTAACTGTGTTCATTCTCTACCTTTAATTATTTTTGCTTACCTTTCCTTTTGTTATCCACATTGACAGCTGCTACTACTTTGTAATGATTTTTTTTGCTTTTATCTTCCTTCACATATTTTATCTCCTGAATTGGACTATTTGGATTTACCTCTCATTTACATGTATCACTTTCACCGTAAACTTTCTGCAGCCAACAAAAGCTCAAAGTACTGTTTTAGATGTGATCTTTATACGTTTGAAGCATTGGAAGGAACAGATAATGATTCTCAAAATGTGCAGTGTAAGCAGTTACTGGGTTAAGTGTATAATTTTGGGGGGCAAGCTGCATGCCTTATCTTTGTGGTTTTTTTCTTAAAGATCTCGGCAGCAGTTCACTCCTGACAGAAATATAAATCCATTAAAATGAGATCACACTTTGAAACGTGGCTGTAAAAATCTGGTTTTGCAAGAAGTCACAAGATTCTCATTACGAAGTGATGCCTTGATTAAATCGACTGTGTTACCTTTTCTCAGCCTTAATGAAACAGTGGCAAACACTGAGGTGTTGGCAGCCCTTGCTGATTCTATCATGGGGAAAAGCTAAGTGGGTATTATGGGCAGCACTCAAAATGCCTGTTTAGATCTGTTTAACTCGACTTTATGGTCTTTGTCTCGTTTCATTTCAAGATGATGTGTGAGGTGATGCCAACCATCAGTGAGGCCGAGATTCCTGCTGGGGGAAATGGAGGCCACGGTTCAGGTTCCCCATTACAGTCAGATGCTGATTCCCATTTTGAGCAATTAATGGTGTCCATGTTGGAAGAAAGGGATCGCCTCCTGGAAACACTGAGGGAAACTCAGGAGACCCTGGCACTGACCCAGGGCAAGCTGCATGAAGTCGGTCATGAGAGAGATTCCTTGCAAAGACAGCTCAATACTGCACTCCCACAGGTATGGACATCTTGAAAGGAAGGTACCTTTCCATAATTTCTGTATCCTTTGTGGTGTTTTGTTGGCTTTTTATGTGTTTAATTTGCTGAAGAGTCAGGTTGTGTTAGGGGAGGATGAATCTGGCTTAAGACTATCCTGAAGTGTCTGTTGGTGCTTACTCACTTTGAGAAAGGTACAAAAGCAAAGCATGGCAGCTGTTTCCCTCCAGTGTCCTTTCCCAGTTGCTGGAATTTCTTTGGCTTAGGATGAGTATGAAGTTGTATCTACATTGTATCGACATCCTTTTGTTTCACAGAACTTGACGGACTTCCGTCACTATTATTTCTTTAATGCTGTTTCTAACTGTCTGATTAAATCATGTGCTGAAGAATTGATACCTGGTCGAATGAAAGGTGTTCAAGGGGGGTTTGCAATGAGATGGTCTTTAAGGTCCCTTCCAACCCAAACCATTCTGGTATTCTATGAATATTCCATACAGGCCAATCTGACACTATTATGGACTTTTGATTTAAAACTTGAAAAGGTGAAGACTGATATCTTGTGAATACATGCTGAGTTGTCATGGCAATGTAGGAGTCTGAGTGTGTTGTTCAACCCATTTAGTTACTTTTGAAAAGTTTGGATTTGTTTTTTTTTTTTTTTTTTGTCCTGTTAGGAGTTTCTAATTCCTGACTTGGAGGATGCAGTGCACCAGCACGTGGCCCGTGGTGCTAAGTTTGTTATGTTAGGAACATAGTTAGGAAAGGTGATTGGTGCCTACAGAACTTCTTGGGTTTTATCCATTCTGGTTAAAAATAGTACAAACTGAACTTTGAGCATGTTGAGAAGCATTTAGTTGTAGGCAAAGCAGAGCAGAGGCTGCTTTAGGTGTTGGTTAACTGTTGATAGCCTTGTGCTTTCTAGCATGTCCCCAGTGTCACAATGATGTTAATACTTTTACAAATGTTTACATATCCTTAAATATATTGTAGTTGCTGTTTATACCCTTTGAAACAGTAGTTTTAAACTCTTGTGTTTCACTTTCTTATTATAATGTAATCACTGTGTGACTCTTGGTGTCGTAATTGGTCCCGGCAATTACCGAGGGATAGAAACAAAAAAAAGTTATACATGTTAATCTAGTTGTGTTTCAGTGGTGTGATGGAAATCTGAAAGGAGAAGTTTCCAACTTTTGCTGTTGCCTGTGTTAAATCATGTGCTGCAGGCAAAAATCGTTTATTTGGTTTTTTGTTGTAATAACTGTGGCTTCTCTTCAGCCTCTGTGTCAGGTCTGCTGCATTAATGGATGCCATTAACCAGTTGTGTGACCTGGAAACTGTTACACTTGCATTTGTGGCTGAGTAGAATCACCCAAATTCCAAACTGTGCTGTTCCCCTTTTCCGTTCTCAGCTTTCTTTCCTAAATCTAGTAAGCTAGATTTAAACGCCTCTTTCTAAACATTTCTAAAATATTAATAAACAGTTCCCACTTTCAAGAATGTCATAATTGCATGGCTTCCTGTGAAATCTGTAGGAAAAGCAAGTCAGTTCAGAGAGAGAAATTTTATTGCAATTTTATCTAAATACACAGCAGTGTATGGATTTTTGTAGATTGCTGTTAAAAGTACTGTTTTCATACTGTGAAACTGCCACTTTTGTCCTCAGTGGGGCTTGGCTTATTGTGGAAGGTGACAACTGATGGTGCTTTGAAGAGTAAGAAGTATTTTATTATTATTGCTACAATCAGCAGTAACTGCTGTATTTGACAAATTTTTGTTGTTTTGGTAGTCATGTCAGTTACTTCATAGGTGTAAATTTCTGATGAGGTGAAACAATATTTTTTTGAAATGCTAATATGTGTTCACTGTCGAAACTGTGGTGACTAATATTTGAAACTATTCACAGTTTTTTGTTAATTATTTTGAGCTGAGAGGTTTTTTTTTGAAGTACTGCCTCAAATGGCCCATTGTTTAACTGTGAATTTCAAGAAGGGTGGAAGCAGGATAACTTTAAATTTATTGACAGATGTGTTATATTTTTTCAGGAAAAAAGGGATAGTTGTGTACATATTTAATTTTTTTTTAATCATGATAGTTGTTTTCAATTTAGTAGATCTGTGAAGTTCAATTTAAGGAGTTGTACAAAAGACCGGTATAATTGCTAAATCACTGTGTAACCAAAGTGTTATTTCTCCCTCAGACTTGACTTGTAAGAAGTCTTTGTAGTTGATTTTAGAGTGCTTTATCTTAATGAATGTTGAACTGAATTGTTTATATGTTCACTTTTCCTGATTTATGTTTCTAGCTGAATCAACCAGTTTTAGACTGCTCTGATACTGATGAAAAATCCTTGTATAAAATATAAAAAAGGAATGCTGGATTTCTTCTATAGCAAAACTGTTTCTCTGCTTTTAGTATGAACACACTGAATTTCTGATGGAATCCCTGTATCAACTCCTTACATTCACTGAGCTTCTGTGTGTAAGAAAGAGGCTCAGACTGGTGTGTATATAGTGAATTACAAAATGGCAAATTAGTACTTGGGTATTTGCACATCTGGTAGATTATAAAAGCAAATGCAGGGTTTTTTTCTGTAGCAATGATACACATTTTCTGAAGCCTCAGAGGAGCAGACTTTTCTAGCACACTTAGTGTGGTGGGCAGGTAGGGATTTTAGATATCAGTTCTAGTTCACATAAACCTGGGACAGCTATTTAGAGTAAAATGCCTTTTGTTGGGGATGTTTAATTCACTGAGAGAAGAATATTTTAACATGATATAGATGAGCTTAATCTGTTACATTTACGCAAAGTAAAACTACCCTTTTTTTCCTTTTTATGGACAGCCGAAAATGAAATAATCACCACTGCCTTGATAAAATAACTGGATTCTTGGCAATGCTTTTTGTTTTCTGGGAGTTACCTGCTATTACACATTACCCCAGTCCAACTGTACTCTGACCTTGGAAGATGAACTTGAAGAATCAAATTGCTGTGCAAGAACTTAATTTTATTCTTTCCAGAATTTTTCACAGAAAAAACTGAAAATGAGCTTTTTAGTTATAGAGCTTATGGAACTTTAATGTAAACACATTCAGTTATGATTCTAATTATGGTCTTAGTGGATTTAATTATGCCTTTTATGTGCCTTGTAGAGTGTATTCTACAAAATTCAAGGTTTCAAATTTATAAATTAATCTGTGAGACATCCAGGATGCTACTGTATTTAAAAGTTAAATTTTGAACCTAAGGTAGAGAGGTCTAAGTGAGTACCAGTTCTTGCTATCAGGGTGTTGCAGGCCAGGGTTCATTTTGCTGGTGGAATTTCATGTGGATATTTCTGTAAATGAAAACAAGATGCTTGTTTTGGATGAAGGAGACTAGAGTTTAATTTACAGTGACTCTGATGCCTGTCACAAGTAGAAACACAGTAGAATTCACAACAGCTTCATCAGGATGAAAATTTCAATGTGTACGTTAAGAATTTTATAAGCTGATGTACAACTAATATGCTTCTGTAATGCAGCAACACTTAAGATTCATCTTAATCTTGCACCTCTAATATTTTGATCTTAAATTTATCATTTTTATTTCTATGCAAGGCAAGCAAAATAGTTTTTTCTGCATTTGTGATGGTCATGTTCAGTAATGGCTATATAGGAGCAGATGAGAACTTACGGTCAGGTGCTGTGTGTAAGTAAGAGCACTTTAATATGGAGTTAAATGTGGAAAAAAAAGCTGCCTATAATTTTGATTTGGCTTTACCAGGTTGCTCATCAGATCTTAATTTTAAAATGAGTCCACAGCAGGTCATTTTTAGTTGCTTTCTACCCATAGTGAATAGTTTATCACTACTTCACGCTTCAGTTAAAAATAGTGTTAGTTTATATTAATTGTATTAATTAAATTCAGGTATGTCTCTATAGAATGATCTTCCTCAGACCATCTCAGAAATTCTGTTCAATGCCTCACATGTCAGAAATACCAAAACACTTGGTCCAGAGACTGCCCTCGTGTAGTTTTGTAATGATGGACTGAAGGATTTAGTTGCCATTTTAT
The DNA here is from genome assembly GCF_025592945.1 of Manacus candei. Taxonomy (NCBI): domain Eukaryota; kingdom Metazoa; phylum Chordata; class Aves; order Passeriformes; family Pipridae; genus Manacus; species Manacus candei. The sequence continues at coordinate 4,650,929 of NW_026138057.1, forward strand.
TAACAGTGGTACTTGGATTTCCTCCAGGCAAGTTTTAAGTAATGGATGTCGCAGATGTATAAGTGAGGTTTTGAATTGTGCATAATTTGAAGAACGCAGTTGCAGAAAGTGCATTAAGCAAAGGCCTTGCCAAACTCTGCAGAGGCTGAAATTTTCTCAGCATTGGAAGTGCAGCTCCATTTCCAGTATTCACAGATGTTCAACCTTGAGCTGACATGGCTTTTGCTTCTTACTCTGGCAAGAACTGTTGCTGACCTCTAAATACCAGCCATTAATATCAGCAGAGCACTGTGAGTTCAGAAATGGTGGAGATCCAAAGGGATCTCAGATGTGTAACTGTATGTCAGGGCAAATGTATCTTCCACTTCTGTCATCCCCTTCTGACAGCAAAGACATGACTTTGTTGCATTTTCAGACAACTGACATTTTAATCTTGTCTCTGTTGAGTTTCAATTGCTAAACCTTGGTAAATTACTGGATAGATCTGGCTTTGCAGTTTAAGTCAAGATGGAGATAGGAGTTAATATTCAGAATTCTTCACTGACTGTATCAATAAACCTCAGCTTCCCTGACATTTCTTTCTTTGCAGAGTGTGGAAACAGCCAACTTTTGCCTAAAATCTTCAGACTATGAAGTTATCTGAAAGTATACACTTAAATAATGTATAAATTATTTAAACTACACTTAAATAATCTAGTGGAGTACACTGAGGACCAAGTCTCCAGCATTGGTTCTGACTTTTTAGTTTCTCATTTAAATATATTTGGGTTCGTTGTTTGAAACATCTCACCCCTGCCCAGCACACATCTGTTTGCCTATTGTTAGCAACTTTCTGTTTATACTGTGCTTTTAATTTAAGTTTTCTTTGTTATAAATAGACCTTTTAGATAGATTAAACTTGGAATTAATTTTAGGTTGTCTTGTACTTGAGGATGAATTTTAGTGGTGTTATGATGTCCCATTTATCTCTGTAATAAGCAGATTTTATGAAGTCTGAAACTATTGGTTTCATTTTCCTTCATTTATTTGTAGGAAGAATGTTTTGGTGACTACACAAGAAATACTTTTTACTTGTTTTTAATAGTGAATGAGGCCCTGAAAGATGAGCTAGTGGTTATTTTTGCCTATTCCTCAGCTACTATGTACAAATATCTGGCAATGGGTTTATTAATGCTTGGTTTGCTGTAGTCTAACAAAGAGGCTGGATATAAGTTTGGGTTAAAAGAGCTATAATCAAAACAAAGTGTTTTAAAAATATGTTCTATATTTAGAACCAGATGAACTTCACATATATGCTCATCAGTGGTAACTCGTCTGTAGCCTCTAGTACAACAGGGAGTGTGTATTTTGGTATTCTGAGAATTCTTCCTCTGCAACCTTGTATTTTTCTCAGCTCTTTTTAGAAGTGTAACTAAAAACTGCTTTGAAGAAGTCTAGTAGCAAGACTTAAAGATTCTATGTGGCTATATAAAAAAAAGAACACCTTTTGGCATTTTTTCTTACATATGAATTAAGAATACAATTCCCCACCCCCTTACAAATTCTTAGTGTTTTAATGTCCAGTGGCCTGAGACCTTGGTTTGTCCTTTCTGATGTTTATTTAGCAGGGGTGAATGTTAGTTTTACTCACTACAGATTTTGAACTTGGAATCAAGAGGACACATTTGTTTGTGTTTTGATATATAATTAACAAATTATAATTAACAGTGTTGTTAGAGAACTTGATTCTTGGGAGAGAACGTTTTAACTGTCTGATTAGTAACTTTTTCCTCCGCATCTCAAAACTGCATTAATGTACTTCACACTTCAACTTTGGGATTTTTTTTTTTTTTAATTTTTTTTTTTTCCCCAGCTTTAAAGGAATATGACAGAGGTCTTCCTGTAAGCTGCTTTTGGCAATTTACGCAGCTTACGTCACTTTAAGTCTGTAAGGGTGACTGGAATCTGTTGACATATATTAGAAAATGCTTATTGTAATCTCTTGTGTATATGGATCTCAAGCCACAAACACTGAGAAGGGATAAATGTGTGTTGTGTGAGTCAGGTAATCTAGGTGTTCAGAATTTTCTGAGTGGATTTTTTTGGGAGCCTGTCTATGGATTCTCCAAGTGTAAATGTGTGGCAGTTCTTGCCAGGAAAAATATTTTCCCATTCTCCAGGGCTCAGAGAGGAATTATTATTTTGCTGCTGAATGGAGCTGAGTTTTTTGTTCAACTTGACTTTTTCACAGAGGCTCAGGGAAATGCTGTTTCCACATTTTGTGAACTTCAGATGATGGTGTAGTGAGCTGAATACATATCTGTGGGTCACTTGAGGAGATTGCTCTCCTAGTTGGATATTCAGGGTTGGAATACTGTGATGCCAAGTTAAGGTTCATGCTCACTTTCATTCTGATGTGTTGTTTTCCTTTAGTTTCTCTGTAAGTTGTTTGGGAATAGTTGGTTAACTTGGTTTTTTTGCCTATGACCTTTATCTGTTTCAGACTTTACCTTTTGTTTCATGTAAACTCTGCTGAAAATCAACTCCTTTTCTTCTGTTTGGCCTGACAAGGCTCTGTGACCTGTTCCTACTTTTTAAAAAAGAGAAACTTTGTTGCTTAATCTATCTGTTCATTTGCTGTTCCACAGTGGCCTTGAGCTTTGCTCATGTGTTTATGTTCATGTTTTCTACTCAGGGTATGTTTTGTGAGGATAGGAGATAAACAGAAATATAATTTTTGTTAGATGTGAAATATAGGATGACTATTAATGGATATATATGAATAAGAGCAGGCAGCATCTTTTCCTATAGGTCATCTGTCTTCTGGTTATGCTGTCAGAGATATAAATACTCAGAATGAGTATTTTGTTTTAGAAATTCCATGAAGTGCACCAAGATAAGGCAAGTGCACAAGATTGAATGCCGGGTTGGATGGGGCTCTGAACAACCTGGACTAGTGGAAGTGCCATGGGCAGGGGGTGAAATGAGATGGTCTTTAAGGTCCCTTCCAACCCAAACCATTCTGTGATTCCTAAATAAAAAGGTCCTTACACTGCCAGTGTATAATTAGTTATCTTCAGGACAGATTTTAAACAAGGACCATCACTTGTTTCAAGGGCCATGTGGAAAAAAACTTGGAAAATTTGATATATGTATCCTTTGAGCTGTATTAAAGGGTAAAAAGAACTTCCACATAGGAAATAAGCATTTTTTATTTATTGTGATAGGAAAATGGGCAACTCTTCATTTATTTTTCTAATTTAATTTAATTTTATTTATTAATTATTATTTATTAATTTTTTTAGTTTAATTTTTAATTTGTTTTTCTCTCTGGGTATGCTCTGAGCTGTGTTGTGCCTTACTCCTATTGCTAGAACATCATAGAATTTTGTATCTAATTGTATAGAAATATTCTGAAGCACAATGGTTGCTTTTTTTAATCCTACCTCCCACATAAATGCATATAAAATTTGAGGTTTGGCCACCAAAATCCTTGGTGTAAAGGCTAAAACTTCTTTTACGTAGAGAGGGCTCACTGAAGGAGGAACATAAATTGTTAGCTCAATAAGTAGTCACCAGTTTTATTAAGCTGTTTTAATACGATTTCTGAATTTTCAAGTACAGTCATGAAAAGGAGGAGAGATATCTGAAAGCAGAATTTCTTGTTTTATTGTGTGCTTCAAAGAATGCTTGATATGGAAGTTTTCTCTCCGTGCAAAACAAAAGACATTTAAAAAAGGAGAATTGGGGAAAAAGGGAAAGGAATTCTTATCAATGGCAGGGTTTAAATTGTGGATTTGTGAGTTTGAGTTGTGGGGTCTCAATTGTTTTATGTGAACCTGTCACAAACAATTTAGCAATATATACTTTTGCCAATAGAATGTTACAGTCAAAACTCTCGAGTTTTGTTTTTTTTTTTTTCACTCCTGTCCAGAATTGGGAAATCTGCAAGCTAACATACTGGGATTCGTGGGACTCTTTCACCTGTTAATGAACAACACTGGACCTAAATTCTGTTACTGGCTGTGCTTTTCACTGTAATTTGTGCTTGTGGATTGGCTGTTCCCAATGGGAAGCTGAACTCTGGAATTTCATATTTAACATTCTACTGTTCTTCCTTCTACTGGGGATTTAGGACATGGACTACTTTGGAAACCCAGAAGTAAAAAACTTCTGATATAAATCAAAGGTGATTTAAAAATCTAAATGAGATTGTTTTGTTAAGATTTACCCATAGTACTGAAATTTCTTCAGATAATCTTATTATGGATATAAAGGATGACCCTGCACCTGAGAGAGCGACAGGAACAGCAGAGCATGTGTGGAGTGTGATACTGGATGTGTGGGTGAACCTGGTTGGGGTTTCTATATGTTTATGCATGTGGAAGGTAAACTCCTAATTTCACATTATCCCTTAAAAGTTCTCTCTGTTTGCTCTACTACATTTGGATGAATGACTAAAAGTTTGGTTTAGATAATTTCAGGGATGCCTTGGGATACGATTGTGAATTTTTTTTTTTTTATTCCTGAGTAATATATTTTTCATACAGTATTATCACCTTTTTGTACTTCACAGGGAAGGGCTTGGAAGGTCATAACATTCTTTTAGCTTTATGTTGCAGGTGCCTCTAGTAATTTATTTCTTTTAGAACACACAGTTCTTGAGTTTTCAGAATGGTCTTTGGAGACCATAATCTTCCAAAAGCTGAGTCTTTGTTTCAAGAAATCTGGAATTGCTTTATTTAATGTAAAGTGGAAATGGAGCAACTTTTTAGGATTTTAGCTCTCACTGCTTGTCCATGCAGGAAAGAAACTGTCCTTTTTCCCTCCTGGGGTCTCATTTATGCACCTCCTTTATGTTGCTCACCAATCCATCTTTCACTTCAGCATTTCTTACTGGTAACACCATATTAACAGATTGTCCTTGTCTTTTATTAATTAATTAATTTATTTATTATGTCTTCTCTGCATTTTAGTGTTACTCATCTCCTTGGTTTTCTTCTAGGATGGCACATGTTTTCTGGGACCAAGTACTTATCAAGTCTGGCACTGTCCATTATGGAGATCTTCTGTGGCAGACAAAAAATTACTTTGAACTTTAAAAAAAGCTTCAAATTCCCCTATAAACCAGCTCTTTTATGCTTAATCTATGTTGCTGAATTAAGTTTTTATGTTTTTTTTCTGTGTTTAAATACCAGACTTGTCTGTTGTAAGACTTGAGAGTGTGCTCTCTTTGCGTGGACTTTGGAGTTGCCTTTATTTGTGAAAATTGAGCAACTTTTCCATGGAATGATCCAGTAGCATTTTTCAGAATATCACAGATTTGGATATCTTTAGGTTCAGTACATCCACTTAGCGTGTAAACTGGGGTGATAGGGTACAGAGAAACAGACAAATCAAATGTAAAGAGCTGTAAGTTGAATTTCCTGCTGAAGGCACATATCTGTCTTCATTGGGTATGACTTGCTTAAACAAGTTTGAAAATAGGAGACTGAAATGTTCATCACTTGGCAAAAAAAAAATAAAAATATATATATAATAGGAGCGCACTGAAGGGGAAGTACATGTTGGTGCTTGTTTAATGAGGGTGGCTTGGCCAGCCTTATTCAGATATTCCCAAGCATTCCCTTTTAACAGATTGTGAAAAATGTACTTTTCAGCTACTGGCCACAGAACTAAATTTGAAACTGGAGGCTGAGATGAATGATTAGAATAGGGCAGAGCAGGGCCTCACAGCTGCTGCTCACAGCTTTTGCAAGCAGGAGTATCTTGTCACTGAAATAATCTGCATGGTGGGTCTTGTCCCGGGTCTGTTTGTTAAAAATAGTAGAGTATTAGTCATGTAAGGGTTAGTTTTTAAACACACTGGAATGCAATGTGTAGGATTAAATAGTTTTAAATTAATAAAAGTCATAGGAGTTTAATATTTAATGCCAGCTGAGCCAGACTTGTGCTGTTTCTTGTGAGTGCAGTATGTTTAGTGTTGAAGTACAGAAAACTGCATATATTTTTTCTTGCCCTAGTGAACTCACAGTTCATTGTTGTTTACAATCTTGCTATAGCTTTTGCAGTAGCTCCTCAGTTCCCAAAATGGAGAGTCCCAGAAAAGTTACTGGCCTTGTTAAATTTTCCCAGCATATCTTGCAGTTGTTTTCCAGTTTGGCATCTCTGAGGAGCATTGCAGGCTGTGAAATTCTGTGAAATCCCAGGAAATCTTGACCAACTTTGTATGGAGAGGAAAAACTTCAATGAAGTCTCTCTGATATATTAAAGATGGAGACTGGTTTTGTCCCACACCTTGTCAAACTGGTAGTGCAAGATTCTTCCTCTTTAATGAAGTACAAGTGTATTCTCCTTTTACCATGGTGGGTATGGGTGTGGGGAGGTTTCTTCACTGCCATAGACTCCAAAAATGGAGATGCCTAAAGCTACAACTAAGAAGTTGTGCTGCTACTTACTTGTATTAGTTATTAATCCAAATAGACCAGGCTAGAGCTTCAGGAATGTGGTAATTCCTTTTGGGAAACCCTTAGAATTCATAGATTCAGAGTGTCACTGGGAGACATTTGTTTTTCTAACACCTCCCAAGTATTGCAAACTTATTTCTTGGTAAATTAAGGTGTTGTTCTGGAATATTGGTAGTTGGACTCCTACAGTATTGGGAAGGATTACTCTGTTATTGACCAGTCTCAACAGCTCCAGTTCTGCACAAAGTATCCATACACATCCCAAGTTGAACAGCCTGTTTTTCCATGATGACTAAAGTTTTCCTGATGCATATTTTAGCTGATCTTGGGACATTTATCCAAGTCAAACAAGCTTGGTATGGTTCTGAATACTTTTGTGCCTTATCTGCCGTTCCAGGGGGTGTATTCCTATACATCCTAGAGCAGCTAAGGTGGAACTCTGTGTAGCCACCGCAGTGAAGTGATTCTGGTCATGGGTTGGAAGGTTTTCTTCTGCCATTGCATGTGAATAAATGCCAATTTCATGCAAGTCTGAAGTGCTTCTGTATTTCCCTGCTTGCTGGAAGGCAGCTGTTACTTTACAAGTGTTGTAATGGTTCAACTTTTGGACTTCCCTACTCAGAGGATCCATGGTGTTGCCTGAGTAGGGGCAACATTTTATAAGTATTTTACAAGCACAAGTGAAGAAAATAACTTGAAACCAGTATTTCCAGTTAGTGTTCAGTATGTTCATTTCTTGGTAACCTTCTGTGCATTCTGTTAACTTGGGGGGTTGAGTTCACAACTCATTTGAGTATTTGGAGAAAGCCTTGGGGGAAAAAAACCAGGTACTTTGGTAGAGTTTTTCACTCGTTGATTTGTTGCACATCTGTAGCTTTAAAAATGGTTTAAAAGGCTGTGGTAAAAATGGGTTGTATCTGCTCTGGGTTAACTGAAAATATACCCTGTGTGATCTACCATACTTTGAGCAAGCTGTGTTGATTTGCTAAGGCTGGCGAAAAGATTAACAAACTATCTGGAGAAATTATGGATTCTGGAATGTTTTGATGATCCCAAGGCTGGCTGCTCTACAGAAGAGGCAACTTTTAAGAGGAGTAACTGGATGAAGTTTTCTGACTCGTTTAAACTGCATGTTCTCTTTCCTTAATTTCACAGACCTAGGAAGAAGTTGTAGGATGCAACTGTGGCTTAGTTTTGACTTCTAGCACATTACCAGCAAACATTCTTGTTTGCTAGCAAGTCCAGAGATCTAGACTTAGATTTAGAGTCTACAGTTCATGTATGACTTGTATTCACTGTGGAGGACAGAGATCTGGCTGATGGTGGAGCTTGGAAGACACTCGGAGAACGTCTTGTGTCCCTTGCAGTGCCAAGTACAGTGTGGGATTGGGACTCCAGCAATGCACAAAAATCTGGTTTTGCATGACGCTTTCCCCCTGCTCTTGTGTACGTAACAGCCCTGTTCTGCTAGGCTTAGAGCAAAAGAAATGCTAGAGTTCAGGCAGCAATGGTTCTGCCAGCCTGGGTGGCATTAACTACAGGCTATAGTTAATGATTTGAGTGTAGGTGGCTCCTGTTTGCCTGTCTTCGACCTGTGCTTTGCTCTGTGTTACAGGGGTTTGCAGGCTCACTTTCCAGAATGTTCTGTTGAGTGCATAAAGTGTGAGCATTGATTAATGTGGTGGAAGGAGAACCTCTGATCCTTTGAGGAGTGAGAGGCTGGATCCAGCCATGTTTGGATTCTGGTACTTTTACCCATCCACATTCCAAATAGGACACGTCTCTCCAAAATGTGTTAGATCTGGGAAGGGGAGCTACAGGAGGGAGAACATGGAACTGATGTGTTTCTACCTCCCTTTTCCTGTTGCTCCTGCATTCCTTTTGCAAAGCTGCCAAATACCACCTTTCTTCATGTAGTGCTTTGTAGTCCAGGCTCAGTGAACGCTCTGCATAAATTTAAGCAGGATGGTAACTGGAAACCCAGTCATTACCATGGAGACTTGGTCTTGCTATAAGCTTTCCCATTTTGCTCCTGGGCATATGTTTGGTACCTGCTGACTGTGAGTTTGGAGTTCTTTTTGGCTCTTTGCTTGTGAAAGACCAGGCTGTGGATTCTCCTTTCAGCTCCAAAGAGAGCTGGGAACAAGGAGAGTTTCATTCCAGAGCAATAACATTATGCAACTTTAAACACGTTAAAACTTAATTGCCTGTTTAGGATTGAGCAGTGTTAATGACCAAGCCTGGATGGGTCAATCCAGGAAGGAAACTTGAATATTGTACTAAAAAAGAGGGCTGGGATGATCAGATGGGTCAATCCAGGAGGAAAACTTGAGTATTGTACTAAAAAAGAAGGCTAGGACGATCAGAAGTTCCTCAGGTTTAGTATTTAGTCAGCTGGCAGCAATATTCACTTGAGTGTTCTCATGCAGTTTTTGATAGAGGAAAAAAAAAAGGTATGTTTTTGAAGTCAAGGAAAATACAGACTTCTGAGAGTTAACCAAAGGTGGTATTAAACATTTTAAATATCTCAATGCCACTAGTTGGGATGGGAGAGTTTTTTTTAAGAGTAAAAAAATCTGCACCTGGGTTTTGGTAGTTGTCTTTTGAGTTATAAAACATCTTATGCATACACAGAAATACGAAAGGAGGTCAATACACTAATTATATAATGAGCTCCAGTATATTCTCACTCAGCTCTAGTTGAAAAAACAGCTACTTTAAGCATGAAAAGCCTTTCAGTGTTCTGAAATGCAAGAATTTGACATATCCATATTTTAATTATTCTCTTACACTTCCTTTTAAGTTGTTGGGGTTTTTGAGAACAAAATATAGACTTATTTCATAGAACTGTTTCTCTTATTGCTTGAAATAAGTTTTATGATTCCAGGTTAGTAAATCCAGGCTGCTTGATACTTACTGGAAATTAATTTCATGAGGTGAAAAGCAAAATATTTTTCTTTGCACACTCCAGGCTGATTTTTCTCTTTCCCATTAGCACATGCCAGAGATATGGAAAGGTTGAAAGCAATCTGTTTTATTACGTGGAACAGGCCAAGCATAATGTGTATTGGTGGTTTGTTTTTTCTGGATTTGTTGCTGTTAAAGTGTGTGTAACTGTGTTTTCTTCGAGGGCTGGATTTAATGATGAAAACATAATTTCTTTTCAGTTTTAATTCTCAATACCCTTGAAGTATTTCATTGTTTTGATTCTTAGCCTAAAAAACCCAAACCAAAACTGGTTGAACCTAAATTTGCTTGTTAGGAACTTTCAGATACATTGGGGATCTTGGTCCCTGTGTGCTCCCTAAAACCCTTGAAGTGAAGTGACTGTGAAATACCCTGTTAAGCTTAAATATTTAAATTTTCTTTGATTGTTTTCCTTAAGAGTGTATATTTGTCATTTCCATGCATGCATCATTTGGAATAATTGTGGCTTATATATGGTGTAAACATCATGCTGGAAACTTATCGCAGATCCCACTGGTTTCCATCCCTGATGTCCTGCACTTTCCCCACTTGTTCTTATTGTGCTCCTTTCAGCTGCTCAGCTTTGTGAGTGAGTTGTTTGACATTCAGGCTACAAACCAGAATGACAGTAAAACAAAATATTACTTGGAGATTAAAGAGATAAATTCCACTCATATATTTCTCTCAGAGATGTTCCTAAATATGCAACAGTTGCAACTTTATGTTTCTGTTGCCTGAAGTTACTACTTTAAAAGTAGTATTTTAACAGTGGTATTTTACAGTACTTTAATAGTAGTATGTTCTTTGATGAACTGAAAATGTTTGGGGTTTTCTTTACATATCTTTCCATCCTTTATATGTTTTTTGGCCGTGTTGTTGCCTTTAATCTGTGATTCCTTATGCACTCACAGGTGTTGCATTTCTTGTGGAATAAGGTTTTTTTTCTTGATCAAATTCCAAGAAAATTTACAGTTTGTTGTCTGTAGAGGATCCCTAATACACAGCTTATATTAACAGACGTCCAGGGATTACCTGTGTTCCTTTCAAGTTTTTCCCCCTAGGTTAAATATAGTCTTCCTGTCATCTAGCATTTATTGGTTTGTCATGTACTATCTGTGGAGCCTATAAATTATGTTCGTAATAACCATGAAGAAAACCTGTTCCCTGAAAGCTGTTAATGTTCCTGGACTGGGATCTTGGAAGTACCCAAGTGTCTGTCAGCTCAGACATCAGAAATGTGCAGGCTTTACAGCCAGGTACCAGTTGATCCAATTTTTGAAAGGATGTTTATATTGTGACCTCAAAAATATTAAAGGTTGGAGGTCAGTTCTGAAGGTTGGTGGAGAAGAAGTGTTCTTGCTTTAAAAAATCATAGAGTTTGTGAACAAAAAAACCCCTGAAGATGTATTGCTGAACAGGAACAAATTTACTTGCTCGATGTAGCTTTTTGTTGAGAGTATTTATTTCTGGCAGCAAGAGAGATGTATTTGGAATGATGCAGTTGGGTCAGAAATTGACTTTCTCCAGTAAACATTTCAGTTTAGTGTAGCATATGGGTGTTTGCCAGAATGTTCTGATCAACAGGGAATATTTCCTTGGAAAATTTAGCACTCTCTTCTGTGTGTGCTCTGAAAGTGCTTGTTGTGAGTGCCATTCTAGTCAACTTGTTATTTTGAGCAGAACTGATGATCTCAATCTTCTTAATTACTGAAAAATAATCAGCTTTTAGGATAAGTAGGAAAGTTTCTCAGGATTTTCCCTTTTTCCTTTAATTCTTTCTGTACATTCATCTAATGCCGAAGAAGAAATTATGAGACAACTCAGAATTTTTGGAGATTATAAAGTTGCAGATAGTTTCTCTCCTGAGCTGCTTGGGGAAATCACAAATTGTCTACCAGTGGAGGTAGGTATTAAAACTAGAAAGGACATATCTTTTGGCAGTGTCAGCTGAAACTAAGGACATTCAAATGTTCTTTATTAGGCAGCTCACGGGACTCAAAGCAACGGTATTTTGTCAAAACACCCAGCAGTGGAGGTTATTGTGCAATGCCAGAAGTTCATGCCAATGTGTTTATGCAGCAGCAATATAAATTCCTGGGTGCTCTATTGTTTCGGGTCATCTGACAAGGGTGATGGTTCGTGTCAGAATTGATGTATTTGTGCTACAGTTTATATTTGCACACAAGTATGCAGTGGGATAGAACTCTCTTTGCTACAACCATTTGAGGAGTGAATAGACTTCCTTTCAAGTACACAGCTGGTGAAGCTCACACAGAGTCCTGGAAAGTCTCACAGGTGGGATGTTGAAGGTATAGGAAAAGTTTGGATGTCAAGGAACAGCTTGTAGTAGAGGCAATTTTTCTGTCAGCTCCAGTGAAGCCTGAAGTAGATTTTTCTTGATTTACTTGCACCCAGGACCCTTTTGTAGTTGTGTGTATAAAAGTTCCAGTAACTGGATTTACTTTTAATTTTTTTCCTAAGTGTATTTCCAGGCCATTTTGAAATTAATAGACCTTTCTTTCTTTTTTTTTTTTTAAGAATACAAATAAAATATTGCAGTGAAATATTTATGTGTGTAATTATGAAGTGTGGTAGAGAAGTAATTTTTTTAGCAGTTGAAAAAAGAAAATAAATTTAGACTTTTTGCAGTTATTTGCTGATTAACCAGGAGACTATACTGAAACTTTCCTCCAATAAGCAGGTTTTTATTTAGGAAGAGGGATTATAGGGGTGGATTCTGCATCTGTGACGGTGGGATTACTGTCTTTACCACTTTTAAAAGCCTCATACATGACTAATTCCAAAGGAGTTCACTGTAAGTATGTAATGCGCAACAGACTTTTTGTCTCTTCAGTCACATGTGTATTTTAGAATAAAGTTTTCCCAATGAATCTTGGAAATGGCAGTGTCCTTGGACTGTGTCTGGCTGTTTTAGCTGCAAGTTAAAATTTACAGAGTGTAGTGTAATTGGTTGATGTGGCCTTTTGTTTTTAAGCATGTGCCTCCTGCCACTTTGAATTTTGCTACAAAACAGCTCCATCTGAAGCTTTCACTTGACATGCCGCTACTATCTGTTAAACAGTATATTTTGCAGAGTTTGAAAAAATTAGAGAAACAGTGTTTGTGCACATGGTATGTCTCCGTTTAGGTGGTCATTTGTGGTGTTCACCTTGTTTTGATCATCACCAGTTCAGCTGTACCAATCCATTGTTTATTAAATAAGTGTCTTGTTTGTTAGACACGTCACTTGTTTATTAGTGTTTTCCTTATTTTACAACAAAAAAGAGTATTATTTACTAGTATTTCAATGTTTTCTTATCTAAGTGCTTCTTAAGTGTTCACTGGCCATTGGAGTGACAGATGCATATCTATTTTCACATCCTAAGTTGTGTTGGTAGCACATGAAGTTTTTTTCCCATTTCCTACAAGCTTTTTTCTACAACATGGACTTGTCCACATTCACACCTTTACTTTTTGCATGAATTCTAATTGCCAACGTGGTTCAGATTACAACTTAAATTATGCCAGAGTAGGTAGGTAGATAAGGTTATGCTCTGTATTTGCTTCTAAATGTGGTGTATAGTTGTACCTTTTATTCTATTCAGGGTGTGCTCTGTGAGATGATAAAACATTTAAATGCCTTTTATGTTGAATATTTTTAGTGAGGCTGTTGATAGAGAGCAGAAGTGGTGTAGGAAGGAGTGGCTCTTTCAGATACTGCTATAATCATTTCCTGACAGAAACCCAAAACTGTAGAAAGGTACTCTTTAATGTTGACTACTCTGTATTCACTGTAGTAATAAACATGCAGTAACTGTTTGAGTTACCTCAGTTCCTGTTCCCTGATGACACTTCACTCTGTATTATTTCACTTTGGTTGAGCTTTGTTTGGTGAGATCTTTACTGAATTTGAAGGGTGAGCCTTGTGAGGGCTTTGAACCCAAGGGCTCGGCTTTGAGAAAATTCTGATTCTAATCCTCTGAGATTTCCAGCAGGACTGTAGGGAAAGCACTGCTTCAGTTCTGTTTTGTGAGACTTCAAAGAAGGCATAAATGAAATTCCAGTATGTAGCTGTATTCTGGTAGATGGCAGGGTTATGCATTGTCTCTCACAATTACATCCCGACTTGAAGTTTATCATGTTTTCTGATTTCTTTATTTTACTGGGCTCTGTTTTATTGTGTCTCCCTTAGCAGTTGTTAAAAAAAACCCACACAAAAGAAACAGCTCTTTAAATCCATAATAAAATGCATTACAAATGTGTTTTTCCCTTTGCTTACCAGGGAAACCACCTTTGTTACAAGCCTTCCTAAATCTTTGTTCCCAAAGCCTAACCATGATGAAACCAGGGAAACCCCAACTCAGACAATTGCCTTGAGAGACAAATGAGTTTTCAAAAGTACTGGTCAAACATCTTTTGTCTTCACAGGTTTTTTTTTTGTCTTTACAGTTGGTAACATAAGGTTTTAAGTGTTTGAACCTAAGCACGACTGTAAATTGTATTGACTTTAGTCATCTGAATGCTTCAAGAAATTGTCAGGTGTTCACATGAATCCACTCTCACTGTATCCTGATATTTCTGTCTGGTTTATTCCAGGAATTTGCAGCACTTACAAAAGAGCTCAATGTATGCAGGGAGCAGCTGCTGGAAAGGGAAGAAGAAATCGCTGAACTGAAAGCAGAAAGAAATAATACCAGGGTTAGTTCCTTGTCTTCTCCAAGCTCACCATTGTTAAGGAATGGAGGAAAACACTAAATGTTGAATTTGAAAAGCTAGAAGTGTTTCTTTCCCCAATATTTGCACATGAATCCCCGTGGAAGTGCAAATGTATGTTGATTAAGAAAGTTTGGAAGCTTATATGCACAGCTCCAGATGCTGCTGTGCGGAATCAGGAAAAGCTTGTAAGACTGCACTGTGTCTGCCATTCAGCTTTCTGGTTGTGAAAGTTTTGTAATCACACAGCTCCTGGGATCAGAGGAGCAGAGTGAGTGGGTTGTAGGGATCTGTTTGAGCAGCTTACGCTGCTAATGCAGGTCAAATGTTAAAAACAGGTCCTTACTCTTGATACAACGTTCTTTGTCTCTGAGATTTGAAGTTTAGAGCTCAAAACTTAATGTTCTAGGAGGCAAAGTTTTCTGCAGCTTTTCAGAACAGGAATAAACATTGTTCCTTTTTCTTGCTTTAGCTGTTACTGGAACATCTGGAGTGTCTTGTCTCCAGGCATGAGCGATCTCTGAGAATGACTGTGGTGAAGAGGCAAGCTCAGTCTCCAGCAGGAGTTTCTAGTGAAGTGGAAGTTCTCAAAGCACTAAAATCTTTATTTGAGCACCATAAAGCCCTTGATGAAAAGGTAATGAAATATTGTGCTTCATCCTGTCCCCTCTTTTGTGTGGGCCATTTTGTGCTAAAGCTGTAGAAATCTCTGAACTGTAACTACATCCAGTACCTGCTCTCCTAAATTAATGTGGAAATAAATCAAGGTGCTGTGGTTGATTCTAGTATTTCATTATCTCTGTTAATGTAAACTCAGCATGGTTCAGTGGCAATATATTTGCTGTAGGATTGCATACAGTTGCTTAGCTCTACAATATCAGAATTTAGTCTTTTGATTATGTAATACAAGGAAGAGAGAACAGGAAGAGAGGAGTCTGCTTACACTGTGATATGAAGCTGAATTAAAGGAACCCCTCCCTTCAGCTGTGCTTGATATTGGCAGCAGGATATGCAAGTCTTAAAGTTCACTGTGAGTTTTGTTGCCAACTCACAGTTTACCTGACTTTTGTGACCCTTGGATATAAAATCTGGCAAATTACTTTAGGCAGAATTCTTCTTTTTAAGCAGAAATAAGCAAAAGCCTACACACTCTGTGCCTTGCAAAAGAACAAGCAAATTCTGGGCATGTTTAATTCTTGCCTAAATTTACAGGTCATCTTGAAATACTATTTGCTTGTGACAAAAAAGGAAAAACTAGATTTTTAAGATACACATTATTTGGCTATTTTTTTGTGTTGTAATTAGTACTGACTGCAGATTAGGCAGGTGTAATGGAAATAGTGTCATTTATTATCTGAAAGGGCATGACAGTAAATGAAATTGATTTCTTTCTGATTTGAATGATTTCAAATAATTTGAAATTATCTTTTTAGGTAAGGGAGAGGTTACGAGTAGCACTTGAAAGATGTAGTTTATTGGAAGAAGAACTAGGTACTACACATAAAGAGGTAGGTTTCTGTCTTAAAAGTTAAGTCTTCATATGTGCATTGTGGGCAGTTTAGTCAATATTAATAAAATACATAGTAGTTTATTAAGTTTCACTTTTGCTTCTTGCTATTGGTTTTTTGCCAAATGGAACAACAATTAATTTTTAACTCAGTTGCTTTGAAAGAGCAGGAGGGGAAAAAAACAAACCTCAACCCTCTGACACCTCCTGCCCCCCCCAAAAAAAACCAAAAAGCCCCCAAAGAAAACAAAATAAAAGAAAGGAAAGAGTTCATATGGGTTTAAAATAAGAATTTTTGGGTTGCAGTGGCCTAAGTTGGGTGCCTGTGCTGTTTTATTAATAAATACTTCGCAGTAGAATAAGTAATTGTTATTTTACTCCTTTGTTTTTTCAGCTGTTCCTTATATTATTAGTGAGAAAGAAATTGACTTGAAACATGTGTGTGTAAACTTTTCTTTTAGTTAATGATTCTGAAAGAGCAAAATAATCAGAAGAAAACACTTCCAGACGGGATGCTGGATATAAATCATGAACAAGAAAATACACCGACTACAAATGGGAAGGTACAGCTATTTACTTGATATCTGACTTTTAATCATTACCTGTAACATTTTAATTTTAAACTATAATAAGATATTTTTGCATGATCATCTAATTAAAAAGTCTTAGCTACCACATTTTCAATTTTTGCAGTCTATCCAATAATAAAATTATCCTTGTGGAGGGGTGTTTACAGGTGAGTAACAGTTTGTTTTTCAATCTTATTTGCAACATGCCAAATACAGTTGGTTTTTTTTCCTGTTTAATAGAGATCCTCTGATGGTTCTTTATGCCATGATGAAAACCTTGCTAAAGTGATTGAACTCCAAGACATTATAGATAAGCAAAACAAAGAGCAGACACAAATGAAAGAACGTCTCACTGCTCTGTCCAGCAGAGTGGCAGAGTTGGAAGAAGATCTTGACACAGCCAGAAAAGACTTGATAAAGTCTGAAGAAATGAATACAAAGTTACAGAGAGATGTACGAGAGGTGAGGAGGGAGCTGACAGAATCTGGGGAGTCCCAAATGCAACTGCTTTATCAAATTTTAGTCTTATTGGTGCTCAGTTGAACCTTTATGCTTTTGAATGTCTTTGTATTGATAGATGAGAAGAAAATAGTTCAGGGCATGATCTCTTTAATATAAAAGACCAGTTGCTTAAGACAATTCATCTTCATGCTAAATCTATGACTTAGATATTTCATTAATATATTGGAGATTTAACATTGCAAGCTTTACCATGTTCTTGAAAAGATACTTGATCTTGTCATAAAAGCTAAGCTTATTCATAAAGTTTAAATTTTTTAAAGATGTACATAGAGGAAGAATCACTTTAATTTCAGTGCTGTCATTGACAGTTCCTGATCAGTCACTAATCTCTGAGGTCCCGTTTATTGCAGTGTACTGTAATTAAGTAGAAGTTAAATAGGGTGCTTAGTTAAGTCCAAGAGCATTCTCTGACCATTCCCAGCACATCAAGATTTGCTATGTTTGTACCATTGAAAAAGTAAGTAGCAGATCTGTGGCATAAGATAATAAAGATAAGTCTTTTTTAATCATTCACCGTTTTAAAAAAGTAATTGAACTTGTAAGCCTAAGTGAGGCTCTTCTTTCCACTTCTTTTTATACAGAGAAAAATAACAGAAATGTCAGATTTTTTAGTTTTTATTATTTCTAGGGTTTGCCCCCCAGTTTGATCACAAAATAATTCTCTCTCATATTCTGAATTCTGCTTTGTATCTTGCACAGACTATGGCCCAAAAGGAAGACATGGAAGAGAGAATTACAACTCTTGAGAAACGCTACCTCGCTGCGCAACGTGAAGCTACATCTGTGCACGACCTCAATGATAAACTTGAAAATGAAATTGCCACTAAAGACTCCATGCACAGACAGGTTGGGATTGGAAATAAGATAAAGTGCATTTTGCTCGGCATAAAACTGATGGAAATAATTCATGTTCATGCTCTACTGAAGCACTTTGCTTTTAGGGAGATAAATGTCATTTGTAATGGGCTGTTGGTAGTGACTGTTTTTTAGTAATTGGAGTTGTACATTGCAGAGTTTTACCCTGGGAATGAAGATGACACAGTTTTACTGGGAAGGGGAAATGATTTAGAGAATTTCAGTGCACTTCATCATGGCTTTTGTCCCTATTAGTTGTGGATTTTTAAGTTGTTATATGTATATCCAAACATCTTTAGGTTTGTGTGTAAGAATGACTCATTCTAAGCTGAAACCTTTTAAAACTTGTATAGTGTGTAGTGATTTTTACAGGCTGTAACAGAAGTGAGTGTTGCTTTACTGGGAGTGGAAATTTGACATATGCTTGACAGGAAAGTCCAGCTTTATAAACCAGAAATGGTTGTTTAGCCAATCGCTTTCTAATTAGAGGCAGGCAACTTTTTGTCAACAAGAGAAGTTCCTTTTGGTATAATTCATAAAAGTAGTTGTACACACTTGAAAAAAAAATTAAATTTTGCAGTAATATGCATAGTGTTATTTAAAATATGGAGGAATTTGTCCCTTGCCTTAGCACAACCTTGATGTAGAAGATTCACAGCTTGTTCTTTGCTGCTTTGAAAATTAATTACCATTTTTAACCCTAAGCATTTTTGATTGTGATCCTGTGCAGAGTGAAGATAAGAACAGGCAATTACAGGAACGACTGGAACTGGCTGAGCAAAAGTTGCAGCAGACCCTGAGAAAGGCTGAGACTTTGCCAGAGGTGGAAGCTGAGCTGGCCCAGAGAGTTGCAGCACTTACAAAGGTGAGGCCCCCTGGACGGTGTCCTCCAGACTCTGTTCTCCATTGATTCCACTGCATGAAATCTGGTGTTAGTGTTGGCTTTGTTACATTCTGGTTTTCCCACAAATAATTCAGAAAATATTTATCCCTGTTCTCTCTACTTTTCCCGTTCACCTCTCTGAAGACACTCTTCTTGATTTTTATTTTTATTTTAAATTTTTTTTTAAAAATCTCTGCTCTTTGGAACTTGAGCAGGTTTTCTGTTAATGATGTTACATTATGAAAATGTCTCTCTGAATTATTACTTTGGTGCTCTTTATTAAAATCAATTCAATGTTAGGCATAAAATCCTTCTAAACGTGAACTATTTCTGAAGGGGAAACCCAAAATCCTTTCACTGATAACCAAGTGAAGAGTATGGGGAGCAAGAGAAGTAATGATACTAATAAATATCAAGGTTTTTAGAGGGCCGCAAATGAGCTAATGAAGTGTGAAGAATTATATTTAGTAACTGCAAGTGAGCCTATTCAAGTGTGTGTGCGCGCTTTCTTTGAAAGTCTTAGTTTCATTTCTTTCCCTGTTATCTTTCCTATCTCTAACTGGCTCTGTAGTCTGACCTTTTGTCTCCTGGGAGATCTGCTGCTAAAGATGCAAAAGTGTTGGAACTTACCACCAAGCTTAGGAAGGTAGAATTTGTATCTTAGTCCTTGTTTCTGCTTGCTGCTTTCTGCTTTGTCATGGGTACTAACACAGGGTCACATCCTCCAGACTAGTGAGGAAAAGCTGAAAATGCACTTAGTTTTTATTTTTATTTTCTTTTTCTTTTTTAATTCTTGGGGATGTGAATGAACTTCTGCTCTTGCAAGCTCATTTGCAAAGAGCAGTGGATTTGTGGTGAGAAGTTTCCTCGTTTTGCTACTCGCATATGAACCCTTGCAAGGTTTTTGGTGACAGAAAAGCATCTTTTCTGTATTTTGTGTTGCCATAAATGGCGGTTGTGCAAAGCATGTTAGAAATGTTACTGTGCTTCAATGTTTCTGTACTTTTGAAACCTTAAAAAAACCCCACCCAAATTCTAATTTTACTTTCAAATTGACAGGCTGAGGAGAGACATGGCAACATCGAGGAACGACTGAGGCAGATGGAAGCACAGCTAGAGGAGAAGAATCAAGAACTGCTAAGGGTATTGTACATAATTTTGACAAAGATACAGAGCTGAAAGAAAGAATTCAATCCCCTTCATGGCTGCTACTGTTCAGCAAAACTGGTTTTATTTCTCTCTTTAAAAGAAAGCTGGAGTTTGGGCTGGCTGATATTTGGGAGATTTGAGTCACTGTACTATGTCTCACCTTAAATCTCAAGGGCAAGCTGAAAGTATGCCATGAAAGTTTGAAAATAGAAAATATCCGATTACTATTCTTAAACTCAATATATATTCACATACTCAATAAAATATATTCAATATTACTGGTAATATTACTATTACTATTCATATCTGATTACTGTTCATACTTTCTGATGAACAGAGAGATCAAAAACTTGCTGAATTAAATGACTATAGAAAAATTGGTTTCTGGGTTATAAATAATGGAATTCATTCTGAATTCTGTTTTGTTTTTTGGTTTTTTTTTAATATAGGCTCAGATTTTCAAACTTCTGATTTTGGATCAGTTATTAAACTGTGAAGTGTCCCTTATACTCCCTCAGAGTCCTGGAGGTCCATCCAGTATTCCTCTCTGGAAAAATATTGCTGTTAAAGAAAGCTTACTGCCTTTATAACCTGGAAATTGTTATAGACATTGAAAATATGAAGTTATTTCAGTAGCTTTTCTGTATCTTAGGCTAGACAGAGAGAAAAGATGAATGAAGAGCATAATAAACGTTTGTCAGAAACTGTTGATAAACTTCTGTCTGAATCCAATGAAAGGCTCCAGCTGCATCTCAAGGAAAGGATGGCTGCCCTAGAAGATAAGGTAACAAGTCACATTCCAGCACATACATTAATTAGAATGCTCAGAATTCTGTGATTTGTGCAGTTTGCACACGTCTGTAACTTCAGTAAATAAATATGAAATCCTTATTAATAAATAGTTTCTCTTAAGGCTGTTTTTTAGTGTGGATTTTGAAAATATGTACATAAAATTCAAGTTTTTTGAGACTGTCCCTGGGCATTGCACTGCAGTGTTGAGAAGGCATCTTTTAATTTTAAGCAACTTTATCCTTTCCTGGTTGATTGGTGTGGATTGCATAAATAGGCTCATCCAGTATAATACAGGAAGCCTAAAGAATTAGGACTAGAACTTTGGCCTTTTTAGTTCAGTTTCTTTTGTTTCCCACTGCTTTTGGCTATACCAATTCCCCTGAGTCCTTGTGGGATTCTTGCAAATTGAAACAACGTTGTGTTTTCTTCCCAGGTAGATCATTTTGGGACTCGTTATGTGAATGTAACTGGGCTGTTCCCTGCACTGTCAATGCACCCCTTGGAGCTTTCCCCAGCATTCAACTTGTGACACACTTTTACTGTTTTTCTTTCTCTTCTGCTTTTGGATGTAGTTCCTTATGGATTTTTCTTTCACACATACCTTTTAAGTTAGATTATCTTACTCTGCATCCAACAAAGCAAGGTCTTCTAAAGTGGCACTTTGCTTGATGCTGATTTAGAATTGCCTTGTCTTGGATTAAAAAAATATTTGGTTTCCTTTGTTGGAGACTGAAATGATCATCTGGGGAAAATGTTTCAGTAAAAGGTGTGTGAATTTTGTTTTAAAGTCATGACAATAAAACACTTCAATAAGTAGAATGATGTTTTCAGACTTCTACTAAATGTTTGCTTCCTCTTGCATTCATTTCAATTCAGTTCTCATCCCTAAACCATCAGTCAGGTGTCTGACACATCCTTCCATAATTCCAGGACTCTCAGATCATTACAGGGATTTAGTTCATTCCTTGCCCTGCTTTTATACTCTCAGAGCTGGGAGGAATTGAGTGGTGCAGAAGAAACATAGGTCCTACTGTTATCCTTCGAGTTGATGATAAAGGTGCTTATCTGGCATCTAAGGCTGCAAACTTTGCCTTGTGTTTCCTAGTTAACAACACTATTTTCAACATCACCAACTGCTTCAGAAATTCTGATTATGGGCCATGTTGTGATATCAACAGTCATAACAGTCTTTCTAAATTCAATTTCTAAGAAACAGATGACAGCATTGTTTTTTTTAAATGTTTGCATATTGGGGGGTGGCTTAGGGCTGACCCAAACTCCCTCCTATCTTCCATTACTTCTTTCATGAGTAATGAGGAAAATCTGCTTGTCCTTTACTCTAAGTAACAGCTTTTAGAGAATTGTTCTTGTGGAGGCTTCCAGCTCATTCTTTTATGATAAGTTAGAAAGAAATGTGCAGGTAAAATTTTAAGACTTTGTTCTGATCACTTGGTCTTTTTCCCAGAGTGATTTATTTTTTCACATATGAAATTGTAGTTCATCTAAAACATGTAATAAAGGTATTAACAACCTCAAGAAATTGTTAATCAAGAAATTGTTAATTGTTTTGGCTGTGGTAGAAAAGGAAAAGAAAGTGAACCAGTTATAAGTTTCCTATCAGAAGGGGGAATCTCTAGTTTGAAACAGCTCTAATGTTAAGAAAAACCCTTAATTCAGTGAGTATTGCAGTTCTGAAAGTACAGTATATCCAAGAAATTACTGTGTAGTAATTTTTTTAGGTCAAACAAGTGCAAATAGAATGAAAACTTAAGGATAATGGCTGCTAAGTCATCTCAATAACCACTCAGTGAATTACTTTAAATTATTTTAGCTGCCTAATTATTCTGTATTTTTTTTACTAGTCAGACTTTTTCAAATGCAGTTTTAAAAGGTTGCTATTGCTATTAAAAATTTATGGAACCAGTACTATTACTAAATCCATTATTTAGAGGGCTGTACACCCGGAAGGATAAACCTTCAGCTATAATCAAAGTGAAATGATGGTAAAAAGTATCTTTAATTTAAGATGTATAATGTTGACTGAATTATTTTTGATACTCCTCATGGTTATGGTTTAAAAGTGTAAAGCTTTTTATAAGTGACTTACTCTGTGATACCTTTTATTTTAGAATTCACTTCTTCGAGAAATTGAAAATGCAAAAAAGCAAATAGAGGAGCTTCAGCATGAAAAGGTACACTCTGCCTTTCTGAAATATTCTGTTGGAGCATCATTGCTGCCTTGCTACATAGCAGGATCAGGTTTTAATTCCCCACAGAATTTAACATTACCTACTCTGTTTAAAAGAAGGGAGTTGTTCATTTTATGGTATTGTGTGCCTCAGTTTTATTAGGCTTTTATAGGTAATACATAACCTTTTACTCAAAAACTTCTGAATATGTAAAGTGCCTGGGTATGTTGGCAATTTGCCCAAGCTTGGGGATTGTGTAGAATTTTTATATGTTTGTACATATGACCTTGAACAGCAAAAAGAAAAGAGATACATTTTTAATGTTGAGCATTTTCCCATAAGGTTTTCTTAAAGCTTTCAGTATGAAATACGTGTGCAACTGCTAAAAATTTTCTTTAATTTATTAGACTTGGCTGCTGCTTTTTTAATAGCATCTGTCTGGTGTTGTGCTTGCCCTGGAAATGACAACTTTTCCTTCCTTAAATAAGTGGCGTGGCCTTTCGTATCTTTGCATCCTTAAGCAGTGGCAGTTGATTTTGTGGTCACAGCATCTGTTCTGAAATAATACTTGTTATAGCTTGTTAAATCACAGGTGTACTGCACCTCCCCACATCACTCTGGTAAGTCTATAGGACAGGATTTGGAGGCTGTGCTTCTGTAATAAAAAGAAGAATGTTAAAGAATGTTCTGCAAAATGTGGAATTCTTGTATGTGTAGGCCAGCAGTTTTCACACAAGGCACAGATGTTCATCATCAGCCACTTTTTATTGGTCTTCTCTTGTTTTCTCATTCATTGGATTTCTCTGCTGTTAAATTCAGAGTTTCTAGGGTGTGTCAAAATGTCCAAGTTCAAAGTGAATACTTTTAGAACCTTCTGTGCAGAGAGCTGGAAAAATCTTCTTGTTTCTTCTTATTATCACTTTATAATAATTAAGTGAGTAGCATGTGAATTTTATTTCATTGCTGTTTTTAAAATGTATGTTGTCATTACTAGAGTCAGCGTAGAGAGGCAGCAGAATTACTCTGGGTTGGCCTTTTGTGGCAGTGCTGTATTGTGTGCAACAAAACCAATTTTTACATTTTATATTGTTGATGGGTGTGTTTTAAAATCTGTTATTTCTGAGTTTCACAGAAATGAGACCAAAATCTTAAATGTTAGTTTATAAATCCCTATTTGATACTGATTGTTTTTTCTGAAGGCATATTGTTATGTATTTGATGTATCTATTTTTGCAGGATCAACTTGCAATAAATGTTGATGCATTAAGGGCTGAAAATGACCAAGTGAGACTCAGAGCCACATCACTCCATCATAGGTACCAGCAGTATTTCAATTTTTTCTATTTTCTTTAAAGTCACTATGTGAAATGTAATTTTGTCTGTTATATAGCTATAAAACCTATTTTTATAGAGCATATAAGACAGTTTTTATGCAGTGCCTAAAAGCAATTGGCACTAGTAGGAAGAGAGAAATCATTTGGGTGAATATTTTTGGTTTCTTTCCCTCTTCCCTTCCCTTTTTAAAGCTAAATGATTGTTTGTGTGTACCAGCAGACCAGATTTCAGATTCCCTATGACATCTTCCTCTGTGGGTGACACTCACACAGACTCCTTTGGCACCTCCTCTGTGCTGAGGCGTCCCCAGAAGGGACGTTTGGCAGCTCTCAGAGATGAACCTTCAAAGGTAACAGAACTCTGAAATGAAAATACAAATAAATCTGTGACGAAAAAATAGATTACATAGGGCTAATCATTGTAAGGAGTTTTTAGAACTGGAGTACCTAGCAATAAAGTAGATTTTATAGATCCTCTTTCACTAACTAATGCACCGCTACTGGTCTTTGTAATTGTTAGCAAAAATTGCAAGATTATGGTTTTGAACTCAAATTTTGGTTTTTAATTTTGCTAGACCTATAAAATATAATTTAAAACAGTCCTACTTCTGTGTCTATACACTATTCTAATGTGTTACTGTTCTGCAAACTATTTCAAGTCCCTTTCAGGACTGATTCCAAAATTTGCAAGGAATTGATAGCAAAATTCTACCATAATTCAAAGTGTGTATAGCCAAGATATGTGATGTTTCAATTTATTCAATAAGCCTGTCCATTTTGCATCTTCCAGTGAAATGAAATTTAAAAGTTACCTACATTTTAGCTTTTTTTCTTTACATTTCTCTAAAAACTGCTATCTTAATGGATGCATTCAGCATGTAAGTAGATTTTAAAAAAATTATTTTAAACATCTTGAAAATCAATAGAAACATCATGTTTTTGTCCACTGAGTTTGGATTTTTTTTCATGGATTTTTTAGGTTCAGACTCTGAATGAGCAGGATTGGGAGCGAGCCCAGCAAGCAAGTGTGTTGGCAAATGTGGCACAAGCATTTGAGAGTGATGTTGATGTGTCTGATGTGGAGGATGACAGAGAGACCATATTCAGCTCAGTTGATCTGCTGTCACCAAGTGGTCAGGCTGATGCTCAGACTTTGGCCATAATGCTTCAGGAACAGTTGGATGCCATCAACAAAGAGATCAGGTATGGCCTTTCTGCTGTCAGGGCTTTGATAAAAATCACTTGGAAAACGGTCCTTTTGTACTGATCCTTCCTAATGCCCCACTCCTTCTGGTCATATGGCCCTTGTTTGAATGTCACATTCCTTTAAAACTCTTTTATCCCTTAGACTTATCCAAGAAGAGAAGGAGAACACGGAGCAGCGAGCAGAGGAGATTGAAAGCAGGGTGGGCAGTGGCAGCCTGGATGCCCATGGCCGGTTCCGCTCCATGAGCTCCATCCCTCCTTCCTATGCCAGTGGTTCCCTGGCTGGTTCCTCCCCCCCTGGCAGTGGCCGCTCCACCCCAAGGCGGATCCCACACAGCCCAGCTCGAGAAGTGGACAGATTGGGGATCATGACACTGGTAAGTGCCCATTAACTCCAGGTTTTTTTTGGAAGAGCGTTTCTTTTCTCTAGGAAATGGGTTGTTTGATTTTCCCCCTCCTCTCCTTCTTACTCAGCTGTATTTTTCCTTTTTCTAGATTTTTCTACTGCTTCCTTACAACATTTATAAAAAGTGTAAGATACAGTTCATAATGATTAGGAAAAACTTTCCTATTATTTCGTCATCTTGACCTAAGTATTCCTTCTGTTGTTATGGTCTTTCTTCAGACTCCCCTTCCTACAAGAAATAATGTTTTCTTTTCAACCACTTTCTCCCTCTGCTTTAAACTTCATTTTTAGCAGTCCACTGTTCCACTAAACATTCAGCTAAAAGGTGATTTGCATATTAGTCTTGAAGACTGTGGTGGTATCACTGCTGTTTTATTAATAATGAGTGCTACTGTCCTGTTTTAGGCTATTAAAACTGGTAGGGAAAAGACATCTGTTAGACCTTGCGGCTGATGAAGTAGTTCAGGCTTAGCAGTTCAGTGAGTTGAGAAAGATAGATCCATTCTTTTGACATTCTGATGACTGCTTAGAAAAATTAATCCTTCTAGGAGCTGCTTTGTACATGGAAACATATCTGTAAAAACAAGATACAAGTTTTCCCCTTTCATATTTTTACATAAATAAACAGTTTCTCTTCTTTAGGATACCTTTCAGGAAGGAGCATCTTGGATACTGGTATTTATTTGCAAGCACTCTCCAGGAAAAGCTTCTTTTCTGATTTAGTTCTAGACACTTTACCTTGTCTCCAGATTTCCATATGGTTTTGGAAACTGTACTTACTAATTGTGCTATCAAAATTCAGGATATGAGGTGCTTTATCTTTTAACATTTCACAGTAATAAGTAGATAAGCAAAGTACTTCTCATGCATAAAACCGTATACAAATTTAAGTGACTCTTTTCCAAAAAACTGGATTAGGAGAATGTGTCTTATAATCTAATGTAATTGAAGAAAAGTGAACTGTAATTAAAGTTGACTTTACATCATAATTTTGAATCAAAGTCACTTTATCTGCCGTTTGCAGTTGCATTTGGTGGTTTTTGTACCTGGAAACTGATTTGTGAAAGCTTGAAAACAAGAAGCTATGCTTCTAGAATTACAGAACAAGAGCTTTCTAGAAACTTCTGGAACAACTGTTATGAATTATTGGACTAAATAATAGTTCTGCTGTGTTTTTCAATGTTTTAATAGGGAGTTGCATCAGTTTATGATCATGTAGGCAAATTAGCTTAAGGCTACCTGCAGTAGTGGTTCTGCAGTTCAGTCAGTTGAAAGCTCCTCATGATTAAAAAGCATCAGCATGATAAATTGTGAAGCCTACAGCTCTCTTGGCCAGTTTTTGTGGACAGTTTTCATTCCATATAGTAAACATTTGCATTTTTATGGAGCATCAGATTTAATAGATAAAAGATCCAGCAAGAGTAAAATGAGTCAGGTGTTTTGTCAAGAACTTGGGGAGGGACTAGATTGTCTTTAAAGGTCCCTTCTATGATTCACTGGATGATTTATTAATGTAGTACTCTACAGTCAGATTGAACAAAACTTTCCATATTAATGCTGCATAGTTTACATGTATTCTAAATCAAAAATGATTAAAAGGCATCCTTTGTGCGAGGGAAGCAACACCCTCCTTGTCCCACTTGTCCCCCGCCTTGTCCCACTTAAAAGGGGACTGACTTTATTTTTGGTTATTGTCTTTTTAAATAATGAGAACTGTTAAACAAATTACCTACATTTAACTTTTATCAGCATCAGTGGGAATAACTTGTTTGTGTAACTCAAGGTTTCTGCCTTGCTCTGTGCACTGGCAGAGGTGAACAGTACCTGGGAAATGAGGAATTCTGGAGTGGATGGAGGGTAAAATAAAACTGGTGGTGGACTCTTGCTCAAACATTTCAGCACTTCAAACTTAGAACAGAATCCTGTTACTGTATAGAAACCAACTATTGTTGGCACTCCTGTCTTTCACGGTTATTAAATACTGGCTGCTTTTTGTGCTATGTAAGAAAGAGCTGCAGGAACCACTAAGTTGTGAGGAGGGACTAGTGCAGGCAGTGTATTTAAGGCTGCTGTGGGTGATATGTAGGTTCAAGGCAAGCCCTTGACACATAATGGGAAGTCTCTCACCTTTTAAAAGCAACACTTCACTGTTTTTCTTGCTGAAAATGCTGCACTTTTTGTGTGCTAATTTGCCTGGAGTACCAATACACTCAAACATCTACAGTACTTCAGTAGATAACCGTTTCTAAGTGTTTATTTTTTTCTCTTCCTCTCTTCTGGGATACATTTTAAGTAATCTGTGGTTTGAAGAGTACTTCATACTCAGTATCTTTCTCTGTGCCATTGTTGTAATTGTTTTTATATTCTCCCTAAGATGTTTTGTCTCTGTACTAGTTGTTTCAGTCTGTGCTGCAGTTTACAATAAATACAGCTTTTCCAAATTTCTTTTCTTTGCATGCATCTGTCAGCCTAGTGATTTAAGGAAACACCGTAGAAAGGTAAAAATCTTTAGTTTGTTTAATGGTGTGCTCCTTCATCTCCTTCCCTGACCCCGAACTCATTACTGGATAACAGGAACATAAAAGAAAGCATTTGCAGGGTAACTCTGTAATAAAGCAAGATTATGGTTTATCATTTTAGCATAAGTGTGGGTTTGTTTTGTGGGGTTTTTTTTTGTTTGTTTGCCTTTTTTTGCTGTGTGGAGACTGTTGTGCTGCTTTCTGTTTGTAACCACTGTTTTGCAGTCTTGATGCATCATTGTTTAATATTAAAGATCTGTGAAGTTATAATTTCTGTTATTAAAACTTTAAGATCAACCGTAGCCACAAATATGAAGACTTCATCAAGTCAGTAATCTTGCCAATGATCCTTTTCACAGGACTCTTTTGATTTTTGCACTTGCTCTAACTGAAGTGAGGTACATTAGTTTTGTGGTGCTACTACATTACTTTAGTTCTTAGCTCTCTGAATGAACTAAATAAGTGCTACTGGCTTATTTCAGTAGCTAAGACTGAAATTTAGTAGTTTATCACTGAAGGTAACAGGAAATTCAGAAAGAAGTCAAGCCAAAAATAAGCAACTGGAGAATGGTAATGGCAAGAGTAATCCTTTAACAGTGAAATAATTGATTTCTCCTTTCAATGTTTTGTGAAGTGTTGATGCTACATTTGTGTTTTGGCTTTTCCCCAAGTTTTCCTTGATTTTTTCCATTAGTCTCCAGCTTCCAGAGAAGAGGTACGAGATGATAAAACCACAATAAAATGTGAGACATCACCACCTTCTTCCCCTCGGTCTCTGCGTTTGGACAGAGTCCAGAAAGGAGCTTTGCACACAGTGAGCCATGAAGATATCAGGGACATCAGGAAGTAAGTTCCTGGGACACTCAGACCTACCAGAAACTCAGTTTTCACATCATCAGAATAAAATCCTAAATCTGCAGAGCTGTTCAGCCTGTAGGATTTTAGTCTGGATGTTGAAGTGTTCCTTGAAAGTCAAGAGTATGAACACATACTGTTGCATAAACAATAGGAATACAAGTTTTGTTAATGATCAGAAATGGCTTTATATGAAGAATTCTTCTGGTACTCAAATCTGCATTAAGTTTACTTCATGTTGAGGAAATGAGAAATATGCAATTCCGCTCTTCAAGTTGGAATTTAGGTATAAATTTAGAAATAACTTGCAAAATAACTATCACTTGGATGGACAGATGGACTTTTCAAAGTGCCTGGGATGGATTCCATTCAAGTATTTCAAACTTTCATTGTCTGCCTCAGTTGGTCAGGAACTTGTGTTGGCAATTTTAGCCTCTCTGAATTGCACTTTAAACACTTCTATTGACTTGTAGTTCCATATTATAGTATATAGATTTTATTTCCCTGTCTTCTTTTCTTGCATTGTTTTCATTGGTTTTTTTATTTAATTATTTGTATTTTAATGGATAAATTTCTTTTCTTGACTCATAAAAACTGAAATTAGATGTCATTAGTGAGTTACTGAATGTTAATCAACTTGCACAGAACCCTGAACTTGTCTCTCACTGTTACACTGGTGAATTTGTTTTACATGGGCTCCTTTATGACTTTTTGTGGGTAAAGTTCAACAGGTTCTCAAGATGGGCAAACAAGTAATCCCAGTAGCAGTAACAGTAGCCAAGATTCCCTTCACAAAGCTCCCAAAAAGAAGGGGATCAAATCCTCCATCGGCCGCTTGTTTGGCAAGAAGGAGAAGGGACGACCTGGACAAACAAGCAAGGAAGGATTAGGACAAGGTGGGTTTGCTTTTTGTTTTGTACGGGGTGTGGGCTTGGGGGTTTGGCTTTGTACATGATCAGTAATATTACAAAGGATTAAATACTTGATTGAGAACATAAGGCTGGTTTTTGGGTTGTTTTTTTTAGGCGGCATGGGAGAAGCAGATGGTTCCTCTCAGGATGCCTTAGGTCTCAGCAAGCTTGGAGGTCAGGCAGAAAAAAACAGGAAAATGCAGAAAAAGTAAGTTATCGAATATTTTTAGTCCTCTGTTGGTAAAGTATTGCTTTCTTTAAAAATGTTGTGGTTTATTTTTTAGTTTCATTTTTGGATATTTCTGGCTAGTATGCTGCTATGGCTAATAAGCCTCTGAAGGTTTGGTTTTTTTACTATTTTTTCCAAACATCAATAGTAGCAGAGGTCATGGTAAGTTTGAAATGAATTTCAGTGCTGAAAACTTATTATTGGAATGCTGTAATAAACTCAGAGATAAAAATGGACTCTTATCAACCCCCCCCCCCCCAAAAAATTTGTTATATTTAATACCTGCTTTGGGCTGGATTCAGTTGGAAAATTTCCTAAAGTTGTCTGAGGCTGTTACTTGCTCTAGAGTGTGAAGGAGTTGACAGAGTGAAAGCACAAGATGCTCAGTGCTGACATCCTTCTGTATGAATTTCCTATTTCTTCTCTGCCCTTTTGTGTTATAGCTGCTAACTGCTTTTCTCTTCACTTATTTTTTTCACTTCTGTTTAAGGTTTTCTTGACATTCTGTCATATATTTTAACAGCTGAAATCTTTTTTCTTGCACCATATAATGCCAATTTCCCCTTTTTTAATCTATTGTGACTATTTTTTTATGGCACCTTTTAGACGTTTACCTTTTCCTAGTCATGAGAATTTTTTCACTGTTTTTCCAAGAAATCTTCTTTATTGTTCAGCTTTTGAGTATCTATTTGCATCCTTGTTATTCCCAGAGTTAGAAGAGATGTAGCAAAGATTGTAATTATAGGTGTAAAATAGACATTGCTAGCAGTAGAAATCTTGATTTAAGGCTTAAATTGGTAATACAGGAAACACTGAAATTTGTGTAAGTAGGATCAGGCATTCTTTGCGTTTTTTCACCCAAAGCTGAGCCATATACCTTGAACTTCTGTTGCTTCTGTTCAACCATTATTGTGTCAAAAAGCTGACAAAGATCAGACAGGTCTTGCTTTTTTACTTGCCTTCTGAAGTCAGTGAATATTGAAAAAAAAAGTGTGTTAATTTTCTCTTTGTGAGGGATTTTTTTGCAGTACGTAAGTTCTCTTAACAAATAAGAATAATGCCTGGTGGCTGCTAATGAAAACCAGCAGTGTGTTGGTTTGGAAAGTCGGAATGGAATGTGGGTTTGTTTGTATAACAGAAGGTTCAGCTGTTTTTCCTCAGACTGCTGCACTGAAGGCAATCATACGTTATTATGACCCGGTATTTTCCCCTTTTCTACAGAGCTTTAAAGTGATACCCCACATCTTGGTTGAATAAATAGTTAGTCTGGTCATGTCTAAATAGTGGGTAGGGTTGTTCTTTGATCAATATAGGTATTTCTCAATGCCAACCACAAATTTCAGTCTCAAGGAGAACAGTCTACACTGCCTTGCTTTAAGAAATGCAAAAAGTGCATTTCTGCCCTTCAAAATTATACTGGTACTACTTAAAGTGTAATTTATGACTGCATGTTGTTGACTGCTTAAGAGGCAAGTGTCTGTCTTAAACAAATGAAAGCTTTCCCTAGGTATTCCTAAGTCCCTCTCCATCTTTCTTGGAGCCCTTTTAGATACTGAAAGGGGCTCTAAGGTCCCCCTGGAACCTTCTCATGGCTTTTTTTCAAATAAATGAATATAATCTAACTAATTTTAAAAATCCCAGTAAGATATTTTAATGCAGCTGCTTCAGAAGCCTGGCAGGTTTCTGAACAATGTTCTGAACAATGTTATCACAAGGGACCAAAGATCCCTTGCAATGCTGGATATCTAAAGGAAAAAGTGGGAAAGCTGCTCTGAATTACTTTTCATTTTGATATTGGAGGACGGTGGGTTAAAACAAATTCTTGGGGCTGACTGTTTGCTTTTATAAAATCTTGTATTCCGCAGAAAGAATTCCAATTACCTGAATACTTGGAACAATGACAGCTACTTCTAGTTATAGTTGTCTCTAATCCCTATTTGCTTACTTATCTTTCTGCTTTCTGCATGCCTGTGCACAAACAAGCTGAGGGCAGTATTCAATGGCTACTAACAAAAACCTATTTATAGCTACAGAATTAAATTACAGTCCACATTATTTGTTTTTGTATGCCTTTGAGTTCAGTTCAATCCTAGTTTTAAATTTTTCCTTCATTATTTTATTTTTCTTTTGTTTACCATTTCATGTGGTAGCGCAAAATCAGGGTAAGTTTATATTTATTTTATTGGGATTTTTGTGGAAGTATGATAGATCTCATTTGGATTTTTTAGCAATATATTAAAAGCTCTAACTTTTTTCAAAAGAGTCTGATTATGAGAGGAAATTCTAGATTCAAAAGAATATATTATGAAAATGTGTTGCTGAAATAAATCCAGTGTCACCTAGTGCAATGTGAAATGTAGTTCATTGTCTTGTCTTAATTTGCATGGTGTGAATTTTTATGATGGAAATATTTACCCCTACTGAGATTAAATTAGTTTTGTAGTTTGGGGTTTTAAAGTTGTTTAGCAGTAGTAAGTATTTGTGGCAGTTTGTTTCCAAGGTAGATTTAATTCTGTAGAACCCTTGCTTCTGTTTACTAAACCTGTGTTGGTTTTAGTGTTGTGTTCATCATCTTTGTGTATTGACAATGTTTGCCACAACTGTTTGTGCTTTTCTGTGTACAAACACAACAAACTTAATACTGTATTAATCAAAAGGGAAGGCAAACCTAAATTTAAGATACCTCTCTTAAAGTTTTACACAATAAGCTTATTTACATAACTGAAATAAACCTATAATAAGGATATTAAATTTCCCCTGACGTTCTACCTGAAGTTGGTCAGTTATTTTCATGTTGTCTACTGTTGCTTTTCAGGTTTTACACCTTTAAACTCTCACTTCCATCAGTATCACTCTTTCCTCCTGCCCACTACTGTGTTTTCTCTGTTCTGAGCTTCTTCCAAATCAGTTCTCTTCAGTTCCTTCCAAGAAAATCTGGAATACAGCATTCCCCTCTGGCTACAAGGCCTGAGTTTATCCATTCCCATGCTGTCTTAGTCCAGTGACAAAGTGAGCTTGCTCAAGGCTGCTTTATTTTCCTTGTTGGGGTTATTGTATCCTTGTCTGTCAAGAGCCATTCCAAACACAGATCCTTCAGATGGTCCTTGAAGGGTCTTGTGCATTCCCTGCTCCACCAGTCACCTGCAGTTTGGACATCATTTCTCATCCCCTATGTCCACAGTTCCTTTGTTCTCCACAGGTGGTGTGAGATGCCTCTGGAATGTGTCTAACGACAAGCAGCAGCATGTTTGGGCTCCCATTCTAAGTGAATTTCTGCTAATTTTTTTATTAAGTCTGTAGACATCTATCCCTTGGTTTTGTCACCTAGGAGTTATTCTAGTAGCCAGCTACTCCTTTGGCATTTTTTTGTCCCTCACAGTACCAGGTTTATCCCATCTGTTAACACTGCTGACACTACTGCAGTATTTTTTTCCCTCACAAAGATGTGAGACTGGATTTTGCACCCACTTCCTAACTGGGGGAATTGGATGGCCTGTGAAACTCAGTTGACCTGAGAGTTGTAATCTTTCAGGGATTTCATCACATATTACTGGAATGCAGTGAATGTCTTGGGAAAGCTGGAAGGGGATAGTTGGAAAAGGGAAGTTCTGTGCTATAGGAAAAGAAACATTTATGTATCATTTGCAGATGAAACAGCAGCTGTCTCTGACTTCTTTTTCTGAAATGCTTTGGGCCTGTGCTACATCTTGAGTTTTGGGCTTAATGATTTCCCGTGAAAGCAAATTTTTTATCTCTTACTGCATATGAACAAATTCTGCAATTAATTTTCCACTTCATGGTTGATTCCTCTTTGGATCCATTGAATAATTTCTGTATAAAGATACTGTATAAACATTTTTTATTTTGTTTGATTCTATTTCTGCATGTTTGCTTCCATCCCATAACACTCCGTTCCAGCCACACAATCTTTTTCTGCATTATTATACCACCGTGGGTTTCAAGTTTGCATCATAACCTCTCCTTAAATTTTTGATATATTCCCTGTACTATTCCCAAGGATTTACTGTGTCATGGTTCACATGAAGTACACAGTGAGATTTATAAAACTCCCAGAAATTACACTGAAATTCTCTGAACTCCATACAATACAACCATCAAAAAGGATCACAAAGACATCAATTTGGAAGTTAAAGTTCTTGGAAAAAACATTGTATTCCTTTCTGGCAAATACAGTATTAAGCATTTTAATCTGTTCTTGCATTTTAATTTTTTCACTAATTTTTAAAACTTTAAGCAACAAAGCGAAGCAGAAGTGAATGTGTTCAGGGCTAATGATTTGTGGGATTAATGTGAAGTGTTCCACAGCAGCAGGAAAATAACTGATCTTTTATTCCTAATTTAGAAATAGATGTATCTTTTTGAAGTGTACAAATATGGTTTAGCTTTTATAGTCTTCTCTTCTTTGTTAGTGAAATTTAACTATTAAGCTACTGACTGCTGAACACTATTCTGCCTTAATTGTTGAGTCTTTAAATGGTACCTCAGAATCATTTATAACCAGTTGTCTGGTAGTCCCTTCCTTCCTCCCTTTTTTCTATTTCTGGGCAGCACATGTAATTAGGAAAAATTATTGGGAGGTTCTTCTGGTGCAGTAGGAATTTATTGTCATGCAGGTGAAGTACCATCTATTGATAAAACAGTTCCTAGTATATTTATTACTTCATTGATTGCTTTTTAGCATTATCTACCAATATAACAGGAGGATCCCATATATGTCTAAAAGACCTGAATGCTGCATATCCATTTTGTACTAGTAGCAAAAAAAGCTCCTACTCTGTCAGTAATCACTGTTCAAGATGCCCCGTGTTTTTATATATATATATATATATATATATATATATATATATATTTCTGAATATTTTATCATCTTAGATCTGTCCCGTGACACAGTTCAGAAGGCAAGGAGATTTTATTTGATTTAAATAGTGAGAAAATACATAGTGTAGGACCTTGGTTCCGTAGTATTGCTGCTTATCTTCTTAATTCTACATTTGCAGGCATGAATAAATAACATAAAACAGTAAAAACTGTTTAATTAGGTCAAGTTGTTTTTTCAGAATTTCTAAGGAGAGTGAGTGGAGGCTTAACCATATACAACTAGCTTTCAAAGGCAGTGTCAATATGCTTTTTTTAGACTTTATCAATTTTTACAGACGGGCATAGCCAAGCAGCATTACATGCCTATACCCTTAACACTAGTTTTGCAGCAGTTGAGAATTTAATTGCCAGATGAGTCTGACATCTCCTCTTTGGGTTGGGAGTGTTGGTTAGAGTGTCACTAGGGCTTTTAGACAAAAATTTCTGAAAGGGAAGATTCAGCATCTCTGCTGCTCTCAAATTTCCAGTCCAGTTCAGCTTTCATCCCTACATATTCCTTGTACATGTGCTGTACCTGCCTTAGGGAGTGTATCATATAAGGCATAAGTTAACTCTTGGAAAGAAGGTAGTTTGAATGCAGTGTTTAAATTGTAACATCAATTATATGTCATGACTGTGTCTGTAATTTTAGGCATGAGCTGCTGGAGGAAGCCAGAAGACAAGGTTTGCCTTTTGCACAGTGGGACGGACCTACTGTGGTTGTGTGGCTGGAGGTAAGTGGCCCTTCCAAAATAAACAAAAAGCCCCCTCAGTGTACAGCCTTCTAAAGAATTGAAGGTTTTGAAGCTAGGACTGCTTCCCAGATCCTGTGTACTCCCTGTTTTTGTGTTCCAGCTGTGGGTTGGGATGCCAGCCTGGTATGTGGCTGCTTGCCGAGCAAATGTGAAAAGTGGTGCTATCATGTCAGCCTTGTCTGACACGGAAATACAGCGGGAAATTGGGATCAGCAACCCCCTGCACAGGCTCAAGCTGAGGCTGGCCATCCAAGAAATCATGTCACTGACAAGCCCATCTGCCCCTCCCACCTCAAGGACGGTAAGGAAAGTGATCCAGCATGGAACATCTTTAGAATTTCCCAAAATTTCACTCTAAATATGTAACAGGAAGGATTTGAGCTTCTACTAAGAATTTATGGAAACATTAAGTTGTAGAAGGAACACATTATTTAAATGTAGGATGTTTCTTCCTTTCATGGGAATTAAATGAAGGAATAACTCAATTTTCTTTCTCAAGGGAAAGGGAAGTTTATTTCATTATGTGTAATCCAAAATATTTAGGGTGTGTGTTATTTGCCTCATCTTTTGGCCTTGGCAAAATTTATAATACAGACGAAGTAGACATGTGTGTGCAGAAATTTGTAAAATAGTTGGAGGTTTTTTTAATCCACATATCAGGCCATCAACTCCAAATAATTCAGACTGTATAAACTAGGAGTTCACCTGTCTCTCAGGAGTCTGTGTGCCCTGCAATCTAAAGTTATTCCTGGGATTACATACTAGATTACAAATGCATTTTTTGGATTAGGACAGAGCCAAGTGTTTACCCATTGATTAAATCAGTGTAAGCCAAGTGTTTACCCATTGATTAAATCAGTGTAAGCTATTGATGATGTTCAGCTTTGTTAATCTCTGAAGGAATTTGGTCCCCGTCAGTAGCTTTTATTGCATGCTATGACTTTCAGTAGATGTACCTGTACCTGACTTTAGCCACCATTGCTTTGCCCATACCTGCTCCTTACATGTACCGATTGCTTATTTGTTCTGCAACCTCTCCTCTTTGTTACTGCTTTCCTTTCACTGGATGGGATTGATTCCCTGTGGGCTCATATTAGACCACGGGAAATGTCTGGGTAACACATGAAGAAATGGAAAATCTTACAGCCACACAACAAACGGTTAGTTTACAGTGTTGCCACTTCTGTTCTTTAGAGTGCTTTTCCCACGTTTTGAACTTTTGAATCAAGTACCTTTTGATCTTTTTTTCTTCTTTTTTTTTTTCTTTTCTTTTTTTTTTTTTCAAATTAACACACTAAAATTCTGGATTGTTGCTTCTTCTAATTATTAACTTGTTACCTGCATCTTGATTTTTTTTTTCCAGAAGGGAATAAAAAAAAGTAAATCAGCATTGATAAGATTGTAAACAAAACTCTAATCTGTAAAATGGAGCTCTGATTTGATTAACTAATAGCCAAATTGAAGTATTGGTGCAGAAATTTCTTCTCTTCACTAAACTTAATCAGTAGATGGGTTTTGCAACTTCCCATACAAAATAAGTGCCTTCTCTATGATTTTTTACATTGCATGATGCTTGCTTTTTCTAGATTTTTTTTGGTATGCAGTAGAAGTAGAGTCTTGCAGTGCACCATTAACTTTGATCTCCTTACTAAACTTAAATACTAATATGTGTGTGTTCTTTTGCTTTTCTAACCACGTAACAGGAAGATGAGGAGGGAAGCTGGGCTCAGGTTGGAAACTTTATCTAATATTACAGACTGTATGTAAACTGTCCCAATAATTAGAGCATAAAAGAATCTGTTTTTCCTTTATAGCAGCCTCTTTTAGTGATTTTTTTGGATGTGACTTGGGGATTGGGAGAGGGGGGAACTAGTCTTATCTCTGTACAATGCATACTTGGAAGACACCTCTTTATATTTAGGTGATTTCAATATTTTAGTGTTTTGGCTCTGGGAAGCCAGAATTCCAGGAAAAATAACTGCTCTGTGCAGGAAGTCCCTGTTAAACCCAGCCACCATCACAGGTGTGCTGCAAAACACCCTGAGCCTAGATAGTTAAGTAGATTTCTATGCACTAATTCTGTAATCCTTCTTGATTAATTGTTTTGTCTTAAAGTGGTGATAAATCCTAATTGTATTTTCAGGCATTGATATAGTTGGGTATTTATACAGGGATATAAACAAAACTCAGGATTTACCCATGCCCCCTATCTTTGGACAGCGTAGTCTCTTCTTGCTTGGCTACCCTCCAGCTTAAACCTGGTTAAGTCCCATTAACTAAGTCTCTGATACTCATTTGCTTATTGTCAGTGATAACAATCACAACTTGGCTCCCTGTGCCCACAGTAACTTCACTCTGCTACCTACTGATGGCTTGGAGAAGTGCATTTCCCTGTGGCCCTGTTCCTTTCTGGAAGGTGTTTCCTCCAGAGGGGAAATGAAGCTTTTGACTTTTAAATGCACAGGGGGAGAACAAAAGGAATTATTACCCTTTTGAAAAAAGGAACTGCTGGGTTTTGCTGCTCAAGGAATTATTAGATATATAGTTACAAACTCTTACAAACTCTCATCTTTTTAGATGTTTTCTCTAAAAAATGCCTGGTTGATTTGCAGATCAAAACTGCAATGAGAAAAGTCTCTTGGGATAAGAACTGGGATTTACAATGGCTTGGTTTTGAGTAGTAGGTTTTTATTATTTTGTGAAAATAGCTAAGTGTATTAAAAACTCTCTGCAGTTATATTTGTGATATCTTGTCTTTAAAAAGTCACATGACAAATAAGATTCCCCTCCAGTTATCAAGACAGTCAGCATTTGTAACATCTCAACACAATGAAATTCTATGGCTTTTGCTATCAAACCACATAGATTAGCCTTTTTTTACTTTTATTAGCTCTTGCATGTTTTTTTCATACTATTCCTTGAAATATATTAAGGCAGTTTTACTTGCTGATCTGCATATCTGAACTTGCTTTTCTCCATGAGGATTCCTTCTTCAGAAAACACACATGTAGTATTCAGTATTTTGATGTGCTTATCTTCATAGACTAAGAATTAAGTAAGCAATTTCTTTAAAATATGCTGTGTAAAATAGCTTTTTCTTTTATTTCTCATTTTTTAATTTTTAAAAAAAAAACAGACACTTGCCTATGGTGATATGAACCATGAGTGGATTGGCAATGAGTGGCTCCCAAGCCTGGGGCTCCCTCAGTACCGCAGCTATTTCATGGAATGTCTTGTGGATGCTCGAATGCTGGACCATTTAACTAAAAAAGACCTGCGCGGGCAGCTCAAAATGGTGGACAGCTTTCACAGGTAAAGAGATTTAAGCTGGAGGTCTAACTTTCAGTAAATGTTTTCATTGTCTCTAAGGTTTTTTTCCATTATTTTTCTCTCTTCTGAACAGAAACAGTTTTCAGTGTGGAATCATGTGCCTACGAAGACTGAATTATGATCGAAAAGAACTTGAAAGAAAAAGGGAAGAAAGCCAGAATGAAATCAAGGGTTAGTGTAGTGCCTTGACCTCAGTCTGATTCTAACATGTTTCCACTGATCAACCTCAAAAATTTATTGACAAAGAAAAGTCATTAGAGCAAGGAATCATTTATAAAATACTAAGTGTTAAATGAAGGAGATGTCTGGATGTAGGCTCTGACCAGTGAATGATGAAGCACATAATTAAATCATTTACTTGTGCAGAGATGTGCTACAAATGTGAGAAGTCTTGAAACTCTTACTGCTCTGAAGTTTGAAACTAAATGTTTTAGGAGGATGGGGGGGAGTTTCCTTATTTCTTCTTTTTTTTTTCCCCAAACATTTTATAAGAAAATATCCAAGTAACTTAGGTATTTAGATCTTCCAAATTTGTGGTAATTATGGAACAAGGAGGAACAAGAAAAAACAGGGTTGAAACTCAGTTTTCCAAGACTTCCCATAGAAATTTTGTTTCCTGCCTAATATCAGAAGTCTTTTCTGATATCTGAGACTAAAAATTTGGGGTTACCTTGTATAGAGCTTGCTTAGCAGCCTCGGTGCCTGCTCTTCTTCTCCTTTCCTATTACAGTATAAAACGCTTTCCAGCAAACTTATGTTTACTTTCCACTTGAAATTTATGATTGGGGTGATTTTGCTCAGAAAAGTTGTATTGTTATAAATCTGCCAACATTTTTTTTTCCTCTACAGATGTGCTTGTGTGGAGCAATGAAAGGATGATCCATTGGGTCATGTCCATTGGTCTTAAAGAATATGCGAATAACCTTGTCGAGAGCGGAGTTCATGGTGCTCTTGTGGCCTTAGATGAATCCTTCGATTACATTGCATTAGCTCTCCTATTGCAAATCCCCACCCAGAACACACAGGTAAGCAAGCAGAAGCTGCTTTATGGCTGGTAAGAAGGTTAAAAATGGAACTGACTGGGTTTTTTTCATAGGTATGTGCATGGCTTTCTATTCCCAGCTCTAGAAAGTTCAGAAATGGAAAATTGTCCATTATCATATAAGAGAAAAAACTTAAAATTATGCTTTTCTTATAGTTTTATACTTGTTAATAACAATTTTCATTGGTAGATTTGTTTGAGGGGAAAGAAATGGTTTAAGTATTTTCCTCATTGCCTATATTCACGACACAAGTGTACCACTCATCATTTTTGTTGTTTGCTAATTTTTACTCTGAAATAATTGCCAGAATCATGAACTTTAATGTCATAGCTAAGGGAAAGTTAAGTCTTCCTTAAATTTTTAATAAGTTACAAATTAAATTGTAACTTTTCAAGTATCAGGTATGTTTATTAATCTGATAAGAAAGTATTAAACAGCTTGGGTTCCATTACGTTTTTTAAATCATTATAGGTTACTAATTACTAATTTTTTGGAATTAATTACCATTTCTTTCACACCACAAACTTTAGGCTCGTGCTGTTCTGGAGAGGGAATTTAATAACCTTCTTGCTATGGGCACTGACAGAAGACTTGATGAAGTAAGTTACTTGAGCTGTTGACCCATTTTACAGTCCTGGAAACTTTATCAGAACTGTTAAATGAAAGAATTTAGCTTGAACCTTTTGAAGCTTTTGACAGGATAGTGACAGAAACCTTAACTTGAAACTCCTTGCCTTTGAGAGTTTCTAAATATGACAGAGTTTGTATATTTAGGTAAGATGACTTTGAATATGAAAGTATGGAGAAGATTTGCAAGTTTACTTTTGTAGCTTGTGTGGTTAATATCTAATAGCAGCACTTTGGGCTGAATCTTCTTTATCTAAAATATGAGAAAATTAGTGACCAGTGTGGCAAATTAACAAAGTTAATAATAGAGAAAGACACTTTGTCCTAACAAGCAGTATTTCAAATAGCTTAGAGTGTTTTTTGAGAAATCTTGTGGTGTTAATTTTGATTAATACTAGAGTAGAGGATCACCAGGTGTGTTCACACATCAAAGTGATTTCTGACGGACAGTCTGTAATCTTAAATGTATAAACTTCACTGAAATGGAATGAGTATAAAACTTTGGGTGTGAGACTATTTTGTAGACCCTGTGAACTCACAGCATAAGGGAGATAGTGCTGCATCTTTAACCTTTTCAGTTGCTCTGTGCTGTAATTCTGTGAACAGTTTCAAGCAGGTGTTACTTCCCCAAGGCAGTCTTAGCTCTGGGCTGCCTCCTCTTTGGTGCTGGTGGGAGTTTATGTAGTGAAAGTGGTTCGGATTAAGGCTGAAGTGGCAAACCCACAAACCTTGGTTATTTTTGTGTTCATCTCTTGCCTAATGCACTTGTTGCAGCCCTTCTGTGGCACATCCTGATAGCTCTGTTCTTTGTGTGCATCTCTACTAAGCTTTAATAACATATCAGAAAACAGCTTGATTGTTTTCTGAGGTACTTTTCCTTAGACTTCAAACTGCAAAAGGAGTTTGGAGGGAACAGATGTTTTCTCTGTTCTAGTGGCACAGGGCAATTTGATCATGGAGATCTCTTCAAATAACATAGATGCTTGTCTCCTAATTCTAAATTTGAGGTAAAATGGCATTCAAAGGATTGAACTGTTTCTAAATGGGAAGCTGGCAAATGGAGTGCCTAGTGGGTATATTTGCGTGGACACAATACCTTCACTGCAAAAGATGGGTTTGAAAGTGGGACTCAAACTGTATTTAGTAAATGCAACATTGTATTTCTGAAGTCGGAATATGACTTGAAAGATGCAGGTATATTAATGGGTGAAGGAAAATGCACTTGGGTAATTTCAAGTTAAATTTAAACAAGTGCTTAAGCAAAACACTGTGTGACAATACAGTATTTATTACACTTGCTATTTCCTCACAGTTAACTCAGTGTTGATACATTTAGTTAAGATTGTCAGTAATCCTTATAATGTCAGTAACAATCCTTCAATAACAATCCTCCATTTTTGGCATTGGTAATGTTGTTTATCAATATGACAGGATGATGATAAGAGCTTTAGGAGAGCACCTTCATGGAGAAAGAAGTTTAGACCAAAGGACATCAGAGGTTTAGCTGCTGGATCAGCAGAGACTCTTCCTGCAAATTTCAGAGTTACAACCTCAATGTCTTCACCCTCTATGCAGCCAAAGAAGATGCAGATTGATGGTATTGGTTTTGTATTATTTTAAGCATGATGTGCTTTTTTTGCCTGAGATTTACAGGGGAATCAAGTTCAAATGACCTTTTTGCTGCTTAAAAGCATCTGCCTTGTGCATGGTTGTATGTTTAACACTGTGTTTAACCATAGGGTGCTTTGCCATTTCAGGAAGGTCTACTAGATGTTGAGTTTCTTTTTTACATCATTGGAGTAACAAAATCAGAATTATAGTTAGAAATAAGTGTAATTTAAACTAGGAAAATAAAATGGCATTTTAGTAGAAGTCATTTAATAATCTAATGCATAATTAGTAATTACCAGCAATTAAGACCAATGGAAGTCCCACTTCTGAAATGCAGTAACATGCATTCAAGAATGATGTGAGAAAACTTACTCAGATAATTTTGAGATTATTAAAACTTGAGTAACCTGTGCATTACCCCCTACAGTGGTCACTTAAATATTGATCATACTTGAAATCACTGCTTCATTGGTGTACACACATTCTGTGTATGCACAGACACTGATATGAATTGAAAAAAACAACAAAACAACAAAAGCAAACCCCAAAAGTCTCCTCTGGAAGTGGAAGTTGATTACATCTCACATGAGGGATCTTGTCTGTTTAAAAACAGCCTCTGTAGTATCATGAGAATGAACTTTGACTTGAATTTGTTTTACAGAAGACAGCTAAAAAATGTATTTTGTTGGATGAGAACTGCAGCATAATCTATCAGAGTTGTCTTAGGTTCTGAAAATTGTATTTATGAGTAAAACTCAAAGAAGGAATCTTTGCATTTGATGAGCTCTTTTAAATCTTAGATACTGTCACTAGCACAAAATATTTTCAAGAATTCATGTGGAAAACTCCATAAGTTAAAATAAGTGAAGTCTTTGCTAGTCTTTGCTAAGTGAAGTCCCTTTCTGAGATATTAAATAAATACTTATGAACTACATAAAGTAGTAAATAACTTATAAAATTACCTTTACCAATGTCTGCGTGCTAGTTGACCTGCAGGATTTTTAGAATTCTTTGTTAGCCACTGAAACTGGGAGTGGTTAATATATAGAGACTGTAAAACAAATTCTGCTTTTCTAACTTGTAACCTTAGAGCTAGGTGAGTACCAGAGCTGTAATCACATTGCTGTGATGGTTTGGGGTTTGTTTGTTTGTTTCTTTTTTTGAAAACTAACATGCATGCTGTGTTCTGCATGTCTTCCCATGCTTCTTGAAATAGGCAGTGTATCAGGAACACAAAGATTGGATTCTGCTACAGTAAGGACCTACTCCTGTTAAAGCCTTCTCCTGGTGAGTAAAGTTGATAGGTCTGCTGGTAAAGCAGCTATTTATGGAATAAAACATCAGGTATTTTATTACAGTGGTTTTACACTAAGAAAACTGTTCAAGTTTTCAGAGTAGATTTATGCTGAAAATCTAGAGCTTGTTTCCTACAATGAAGAGTGAGTGTTTAAATACTTAGTTTTGTCAATATTGTAGCTTTTTGAAGGTTTTCGGCAGCCTGTGCTATGTAGAAAGTGTTGAAATCAAAAACTGGGTGAAACACAGCTACTGAAAGTGGGAGGGAGGGAAGAGAACTAAGTTGGGCATGTAAAGGAAAGAAAATAATTTAATCTGTGACACTTCACTTCTGATTGTTGATCTTTCAGGGTCTTTGCTTGGTTAAAGTTATCCCACTAAAAC
This sequence comes from Manacus candei, assembly GCF_025592945.1. Classification (NCBI taxonomy): domain Eukaryota; kingdom Metazoa; phylum Chordata; class Aves; order Passeriformes; family Pipridae; genus Manacus; species Manacus candei. The sequence continues at coordinate 4,694,905 of NW_026138057.1, forward strand.
ACACTTCAATATTGAATGGTTATAGGGATAATTCCATAGTTCTCCAGTTCTTGGATGCTCTATGCCAGTATGATTGCTTAGGTTGGATTTAGGTGATTGCAGCCTAAATTTGGAGCAGTGCTGACAATAAAAGGCAGCTTGATAGCACAAGTGTAACACAAAATACATGTATTGTGGCTTGTGAAAGGTCTGTAGTCCTGCCTTCCTAGAGGATTTTGAATGTTTCTTCAGCAGCCTGTGCTGTATTTTCTCATGAACAGAATTTCTCTCCTTTTGCAAGTAAGTCAGGAAACTAAATTTTTTAATATTTACTATAATTGATTTAAAAAAAAATTCAGTGAATCTTTCTCCTTTGTTGGTATTTTTTATGGACTGTAAATTGTCTCTTCTTGCACCTTCTTTCTTCTTACTGGTGGCATCCCTTCCAACTCATGTACTGACTGCCTTTTCTTCAAATTCTGAACCTTTTTGCCTGTAGGAATTTAGTTGTAAAAAGTTCTTCTGTATGGAATTCTGAGAAGGGAAACTCTTGCACATGGAAACTCAGATCATGTGAATCTGTCAGTTCATAATCTCAGGGGCTATTTTAATTTTTTTTTAGTTCCAAGGAACTGAAGTTTTAAGTCTTCCCCTCCCCCAGATTGTCCCCATGGATTTTCTGTAGTCAGGTGACCTGGGATGAAAATCTTCCAAGCAGAAATACTTGACCTTATGTGCTTTACTTTGCATTGCAATAGGAGATTGCAGAAGGCAATAAAATTCCATACAGCATGGCATAGCAATATTTTGATACGTGACTGCTGCACTACTGAGCTGCTTGTGAAAGTGCTAGAATGAAATGTTAAAAACCTGCTAATGGAATTTTTTGTGTGTTTCTTTTCTTGTTTGTTTTTTCCTTGTTTGTTTTCTTGTTGTTTTTGCAGTTTACCCACACTATTTCTACCGGTGATATGCAGCATTTTGAACATTTGGAACCCTTAACCTGTTAATACTTGTTAAATGGACACTTTGAGATATTTTATTACAGAGTTTTTAATTAGCAAATAAATTCATGAGTACTACAGAGAAAATATTTTAGAATCTAAATGTTTCCTATATTTATGTGACTTCTCATTTATATAGTTACTTACTTTTTCAGTTTCTATTCAGTCTACAAATCAAATCATTGCTGATTTTTTATTCTAATTTTAGTCTTTCCAACTGAATGTACTGTAATGCTTGTATGTATATGTCCCTATGAGCAATATAGGGTTTTTGTAAATTATGCAGTTACTGTAATTATCATTGTTTTTTAATAATGAAACTGAAGGTGAAAAGGATTTTAATACCTTTGTAAAAGTATCATGACACCAAGCAGTATATATTTTGTCTTTTTGGAGCTGTTAGACCTGAAAACAAGCCCAGCTTTTTTTCAGATATTGATATAGGAGCTGTGGTACACAAGTGTTGTTCTCCTCAGAGCTGTATCTTTCCACACAGAGGACTTGTCGAGTAGTGGCAGTTTGACTTTATTCAAAATAGAACTTGTTTTAAGAGCTGGGAGGAACTGAGGAGAACACGTTTTAGAAGTGATTTTGACTCACTCATAACACACTCTGCTGTATTTGTAAAGCGACTCTTCACAGTGACTGAAAACAAGCCATAAACCAAGAACTGTTTGTATTTTTTCTTTTCCTTAAGTGAGGAAGACAGACTTCATAATGATTCCTGGTCATAGGCCACAGGCCACAGAGAGGTTTTTAGGGTTTTTTTGGTTGAAAACACTTGTGGAAAGATGCTGGTGGAACTAGTTTTAATGGACCAATCTTAAAGCACTGCAGCCTCATGTCAGGTGAGTAGGGAAAGATGAAGGTACAATGGGCTGAAACCTCAAGCAGTGCATCTTCTAATAAAGGCCTTACTTTTCTTATGTAAGTCATCTTATATGTTTTGTAAACTTGTTCTAAAGAGTTGTCTGGACTTTAATTTTGATGGGTGTTGCCATTTTGGACTGTATGAGTAGAAAATGTATCTGATACTTGTAAATGGCATATTAAAAAGCCAGCAAGAATCTGTTCAGATGGTGCATTATTTATTATGCAGCAATATATATAGCATGTCTTTTTTCTCTTATTTTGTTTTCCACTTTTAACTTTGCTTGTAAAACTGAAATTCATTGTTATTGTTCTGGGTTTTTTTCTATTAATCTTTTGTGTATCTTCAGATTATGTAACAATATGTACAGTCTACTTTTGAACTATTTTTATCACAGTATTATTTATTGCTTTCTTTCAATAAAGTACTGATGCATTTTCCACTGCCAATAAAACACTATGGAAAAGCTGAGATCTAATTGTGTGCAGGCAGAAACTTTTGCAGTGAGCGGACATGATTGTTTGCTGCCCTGTAGATCTTGTTTCAGATGATGACCTTTCTCCAGTAGGAAAAAAGTACTCCATTAGAGGTGACATTTTCTTTGGAATTGTTCAAGTTCACATGCATTAATCAGTTTTGGAAAAAAACAGTTTTCTGAAGAAAATGGTTTTATTGCCTCCTTCTACTCATAGTTACAGCTGTGATTTGCTTTTAAAAATGGTAACAAAAACTACCACACAACTTCAGTGTGTTCTGGTCCACGTGACGGAGATTGAAGTGCTGTTCTAGGTAGCACCAAGAGCTGCTTTGTTAATAAAATGAGATTATGACCATAGTGATATTTGGGGAGAAACACAGGAGTCGAGGGAACCAATACAATATTGGGTCACAATAGGGCTGTTTATGTCAATTTTAATACATTTGTAAACCATTTCTTGTGTAGAAGAGAAGACAGAAGGATAAAGTTACAGAATAATGGAAGCAGTAGTGAAGCATATTCCATCATGTCCTCTGGATCAACAGAAGGAATGCCTGGAATGGAGAAATATTGTCACTGATGCTCTAAACATTGTTCAGTAATGCATCTGTTTGTCTGGCTTGTCTGTATGAGTTGCTCTCTGTTAATTTGCAGGCTCTTTTATATTTTCAGAGAATCTATCTTCCTAGAAAAAGCTGAAATGGAACTGCAAAAGGAGCTCCTGACTCGCTGTTCAGCTGAATTTCACTGTTTAGAGAAAAAATTGCATAGACGTTGCTGGTCACTGATGTAATAGTGGGTGTTCAAAGTCGTGTATTGTTGCTTCTCAAAAGTGAAACCAATGCGGGGTAGACTTGTAAAATGTGAAAAGAAAATGCATTTATTATTTTAAGGCTGTAAAACCTTAAGTGTTATGGAACAATGGAACTGATATGAGAGCTAGAATAAATGAGTGAAATGGCAAAAAGCTTTCACGAACTGGCATAACTGTGTTGTGGCTTCCTTCTGAATTACACAGCTAAACTGTCTTGGGTAAAACAAGAAAAACATTTATTTAATTTTCATGACACACACAGACCCCCTCCCTGCCCAAATTAAAAATAGTGTGGAAAAGGCACATGGGTATGTTATAGTAATCTGTAAATAACACTTGATTAAATAGAGCTTTTTGTAAATGGCCCGATGTCTCTAAAGGCTTTAGTTGGGAAAAGTGCTGTAAAAATTATAGTTGGCATTCTGTCTGCAATCAGGAGATAGTAGAATTATCTGAGTGAACTTCAAACTTGCAATTTTTACATGTTTAGAGGACAGGGAATCTCAAAATAGATGTTTTAACTTTGTCTTGCTCCTTTCAAACTGCTATACAATTAGAGCACAGGAAGTTGCTTTAGCAGTGTTTTAGGGACAGGAGTGACTTATGCCAAAATTTGGAGAAAGGTGAAGTAATGAAGTAGAATAAATTCAAACAGAATTTATTCTTGGAACTTGGTAAAGATTGGGAGGGAGGACCAACAAAGTAAATTTCCAGATAAATAAAAATTGATACCATGTTATGTTTGTGGGTGATAATTTTTGAAGAAAATAAAGAGTTACTTGGCCTTTAAAGGAAAATTTTTCACTTTGCATTGTCAGCGTTGTAGATTTGGTGCACTGCTTAAACTCAAGTTATTCTAAATTTAATTAATTTCATTTTTTGTTAATAGTAGGGGTTTTGGGGGGCAAAAATGCAGTTTTGTTAACTTAGGTAGCAGTGCCTTGTGGTTTTGTATGGGATGTTGGAACAGATGGGTGAAAAGTGGTATGTATAAATGTGGTTGGTATTCCTACCTGTACATAGAGGGACATGCGAAGACTCCAAAAGGGCCCAGAACAGAGCCAGAAGTAATTACCAAAGGATTCAGACTCTCTGAGCCTGTGTTCTCCTCCAGCAGGCAGCTTTATGAGAGGAAATTTAGCCCAATTTTTAAAGTAGACTTTATAGGGAAAATTGCACTATATTTAATCCAGAAAAAAGTAATTGAGCTTGTTTATACTGTGAACTGGCTACACTTGGAATTAATAAATATTCCTGTTCACCTGGATTTTTTTATCTTAGCCTTTATTACAATTTGTGTATTTATTTGTCATGTTTATTTGCTGGAAATGTTGCTCCTTAGAGTGTGTTTCTCCTCCTCCAAAAGACAGAGTGGGCAAACAAACAACTCCAATTACAGTGTTAAGGCTGCATTTTTAAACCCATTTGTTTTCCTTTTGGCATCTGTTCAGTTTAGGTCCCTTGGGAGCAGCCAAACCTTTTTGCCTAGTGATGAAAGTGATGGAAACTGGAAAACCCTTGGGACAGGGTAGTTGTGGTTTCCAAAACGTGATGGGACAAAAGTATTAAAATTGAAAAAGAAAAAAAAAAAAAAAAAAAAAGGAAGAGGGGAAAGGGGGAAGAGGAAAGAGAGGAAGGAAAAAAATGAGAAAAAAAGAAAAGAAAAAAATGAGGGGGGAATAAAGAAAAAGAAGGGAAAACTAAAAAGGAGGAAGGAAAAAAGAGGAAAGAAAAAGTGAGAAAAAAGGAAAGAAGGAAAGAAAAAAATTAGGGGAAAAAGAAAGAAAAAAGGAAGGGAAAAACAAAAGGAAGAAAAAAGAGGGAGGAAAAAGAGAAAAAAGGAAGGAAAAAAATGAAGGGAAAAAAAGAGGAAGGAAAAAAGAGAGAAGAGTAAAGAAAAAAAAGGAAAAAAGAGGGGAAAAGAAAAAGGGGGGAAAAGGAGGAAGGGAAAAGAAAAAAAAAAAGCGAGGAGGCAGAGAAAAACGAGGAGAAAAATAGAAAAAGTCTGTTCCAAGCTGCCCCAAATTCCCCTGGCCGTTTTAAAACTCCTGATGGTGCATTTTTGGAATAGCGCTTGTACAGCGCATTTTTCACAGCGATTTAAAGAAATAGGGGAAGGAGCAGCTGCCCTACTGCCTCCAATACACACATTTATTATCATGGCAGTGCCTCTCATCCCGAGTGTCGCTCCCGGGGGGCGGTGTTCCCAGCACAGCCCCGCCCGGGGGCGGAGCGCGGCCCGTCCCGTTCCCACCTGGAGCCGGGAAGAGGAAGTGGGAGCTGGGGAGAAGCGGAAATTGCAGCAGCAGGAGCCGCCGCCAGCCCGGGAAGCACCGGGGCGATCCAGGGCCGAGGAAGAAGAGGAGGACGAGGAGGCGGCGACACCGTGAGCGCGGTGGGGCCGGGCGGGAGGGGCCGGCGAGGGGCGGCGGCGGAGCATCCTGCAGGACCCCGAGATTCCTTCTGCCGGCAGGGGCACAGCCGGGGCTGCGTGGCTCTGTCTCCTTTTTTTAATGTTATTTAATGTTATTTAAACTCGGCGAAGCAGCGCAGCGCTGGTCACTAGAGGGGAGAGGAAGCGTCTTCTCCGGGACGCGCCGCGGTGATGCCGCGCCGGGGCTCTGACTGCCGCACTCCCGAGCCCCCTTTTCCTCGGTGCCCTCCATCCAGCTTTGCTTCTCTTCACCTTAAAGCCTCGGCGTGTTCCTCCAGGAGCTCGTCCCAAGGCCCTGGGAAGGGGAGAGTTCCCCAGGGCGCCGCTAAAGGCGCTGGGTAGGATGATGTGTCCGCCCATGAGTCAGGAGCGGGATTGGCCGCATAAATCTGCGGTGTACATTTAGGGTCGGTTTGTGTTCGAGCCGCAGCGTTTTGCTTTTTCCTTCAGAAATTTGGCCACGTGAACCACTGAGTCACAGAGAGATCATGTTTCTCCTCGGTCTGCCCTGGAATTGATGCTGGAAGAGAGGCCGAAACGAGCAAAAATTCCTGCTGGCTCTGCACTGAGATCTCTTGTCACTGCGCTGCTTCGCTCTCCCGTTTGTAATTCACTTCGTATAGTGCAGGGTTGAGGTGTGGAAAAATGTTGGCGTTTATCCACATAATTTAGGAAGAAACATGTTGGATTCTGGATTTTGCATAGAGGAGCGTATGAAATCCTTCTTTGCTGCGCTATTGTTTGTGAGAATTCCAGGAGGAAGCAATGAAATCTAGGCTTAAGGATCCAGCTTTTGTTCTTTTAAATATCTGAGCACAGCTGAATTTAGGAAACACATCAGTCAAGTGAACGTATGAATCAAATACATGGGGAAAAAAAGGGTTTTGCACTAAATATGTAGAGATTCGCCATATGCATATGTACCTGTGCTTCAGCTCTTGTCACTTGAATTCCATTTCTAAACATCTTGCACAGAGGGTTGGATACAAAGCCATCCCTCTTAAGAGAAGTTACAAAGTTAGAACCTGGATTCCATGTTGAATTTCATTATTGAGCTGTTTTGAATCTGCTTTCCAAGGCTTTGCAGTTTTTTTGATGAGAGATTAGATTTTAGTAGGAAAATGTAGGAAAATCTGAAACGCAATCACATCATAGAAGGCTTTAGACAGGATATTCTAAAGACAGTGATAAAATACCAATGTTCTAAAGGTTTATGTTATAAACCTGTAGTTAGTTTTCTGCACATGAAGTACTGTTATAAATGCTAGTTCCTTAATAGCCAGAGGAATTTGGAGATGGGAGACCTGAAGGAGCATAAGGGGAAATATACTTTCAGGATGTCATCTGCTCTGCTTTTACACCCTCCTCCCAGGCTGCTCCATCATTTGTTACCTTGGTGTTTCACTATCAGTTTTTCAGTTGTTCTCATTCATGTTGCCAGTCCTGAAATTTCTGAAATGCTCCATAAAACTGGCTCATCAGCTCATTCTGTCAGGCTGTAGAACAAGCCTGACAGAGCGAGTGGTGGACTTTACCCATGGATTATTATTTATGCATTTAAAAGGGAGTTTTCATTCCACCTACTGAATTATGCTTGTGTGAGTGAAATAGCCTGTGACAATCATCCTTATAATCTATTCTTAATTAGAAAGATAAAGGTAAGTGGACAGAATGATGGTATGTGAAAAAACTGAGCTCTAGTAGAATAGCAAAGAAAAACCCTTTCTCTGACGTGTATCTGAAAAGCTGGGAGAACAGGAGGCTTGTTTTTTGACGTTTTAGTTTTGCTTTTTAGAATTTATTTGTCTTGACTTACTTAGAACAAAGGGTGTAACACACAGCCACATTCCAGGCAGTTCAGGAATTCTGCTAACTAGTCATGTTCAAAAGTGTTAATTAAAAGCATCCAGCTTGATACTCCACAGGGGATAAAGTTTCCCCAAAGCGAGATGCCCCAAGTCATTAACCTCTTGGAAGTGCTGAATGTTGTTTCTGGATGCCATTGCTTGCCTTTTTATGAGTCTTGCTTCCTGCTCTCGGTACTCCAGCTCTTTGCCTCTGTTTCTCCTGAAATCAGGCAAGATGCTGACTTTGTTCATGTGTCTCAAAACACAGAAACTTATGTTCTCTGTTGCTGGATTGTGTGCAAAGTCTTACAGTTGTTTGGATTTCTGTCATCATGCTGAAATTCATTACACAACACATGAGGTTGTGCAGGTATAATGTAGTTTATACAACCTAAAGAACAGTATTGTTCTCATCATTATTAATGACTGGGGAAAAACCACCTATTTCCACACCTTAACTATATGCACAGGATCTAAAATTAGAATTTGGAAGTGGATATTGGCTTGGAAACCTTTTTGAGGAGAAGTCTTTGAGTGCAGTGAAGGTAGATGAAAAGACACATATTAATTTTAGCAAGGGAAGGCCTCTTTGTTCTCTTTGAAATCATGTCATTGATGGCTCCTAACCTTTTTACAGTGCAGATAGGTCAAATCTACTTTCACTGCAAGTACAGCTTCTGGTGGTGTGATTAAATAACATATTTTACTGGGAATTTTGGGTTACATCTCCAGCAGCTTGCACATAAATGAGTTGATATGTGACTAGAGTGTGACCCTGCTCGTTCTTGTGGTCTTGCAGATGTGGAAAGCGACTGCAGGCCACACTGTTTCTGTCAACCAGAATGATGGAGCTGATGACTGGGAGACAGATCCAGACTTTGTGGTATGAATTTTGGATTTTACTGACTCAGTGGGAGTGTGTTATGTGGCATGTTAAGAGTAACTCTTCGGCGTGGGAGCTATGTCTCAGCAAAAGAAACTGATAGGTGCATGTTCCTGGAAGTGAAGTAAAAGTGAAGCTGGTAGTAGCTGCCTTTCTAACTCTTCTGATCTCAGTGATTGCTGGAGGCTTTTCTGTGACCTCTAAACTGCAGATAACCGGTGATTTCTTTGGGTTTCTAACTCTTTTTTTTATGTGTGTCCTTCACAGAATGATGTGAGTGAGAAAGAGCAGCGCTGGGGAGCTAAAACTGTCAATGGATCCGGCCACCAGGAGCACATCAAGTAAAGCAGCTCTCCTGTGGAATTTATTAATAGTCACAATCCCAGGCAGCTTTTAATCAATTCATGTTCTTGGTTACTTGTGCCTTCATAATTAAAACAAGAGTCCCTGTAGAAGATTGATTATTTTCCAGGTTGCTGGTCTTTCAAATCCAGACAGTATCTTCAGATCTCAGGATCAGAAATACGATGCAGAGACTCTTAAGTCTTTCATTATCACTGGAAATGTAATTTTTCCAGCCTCCTTGTCTGGAAAGTTTCTTTGTTCTGCTGTGGTGAAAGAGCCAGTAGCTCTAGGGGAGAAGTTGAGTGATCTGAGCAGTTCCAGTTTGGTACTTTAAAGAAACATTTGGACTCTTAATTCTTAGGCTTTATTTAGAAAACTGTTACCAAACTCATAAAAGCTCCGGTGAAGTAACAAATAGAGCTCTCTGATAGAAAAGCAAATGAATATCACGGAGTGCTATGTGAACAGAAATTACCCATCTCCTGAATCTTGTGTTTCTTGCAAATTTATTTCTTATTACTGTGAGTTCAATTCCTGCATATTGTAAAGGGTCACTTTGGGAAGAGGAGGTGCATGTCCCCTCACATCCTTATTTAGCATTACAGTTGTGCCCAGTTAGAATTAGTCCTGTTACCATAGGGACTGTATGATAAGAGATGAGCCCTGTTCTGAAAAGTTACCATCTAAACAAAAAGCATTGGAAAGAATTTAAATTAGGACAAGAGGGAAAAAAATACATTTCAGGCACATATCAGTTCTAGGTACTGGATTGTTCAAACAGCAAAATTCCCTTCCATATTAATCTTAAAACCAACAGTTTTTTTTCTTTTTTTTTTTAAACAGTGTTTTGCAGTGGAATAAATCTAATTTCTCAGAATATGAGCAAGTTTTTTGTGCACTGAAAAAATGGGAAGGGCTTGAAAAATACAAATTGTCAAACTTCTTTTTGAGATAATATTTTTGTCATCTCTTTATTTTGCATCTTTTTGAATTTGTCTGCTGAAACTTTCTTAGTAAAACTTGCTGCTTCATTATCATTGTCTTTTAAAGTATTCATCAACTGAGAGAGAATGTCTTCCAAGAACACCAGAACCTCAAAGAGAAGGAGCTTCAAACAGGACCAAAAGCTTCTCATGGCTATGGAGGGAAATTTGGAGTTGAACAGGATCGGATGGATAAAGTAAGTGTGAATGGGGTTCTGGTAATTTGCCAGCCTTAAATTTTTGCTGGATTCCTGTATTCCAGGGTTAATTGCTGTGTAGTTCTCAATGGGCCTCTGAGAACCTGGGCTAACGTTTGAGTCTGGGAAAGTAGAACACATCCAGCCATCAGGCCTATTCTGCTGCTGCTCTCTGGTGTCAGCAGTTTATCCCTCACCTGTGTCCATGGGGAAAAATGAAAGGAACAAAAGTGAGCACTGCTTCCTGTAGGCCAGAATTAATCATGGTGAAAACATGATGGTCATGCCCATCTGAATGATGCTGGTGGCAGGAGATGTTTATGATTTATTTTTATGAGTTTTATTTTTTGTAGTGCTTGATATTTGATGAAATGCAGAAAGTTCTGGTAAGAACACAAAGCAAACAACATGCTTAAATCTTCCCTACCTCAACTGGTGTAACAACAAAGAGATCATGTAAAACCACATAGAAGCTAAAATTTCCAGATCTTCGTGTTTTCCATAAATGTAATGAGAAGAATAAAGGGAGGTGGGAGCCTTTTCAGTCACATTTAACAGTTATTCTACTACAGGCAATCTGCAAAATGAACAAGAGTATGACTGTTTCAGTCAGGAAGAGAAAGGAGCTTTTGTGATGCTTATAAGTTGAAGTAATGTCCTATTATTGACATCCTCATTCTGTTACCTGGCAATTACTTCAGCCCTAATATTACTTCAGCAGTAATATTTTGCTTTCCTACCTGCTGGGAATGTTCCCTCCATCACCTGTGTGGAGGAAAAAGGGCAGACACTGTAAAAACCACATTATTTAGGTGTCTTGACACCTTGTGTCCTCACATTAATTCGTCTTGGTCCAACTGCCTGACGCAAGATAAGCAAGTTTTGGATTAAACTGACGAATTCCAAGTTATTCTGGCCAGTGCCCAGTGTTAGTACAAGGCAAGAAAAAAGCATTTTTCCTGGGTTAAGTAGCACCATGAAGATGTGAGGCTTCCAGCTGGGAGGGTTTCCCAGCACTAGGTTAGTGTAACATTAGCAAACACTGCTTGGATAGACTTTCGTGTGTGTAATTACATATCCCTGTGTCTTACCTGAAGCCAGTCATGGTGCGGTGTAGCTGAGCCTCTGCCTGCTCTGTTCAGCTCAAGTTCCAGGGCCAGGCTCCAGTTGGAGGCTGCAGGGCTAGATACCTTTGGGAGCTCCGTCTTGATGTGAATGCAGTGCTTCGTGTTGCGATGCCATTTTGCAAGTGAGGAGAAAGTGTGGAGAGAAGATGCCTAATTCTGATTTATGCAGGAGATATGGGTACCTCCCTAAAAGAATAACACCTAGTTGTATTTGTATTTGGTTGCAGTCCCATATCAGCTGCAACAGATCTGTAGCTGCAAGGCTGCGTATTTTATCTGGAACTTTAAATTCTCCATGGGCATCATCACGACTCTCACCATGTCTTTCTTATTTTCATTCCTGTGCTTCTGAAGTACAATTACTGAGCATAAAATAGTCTCCATAAAACACAGTCATTGCTGTCAGACTCTTGGCACTTCCCTTGCCTGGGCTGTGTTTGGACTTTCCAAGTGAGTAGGAATTCCCAGGGAAGTAGTTTCAACAGGAGGAGTGCCAGTGACATGTGTTGGTAACAGCTTAAACCCTGGTTACTCGGTGCAGTGTTTTCTCTTACATACAGAACTGTGTGGAACTGCTCCTTCTGAACTTAACAATTTCTTTTAGTCAGCTGTTGGACATGAATATCAATCCAAACTTTCCAAGCATTGCTCCCAAGTGGATTCAGTGAAAGGGTTTGGAGGGAAGTTTGGAGTACAAACCGACAGAGTTGACCAGGTAAGCGATTTCATCTCCTGCTGCAGATCCTCACAGTGCTTTAGTTTCTCCTTTTGTATGTGTAATTCCAATACCTTAAAATGCTGGTGTGGTCTACTCTGCTCTTCCTGCTCTTTTAGAAGTTTAGTAGCAAACTAACACTGACTGTAACAGAGATAAATTACTGTTTAGAGCAAAGCAGGAAAAAAACCCTTATGAAAAATTGAGATTAATTGAAAAGAGATGTGTGTTTTTTTAATTAAAAAATTAATTTCATTGTGAATTTAAAAATTAAATTTTTTTGTGTGTGTGTTTTTTGACAAGGTCAGTGTGAATGCTATAGAAGGAGGGATTTGGGGATGGTTTATCCTGTATCTCAACATGAGCTACTGGGCAGGATAACTTATAGCCTGTTCCAAGAATCTGTAACAATCCCTGCATGGAAATGCTGAATTTCTGTTGTACTGAATTGCTGAACCTGTCAAGACTAGAGTTTGTTACTGGTACAATTTGCCTTAGCAAGGGAGGACAAAAATCCTTGCCATGGACATGTGCACTAAATTACCATGTAAATGAATATGACCTGTAAGTTAAGTAGGTGTTTATCCTCCCAATCAAGAGGGTCAGAGCAGTATGGAAAGACACAGGAGCTTTCCATGCTGTTTGTCCACTGGAGTTCATGCAGTTTTTCTTCTAATATCTAACTCTGTCTCACACGCAATTTTATTTCTCTACCAGTCAGCTGTTGGGTTTGAATATCAGGGGAAGACTGAGAAACATCCCTCCCAAAAAGGTAAAGTGGGCAGGTGGTCGCCTCTCTAGACACATTTTCTATAAACTATAGAGTAGATCTTTATTCTTTCACTGTATGTAAAATACCTTATTTAGTGAGACCTCTGCATGACATTGTCAGTGAATCAGATGTTGGGTTTGGTAGAAGAGAAGATAAAAAATGTATTTCAAAGCAGTTTCATGAGCTGATGAGGTTTTAAGGCGAGGAAACGGTGTGTCATTGAGAGTCTTTCTTTTCTTTTACAAGGAAGGTTCAAGGACATCTTAGAAATACTGGGAGTTGTTCTTTGGAATATTGCACCCTGTTGGAAATAGGGAGCCAATTTAATAGGAACCACCATAAACTATAGGACTGCTGCCTGTCTTATTTTTGTGTTCAAGATTAGGCTTAACTTTGTGTGCTAAAGGCTAAAGACTTAATAGTCAGTTCTGAAATAATGTTTTTTTCCCCCCCTTTCAGTTGCTAGGATATGATGTATCCATGAAAAGTGTCTTCATTTTATTTTTGTTGTGCAGACTACTCAAGTGGTTTTGATGGAAAATACAGAGTACAGGCTGACAGAGTGGACAAGAGTGCAGTGGGGTTTGATTACCAGGGGAAAACTGAGAAACACAACTCCCAGAAGGGTGAATAGACACATTAGTGGCCTCATACTCTGATGTTGTAGGCAATGATCACAGGCTGTGTTGTAAAATATTAATATTTTGGCATCTCTTGCACTCCCAACCTGCTGAAAGGTAACACTGAATAAAATTTATGTTGCTGAAATCTCTGACTTCTGAAAAAGACACCTAAAATGTAAGTTCTGCCTGGTTTTAAGTGGTGATCCAACTGCCATTACTTTGGAAGTAGGGCACATAGTTTTACAACTTCTTTTGAAAAACTGTGGATTAAAGTACTGGGAACTGTAAGCAGTTTAACCACCACAGAGAAATGCTTCTAAAAGCGTCATCTGTCTGTAGATTAAAGCATTTATCAGTTAGCAGTGTTTAGAGTTAACATTGTGTTGCTAATCAGGTTTCTAGGCATCTCTGATCAAAAAATCAACGATTTTATTGAAAAATTGTGACATTTTTGCCATCTATTTTCTGTTTATCTCAAAAAAATGTTTGCATTTTAGAAATGCTGAACAAGAAGAGGGTGTTTGTTTAAAAACATCCAGGCTGTTGCTGACATGGGTTTGGAAGTTCACTGTGGCATAAGCGTCTTAAGAATTTTATTAAGGAGTCAAGTAGCTGAATTGCTGATATTACCAAGTGACTGAACTACTGACAGGATTCTATTTTATTTTCCATCCTGGAGAATGTAATCTGAAGGATTTATGTATTCTGAAGGATTTATGGCTTCAGTGCTTGAAATCAAGTTTAACTAAGGATGTCAGCGCTTCTTTTAATACATGATGTAATGTTAGCAGCTCTGATTATCACAATTTTTAAGGTAATATTTTGGGTACTGAACACTTACAAAATTCTTCACTCTTATCTCTAGATTATTCCAAGGGCTTTGGTGGTAAATATGGCGTCGACAAGGACAAAGTGGATAAAAGTGCTGTTGGCTTTGAATATCAAGGCAAAACGGAAAAACATGAATCACAGAAAGGTTTTTATCATCTTATTTTAAAAATAGAAGTTCAAATCCTTTTAAACTTGGGAAAGATATTTTGTTTGTGGGGTATTTTTTGGGGTGTGGGTTTGTTTGGGTTTTTTTGTGGTAAATGTGTGTTTGCCCCTTGTGTGTGCAGATTTTGGATTGCCTTAAATGAAAAGAAAGGCATTGTAAACTCTACCTGATTTTCACAACCCGATTTCCAGGGGACCGTGGTTATTGAAATAAATGCATAATTGCGCAGATCTGTTTTATTCAGGGGCAGCATCAAGTCCTTCATTCTTTATATATCTATTGTGCATATATTTATATGTGTGTGTGTGTGTGTGTTTTAGCTTTAGATGGAAAATGCCTCAGATTCTTCAAATCTTTAAATATTATTGAGTCTGTGTGAGATTTTTGGTGATTCCTTGCATTGTAATCCCAGAGTTATTGCCTGTGTATCCTTCCTTTCTGTTGAGGAAGTGTAGCAGGGTGAGTGACAGATGTTATCATTAAAAGTGTTATCATTAATGACAGGGCAGCTTATCCCATAATGTTTTGTTTTGGTTTTTTTTAATAAATACTGTTTACAGTCATAAATTGCAACTATGTTTTCTGCAATTTCATGCACACAGATTATGTGAAGGGGTTTGGAGGCAAGTTCGGTGTGCAGACAGACAGACAGGACAAATGTGCCCTTGGCTGGGACCACCAGGAAAAGGTGCAGCTTCACGAGTCCCAGAAAGGTACATCAGCTCACAGCTCTTTGTTGTTCTTTTGGGGTTCCCTCATTTTGAGTTTCCTGTTCCCTGTGTGAACCCTCCTCCCCTGGTGTCTTTGGCCACAGTTACAGGAGCTGATATGAGTCTCCTTTTTCTTTGTTGGACTGGTTGCTTTTTACTGGTTGTACTGGTGTTTGCAAAGCAGGTTTAACACAGCTGATACCGAGTCCCTGAAAGCTCAGACTTAGTGCTGAGTTCTCTCTGAAGAAGTTTTAAGAGTCTACAATTAGCCTGGATTATTTTTTCCTTTTTCAGTTCGCTCATGCAAAGCACAGATTTGCAATTTCTTTGTACTTGCCACAAATAATGTGTTATGGATATCCCTGTTTTCATACAGGGGAAATCTGATATCTAATGTTGTCCTTTATCATGGCCTGTGAGGTGCTTATTCCTGTGAAATACTTGGTAGCCAGAAGAAAAGCTGTAAAATACAACAATTGCTCCCCATCACTGTGTCTGTCACCACCCTTAACTTGGAGAAATTAATATTTTTAAATTAAAGAAATTAAAACTGACTCAGAATATTGTTCTCTTGGGTGCTCCAGCAGATTGGTTGTGAGAGGATTACCTGAAACCCTTTTTTCTGTGCCCTCCCTCATTTCATAGCACATATATACAAATATATATATATATATGCGTAAATGTTGTTCCTTAGGCAGCAAAAGGGAATGATCTTTGAGCTGAAAGGTTGTTTTCCCCTCAAGCTGTGTGACAGCAGAAATATTTCTCCTTCCTTTAAGCAATGCTCTGTATATATATAATATCTGGAGAGTAGTCTCTGTAGACCCCATCTTCACACCTCTTTAAAAGTCAGATCTCTGTGCAAATGTTAACCACACTGATGAAGGAAGCTCATTTTATTCTCTTGTATCTTTTGTTATTTGTTCTGTTTATTCTCTTGTATCTTTTGTTGTTTTGGTTTGGTGAACATAATATCTATGTGTCTGTGTTCATAACCGTGATCAAATGCAAGTGCGTTGTGCACTATGGATGAAAAATGTTGAGAAATGCTTTTTTTCTGTGACTTCAGAATGGTGTTTTTACATCTGATAAATTATGTTGACGTCTTCCTAATCTCAAATTGAAACTTTTTTTGGATTTACTTTTACAAAAGTGTCTTGAGATTTTTTCCCCCACCATCCAAAATGACTGAAAATACTGCAAAAATAATTTTGAGTGTCTCTGACTAAACTTCTTTATTTTCCTCCCTCCGTTTTAATTTATCACATGTGGCTTTTTCAGACTATAAGAGTGGTTTCGGAGGGAAGTTTGGTGTACAGACAGAAAGGCAGGACCCATCTGCTGTGGGGTTTGATTACAAGGAGAAACTAGCCAAGCATGAATCTCAACAAGGCACCGTTTTCACTTGTTACTTTCTTAACAGTGCAGGCACTTCTCACACAGTCTGGAATAGTTGTCTGAGTAGATCCGTGCTAGGAATGTGCAGACACTTTCTTGCGCTTCTATTCCTCCATGATCCAGCAAATATTCTCCCATTTTATTCTTAAACTGTTATATCAAGTAATCCTGTGTTCAGGAAATATGTGCAGTGTTTAGTTAACAGTTCTACAAAATCATGCATTTAGTGTGATAATAACAACTTTGTTGTCAGGATGATGTTAATGAAGTCATGCTTAGCAGTTTAGAGTCTAAATATTTTACCTGGACAAATTGGTGGGAAAATAGATAAGGACCATGCATGTAACCATTAACAAGCAGTGGGTTATGGCAAGATCTTTTAGAAATTATTATGATCTTTAAAACAAGAAGTAGGGAATGTTTGTGGTTCTTGGGTGAGCAAATGCTGTTATAATGCTCTCTTTATCCATTGTGAAATAGTTGGGGTACAAATCATGAATTCCTGGTTTTCCGTTATCTTAAAGTGAGGAGTCTGGATCAGGAAAATGTAAGTGTAGTATATTTATTCTGGCTGAAAATACATACAAAGCTGGAGAAAATGAGGTTTTTCATTCTGGTGTGTTACAGTGACACAAATCAGACTTTTAGAGTGTCCGATGAGCCTTATCAGAGCCTGAATACAAACCCTAAAATAGCTGGCAGGGAGACCCAGGTGTTTGGAGGGCTGAGAGGAGAACTGTAATTGTATTCCAGGGATGTATAGGAAAGCCTGTCCATCCACAGAGTCTAAGGGCACATTCCTAAAGCTCACTGCCACCAGAAAGGGGTATTTTTCCAGCCACACAGTGTTGCTGCTGCTGTTGTGCTGCTCTGGTGCTCATCAGACATTCCTCAGAGTGCAACTCCCTGGAAAGAGGAGAAAACTACTCTTGTTATTGTTTTTATTGTTAATGCCACTAGTGAGTTAATGTGACTTGGGAGTGTATAACAGGTGCAAGAGTCAGCCTGAGGTGAGAGGAAGAGTGAGCAGGTCAGGGGTGGCGTGAGACAGCATGGCCACCCCATTTTTGTGGTGGTGAGGTGTTGCAGGCTCGTGCTCTCTGGTGGAATTGCCCTTTTTCTGTTTGTAGAGCAGGAGTTATTACCAATTACTTTAATGCTCATCAGTTGAGTATCATAACCAAATCCACTGGAACAAGAAATTTGTTCTATTTTCCTGCCATTCATAGAATCTACCAAGTTTAAGAGTGAAAAATAAACACCTCTGTGGTCACTGAAGACAGAACATTGCTCCTTTGAGCAAAGCAAACTGGCTTAGGCTCTGTGATCCCTTCAGAGGGCTAAGAATTGGTGCTGTGAAAGCCTGTGTTACGGAAGTGAGGCATTAGAGGGGCTCATCCCTTACTCCTTGCTTGATGCCTTATCAATCCTCAGCTTCATGTTTACTCAGAGAATGCATGTGGGCCCACGATCTGTCATCTGCTGGTGTTACCTGGAGGCTCTTGCAGTTCTTGTGTCCTTCCTGCACCAAAACCAAGCTGCATTTTCTTTGGCTGCTGTCACTGTGCCTTCTGCATGCAGCTGAAATGGCTATATGCATCTGAGATGGCTGTTTGCATTTGGCAGGAAGATGGGAGGGACAACAAACTCCCTACTCTCTGACCCTTTTTTATCCTGCTTTTAGATTATTCCAAGGGATTTGGAGGGAAGTATGGTGTGCAGAAAGATCGGATGGATAAGGTGAGTTGCTCAAGACAACCATGACTTAAATAGGCTATAGGGGTACAAAATAGTCTGGTTAGATCTGTAGTGCTCAGCTCTGTCTTTCTGGGTACTTCTCCAGTCTTATAGTAGATTTCTGTGCTTTTCTAAGTCTTCAAAAAGCAAGTTTATACACACAGAACCACTTTATACACATCTATGCATGTGTACATATGTGTAGTGTATCTGTTAAAGTAGGGGACACTGAAGGAGGGAAATGAAAGAATAGAAAAATTAATACAAAAGAATAAGAAAATCCGTAAATTTCACAATTTTAGTCATGTCAGCTAGCTAATGTCTTATATCTTGAGGAAATGCTTTTAGTGGGATGCTTAAAATAGGTGTCTGATACCTACCCAACTTTGCCCACTTTGATTATCAGGGACCTTCTGCTTAGGAGAATTTGTTTTGGTGTTTAGAACAGTGAAAGATAGGGCAGTTGATACCCCCTTTTCTACCTGTCTGCTTTCTAATTTAAGAAAATAGAAGATGAAAAAGTCCTCACTGAGATTTATCTACTAAATAAATTTACTCACAGCTTTTTGTAGGACATTTGAAAGTGAGAAAATAGCAAAGTTTGAAAGTCTGTAGCATTTCTTTAACTTGTGGCTTCAGGACTTGGGACCATTCATTTAAAAAAACTCGTATTTTGAATATTTTTTTTCTAAAATACTTACTCAGTTTTAACAATATCTGCTTCTTTAAGGGAACTGGAGGCTTTTACAATGGTAGAAATCCTGCACAACGTGAATTAGAACAGCAACAGCTACACAATATATGTTTAGGACATTACCTCATTTATAGTTCTGATGAGTCATCTATTCATAAACTACCTTTTTTTTTTTTTAATTAATAGGATTTTTATGTGTTTGAACCTGCCCCTGAAGATTAATTCTTTGGCAGTTTGACTTTCACAAAGGGAGCAATCCTTTCTGTAGCTTTGATTCTTCTTGATTTCATTTGATGTTCTGAAAAAAAGCCTTAGGGACAGTATCACAATAAAATGTCACAGATCGAAGCTGCCTGAATGTCTTCATGATTGTTGTGGGTGTTTTAAAATGTATTCTTTTTTCTCCTCACTGTTAGAATGCAGCAACTTTTGAAGATATTGAGAAACCAACATCAACTTACCAGAAGACCAAGCCAATAGAAGCTGGTAAGGCATTGGCCCCAAATCCTTGGTGGAGCAGTGCTGAGTAAAACTGCTGTATGTGCAGGTCTCTAGAAACCTCAACCACTCTCCCTCCTCCCTTTAGAGGTTGTTTTGGTTTGTTGAGGTTTGTTTTCTCTTTTTTTTTAATTCCCTTGGGGGTCATCAGAGTTGAGGAAGGGAGAATAAAAAGCATCAGAGCGGAGAACAGACTGAGTACAGGAGTGGTGGAGGCTGTACCATGAAGGAGAGGAGGGATAAATCTTACAGAGGTTTTTCTATAAGAGAAATGTACACAAAAGGTTTGGGCTTGGAAGGGAGGAGGGAGAAAGAGGGATAGAAGGACTTTTTTTGAATGGACTATGAGCTCAGGGGGCAGAAAAGCAGAAATTTTTACCGAAAACTCATTTCAGACCACCTTTATACAGCTCCTGAAACAGCATTATTTGACTTGAATTCTTTTCCATGTTGCAGTTGCTAATAAAACAAGCACCATCCGAGCTAACTTTGAAAACCTGGCCAAGGAAAAGGAGCAGGAAGACCGAAGGAAGGCAGAAGCTGAGAGAGCACAAAGAATGGCCAGGGAGAAACAGGAACAGGAGGAGGCTCGAAGGAAACTGGAGGTCAGTAAGGTTCAAATCCCACTTGAGCAGCATGTCTGGTGTGTTTCAGTGCAGTGCTAGGAGAAAAGGGAATCTTTAAGAAAGATTTTTTTTTTCAGCTGGGCTTTAAAACTGCTTGTGTTTTTGTCTGTATTTGTTCCTGTGCTTCACCTGTGTGTGACTGCAGCCATCCCTTAGTGTGCACCATGTGTGTACCAGGCAGCACACAGGGGGATAGGGTAACACTTAATAGTATAGAATTTCTTTAATTAGCTTGTCCCAAAATATACTAATTTTGACCACCAATCCTTGCAGCCTGACCTTTCCTTCCTGTACTTCTGCCTTTTGGTAATACCAGATTCCCTTGGCCATATTGGAGCTCATAAAGGGAGAGAGCTCTGTGGTCCTCAAAAGGCTCTGCTTGTTCACAAAATTTAACACCATGGTGGTAATTGGTGAGGCTGGTTTTTTGGAATCAGTGTTGTGGAAGATGGAGGTGGTACCACTCACTGGTATAAGCACACAGCCAGGAGATTAGGGGAAGATAATCTTGCAAATGTTAATTGATTCTTAGTTTGAGAATTAAAAAAATCAGTTTAGCTTTGGTGTGGTTTAAAGCTTCGTGATTTTTTGTGTTATTCATAAGCAAGATAATTCCAGAAAGTGTTTAGTCAGAAATTACATTTTATCAGCTTTATAGAATTTGCATATCTGGTGAAACTCTGCTGCTTAGGTGGAAGGACTAGTGAGTGCATTAGTAGTGATTTGTCCTTTGTGTCTTGTTCATTTGCCTTGTTACACAGTGAACTGGGGTGACTTGTCACCAGTAACCCAGGCCAGTAAGACCAATCTGCAGCTGGGTGACCTTCTATGCAGGCTGCTGCAGGTTCAGAGCCTGTGGCAGTTTCCCTTGTGTCCCATGCTGGTATTTTGATTTGATGACCTCATACTTATAATCTGTAATAACCCTGATATTATGGCAGGAATAGGGAAGCAGTTGGTGCTGCAGTAAGAATAGTCCCTCTTTTCCCCTTCTCCTTTGCTTCTTCTTTTACAGATATCAGTTTATACTAGAGGAGACTAAGCAGAAGACACACAGAGATAATTTTTAAATTCTGAATAAATGCTCTTTGGCCAAACATGTGCACTGAAACACTGTGTAACACTGATGCCCACACATGCTCCAGCCAGTGCTAATAGAGTCCCAAGCAGGTACAACCAGTAGGGATACTGAGCAGGTCCTGATGAAAAGTACAGGAGATGCCCAGGAAAAATGGCCTTCCTCACCATCTTCATAATTGCCTCTTTATGTGCTGAAGAGACCTAGAGGAGGAGAATGCTTTCTGGGAACCTCCTCACTGCTCTTCTTGTCTGGCTGTGGGAGGAATTTTCCTACTTCCTTTTTTTAACCCCCTCTTTCTTTCCTCTCTTTTGTTTTTATTTTCTGCCAAAAGTATCTTTCATTGTTAGAGCTAACATGTGCCAGCAGCCGCAGCCCCACTAATAAATCTTCTTGTCTCAACATCCTCTGTGAGACATCTGGAATCCAGGAAAGACAGATGGTTTCTCAGATCTCTTTGGTCCTCTGACTAAGAACAAATAGGGCAGAGCCAGGGGCTGGTTTCTCAGATGTGGTGGATACTTCCCCCTATATGAAGGCTGCCGCAGGATGTCAGGGTGTGGTGTTCATCCCATTCCATCAGTATGGTCTGATTCATCACAGATTTAGACTTGATGTAACTTAATTTGTTTTCAGTTTGAAAAGTGCGTGGTAGGCTTATGGTAACCCAGCTCTGATCTTCCTAAACTAAGAGAAATACACTGCATTGAAACCCCACGTTACTCAGATTAACTAAACCTGCCCAAGCCAGTGTGGCAGCTCAGGCGGCACTCTCAAGGCACCCTTTTCCTTATAGTCACACCAAAGTGGAAAACTAATCCTAACAAATAAACCATAATTTGTGTTAACTAGACCCAAACCAGTTCCCCTGCCTGGTTCAGTGGTTTGGCTCCTGAGCTCTGCTCTTCAGGCCAGTGCTGTGTCAAATAGCTCTGTAGTTTTGCTGTGCTTGTGTCTAGTTTGACTTCTGAAAACCTCTGGATTCCTTTTGAGCTGTGTTTGAAGCTTGGGAAATTCTGCTTTTATAGGATAAATCAGCTCTGTACATTGAAAGTCATCTGCTTTTTTTCCCAAGATGTGCACTGTGAGCATAATATTCACTGTATACAAGTCTCACAAGTTGAGTGGGAGTTCAACTGTGTGTATCAGTGATCTCTTCTAATGCTGCCTTTCATCCATGTGCACTTTTAGTACCTTCCTCCAAGCACTATTTGGGTTTCTTTACTGTGGTAGAGAAAACTGGGAGAGGAGGAGATCGCAGAATTGTGGAATGGTTTGGGTTGGAAGGGACCTGAAAGATCATCCAGTTCCAACCCCCTCCCTGGGCAGGGTCACATTCCAAGGGTTGCTCAGGGCCCCATCCAACCTAGCCTTGTACATTTCCAGGGGTGTGGAGTCCACAGCCTGCTATAGATGCTGAATGTCTCTCCATTAGACTATTCCTGTCACAATGCAGTTGGAGCCATATTTTTAACAAGTGAGGAGATCATACAAAGTACTCAGGCTTTCTGCTTAGCTTTCCCTTCCATTGCATGGGCTTGTAGTCTGGGCTGAGGGGGGGAAGTAGTTCACCTGCTCCATTGGCTTTCTTGCCATTCATTTTGGGTGATCAGATGTTCACAAGTAAGATCTATGGATGGGCAGTGGTGAATTTAGGCTTTTGTTACCGATTTCTCATTGCAGTTTCCTCCTGCTGAGGAAACAGTTCTCCAAAAGGATTTAAATGTAGTTCCACAGATTCTCATGAGTCATTGATATGCTATGTCTTTTTTTTTTTTTCCTCCTTGCTATCTCATAAATTACATATTTCTTTACTGGTATTTTTGCTGTAAGTGTGGGTTAAACTCAAGCCATTATGCTTAATTTTTCTTATGCTTCATCAAAGATTCTGTTGCCTGGACACATTTGAAGTTTTTTCCCCCCAAAGCTGGTATTTAAATTTCACCATAACCAGATGATTAATGTTCTTACAGACTGAACGTCTCCATGGTTAATTGTGGGATTCTGCAGACACTGGGAGAGGGGGGATGAGGTTGAGGGGAGCTGAAATGGCACTACTGGCACTGCCCCTTGCTCCCAAGCTGAGCATGGAGAGGGCAGGAATGTGACCCACACCATCCACAGATACTGCAAAGGGTGGGAATGGACTTCGACTTAGGTAAACTTGGTTTCTTTAAGTGAACTTCACACAAAAGGAAGAAAGTCTCACTTTTTAGAAAGTATGTGGGCACATGTACTCCCACAATGGGAACATACATATGGGCTGCGTTCCTTCAGGAGTCCTCTTTGCTAGTATTCCCGGTTTGCTTTTCACATGTCACGTACTCAAACGGTGCTCAGGGAGCTCTTTGACGGCTACTTTGAGTCGATGGTGCCTCATGATTTCATTATCTTCTGCTGCCTTGGAGAATATGAGACATTTCACTGTGTGGCAAAACCCAGCCTGAGGGCGGGTTGTGCAATCTAAATATTTTATGGCAGTTATGGTGTGTCTGTCCTAAACTCCAGTCTGGATTGCAGAGTCCCATTTCCTAGGACAAACTGTTGCCATGTGTGACATCATTAATGGATTGATGGTATATAATTTGTCCCCAAACTTAGTTTTGACTTCTGATAATCACTTTGGTGGTGCTTTTTCATCTGTAGCCCAGGAGCTGGAAGTGGAGGGGAGGATTTGCATGAGGACAGACTTTTTCTAGAAAGGACAGCACTAAGCTTTGAAGCTGGCTCTGCTCTCAAGTCACACTTGGCTTTCTTTGTTAGATGTATTTTTTTCTGAGCTGTGACAAACAAAGGAAAGAAAGATTTTTTTGTAACAGAATCCTGTCTCTGGACTGTGATTTCTCCTGAGAATCCTTTGGGGATTTACAGCTTGATGGACCTGAACTACTGGAGTGCACAGATTCCCATAACACATATTCTCTCTTCTTTTTTTACAATAAAGACAGCTTGGCCCTTGATTCACAGTTTTCCCCTATGGTAAAGAGAGGCAAAATGAAATAGCTACCTGACAACCTTCTTTTAAGTCATTCCAGCAACGTAGCATTTCTTGTGCTACAGTGTCCTGGCTCCCTAATGAGTGGCTTTCTAGGGATTATGGATTTGCCCTCTGGATTCACAGGTGGGATGGCACAGCATGAAGTGCTTGAGTGCCAGATTTCTTTGTGTCACAGAATACAATAGCAATGCTGCTTTTATTTCTACCACATCTAACTCTTCTGAATGTTTGAATCCCTCACTGTCAGTATGTACGACCTACTTTTGTGTGTGCTGTTCAGGCAGGATGTTTTGTAGACCTGCAAGAGCTTGCAGGACCATTTCTCACCAAAGATAATGGATCAGTTGCACAATTAGGACGTGTGGGCTTGAGATTCTTTAAATTTAGGCTAAAACGGGATGTGAGGCCCAGCCAGCTGGTGAACAGAGTGAATATAATGAACACCAAAACCCTGCAGCTCCTATGGAAATGTGCCAGAGAACAGTGGTTTTTAAACACATGCATGCATATGTACTGTGGGGTGTTTGTTTTTTCACTTTTTTCTCTTCTGCTTTGTTGTATTTCTGAGCCTCTGCTGTACAGCCAGTCTCAACTTTCAGCAGGTCTAATGATCCAGCCAGTCCAGTTCTCTGCTCCCAGAAGTTTATTGCAGGATGTGCTGCCTCTCTTTCTTAGTGGAGGGTTGTTTCTTGTTTGGTGTCATCACATCAGTGATTAAACTGCACTGAAGTTTTACCTTCTCCTCAATTCAGGAACAAGCTAAAGCCAAGACACAGACTCCACCACCCTCTCCTGTCACACAGCCAGCTGAGCAGAAGGCACCCTCCAGCCCAGTCTATCAGGTGTGTTGGAATCACTTCCAGGATATGTTTTTTGATCCTGAGTGTAGGAATCTTTAACAAAAACCTGAAGAACGTCACCTGTCTCTCTGCAGGATGCAGTTTCCTATGAGGCAGGGTCTGCCTACAAGAATTCTTGCTCCTCCTATCCAGCTGCACATGAGCCAGAGTCTGGCTACAAAGCTGCAGAGTCAAACTACCAGGAAGCAGTGAGCCAGAGAGAGGCAGAATATGAACCAGAGACTGTCTATGAAGTGGCAGGAGCAGGAGACCGTTACCAAGCAGGTAGAATGTTTGTTTCTGATATGAAAGCCTTTAAGATGAATTTTATTGTGCAATAACTTAATGAGTAGTTGTGCTGATAGCACACTGTCCTAAGCTTTAAAAAGGCTTGTTCTAATGAGACTTTTTAGATTCTCCACCAACAAACTTTAATTAGAAAATTAAGATATGGCCAGAGCAAGGTTGAATTTACTTAATTTTAGTGAGATGATGTTGGAGTAGTTACAGTCCTCTCTAGGGTTTCAGTTCAAAAAGAAATTTAGGGGTAACCGTTTCCACCCTGTGGAATGTTGCTTAACTTGAGAAGAAAGCACAGAGATGGAGATGAAACGTGTACTGAGCCAGCAGAAAATTCTGTCAATACTTCTTGGAGTTAGAAATCGATGTGGTGTGTTCTGTGCCTGTGAGAGGGTGGAGTAGGGATGTATGAAACTACTGAAACTGCAAAAATAAGGTTCTTTTGAATTCTTATTTTTTTCTTACCTTTTATGGTTATTAAATGAGATGTGAAGAATGAACCTGCTCTAGTACAAAATCCAGGGAATTTTAGAGAGGCCCCTTTTTCCTTCCTCCAACTTCTATTAAACTTGTATTAAATATTCTCTTACACAGTAATCTTGGGCTCAGTTTTGTTCTGTCACATTTTACAGAAGCATTATAAGGATTAGCATCTTTATTTTCTACTGTCTTAAGTGCCTGTTTTTGAATGCTTCCTTCCAGGCTTTAATTGTGTGTAATTTAGGGGAAAAGTCCAGTTCAGAAGGAATGTCAGCACTGCTGAAACCTGGCATTCCCTGCTTCCTATGTGGGTTTAGCAATGGAATTAAAGGGGGAGCACGACAGAAAAGAATTCAGGATGATGGGTAGTGTACTTCGTGTTTTGATTTTTGTCCTCTCTCTTTAGAAGAAAATGCTTATGATGAATATGAAAATGAACTTGGAATTACAGCCATAGCCCTTTATGATTATCAAGCTGGTAAGCAAAGCTCTTCTTTTTAACCTTTGTCTTTGAAATCTCTATTCTGCACAGGTAAGTCTGGATTTTTCCTTTGCCTTTTTATCTTTTGGTCTCTTGGAGTGGTATATGAAATGAATATCTGAAGAATTAGGAAACCAGTGATTTAATAGTTGAGACACTTTTGAAAACTCATGTTTCTGGAAATGGTGGGACTTTTCAAAATCTTTTTTAACCAAGTGTTAACACTCTTCATAGAATCCTAGAATGGGTTGGGTTGGAAGGTGACCTTAAAGATTATCTTGTTCCACCACCCTGCCATGGGCAGGGGCACCTTCCACTAGACCGGGTTGCTCCAAGCCCCATCCAACCTGGCCTTAGGCACTGCCAGGGATGGGGCAGCCACAGCTTCTCCGGGCAACCTGTGCCAGGGCCTCACCACCCTCACAGGGAAGCTTTTTTCCTAATATCCAATCTAAACCTACTCTGTTTCAATTTGAACCCATTCCCTCTTGTCCTGTCACTACTGTAAATAGTCTTGCCCCATCTTTCCTCTAAGGTACTGGGAAGGGCCAAAATTAAGTCACCCCAAAGCCTTCTGTCTTCCAGGCTGAACAATCCCAATTATCCCAGCCTTTCATCACAACACAGGTGCTCCATTCCTCTGATCATCTTGGTGTCTCCTCTGGACTTGCTCCAACAGGTCCACTGTCCTTCCTATGCCCCAGTAGCACTGCAGGTGGGGTCTCACCAGAGCAGAGGGGCAGAAGCCCCTCCCTCCTCTGCTGCCCATCCTGTGGGATGAGCCCAGGAGACATTTGGCTTTCAGGGCTGTGAGTGCACATGGCTGGGTCATATCTTGCCCACCATCACCCCCAAGTCCTTCTCGGCAGGGCTCTCCCTAAGCCCTCAGCGCAGGGAGCTGCTTGAAATCTCAGCTGGTTGATCCTATTGTGGTTTTTTGGAATCTCTGGTTGATCCTGCAGTAGTTTTATTGGAATCTCTGGCTGCTCCTGTGTGAACACTGAGCTTCCTGAACTCTCTCTGCAGCGGGGGATGATGAGATTTCCTTTGACCCAGATGACATCATCACCAACATCGAGATGATCGATGACGGCTGGTGGAGGGGGGTCTGCAAAGGCCGATACGGGCTCTTCCCTGCCAATTATGTGGAGCTCAGACAGTGAGGAATATTGTCCACTGGTTATGCCTTAATTCCCCAGTCACATGACTTAATACACTACAGATCATGATGCTTTTTCTGAGGACAGAGGGGGGGTATATACACATATTGCTTTTATATTTAATACTTTGCTGATGCTTTTTAAGATGTTTATGCCACAGAAAATCGCTAATATATTGTAACAACTATGTTTTGTCACTAAGGCTCTTCAGATTGTTTTCATGCATTTGGGAACGTTCCTTCTCTGCCAAATTAGCAATTGTCATAAAAAAGCCTTTTGGAGGACAGTTAGTTTAGCTGTCTGTTGTGATATTGCATGTTTCACTCATAAGTGAGCAGATTTACTTCAGTGTTTAAGTCTAGTTAGTCTTCCACTAAGTGTTTTCAGCTAAGAAAATCATGGCTATGCAGGTTGTTTGCATTTCCACTAAGAGGGAGTGGGGAGGACTGGGGAGGTGTATAATTTTTTAATTTTCTTTTCCAGATAGTGCTTGAAAAAAACAAAGAGAATGTTTGAAAGCTACAGCTAATGGTAGTTAATCCAATACTGTCCAGTATTTATGGAATATTAATGTTATGAAGGAAACAGTGTGGTACTTTTTCCTTCTCTGTTAAAGTGAAGTTCCTTGGCTCTTGCATTGATTTTTTTTTTTCTCTCTTTTTAAATTATTTTTCTTAATCCTGCTCCTCCTGCTCATGTTATCCCAGAGGAGGGCTGCAAACTCTCTAGCACTGATTGTCCCAAATTTCTTTACTTTTTGTTTTTGCTTCATCCTTCTCTTTCCCAGGAAAACTTGGAAAAGTTACTACACGAGTGTTAAATCACTCAGCGAGATTCTTGCTTGTTCAAAAGGAAACTGGTATCGATATTTGTGACTACCTGCAGGAATATTCTCATTGCTTTAAATGGGAGAAAAAGAGGCAGGATGGGATTGCAGTTGTGTTCTGTATGCAGTGCATCCATGTTCATAGCAGGAATGGCCTGCTCTGCAGTAGTGACATTTTATGCTACCATAGTGAAGTCAAGGAATGTTAAAACGAATAATTAGATTCAAAACCCATATAAACAGTCTGTCTTTTGAAACCATACAAGAGACAACTATACTTTTTGTATGTTCAACAGAAACTGCCAGTAACGTTCTACTTAACAACAAAATTAAACCTGGTAGTTTGGGTTTTTTTGCCAAACCTGAAAATCTTGTCATTCTAGAAAGCTTACCACTGCAGATTTAGGGTCCCTACCAAAGATAGCAAGTTGCATCTAATAGTGCACATGTTCAATATATGTACTGTCTGTTTCCACCTTCTGATCAAAAGGAAAATGGCAAAACTGGTGTAGCAGTTAAGAAAGAATGCGAAGAATTTTTATAAACTAAATTTGGACCAATGAAATATAGAAGACCTGTATAAAAATGGTAAAATGTGTAATGTGTCAAGGAAGAAGGCATCATGTTAACCAATTCTTGGGATGGTTGGGACAATCCTTAATGAATGTCATATGTGTCTCATGATTATTATTTTTTTTCTCCTTTCCATGGTTTCATTTTCTGTGTCGTATTTGCATTATTAGGGTTGGGTTTTATATGCAGTTTATTTTATCCAATTTTGCATAGAACACGTCATAGGGATATGATTTTTGTAAATTAAATATTCAATAAACTTTTTGAACCATTTGCATGGAATATTTTGTGTGTTTTTAAATTGCTTTGATAGTTCACCTTGTCTCAAGCTTATCTGGGACTGGTTTTGCTACAAGGAATTGTATTTCCTATGGAGAGCTGTGGTGAAGGCACCTATCCTTCTAGGTTGCTGCTGCCTTCCACATACTTCCCTTCCTCAAAACCCCATTTGCTTTGTCTTTTAATCCTTTTCCCATGTGGAAATATTTAGATCAAAATTAGACTTCAGGTGAACTTAAAGAAGAGATGCTTTTTAAAATCTTTTTCTTGAGTATCTTAGCATCAGATTCAGTTTTATCTTTTGTGTGCCTGTTACTTCTGCTAGAAGTCCCAGTGAGTCGTGATTGTGGTGAGGAGAGTTGCTTAGGGAATACTGGTGGCAACAGGACACTGAGTGTTACTGAAAACACAGCCTTACTTACAATCAAATAAATTTTTACATCACTTTAAAGCTGTTTTGTTCTTGTTCATGACAGGGTAGGTGCTTCCCAAGGCTTTGCTCCTGTAAGCCTTGGCATCAGAAAGGTGTCCTGCCATGCTGTCCATATTTTAGAGTTTCTAATCCTCAGCTTCTCTGAGAATCTGGTACGCCTAAGAAAGAAAATCCCAACAGCCTTTTCCTAATCATTCATTAGTGCTACTAATTAACAGGAAACCCGGAGCTTCAGTTCTCACTGCCACAAGTCCCAAAATACAGAGTGAGAGCAGATAACTTGAAAACACATAATTTGAGAAGACGATGTGGATGCACAGGTGGGCTTTGCACCAAAGGGGTGATGGTGGGGTGTTGTTTAAGCTTTGTGCTACTGAAGGCAGATTTGAGGGGTGAGCAGCCTGTTGGGGTTGGGGGGAGGCAGAGCCCCTGAGCCCTCCCTGGGCACAACTTGGTGGCAGGACAGGGCTGGAGCAGGGCTGCCAGAGCCACTGAAAGGCAAACAGGCCCTGCCTGGCAAGAAATGAGCTTCCAGCAAGGAGGGAAAAGCTCAAAGTGACCTCACTGTGGGCAAACTTCATAAGCAGCATCACGAGGAAAATACTGTGATCCTTTGTCAGAGAGTGAAATGAGGAAGAACCGAGTTATTGGAAGAACAAATTAGGTGACCCTATCAGCAATATTAAGGGTATTAAGTTTTGGGAGCTTATTCGTGGATTACCTCACCTAACGGAGAAAACTTCATCTCTAAACCACTAATCTCACTATCATAACATGGCAAGATGTTCTATGCAGATTGAGATAATATCTTGTCAAGCATATTTAGGTATCAGCATTATGATTGTGCTGTTGCCACTAGGAGATTAGGAGTCAAGTCTTAAACATTTAGGATCACTCAAATTTATCAGTAGTTATCCAAAATGCTGCTGGAAAAACACCCACCCCAAACTATCAGCATTTCCCATCAGCAGGGCTGGTTCAGCCCTCCTTGTGGGTAACTAATGCAAGCAGCAAGCAAGCCCATTAATTTCTGTTAATGGATTCTGTTACTGATTCATTGTCTGACTTTGGGTGAGCCATTTACTTTCTTAGCACCTTGAATTTATCATGTGACTGCTTAATGCAATCCTGTTGTCACTGGGGTTCAGCTGACAGGAGGCAGCAGTGGCACTGATTTTATTCACTGTCTAATCAATTGATTTTACACTTCTGAGTATCATTCTTCTAAATTATAATTAAGCACATAATAGGAACAATCAACGAAGTATTTGTATATAAATATTTTAAAATATTTCATTTGCCTATGTCTATAATAATTGTTAGCAACAATAAACAGAGAAAGACAGAGTTTGAAAAGCTATTACATGGGAGGTGGAGGAATTCTCAGTCATGAGATACACTTGACTGTTCCATGTTGCTGGTAACTGTTGATTTTTAATTTAACTAGATTTTCAACAGCAGGAACAACCAGATTTTTGCCTCTTAACCAATGAAGAGGAGCAGAGGCAGGAGAAATTACCCGGAAATCCTCTGAAGAGGTGGTTTGGCTTAGATAAAATGCACACCAGCAAATTTTCACCTTGCGTGTGGTCTGTACATCTCTGCATTTTTTTCCCTGTGCCAGTTGACCTTCCAGCTTCAATCATCTCAGGATATTCTAGTTTTTAGGTGCCTTTTCTATCAAGTAGAATAAATGCTAGTTACCAAGGATATTTATCTGAGGCCCCTACTTTTAGATGAGAGCTTTTGCAAATGCAGACTGAGCCCCCTAAGTTTTTCTGAGACCCTTCAGTCTATAACAGAGACATTCAAAGTGCAACTCACGGATGTTTAATACTCAAGTCAATTCCTGGTGGTATGAAGTTCAAGAACTGCTGTTTCATGTAGTCAATATTCACCTTGCTGCAGGCTTTCTATGTTATAGATTCTGGCTGCAATAATACAGGCATGTCCATATCCAAGTATCAACAGGATGCCAAGAATGTGGTGCCTAATTTGTACTAAATTTGAAAGAAGCTTCTTCAAATTCTCCTCACATTGAGCCCATTGCTTCTCCCTTGATTTACAGAAGCTGCTCTAAAGTTACTTGGCAAAGGAGAGATTGATATATTAGTCCGTGGAAAGAGGAAAGAAGCAAAAATTGATCTCAGCCATGCAATGCTAAGTGTCCAGAGCACTGCCTTGGATGGCTTCCGGAAAGGGAATTTGAATTGATGAAAATAGCTTTACTTGACACATTTGTCCTAGGAGCTGGGACAGAAGAAGGGGCAATACATCTTCAGCTGTCTGGGGAGTGCCTTGCATGCAGCAAGGGAACCCTAAAAAGAGGTGCCTAGTGGTCTAATACAGCTTGCCACAAAAACAGGGTTTGATGGCCTTGTGGAGTCAGGCAAAATTGATCAAACAATTACTTTTAAGTAGCCAAAAAAAAAAAAAAATCAGCTATTTCAGCTATTTCCATTACCCAAGGCCACTGAAAATGGGGCACTGCTTGCAGGGAATGGAATTTCAAATACCCTCTTGTATTTGAAATGGCTGCACACCTAAATGGTCACCTAAAGAGATGGTGGCACTTCAGAGTTAAAAATACCTTCTTGTTAGCCTTCAGAGCAGGCATGGGGCCAATCTGCTCCACAAAGGTTCCAAAAATCACACAGCTCTGTGGTTAGATGCCTTCACCTCTCCTCTTTCTGCAGAGAAAGGAGGCTGGCAAAGTCACAATCACAGAGCTGAAGGGTGAGTTTTGGTGTCCTTGTCCTTCCAGCTGCTCAACTCAAAGCCCAGGGGATGCCTACAGCTATTCTGGCTGACATAAACTTCTAGCAGAATTCTCACCATAAAACAAGATGATGGTCCTCAGAGAGTTGGGCTCACATGACTTCCCAGGTCAGCATTTTCAGTTTCAAATTCCAGATTTTGTTTTCTAGAAGTTTCAGGCAGCGCAGCAAAAGTGCAAAAAAGTCAGAGATGCTGAAATTAAAAGCTAAAGAAGATTCTTTAATTCTCTAGACAGCAAACTCCACTGCAAGAACAGGAGTCCTAAATGAAGAATAAACATCAGGCTAATGGCAAGTCAGGAGCTGGAGCACTGCTGAGAATTGGATATTCTTTTAAAAGGTTTGTAAGGCCTACAAAAGCTTTAGAGAAATTATGCAATTTGCTGTCTTGCCTACACAGTGCAGTAATTATTACTACCAGTAATTATTGGCCTTTTATTTGAAAGCAAACCATGTGACAAACTAAACTTCAGGTGGGTCAGCAAAAGTACAAAGACACTCTTAAAATAGCCCTGGGCTTTTTGTTGAATCTTGGACAGGAATCAGCATTTGCTCAGACTTTGGAAGAGGAGCTGTTCTGTGCCAGATCCAGAGTGGGGCCAGAGCCCAGGAGGAGCTCTTTGTTTCATGGAAAATTTCATCCTCTCAACCACCACTAACAGAGCTCTTGTATTTCATGGTTGAACCACAAAGAGTCAAGTCACCCTAAATAAAACAAAGTTAAGTGCCTTTATAATGCAAGGTCAGCCAACATTTCCTTGTCTGCTATGCTGAGGGATGGCAGGAGAGATTAGTTCTGTGGTCAGGTGCTGTTTCCCAGGTGCTTGTCATCTTCTCCTTGCCCCACCTCATCCCTTTACTGATTTTCTTCAGCAATGTGTGTTCATTTAACCTCCACAGTGCCAGGTGATGACATACTCATTTACATTTTTGCTGTTTCTAACACTATTAATAATATTGCTGTTAGTCAAACAGCCCTGGCCTCTGACCTGTGCACATCACAGCCTGTAAGTGTTTGCAGCTTTATGCTCAAATTGAAGATTGACCATGATTTAATTTAATTTAGAATTACTTAATTATTTAAAAGTCATGTAGATGTGGTGCTTGGGGACATGGTTTAGTGGTGGGCTTGGCAGTGCTGGGACAATGGTTGGACTTGGTCTTAGAGGGCTTTTCCAGCCTAACCCATTCTGGGATTATTCCCAGGCACATAAAGTGCTATTACCATTTCTGGTAAAATATAAACTACTGCATGTATCATCTTACCCTGAATTCATCTATATGCTAGCTACAGAAAAAAATCTTAATTAACTAAGCCTTTCACTGCTCTGGCACAACAGTGTTAATGTGGTCAAAAAAGCACTGATAAAAACAAAAGCAATCAAAATCTTTCTTATTGTAGCAATATACCCAAACTCAAATACAGCCTGAGAGTACCTCAAGTTGATAATAACATTTCTTTACTAAATATTGGGTGCTATTTCTATTGTAGTCTGGAAACAGATTCTCCAGTGGGCTTGTTCTACCTGAGTCTACTAATTTTAAAATTGCATTGCTGTTAATTTGGGTTTGAATAACCTTTTCCTTCTGTAAAGCCTTGATGTTAGTTTTGGCCTTTGGTTTTTCTAGCTGATAACTACAAACAAATCCTTACACTGAAGTTGTAAGTATCTGTCATAAGTTTACTTGTTCTGAAAAAGCAATCAGGGAATTTTTCTTTCCCCTCCATTGCTGTAAAAGAAAGATCTTAAACAAGGGAGGGGGAAGGTGTTTACCTAGGGTGATTGACACACACAAAGGAACTAGCTAGCAGATCCGCATTCCAAGCTGGTGGCCCTCCAAAGACTCTGGGGAAGGGTGATGAGTACTTTTTTCTCTCCTTGGAAACGGGAGGCACTTCACTTTTGCCCTAACTCAGGCAAGGCGTGTCTTGGAGGGGTCTGAGGCTCACTTTGTTTTTCTGCCTGGTCATCTGGCTGTTTTCTGGCCCCAGTTTTCCTCTGTTTTTTCCTGCGCCCTGTTCTGCCCTCACCAGATCTGCTTGGACTTCATCGGAGAGGCTTGACCCATGTGCAGAGGAACTTTCTGGGGAACAGATCGCCCTTTCCCTCCTCTGCTCCAGTGTTTGGCAGCGGCTTGTGCCCATTGACGAAGGGGGGGAAATCCCAGCCACAGTCAGCCTCAGACAGCGTGAGTTTTGTGGGAGGAACCCTTTTGTTTCCCCCTTTCCCCTTCCCCTTCTTAGTTCTGGGGGGAAATCTCCGTCCTCGGCCTCTCCCGCTCCCGGGGCCTCGCGCGGCGGCTGCCAGAGCCTGACAGCGCCCCCTGCTGGCCAACCCCGAGCACTGCAGGCTCTGCTCCCCCCGCCATCCAACGGCGCCCCCTGCTGGCCGTGCTGAGAATTGTACTAGAGGACAGAGAAGCATCAAACTGTTTCCTTTTTTTTGAAGGACTTTTTGGGCACAGGATTATTGTTTAGTTGGTTTTGTGTTCTTTTGCTGTATTTGCCAATACACATATATCCTTTAATAAAGGGTTGTTATTTTTCTTTTTTCCATACTTCCTTGACTGGAACCTCTTAATTTTGGATTTACAATTGCTGAGAGAGAGGAGTTTGGTCTACCTCATAACTCACCCTCCTTAGCAAAATACTTTCAGTCTCATTAAACTGAGACACCCTGTCACCCATTAGGGGACAGTGAATCATCTACTGATTTCTGTTTGTTTCTAAATATTGGTTTTGTCTTTCAAGTCTCTCAGAGCCATTCCTCATAGGATTTGTAGTAGTTAAATACGTGGGATTTTTGCCCTTGATGGAGCATCCTCTGATTAGAATGTTTCTTTTATTTGTTATTTAATGGCTAAAAGAAAAGAAAAATTATGTCTTTTGCTAACACTTTCAGGATTTACAGAAACTGCTGTAAGTTGTCTGCTGTCCTTACAAACTGAACTAAACCCCCATCCTAGTATTTGCCCTGATAAATTCTATTCTAAGGTGGAAAAGGGAGATGGGGTGACATGAACTTTCAGCTGGGAGGAGGAGAAAAAAACCAAGAAAACAAAAGCATTCAAGCAAAATAGGCCGAAATTAAAAATCCTTACTCTTAAACAGTGTGAAGAAAGGAGTAAGACTTCCAGCACTCTGACCCTGGCTCTTCCTAAAGGAGAGGTGAGAACCATGCCATCTCCTGGTTCTTCAGCCCATAGCTGAACCATATGAGCAGGCAAAAAACAGTCAGTGATTAGAGGGGAGGATGAAGTGTCTCTGAAGGGGGTTCAAGTGTCTTTGTCTGTCATAATTTATGTTCTGGTCTGCAGGATGCTGGCAAAGGAATTTGTGGTGAATCAGGTCTCAGCAGGTGCCAATCCTTCACTTTGGTTTTAGGAACCTCCATCTAATGTCAAATGGTTTTTGCAGAGAGACTGGCTTGTCTGGGTTCTTCAACAGAATAGAGGCAGCAGCCCCCTCAGGGGTTTCTTTTCCCTTCTTTCCTTTTCCTTTCTTTCCCTTTCCCCTCTTTCCCTTTCCTTTTCCTACTTGCTCAGCCCATCCTGGTAATGTGGGGACACCCTGTTACAGAGGGATGTGTAAGAACGGAGTCATGTCCACAGGGCCATACAGCAAAATCGGTCAAGAACAACTTGAATTTGTTCCTCTTTAACTTCAAGTGTTACAAAATCTGATGTTTGCTTTCCTGGCTCTATTTTTTTTCAGAGATTTATGAAATGATGTCAGCTGTGATGTAATACACATAAAACCCTTCAGTTAGAGTGGAATGGGAGTGATTGATTCCAACATGAATGCAACGATCTTTAGCTGCTTTATTTATTTATTTATTAAAAAAAAAGAACAAAACAAGCCATGAAAACAAGCAGAACTTGAAGGTGAGGAATAAATGGCATTTGTTAATAGTAGATCAGGGCTAGTTGCTTAGTCTTGTGTAATCTTGAGCTATTTTATTTCACTTGTTTCATGCTGACAAGAGGATGCACTGCTTGTGCAGAGGTGGCAGGATTTTATCTTGCCTGAAAAAATTGTTGCCCCTCTCCCCTGAAATTTATTGACACTGCAGCCAGGTTTGGCATCACTTAGATGCATATCCTAGGTTTTTGTTTCCCTGCTCCAGTGCTTCATCTAGTGCTTCAATATTAATCTAATTATTCTTTTTCAGTGTAAAATACATCATAGAATCATAAAAGCCTGGAATGTTTTGGGTGGGAAGAGACCTTAAGCTCATCTCATTCCACCCTGCTGCCATGGGCAGGGTCACCTTCCACTATTCCAGGTTGCTCCAAGCCCTGTCCAACCTGGCCTTGAACACTTCGAGGGACGGGGCAGCCACATCTGCTCCGAACAACCTGTGCCAGGGCCTCACCACCCTCACAGGGAGGAATTTATATCACAGTAAATAATTTAATATGTAAGAATGTAATCACCTACTCTAGCAGGTGGAAGGAATCAGGACAGCTGGGCTTCCCAGCTGTCAATCCCTTCTGTCCTGCCCTGCTCTCTGAGGAATGGACTCATCCTGGGAGCCTCCACAGCCTCTCCCATGCCATGGTGGGTTAAAAAGTTTGAGCTCCTACAGAATAAGGGCTTCACCTGGAAGGTGCCACGCCTCACACCTCTGTCCAGCAGGGAAACACTGTTTTAGAGCCTCCATCCATCTTTCCAACAATGGGGGTTGCTCCCAGGGTAGGCTGGGATCCCTCCACCCTGTTTTTCCAAGCCTATGGCTTTGGCAGATGAGTTTGCAAGGAGGTGCTCAGGATAAAGCGTGTGCCATGAGAGATAAACACAGGCCTTCTCCTGTATTTATGAACTTCCAGCCCCTGGGGTGGTGAACTTCCATGCTATTCCTTGTGGGACACTACACCACAGCCGCATTCTTCTTACTGTCAGGATTTTCTCCCAGCTTCCATCCTGAATTCATCCCCAATCAGTAACATGTTCCAGCGCCAACGTTCCTTTCAGTTACAATCCCTGTGCTGGCAGCTCACCCACTCATGTGAGTGGGAAAAGCAGACATCTCATTTCAAGCCTCCTATTTGCCTGGTTAAATAGACCCAGTCATTCCAAACCCTGCTGCAGCCCCCCTTCCAGATCCTACAGCACAGCAGCTGGTTCCCACACCTCTCCTGCTGGAACCCGCCTGGATGAGCTCCTGTGAACACCCTCCAGCCCACTCACACTAATAGGGCCTTACTTCTTGTGCAAAATGCCTTTTTCATGGCTGTGTGTTGTGCATGTCTTTATCAAGACAAAGTTTTCTTTCCTGTCCCCTCCAACAGTCCTGTGGATTCATGGAGAGATTCTCTGCTTGTTGTACAAGAGAATATTCCCTCTTTCCACTGCACTGGTCTTTCAAGTGTATCATTGATCTTCCCTGTGAATAAACCATCCTCTTCACCAGCACAAACAGTACTAGCTCTACTATTAGTGACTTATCTTTAAAGGGTTGTAGTTTGCACCAAGGTGGTACCAGAACACAGGTTTGAATGAAACCATTTGCAGAAATGCCAGACTAAAAGGCCAGGTGTGCAAATGATCTGCCTTGAATGCATAGAGAGGTGAGGAAGTGGTCTCTGAAAGAAAAATTCTTCCCTAAAAATTGCTAAATAGCTTCTGGAAGTCAACTACCCCTGTTTGGGTTCTCTCTGTAATGCAGAAAATTAGCATTATGAGAGATTTCAAATGGCCTCAGGGGAAATGTACAGTGTAACATCTGTTCCTGGGGCACTTAAGTCTTACATGTGAGGTAAACAGATCTACAGATTGTTGCACACATTAAAACTAACATCCAATGCTTTGTAAAGAAGGGAAATTGCTGAGACAATGTCTCATATATATATGAATATATATATATTTATATATCATATATAAATAGAGGATATAGCAGGACTTGAAGTAAAAAAAATTCTAACACAATTGTATTTTTTAGATCAATTAGACAGAAAGCTCCAATTTGACTACATCTAGATAAAAAAGAAGTAATTTTTGTTCATTTTTCAACA
The DNA here is from genome assembly GCF_025592945.1 of Manacus candei. Lineage (NCBI taxonomy): Eukaryota > Metazoa > Chordata > Aves > Passeriformes > Pipridae > Manacus > Manacus candei. The sequence continues at coordinate 4,732,876 of NW_026138057.1, forward strand.
CTGTGTGTGACAAGGAAATAATAAGAAATAACCATATCAATAAAAAAATAAGTAAATTATAAGTAAATTCTGTCTCAGCCCCCTTTCTGTCTGATCTCCTCTAATGAGAAACTTGGAGCTCTCACCTTGCCCTTCCCACTGCAGGTCTGAATTTGGCTTCAAAGGAGCCATCAAGCTGCACCAACAAGATCAAAACAAAAGGACAAATGTATTAGTACACGTATTAGTAGTTCCTCACTGAGTATTTTCTAGGGGCAGCTTGGGGGGGGAAGAGCCATGTTTGGCCATTCCCAAAACTGTTGGGAATCCTTTACATTGTGATAACAAGGCAATGCTTCCCTCAGGATTTGTTTTTTTAAGAAGAACATCCTTAAGGCAAAGGAATCTGAGGTTTCAGAAGGCTGTGCATGGAGAGGTGAGCTCCTCTTCCCAAACCTCAGCTTAAGCTATTCCAAGGCTTTTTTTTCCCTAAAATTTACAAGTAATCACTTTAAATCGCTTTTAAGAAAGCTGGGGGATTAGAGACAGTTGATAATGGGAAAATATGAGTAGAAAATAACCCATTAAAACATGAATTAGATTTTGACATTTCTGTATATTGTATTCTCCAGAGCAAACAGGTACACGGTGACATTGATTCCAATACATTTTTAAGCACATGCAACACTGGTGTCCTATTTGTACAGTAATTTCTAATGCTGCCCAAGAACCTTTACATTGAAAGCATACAAGAACTCACACACACGTGCACGTATTCCTCCCAGCATCAGTCCTGAGGAAAAAAAATTTACTGGAGAAACCAAACTCTGCAAGTACATTTGGGAAAATAAGCCCCCCTGGTGTTCTGAACTGCTTCCTGACCTAAAGACCTCACTCTCTTTTGGAGAGTTTGGAACTAAACAAGCTGCTGTTCATCAGATTGCAATGTCAGGAATTGGTCAAAACAGTCTGAGATTTACAGTACTGGAGACAAAAAACCATATTCCCATTAAAAAACGTGCTGGATGCAGATGAAGGAGATGCTCACATTCAAAACATAAAACTGAGAAAAAAGAAGCACACATAGACTAGAAAACACATTTACAGCTCTTTAAAGACTCCTCATTCATGTATAATTTGTGTAATTATAGAGTCAGCCTTTTTATGACTTACATATGGAGGCCAACTTAAATAATAATACAAAATCTTCTAAAACTATTTGTCATAGAAAGAATGACAGTTGTTGAAAAGAAAGAAATATTGCAAAAGATCTTCTATTGCTCTGAGACAATGTCCATCAGACTCCACTAGATGTCAGCGGTATAGAACCAGTTTGGTGCAGACTTAACAGCATTAAGTCCACTTGGTTTATTTAGTATTGTTACCTCGTCTGTGAAACACAGCACATGTCAACTACACCAATAACCAAGTATTTATGGCAATAAACAACCAAAAAGTAACAGTCTAATTTCACTTTCTCCCTCCTCATTTACTTGATTTGAATAGAAGGTTTAAAATCAGACTCGTCATGCCAAAAAATGTAGCAAAATAAGATATAAATCAATTCAGTTTATCTGTTTTTCCTAATGCAGCGACACTAACTGCTCCCTCCGAAGCCCAGCACTGCACACTCTGTTTGTCAGGTACTAAACCACCTTTAAGATAAAGCTTTTTTATGTTAAATACAGTATAGCTGATCTAGGCTGGAAATTATAAGGCACATACAATTTTTTTTTTAGAAAAACACACATTCTGATGTATTGTTACAATCGTGATATTCTGGATGGCCCATCAAAAGACAAAAAGAATGAAAGTCCTCAAAATGCAGAAAAATACAGGAAAAAAATCAGAAAAATGCTTAAACCAAAGAATAAAACAGAACATAACACATTGATACAATGTACACAATGACAGCAATGATCAACTCTTCTCATTTCTTTGGCCAACAAGCAGAGACAATTGCAAAGCATTCTTCGTTTTGGACTGTAAATACCTGACTTTATTTAGATACAAAGATGTTTAGCACTGGATTGCCACAATACCTGAAATAAATAAATAAAAAGAACCCAAACAGGCTGATTATCTTCTGTGTTTTTAACAAAACAAAGCTACCAAGTATTTGTTGTTGGAGAATTATGAGAGAAGTAGCTACAAAAATTATGAACCAGAACAACATCTGAGAAGAGAATAGTAGTTAAGGAACATATGAAACCAAATGGCAACAGTTCTAGGCATTTATTCCAATATCTTAGAAAAGAAAAATAAAAATATTCTTCATTGCATCACCATTTAAAGACAGAAAACCAAATTTTTAACTTAAGCCAAAAGAAGATGTGAATTGTTTCATTATTTTTCTTTCCATTTGAAGCCTTGTTTATTCACAGTAAAACCAGACCCCACTGGTACAGTTTTTAAGTCACAAGGAGCACTGTTCCCTTCTCTCCTCTGGAAAACTACTCTGTCCTACAATATCTCCAGCTCCTCCCCCCCAAAAAAAATTTAAAAAAAAAAAAAAAAATCCCACTTTTCAGTGCCTTTTTAAACTGCAGAACAGAATAGGACCAGTAGCACTGAGTTCAGGGCATGCATCCCTCCCCCCATGCTCAGCCAGGACAAAGAACATTCCATGGTTATTCCAAATCCACCTTAAGGCAAATAGATACGAAGTTTTCTATCTCTTCCTAATTTTTTTTTTTTTTACTTTCCAAACTTCAATTATGAACCTGAAATTCAGTACATGAACATTCAGCATAAAAAATGCTTTAACCAAAAAGAAGAAATAAAGAGGAAATGCTTTTTCCCAACAATAAATCAATTATTTTCTATTAATTCTACCTACATTTCATTAAAGCATTTCATGTGTTTTCAAAACAAATTGCAAGTTTTTTGGCAACTTTTTTTTTTAATAAAAATCCAGACAGTGTTCTCTGTTTGCAATCAGAACCACAACCTTAGTGCAATATTATATTTATTTCTTACAGTAATTTTGGTTGCCATACAAGAGTATTAAGGATTGGGGAAAAGTGCAAGTTACAGGAGCTTGATTTTTTTAATCAGTTGAAATAAGAGGAATTAAAGCACAAAAATTACAGCAACATAGATAACGTGAACACAAGTTGTTACACAAACTATAGCGAGAAACATATTAATATCTAGAAAAGAAAAGAAAAAATGTAATGGAAAAATTATCAATATTTGTGGCTCATACACATAATCATCGCCAGATCAACTGGGTAATGCTTTTTAAGAACTGAGAAAAAAGAAAAAGAATTCACTATTTTTTTATTAACTTAAGTACCACAAATAATTAACCTTTTGTGATATGTAAATTCTGTAAATCAACAGTCACATCTAGTAATTTTATAATATATGAATTAAACTTAAAATGTTCTCAGACACCTAGGGCAAGGAGTCTGTGCAGTTATACACAATTTACATCTTGTAGGATTTTGGTATTGTATACACAAATATTACAGAAACTAGGCATGTAAATGCAATTTATTTAAATTACAGTATATAAACAAAAGTTGATCCTAAAACCCAGAATATCATAGATCTCTAACGACTTGTTTTTCACTATCAGAGTAGCATGAAAGAAATGGGTCTTCTCTCCTCCCCCCCAACATTTCCAGACTGGTGAGAACACTCAGAGGTGATGTCGTTATCTGTTACTATTGCTTTCTGTAGCCAAACCATCCCCCACTTAGACACCAATTCATCTTGGCAGAGGTGTATTTTCGTGGTGAAAGTAGGTCCTCTCAGGTCTCCTTACCTTCATTTTGTAAGACACAGTGTAAAAAATCAACTATTTTGTTGGCTCTTTAACGTGTTCAACCTCTTTTCTACTCCTTGCATTGCACCTACTCTTTCATTGCCTGAAAAGATGCAGGAGAGCAAGAAACACACTTGTGTAAGAAAGGGATGATGTCAACTGGAATTTAAAAGGTGTGTCAGCACTTGTTCAACAGAAATTCAACAAGGTTGTGATTCAAAAGCAGCTTAAAAGTCAACTTCTACATTTTCTTTTACTACTGTTATTCTTTAATGTACTTCTGGCACATGTTATAGAGGTAATAGCAACTATACCCAAAGAAACAAAACAAACCAAAAACAAATAAACAAACAAACAAAAAAAGAAAAAAGAGCATGGCATTAGTGGTTTATTTACTGAATTCTGTCGTATCACCAAATGGAAGACAAAGATGGCTAAATTACCATTTTTTTCACTTCTTAAAGTATGTGATGGCCTCAAGTTGCCAGCATCAACTATCTGAGTGGAACTGCCATTTTCTACACCACCTATGGAAAAATTCAGTACTCTTGAAAGGAAAATGACTTAGTACTTCATTTTTTTTATTACAAGGTTCCTTGGAACTTCCAAATACAAATATAGAGTAGTAACAGATGTTAGGTCAAAATATTTGTTGTTCCATAAAGGGGGCAGGAGGCTAAATAAGTTGCTTTTTGTGAGTATCCAATGTGTTGGTAACTACAACCACTTTTGAAGAAATATTCATCCTCCTCTGTAGAAGTTCTAGCAAAGATAGAAAATATAACACAGCTCTGCTGGTTCAGATGCATCCAAATGAGGTTGATTTTAAAAAGGTCAAGACTTACTATTCCACAGAAATAGTAGTAAACCACAAAAAGTTTTTTTTTGTTGTTTTTTTTTTTTCCTTGTTTTTAACTTCCTAGCACTGAAGTGGCACAAAGGCTGCCCAGTAGACCAGCCACTTATTTTCTTAAAATATTGTGCTTATAAACTATCTGTACAACTATTTAAACTTGCAGTAAAGAAAGATATTTAAAATGCTAAACTTTATGTACTCATACTAGGGCTGTTGCAGACCTAATTAGACATTTGTTTGTGAGCAAAAAATAATCACAATAAAAAAATTAGAGATAGGCTGGACCATATCAAGGACCATATCAAGGAAAGAAAGTCAGGTACCTTGTAAAATGTAAGAGAACCTGAAAGTATGGTAGGTAGGCAGTTTAGCCATCCACACTCAATTTACCCACCTTGAACATCTTGAATATTCTGTCCATAAAGACCTACAAAACTCACAGATATTCAGAGGTGTTAATTACAAGGGGAGTCCAAACATGTAGAGAGAGACTTGTTAACTTTAAAATTTATGTCAAAAAAATAAAAAAGAAATTTTTTTTAAAAGTCATGTGAACCAAATGTGGGTGTTTCTCCCCTGCTGACTGAAGTCTCCTGGAAAGCTCTCTCTGCCCCCAGCACCCAGCCCTGGTTTCTGGCAGGGTAAACACATCTGTCCTGTAAAGAAAGGATGAGCAGCGTCCACCTCCCCCCAGCACCCTGTGCCTGTCAAGAAGCCAATACCTATTAACAGTGATAAAATGAGACACTGGAGCCCTCCCCAAACCTCTTGGGCTCTTGGAATACATGCATCCTGAGACACTCTACATCTCTTTCCATCTTGGTGTCACCTTTTTGTCTTTTTTTTTTTTTTTTTTTAAACAATCTGAAACATTTCCATTTTTAACAGGCTGAAATCCTAAAATCCTGGCACCCTTCCCACTGACTTCAATGGGAACATTCATCTGCCTTTTTCCTTCTTTTTTGGCCTGATGTCGAAAATAACTAAGCACTTACCACTCACTGAATTAAACAGCACCTCTCAGGGCCCAGCATATTTGAGTGTCCGACTTTTGAGTCCAAAAGATGCATCTGCACATGACCCAAAATTTTTCCCGTCTTGTGGAGTTCACATTGTGAATTAGCAGTGGTTTAGCTGGTTGAAAACTGGGGATCTCAGGTTCAAACTAGCTTCATTTTATTGTACCTCTAAGTGTGCATCCCTCCTTGGGTTTTATGCAACATCTGCATTATCTTACAGGTCAAGTCAATGGAGCGTATATTGAACTTGTTCTGCCACCTTGGAAGAGTGCTAAATATAACTGCAGAAATAAAGAAATACCAGGTAAAACAGAGCAAGGTTACCTTTGAACTACTTCCAGCAGAACAACCAGCTTCACTGCCAACAAATCAGAGAGCTAAACCAGTAAAAAAGAGTAACGTGAACTCCTGTACCCATCTCAATATCATGCCTCTGCTCCTAAAAAAAATGGGTTTGAATGGTAATGAAGCAACCTGTACTCTTAAAATGAGCCAAGAGTTGGGGAAGGAAGCCTGCTCGGAGACTGAAGGTCAAGAAGAGAAAAAATAAAATTCAATTATTTTTTCTTTTTCTCAATAAATAAAAGCCCTGAAATGTTTGCAATTTGAAATGGAAGGAAAAGCAGTACATCACGATCCCAGCAAAGGGCATCAAGAGATAGTATTTTTGAAGTTAACAATTGTCTCTCTCTCATATCTCCCCACAACTTTGAAATAAAATGGCCCCACTTACTTTAACATCTTTAGATTTGTGTTTGGGCATGTAGCATACAGTCTGCATCACCTGAGTACCAGGAATTCAACTGTTTTTCCCTTCCCCATCCCCCAATTTTGCTGGCACTCGCAGACACACAAGGCATTTGGGGTATGTCAGTACCAGCCCATCTCTAGTTATCAACAGAAGTTTGTGAGGCAAAATAGCTATTCTTATCTGTCCAGCAGCTGCTTCAAAGCTCTTTCTATATTCATTCTGTGCCCAACTCTAGTCACTCCAAGGTCTATCAGATCTTCCTTCTGTAGATTTGGTAAATGTGTGCCATCTATTTCATTGTCCATGAATGTTTCTTTATGTTCACCTAAGTTTAGACTTTCCAACCAATCTGCCACATCTGGTTTAGTCCACAGGTGGACAGGCTTAGTTGTAAAAGGCTTATTTGAGATTGGCTGTTGTAATATTGAGGGAGAAGGAGACCTGCTGCGCCCTGTGGTCAAGCCAAATAAGTCCCCAGAAGGGGGCTGGCTAGGTAGGCTAAATACATCAGACAGAGTTGGAGAAGGAGATGAAGCTGAAGCAGAAGCAGTCAGAGAGGCAGGTATGATGTCTTTATTAATCTCTGTTGGTGAAACCACAGGGCTTGGAGCATGTCTTGCTCCTGAGGTCCTACTGTCATAGTCTGGGGACCTGCTCTGCAGTGTGATCGGCTGGCTGGCTCCGGGTCGGACAGTGAAAGTGATTGTTGTACTTCGTGTACCTGAGACAGTACTCATGACTTCTGTGCTCCTGCAATTGCAAACAGACAGGGAGAGTTAGATCTGGCAGCCAGCAGCTGCAAGGCTCAACATGTAGTACTTACTGCATGGGAATGCTTGAATATTTCCATTTTTTAGTGAGTCACATCAAGTTAAAAGTAGAAAAAATTATATTATGAAATCTTCCCTGGAAAAGGACCACCAATGGTAAGCCATAGTTCAAAACAAAACCTTTACTTATGAGCAGTGCAAAAAAACACCTCCCAGAGCAAATTCTTCCTCTCTGAGGCCACACCAAATTAACTCCTGGTTAAATGAGAAACACCAAGTGGATCAAGCACATGAGCACTTTGTGTTCCCTGTGAAGTGTGATCAGGAGTTGACCTTCCGTTCGTCATGTGGAGGGTTGGGATCCTTCAGCTTTAACCCACTGGTTTTACATATAACATGGTTAATAATAGTTGTAGAAAGTTTCAGAACCAATGGATTTTGGATCTTTGGGCATCTACCCAGTGAATTTTATGGTATGTTTATATTATAGGGTATGTTTATAGTCCCGTTTGTTCACTGAACATGCCCCACAAGCTCCTCTTACTTCCCTTTCTATTCAGCTGGACTTTTTGTGCTTTAAACATGAAACACTCCCTCTAAGGTTCCTAAAAAGACTTTGTGACCATTTCCTTCTACACAGAAATTATACTTTGTCAGTTTCACTACAAAATTAAGGAGACAAAATCCTTGCTCCTGTGCATGCCCAGAGGTGATGTAGTTGTGATCAAGTTTTGCCTAAAGAAAATAAATTTCAGATTACAAACTAAGCAGGCATGAGATGCTCACTCTGATGCCCAGGTTGACAGGGCAGGTGAAGGAGCAGGCAGGTCTGCTTTTACCTGGTGGCTACAGAAACAAATTTAGAAGGTTTGGGTCTGTTCATATCACAAAATGCTTAACCCCACAGACCTCATTCCTATGAGAAGAGTCTGCCAGTCAGCGTGTGTGCTCTTCAGGACCTTCCACAGAACTCGAGTGCCTTGAGATCCAGAGTTTTTCACTTCAAAAATATCCTGCCAACTGGGAAAACCTTCAGACAACCAATTTAAAGCACTTGCAGACCAAAGGAGGGATTTATTTATCCTTGAAGCAATGCCATGGACTCCAGGGGATGATCTGGTTGATGCTGTAGTGAGATTTCCACCCCGGATCCTGACTGAAGCCCTCTGTTTCTGAGTGCCACATTGCTCCCAGGCCTGACATGTCCTACCTGGGCAGAACTGAAGATAACTTGGGTGCATGATGTCACATACAATGCTTCCATTAATCCTGCAGATTCACTGCTGTGCAGAAAGATCTTATGGAGCCAAAGGAAGACCAGGGTTCTGGAGCCCCTACAGTTAAAGCGCTGGTATGGAAGAAACTGTGGCCTCACTTCTAAGTCACTGCTTAAACCTTTTGTGTTAATTGCCACCAAATGAAGTACCAAAAATGATCCACAGAGCAGGGGGCAAACTCTACCTCTGTTGTCTCTGAGGTGTGTCCCCCCACCACTAAATGTGCTGTATAATGAGAGACCCTCTTGTGTTCCTCTGCCCTGAGTAATCATGGTGGCTTTTCTCCTTTCAGCAGAGCACTGGGACTGCTGGGAAGGGAGATGTGGCACATAGGGTTATCCTCCCTCACTGGGTCTATTCCCCAGTGCCATGTAATTGGGAAGGCCCACGGAAGGGGGCAGTTTGGCTTTGGTCACTCACATTCTGCCTAGAAGAGTGGTTAAAATTTTAAATAAAAAGATGGTGGTGCCGGCACTTCTTCACCACCTACCCTAACCTGCTCCCCTTGGGACGTACCAAAATGAAGAAACATAGGCAGCTCACCAGAGGTGTTAAGTCAGGTTATTAATCCCTTTCTCTCACACTGCAGCCCCAGTAGCCTTGACCTGGAGACCTCCTTCAGTGATTTCTTGCTTGGCTGCTGGCTGTGGTGAGCTCTGACAGCCACACACTCCCTGCATCCCCTCTGGGGCTCTGGCACAAAATAAACCATCCCAGACACCAGGTAACTGCAGCACTGCCACTCCAACATTCCCAGCACATGCTCCTGACGTGGGGAGTCCCATTCAAACAAAGCTCCAACACCGTGTTATTAGAAAAGCACTAAGAATAATTTCTTGGAGCACATATATCTTATTCACATGAACAATGCCACTGATTTCCCACAGGTTGTTCCATATACTTCAATGGGACCAGGGGTATCTTTCTGAAAGATTGGTACTTTGCTTAAACCCCAGTAGGAACAACACTTCTGGCACTTATGGCTTTGTAATTTGACAAAGAAAGGAAACACTTGGCAAGGTTTTGACTGTTTCCTGTGATTTTTCAGAGCTTAATGGCTCTCGTTGTCTTCTAGGGCTGGAGCTAAGCATTCCTACGAATAAAAAATCTATGGCAAGAAAATATTAAATCCTACTAACCAAGGGAAGCAAGTTATTTCTACCTACTTTACCTTAGCATGAGGAGTCTCACACTCATTACTAAGGCATGATATAATTTTAAATGAACAAAAAAACTGCTTTGAAAAAGGCTGGGGTAGTGAGGGCAAGAAAAGCAGAATGAGCTTTGTAAAAATGTGGAAATTAATCCCTGATCTTTACCTGCAATCGCTCTTCTACTTAACTTTCCTGTCTTGCAAATACTAGAAATTATGGTTTTGCATTCACACCCCTCATGACAACATCAAATGGGTGATGAAAACCCATGTTCATTTATGCTAGATGATGAAAGATAACTTTTATTAATTGACTGACAGCTCCAGGCTCAGTGTTCACCTTCTGCTTTGTAACTCAATTTTGCTGCTTCTCTTCTATTTTGTTCCTCTTATAGACTCCCTGTCCATCCCCGCTCAGGAAATCACTGTTCCTTTAAATAAAGCATATTAAACCACTAAAGCAAAACCTCCCAAAGTAAAGTGTGTGTTCTTATTTTAAGCATTCCTTAGCTACCGTTCTCTACCCTTCTCAGTCCCACAGGCAGGAATACTGGGTGAGCAAAGCAACCCAGGCATTGTGGTCCATTGCCTTCTGTCAGCCTGGATCAAAGTACTGGCTTCATGTGGCTGGAAGCAGCAGCAGATCTAGGGACATCTTCCTTTTTTCAAGCCATAGGTTGAGGACTGCTGACCATTACAGTAAAACTCTGGAACAGGGATAAGAATTTTATTTTAACTGATCCATGAGGTTTCAATACCAGCTCAGTTTACAGCCACATGAGTTGTGCAGCTCTTCTAAATATTAAACCTTTTATCCAGTAGCTCAGGAGTATTTCTTTAACATGGACAGGTTCAATCCTACAGCAACACCCCTTTTTCAAGGAGGTTATTAGTTCTTCTACACAATTTGGAACACGGACAAGTCTGTGGGTCTAGGACCCCACTGCTGCAGCAGCTCTCCTGTTTTAGGGCAAAGTTTTAACTACAGGAACTTGAGGTCACCGTTGCCTCCAAAATTATTCAGCAACCTGCAAGAGTGAGACTGTGCTCAGTTCCCAGCTGCTGTGCTTCAGCCAGCTCTGCTCCCAGCACAGCCCTCAAGTGAAGGTCACAAAAGTCTGCTGAAGCCCACAGTAGCACTTCCAGGCTTTCACTTCCAAGCCTTTAATTCCAAGACTACTTTTTTTCATTCTTTTCCTCTTTTTTTCACCTGCCATATCAACTCCAGCACATTATAGAGACTGCTGCACTGTAATTGTAATGCGAGGGAAAAAATAAGGATATTTATGTAACTCCTATGCATCCTAAATTATAATTTACGACATCTCCAATACAATCTGTGGTGCAGACACAGCCTTGAAACCATCATCTGTCTTGCATTTTCTGGTTGATTCGTATCCTGGTCAATAAGAAGCAAGCACATTCCAGCTGGAAAGCAGGCATGGTTTGTTGTGTATGGGTTTTCCAGATTTTTAATAAGAGCAATTTCTTATGCCTTATTTGATCATCTGCTATCCTAAACACATTAAATCCATATTAAACCTGCCAACCCCCAAATTTCATTTTAAAAAAGGTGAAAAGTCTGATAATTATTTTAAATAAAATGTGTTCTATTTGAATCAGCATATGGTAGTAATTTATAAACATTTACTACTGTGAGCCTGCACTGATTGCAATGCTCATTATGTTGCCTCATATTAAAATCAAAATATATAACCTATGTGACACAATGCCTACAAGTATAAAAGCCAGCTTGTAGGTAAGAAATTATTTTTAAATTTTAGATTATATTTGCAAGATTCAAATTTACTGTTAATATCAGAAGCAAATCAGTGGAAGAGGGCATGGTGGGGCAGCTCCCATGGAAATACCCCAAAAAGCATCATGCTCAGCTCATGGGAGCTGTTTCATCCTACAACTTGCCAAAAGACTTGCTGGTTCTGACACAGCTCTTCCATTGTATGAGAGAAAATACGTCTTAACAACCAAGAGAAGCAACAAGTGGTTCCTCCACAGAGGTACCGAGAGAAATTAACTTCTTAGATTTCTGAGACCACACAAACCCCAGACTTCGCCTTCATCTCTCCTAGTATTTTTACTTTCTTTTTGAACTGTCAAAGGAAAATTGTATGGTAGGAAAGTAAGACAATAACTGTCTGTTTTGGGGGAAGATGAAGAACAAGGGCTGAAGTGATGACTGGCAGGATACAGAGCTTCTCATAATAGTGTTATTTTAGGGAGAAGAATTGAGGAATGCTTGGTGTCTGTTGATAGTAATGCTGTGCAGTTGGAGGGAAGAATAATCAGGAGGGTCTGTGGGAGTCTGTCTGTTCCAGAGTTTCCATGTGAATAACACAATCAGCAGAAAAGAGATGGTGCTGATGAGGGGCACAAACCAGGAGACAGCCCCAGCCCTCTCTTCCAGAGCTGCAGGGAAAAGGGAAGCTGGAAGGGGAAAGGGGGGAATCCCACAGGTTCCAGGGAGGAAAGAGTTAACAGTGATGACTTAATGATATCAAGGGATGGTTTGCCTTTACTTTTAGCCTCACATGGGTGTATAAAACTGCAGTAATCATCCCTCCCCATCTCTCCATCTCCAAAGATCCAGCAGAATTTGGGCGTATTTGAAAATTCACACCCCTTTAGGTGTTCAGACATAACTTCAGGAATCTTCTCTTACATTCTCACGTTATTAAAAATTTTCTGAATACTTCTTTGATGAATGTGGCTTTTATTTCACATTGAAATGACATCCTACTCCTGGTTTTAGGATGGCTATCATTTCTGGATTAGGCTGATCACATTGCACTGTGTAACAAAGTCAACACCAAAGTCACTAAAATGCAATAACAATGAGTTTAAAAGAAGCAGAATGTACAATATAGAATATTCTATGCTTTATGGTTGGCACTTACTTCACGGCACTTCAGCATGACCCTCCTCTGACAATAGCAGTCATGACAGCAAATAAAAATGACAAAATGGAATGACTGAAACACTGCAGAAATTAGTAACAAAGCAAGCAATCCTGTGAAATTGGCTGACAAATGGTTAACAACATGAAATGAGTCTACTGAGAGAGTAGTCAAGTGAAAAATCAAGGCTTGAGAACTATCCCACCTATTTCATCAACTACAAGATCCAGACATCCTTTACAACAAACCAGATATAGGATCAGTCCTTGGATTTGCTACTAAGCAAGATTTGCTTCTAAGTTCAGTTCTGCCTTACCTGTTTGTGAAAAAAACAGGAACTTTCCCAGATACTCGTGAAAAAAATAATTCAGAGACGGCCAAAACTACTGGCCACGGACAGTTCCACTTTTAAAACTTGTTATTCCAACACAGTACAGGTTATTTTTCCTAGAGGACTCAATTCTGCCTGGTTAAGCGTCCTCCACAACTCCCACATTTATAATGAGCATTTCCCCACTACCAGAAGTGACGCCAGCTCACCCCAGAGGCCACAGGAACATTGTGCAAACACAGCCAGAAGAGCACAAGCACTGTTTGAACTAGAAATTGTTTCTCCCTGTGGCAAAGCTACCGATCATTTTGCTACGCTGGGAGGGAGCAGTGGCAGTTGCTGTTCATTATTCTTTATTAATACTCGGAGCCAGAATGCTGTTTTTGCTGGGGGCTGTGTTTTCTCTCCCCAGTAGCCACGGGGTCTATTCTGTGTTAATCATGCTGACATTATTCAGCGGGTCTCAAAGGCTTGCACTTGATCACCATGTTGCTACGCAACTGCCAGGTTCACAGACAGAGCCAGCACTCCTCTCTTCACCTGATAAAAATCCTGCCTTTCTCTTCTCCCCAATTCTTTTATCAGCTCCTTGTAAAAACCAGTAGCCTCTTGAGTGAATTTATAGCACCACTGTATTTCTAACACCACAGTCGATACTACGTGTCCTGTTCTCCTCACTGAGAGCAGAGCGTCACCTGCCAAGACAGGTGCTCCCTCCCTGGGTCTTCCCAGCGCTGTACATGAGCATATCCAAATTTGGAAATAGGAATCACAACCAGAGCTCATCACTGGGGCTTTAGTTCCGGGTGTTTGGGTCAAACAGAGCCCCATATTCAAGCAACCCTCAAGGTTTTCTACAAGAACGGGTGAGGAAAACTGGAGGGAGCGACAGTCAGATATTGGGACCTGACTACCTAGACAGACCAGATTAAAATCTCTATCTGTGGTCATAATTTCTTAAATTTCTTAAAGTAAATGATGGCCAAAATTGGGAGTGGAATCTCTCTTCTCAAACCTTCTGACCAAACCATGCTTTTATTAGTACAAAATAAGCAAGTGCATCCTCTCGCTTCTTCCTCTTTTTCCTTCTCCTACCAGACTCCTTTTCCCTATCCCGTGGCTAGCCACTGCCACTGAGAAGCAGATGGTTTCCAGCCAAAAGTTTTCAGGCTTTATTTAAAAATCTTGAAACTTGATGTCTCCACAAGAACCATGGAAAACTATAAATACCCTGTGTAAAACTATTGTTAAACCCGTGTGCCGAGAATAAAAGCAAGTTTAGGGTGGTTTTAATGTAATAACTGAGAAATTATGTTCAGTATTGTAGGATGATCTCTTCCTAATCCTCATTTATCAAAAATATACAAAAAAAGATATTTTTATGGGTTTCTGTGGCAAGAACTATCTACAGTTTAATTCACCCCTGTACTACCCTAACAGGGCAGTTGCTGTGAATGAACCAGAACTGTACACCTACTGCAGAAGGCTGTGCAAAAGGAATTTTTTGGGATATTTAGGATTCCACTCTGGGCTATAACTTCATGTATGGGCCAATAAGCAACTACATATTTTTAATTTCATCAGGCTGCTTGGGCTGTGAACATCATCCAAGTAAACCTGTGAACGTTGTTCCTATTCATAACACTTCCCAATCCCTCTCCTTGGCTGAGGGAAGGGAACAGGCATACTCATTTTTTATCATTTTTCCTTTAGCAGAGCCAACGAGTTATTCTTTAATTTAGCAGAATCCATGCTTTTCATGAGCTAAAATTCCTTTTCTCCCTTTCTAATGCAACCTCACAGGGAAGGGCTGCAAGCTCTGCAATTGGCTGTCAGAGGCTTTATAATATTAGAAAAAAACCCCAAGAAACTCTAGGAATTTTACCTTTAAAATTTAAATATTAGCTTTCATGCTTGAAATTTTCACAAGGTGGTATTCCTTGGTCATAATATTTGACAGCTTTGTAAAAAATTGTGGCAGTTGTGCAAGTGGGTTAGAAAGGCTGTAATTTATTTAACTTCTAAAAGATAAGACAGGAGTAAAAGCAGTAAAAAAAAAAGCATTTACCAAGCATCAACAGCTTATGCTGTTCCCTCTTTCAGACTTCTTATCAAGCTGAGAAATTAATCCTCTCTCATCCACCCCCAGCATGTGGGGCTGGTTTTGCACAGGCAGAGGGGAAGGTCCTGCCCGGCTCCAGGGGGTGGAATCTGAATCTACAGCTGATCTTCTACATTTCCATTTCTCTACCTCACCCTTGTTGAGATGAAAAGGAATTGCCTGCAGCACCTTTCCAAACATACTTTTAATATCTGTGGGTAGCTGGTTCTCCTCTGCTGGCTCCCACATATCACTTCACTTAAAAAAGAGATCCTGAGTAAACTTTTCTGATCATTTTAGCATCTTCAGTTAACCTCGTAATCAAAAAATAACATAATCATATCACTTTTGAAAACAGAACAAAACAAAATACAGTTCTCTTTCCTCCTGTTCCCACTGGGAATTCTATTTTCTCCCACGGTCAAATGGCAGCCAAGAGTTTTGCTGCTCTATTCCACTGCCAATTTATCCTATTTATTCCCTTATAGCTCTTTTGGCATTGTTACATCCCAGGATCCTCTCTCTGATTTGCAAAGATGTCTGTTTGGTTTCACTTTTCAGGAAAGAAGTAGGATTTCAGCCACATTGAAATAATGCTTTGGATGGTTTTGTTTCCAAATTGAGCCTCTAAAGAATTTGCCAAATCTGAATTGGACAGCGTTACAAATTTATATTGCTTTTCTGTCCTTGAGTTTTTTGATTTTTATTAAGTCAGATCTTTCTCTAAAATGTAACATATGGGGCTACTCTTACTTATGTAATAGTTTGCTTTCCTCCAATGAAGTAGTGTAGTTTTTAATTTTTTTCCAGTCTTTATAATTTTTAAACATCTTTTCTCAAAAAATGTATATTTACTTCTACTTTTCATTTTCCTCTCAGTAATGACAATACTTTGATATTTTTACAGTACATTGTAGTTGGTAGCTTCAGTTATTTTCTAATAAAATAGGGATGGTAAAGATCTCCACTGTAATCTGGAAATACCTATCAGTTTAAAATTAAAAGATGATAAATAATATTATACACATGAAGCTAAAGGCAACATGGTCATGGGACTTAACAAGAAACACAGAATCGTAGAATCATAGAATCAGTCAGGTTGGAAAAGACCTCTGAGATAAGTCCAACCCTTGATGCAACACTGCCATGGTTACTAGGCCACATGATCAATGTCTAGCAAAAATAGTATTTTTTTTCATGTATGAAGGTTTTTCCTGTACAGCCAACTCAGTTTCTACTCCAATTAGTCAAGTGCCACCAAAAAGAATTCCAGAATTTCAGTGTTTTATTTCCATTCCTTCATTCTAAAAATTGTATTACCCCCCTATCACCAGTTTGATGACTTCCATCTTGCAGGAACCAATATGAATACCTGAGGCTGGGGCTGTTGATCATACTGTTTTCTGAATGAGCAATCATTTGCAATCAACAGAGCCACCCTTCCCTTAAAAATCAAATTATCTTCATGTATGCAAAGTATAGCAGCTTTTCAAAGGCTGACTTACTTATTAACCAGCAGAATAATTCTAATAAAATTTACTTTTTTTTTTTTTTTTTTTGGTGACTGGATTTCATGAGATTATGTCCATGTTCCACAAAATTACTTGTACATTCCCCCAGTGGTGTCTGGCTTCTGCAACTTATCACTTAAGTACCTTTCGGAAACCACTTATACATGAATGTATTGCAGTGCCCTGTCAGGGACACCTACTTCAACCTGTGAACATCAGAGACTATTCACTAACCAGAAAAAGGTAGAACTTAACCCCCCAATACTAAGTGGCAGAGATGCTAAATTAACTTTTTAGTAATAACATGAACACCTCACAGTGATTTCAATGAGTAATTTTCTAAAATAGCTTTATGCTTTATGGTAAAGTGGATTATGAGAGGCCTCAGCATGAATCAAATGGCACCACACAGTGAATGTGAAGGAACCCTAAGCAAAACCATGTTTTACCTGTTTGAAGCCAAAATAGCTTATGGGACTAAAGGAAAAATAAATTATCACCACATTTTAAAAGAAAAAAAAATTAAAGAGAAAAATACTGCTTAAAGAGAAATCCAAGTGACTCACATCGAAATGACTGAAAGGTTTGTGCAAACTGTTGGAGAAGACTGAGAAAGCTCCTGTCCTATGGTGTAGGCTACACAAATATTGACAATGTAAGAAATTCTTGTCTGACATAGACTATTCATTAAGCAAATACATAGAACAGAGTACACTCTTCTTTAATCTACATGATTTACAAGGGAAGTTAGTGAGGGGTTGGCAAAAAAATCAAGCCCTTATCAGGAAATTGTTTGGTTAATTACTTTTACCTTGTACTGAGACTTGCAGTCTTTGTTCCAGTCGGTGACTCCAATCCCTCCCCTGGCTTTGAGGATTTCTCTCTGTTCATTTGCTGGAGTATTGAGTTCAATTCACTAATAACATTAGCCTTGGGGCCTGAGAGAATCGGGCTTTTCACCTCCGGCACATCCCCCCATAGCTTGGATGTCCTTTGGGGAACAACTTTAGCCATGTTGGGCTGGGCACTGATGGGAGGCGGGGGCGGAGCGGGAGGAGGGATCACAAAGCTGTCCACAGTCTCCTCGATCAGCGCGTCCTTGTAAAGTGCATTGCTTTTGTTGATTATGGGCTTCATTTTTGGCTTAGGAGGTACTGGGGGTTTGTCCACCAGAAATGTTTGCCCATCTGCATAGACTGTACAAGTATCCACATTCTCCCCCCCTTCTGAGGATAAGGTAGAGATGCTGGACACCGTTGAGATAGTGCTGGTTGTCTCTAAGTGATGGTCACTACTACTTCGGCTGTCTACCTCCTCAATCCCAGAGTCAGTGACGTTATCAAAGCTGTCAGGGGGTGGCAGAAAGGAGGCAGGCAAACAGTTTGAAAGACCCACTTGCTTTTTGTTGTCTAGGGAATTTGTTGGCTGGCTGGGGGGGAAAGGTGTGCCATTCTTCCTCTGTGTGATCAGGTCTGTCAGAGCCGACCCGGGAGCCGCGCGGTCGTCGGGGATATCAAAGCTGTTGGCAAACTCCAAGGGAGGGGGCAATGGCTCAGTGAACATAAACTCTTCATCAATATCCACCGATGCCAAGGGTGGTGGGGGGATGCGGAAGGGCAGGATGACGGGGTCGTCAACAGAGCTTGCTGCCACGATGGTTTTGCAGGGAGATGCCGGTGGCTCAGGTGCAGCAGGTGCGTTCAGATCACTTTCTTCCACTTCCTTGCTCCCCTCTACCCTCTCTGGTGGGGAGTTTTCAGGACTTGGCTCCATCTCAGCTTCCTTTTCCTCCTCATCTTCAACCATATCGTCTGACTTCACTGTGTCCACGGTATGAACCATCAACAAGCCAGCTGACTTCTGCTGTGAGGTATCCACAATGTTTATCAACATGTTCTTCTTCTCCTCAGCTTTCTTTTCTTTCCCTGCATCTGTTTCATACTTGTTCTCAGTCTCCTGCCGTCTCAACAAGCCACGGGTGTTTTGCCTCGTGACAGTGGCAGTAACAGGAAAAGTTGTTTCCATGTTGGGTCTCAGCTTTGTATCGATGTAAAGTGGTTTGTTAAGGTCTGTTTTGACAGCATCTCCTTTGCCTGGAATCTGCTGTGTTTGTTCTTTCATGGCTCTGTCCCTGGCAGAGAGCGCGAGGGCTAGTGGTGAGTTTGGATCCAACAGCTTCCCTGTGACCGGGTGCACGTAACTCTCTGGGCTGGATGCGTTCGTGGACTTGGCTGCCACTGCACTATTGTCAGTACCTTTTATTTTGGACGAAACATTTAATGTCCTTGAGTCACTCTGATTGCTGGGCTCACTGCTATTAAAGAGACTTTCAGGCTCTCTGGGTGCAGGAATAGGTGATGGTGACATGAGCTGTCTGAAACCATCCTCGCTACTGAACATTGCTTCATCGGTAAACTTAGACTGCCTCATGCGTGGTGTTGGCGGGGTTAGCCCAACATCCTCATCTCCCAGGTCTGTGGAAAGGAAGGCTGGAGAATTCCTCCTTGCTTCCAACCTCTTTTCCCTGTCCCTCACTGCCCCTGCAATGGCTGCTGCAAACGGACTGCTGACACCCAAGCTGTCATCGGGCCGGAGCTGCCCTGGTTGCTCTGAAGACTGAGGATCGATCTCCATGCTGCTCCCTTGGCTGCTTTTCCCACTGCTGCTGGTGGATGGCTCTTTCACAATGATTGTTGGGATTGGAATAGAGCAGGTCTTTTCTGGACTGTCCTCAACATTGGATTGTTTCACCAGCATCCCCTTCCGCCTCGCTGGTTTGGCCGGCACGTAAACTGCTTTGCTTGCAATCTTCCCAACCTCAGAATATGGATTTTCTGGCATCTGACCTCTCTTGTTCCTGAAATTTGCCTGAGCTGCAGCACTTCGACTGTACAGGTCTTCTGAGTCCAGAGAGTATCGGTCCAGCTCTCGTCTGTAATAGATCCCTTTGTCCCTTATCATCGTTCCCACGCTCTCAGGCCTAACCAAGGAAATTTTTGCACCTGAATTCTGGTTAAATGGAGGTTTAATAGTTCCATAGCTCCTTGTTGTCAGGGATTTGGGGGAGTTGTACAGAGAGGGAGAAGGTGGTGGTGGTGAAGGAGGTAAGGACTGTGGTGGTGGTGGGATATCTTCAGAGGTGTCAGGCATTGAGAGACTTCTGGTAAACTTCAGCATAGGAGGAGCCAGAAACTGTCGTTCTTCCTCTGTTATTCCTAAAAAAATCAGAAAGTATATTTAAAACACTGTCTTCCACTGGGATCCCTCTGCATTATTACTGTATTATTTCTGTATCCAAACCAAAATGCTGGGGTGCATTTCCCATGACACAAGGCATACGCAAAATTGTAAAGGAGGTCTTTTGGTTGATTCCTACATAGGAATTCTTTCCTGTTGGACTTCCATATGCCAGAATTGAAAAGGACGCTACAGAGTTTTAATTAAACTGATCACTGACGTGTAGGCAAATGCTTGGGGCTTATGTATCATCAAGGTAGCTGTAGAGAAGTACATTTTCTATGAAAATTACTGAAGAGGGAAGATGTTCTGTGCAGAAGAGTAGCTTCTGCCTTGCTCTAGCACTCTATAAAATGCATATGATAATGCAACTTGGAAACCTAATGAATTTTTAAGATGCATTTGGAATTTAGCAAGGGGACTGTGAAGATCCTATTGGGGACAAAAATCATAATGTTTCCTTACAAAGGATGACATTATATTATTACAAATACAGCTTTTAACACAAATAAACCAGGTAATACTGGGGTAATTTGGATGCTAATTTTACATCAACATAATGTGTTTCTAAATTGACAAAAATCACTACTAAGATTACTACCAAGAAAAAAGCAAACCCAAATTTGGTCTGTTTGGGACTGTTCTTCCTTTCTTTATTGTAAAATCATCTATTGCCATAATTTGATATGAAAAAAAGGAGAATTTTAGTCTGTTTGATCAAAAGGATTGCTTTGTAAACTACACAGCATTACAGTGCTTTTACCTCAATAACAAAGAAAAAAGGGATAACGTTTTGCCCCAATGCTTTGCAAAGGGCTTGTACTGATCTTTTTTTTTCCTTGTTAGAGTCAACATTCTAAAGAAAACAATTAAATTATAATTCCATAGTTGCCTACTGCCATCAAAGCAGAATGTGGAAATTACATCACTTTACACACAAACTTCTTTTATCATGAACTTTGTACAAAAATTAAATAGTCACTCACTGAGGCAAAGGTATTTTAGGACTATGCTTTAAGAAAGAAGTAAAGTTACTACAAGTATATGATTAATGCACAGGCAAACTATACATGAGAAGCATTTTACCTATAGATTTTTGCCTCCTCATTGTACCCCGAGGTATACCCAGAAACGGACCTTGAGGACTCCCTGGTACAGTGGGCGTCATCACGGCAATACCCTGTCTCTCATACATGGACTACAAAAAAGCAAACAGAAACCCCCCAAGCATTAAAGCACGAATGTCTCTCTCACATGTAAATAACTCTTCTGTCATAGCTGCTAATTCACTATCCCTTTTACTTAGAATTTCTACGGAAAATAACAAAATTGGTGTTATTCTAGGTAGGAGGGGAACAGAAAGGGAAGGGCTTTATTTATATAAAGTGACAGCAGCTGTAAGTGTATTTCCTTGAAATTATTTACAAGGCAATATATTAAAGTTTCCAGCACAATTTGAGTGCCGTAAGAAATTGTAAGCATGAGCAACTGCATTTTAATTCATTCAGTTCCAAAAACCCAACCACACACCTTGTAGCTATTAATGCTCCCTCTGTGTGATCTCCCTTCACTTCTGAAGACCAGAGCTATTCTTGGAGTCTTTCACAGACTCAAGGTGTCTTGTGCAAGGTTACACTGGCAGGCAGCATCTCAGCTGGGAACTGAGGAATGCCACCTGAATCTCAGCACTCTCAATTGTTCCTCCTTCTCATCACAAAACTATTTGTACTCTACCTCTTAGAATAGCCTTAATTTCCTTCCACTCTGAGTTGCTGCGAACAGAAAGTGCTTGTTACATCAGGACTGATGCTCTTTCAGAGAGATGGGTAATGGAAAAATATATCTAAAATGCAATAAAACCAATTATTCTTTCACATGCAAAGTTTTGTGAGAGCAAATCCTGCAACTGAACAATTCAGTTTCAGAGTTCTGGAGTTCAATTTTTAATACGTGCTATAATATTAATGTCAATTTTTCACTTACAAATCATTGTGCATTATTTAATTGAGGTATTATAAATGCCATTAGGACAATAAAAACCTGCAGTAGGAGAAACTTTCACATTAGTGGGGATGATGTGGCTGCACTAACTCTGGTGCTGAAACTGAAATAGCATACCTTGATTTTCAGCATGTTTTTTTAACTGAGACTTCGTGTTGTAATGACACCTTCAAGTTCAGAACTTGCTGGGCTCTCACCAGCTCAAGTTCACATCTGCTTGAGTAACACTGAGGAAGCAATGCTGTTGGTGTGACAGTCTCAGAATAAATATGAGGACATAATGAGAAAGGTTTTATAGGGGTATGTAGACTGTTCTGTCCCAAAACTATTACTAGAAATGCAGCATAGACCATGCCTTAAAAGTTACAAGATAATAAAAGTAAAATAAATATCTAAAACCAAAAGACCCCCTCCAAATAGTTCCAGAAATGAAAGCAGCACTTCATAGCTCCCACTCACATTCATATCTGTAGCTGAGGGAAAACATCTACTAGAAGGCCTCTGTTTTATCGTTGCCACTCTCGAGTCCACAGCTGCATTGTCTGCAATTCTTGATGGCTTGGAAACTGGTATTATTTCATCCACCTTATCTGTAATATAAAAGTGTTCAGTAAAATAAATATCATTCGTCCAAAGAAACTGAAAAGTATTGCAGGGTCAAAGGAAGAGATTTACATTTCAAAAAAATGCAAAGAAAAATTTTTTTGGCATTTTAACAAGGCAACGCTTGAGCATCATAAGTCGTGCAAGCCGAGCACTTTTTATTGCTGCTACATAACATGCATGCTTTAGTTTTAAGCCTGCATGCATTTAATGTTTACTTAGTGTGACTCGAAAAACAATCCTCTTCTTCAAACCTTCAAAATGTGAAGGGAGAATATCTATATAGAAATGGAAAGAAGACCTTTAGAAATAATGAATCTGTACAGCACTGTTTCAAATAGAGATAAGCAGACTGTACTTAGTCATCAGAATTTCAGTGATATTTTGGACAATAACAAGTACTCCAGAAGTGCTCTTTTATGCCTATTCTCCTCAAGTAATAACGTTCTAATTTATTCACACTCTTAGACTCGTAGACCAGCATTACTAACTGCATTATTTGTTTAAATGAAACTTTTATATGTGTTTTTTTTTATTTTAATAACTGGATGGCTTGAGAATGTATTTAGTTGTGGTCAGAAATAGACCAAATAGGTAAAGTCCAAGTCTGAATGAGAGCTTCAACATTTGGATTTGGGATTCTGATCTACCATATGACATGATGGTAAAATATGGGGAGAACTTTATTCATAATGTTCCAAAACTGAGTGCTGGTGTTAGCCCCGTCTCCAACTTTGGTCATGAACAAGCTCCATTAGCACTTAATACATTAGGTTACTCCCTCAGACTGAAGACCTCGAAGTACCATATAATCAACTAATTATTGCCTGACAGTTCCTTTTTTTGCCCCTTCTACTGCTGTGAAACCAAGGCATGGAGAAATTAAACAAGTAGCCTAAGCCACCAGAATAGTTTGAGTTTTGAATCTGTGCTAGAATCCAAAATTGAATCATACCAACAGGTTTCCTTGCTACACCTTCCATGGCATTTGCTTCCCTGTAGCATGTTAATTTAGTGTCTTTTCCTTTGAAGTTTCACCAAAGTAAGGATTAGTTACATAGCCTGTGGTGTTTATGTGAGTGGAATACCTTAGCCTGGCTCCTGGGCTTCCACAACGAGAGTTAGAGCAATGTTACTTTTCAGCAATTAAATCCATCTCCCAAAGAATTGATTATTTGCTTCAGCAAACAAGGGTACCCTACTTCATTAGGGTACTATAGATTAAAAAAAAAAAAAAAAAACCACCACCATTTTTTTTGGCAGTGTTACTATGTCAAGTATTGGATTTAGGGATTTAAGTTTTACCTCTCACAGGAGAGCAGCGCACTCAGGGCCCTGGATATTGATATGGATGGGAATAAGGCAGGAGGAAAAGAGCTTTTGATCCCTCTAAACAGTAGATCTGGCTGATGCAAGGATGGTATTTTAAATGGGAGAAAAAGAGAGGGAAAAACTTTTAGCCTTCGGGTTAGGAAGAAGGTTGTCCTAGAAGTGGATATTTCAGTGTCACAGAGGGGCAGGGAGCAGGCAGGAAAGGAAAGGCTGAGCAGGACCAGCAAGCTGAATACTGCTGAAAACTGTCTCACAAGAGTGGTGTTGCTATTTCTTTTCAATTGAAGTTAGCATTCAATTCTTTTCATTGGTCTGCTTTATTTTTTTTGTGAGATTTAAATCATCCAGTGGAAGGAGAAAAGGAAAAAATTCTTAAAATCGTCACACGTATTCAAAAATAAAACAATGTCACATTTCATAATGACTTTGTTATACAAACTGTGAACTTCTGAAAGAAAAATATCTGCACTTCTGCTCAGCAAAAGGCATCAGAAAGCAACGGTGTAACCATGAATATTTGACCTATACATCAAAAATATGGCCAGACTGCAGAATTATACTCAGGGGATCTATCACCAAGAGCTTCAACCGGGCAGATTTCCTGTTAAGGCTCTCCCACCCTTGTTGTCATTCCAGAAGCCAAACAACTGGTCTTTTGGACACAGAAAGAAGTAAGTTTTGGAAACTGAAGCACTACGTACTCAAAATATGTACATAAGAAATATAAATATACCATGTAAGAACTGATCCCCTTTATTTTTAACAGACACATGTAACCATATACCCATTCAGACAACAAAAAGCTACAGGGAAAGAGTGATGAGGCCATGACAGACACTTGAAAAGCATGAAAATATTTGTTGGGGATGGAACATACATACCCTCCAACTGCACTGATTTTGCTAGACAATACTACAAATCAGATCCTAATGTTGGATCCGAGCAAAATATCAGTTGGCACCAATTCTTAATACCATCTACTACTTCCGGGTGGAAAAAAACTTTGGCTTTGTTTAAGTTTATTGCAGGTTTCTTGTCTGTAGACAGGTTCCCAGTCCTTCTCACACCTATGGCTGCTCCTGTTGGAGTGGTGCTTTGTGCCTTGCCATGTCTAGCTAAAGCACTTGGAAATGGAAGAGGAGAGCAGGTTAAAGATTAAGCTGCTTTGCAAGGAACTCTTTAGTGCTTCCTTGCATGGCACTTTCAACTGCAGCACTGCTACATCTTCTTTTTGCTCTGCTGCCTTTAGTCAGGAAGCAAAGGTGGAGTGGAGGTTGTTGTTTTGAGACTACAACAAAAAAATTTGAAGCCATGGAAGTAGCCAGTACGTGAGAACGAGACTGGTTCTAAATGGTAGCAGCTACATGGCGGGTCCTGAAGAGCAAGTCAAATTCTTAACATCTGGCCACAACTGCACCACCCTTCTGAAGTGAAAGCACTGTGCAAAATAAAAAACATTCTCACTGCATTATCAAACGTGCTAATTAGGCCAAATTGTCTGGCTGAATTGTACTTAGCTTAACTCAAACTCATCCCAAAGAAAGAAGATGTAAACATTCTGGGACAAACCCTGTGCTTTGAACTGGGCTGTTCACATCCACAGCACCAGTGTGCAAACCACTTATGCACCAGAACCAGCTTGTTCAGAAGGCCACATGTACTGGAATAATTTGCCAGGTTTACTAATTAGCTTCTCTCCCAACCTTCTTGTGACCTCGAATACTCTGCAGCATGCATTTCTTGCACCAGTGAGAGGGAAAAGCTTACAAGCTTGTGCTGGAAAGTCTCTGAGGATAACTTTACAAATAGTTCTGACAAAAGAGATATTAAAAAAAAAAAAAGCCACAAAATAGATGCAAAAATTGGCACCTGGTGTGAAGTGTGGCCAAAGAAACCCACCTCCAATGGCATTTTTACAAGGAACTCATCTGGATGGAGGTGAAAGGGAAGAAATATTTGGTAGTGGAAAAAGCCCACACTGGAGGTTGGCCATGCCAGATGCAATTTCATCCTTAAATCGGTCATTTAGCAAAGTACAGCCACAAGCACACACGCACACACACTTATACGGGAGCAATTTGTGGCTGACTGGCAGAATAACAAAATATGATCTGCTTTATCTTGAATAACCTCACAGAAAGACAGGGAGGAAGAGTCTATGTCTCACTGGACAGAGAGCACAGCTCGGTTGTAATCATAGAAGAGGATTTTTAAGTCTATGGTTGTTCTCTAGTATTTTCCATTCATCACTGCTTTGCCATATAAACTCTTCTGAACGTTCCTGAGAAGTTACAACGGTGTGTTGAGAGTCAAACATAGGAGCCATGCTACACCTGTGAGAACAGGTCACCACTGCTCAGGGGGCTCCTGGCAACAGCATCCTTTCAGAGAACTGTCAGGGATACCACATGGAAAAGCCAAGTCTGATGCCTCTGCATGCATATAGCAGTTTGAGTGCCACTAATTTAAATTCCCCCGAGAGAGGCAGCACCAACAGATATAAAATAATTTATTGCAAAGTGCGTTTCCATCTACCCTGTGGGTTACCAATGGGCCCCGTGCTCTGCTCAGGGTGCCAGCCCTCAGAAAATTAGATGGCCTAAAGGCACAGGAAGTAGTTGTGTTTTATCAAGATGTAGGTCGTCTCTGATGAGAAGCTCTTAATCACAGACAGAGGAGCACAGTACCCAACAGCATGTCATGACTTTTACATTCTCAAGAGGTCTGGCTGCCAGGCAAGTTGCTTTTTTTCTTTTTTTTTCTCTTTTTCTTAAATAATTAATATCTCTGCTAATTACAGGGGACAGTCTCCTCCTAATAGATTTGTTGCAGGAGATGGCTCTTATCCCCGTAGAACACATTGCTTAGTGACTCCTGTTTCCAATCCCCAGACTCTCTCAGAGGAAAAATTATAATGCTGCCCATCAAGCCACCAGATCCATCATGAAAGGAACTTTGAAAACGAGAGCCAGGTGCCTAGATAGATCTGGTGGCAAATCACTATACAGCCCCCAAAGGAGAAATATGAGGTATGATCCTGGCAACATTACTTATTGTACGACATAGCCAAGACATGTGGATTAGCTCCACCGAGGGTCTTAGAAACTGAGCTGGTCAGACCCACAGAGGATAAGAATGATCATGATCCGGTACAGGCTGACCCCAACACCTCAGGCTGGCATGCCAGAAACACCAGGCAAAGACTGATCGAACACAGTTTTGGAGGCGAGTATTGCGAAGACCTCTATACTTACCACCAAGTCCCGAGTGCTTGCTCAGAGGGGATGGGATAATGGAGAAAGAAAACTCAAAAAACAGCTGCCTCAAGAAATGACTTGTATTTGTAAGAAAAGCAATGAATGCCTGGCACAGAGTAAAAAAATGCTCGTATGAAGTTAAAGTGAAAGAACAGAGGCAAATGTTCTTCAAATACCAGCAGCACACATAGTTAACAGTGCAAATATAAACTACAAAATGTTAGACTAATCTAGTCAGCCAGAATACAATGTTAGCCAATGTAGGAAATGGTTGAAACTCTGCCACCAGTGGCCTTATGGCTAAGAATTAAAAGGACAGGCACATTAAAAAAAAACCTCTAAAAACCTTATGGAATGGTTATTTTTTCTTCCCTCCCCCTTTTGCCTGGCGTGGAGGCATGGGCAGCGAGGCCCTCTCGGTTATGGCTCTCTGCAGCCGGCCACTGCGACAAGGCAGGGTGGCCTGCGGCGGGTCTCGAGAGTCGCCTGTCCCCTCGGCCCCAGGTAAGCACACAGTGGAGGATGCCACTGCGTCCTCCCCGGTCCATGTCGAGGCACAGGTCAACTCGACATGGGGGGTGGCTCTTTGGGAAATGCGCGTTTCAAGGACCTGCGTCCTCGGCTGCTTGAGGAAAGCTAAAATCTCTGACAGGTAGTTATGGATGGCTCTTGTGGAGGTAGCCACAATGCCCAGCTGCAGCTCCATGCGGCCCATGGACTGGGACATGAGGCCCATGGACTGTGCATGCTCCCTCTTGATATTTTCCAGCAGCTGCACAATCCTACTGTTGGTTTCCATCAACAGCTTCTCTCCCTCTGTTAGCTGGGGCTGCCCTCTCCAACCCCGATCCCTAGGGACAGGCTCAACACCGCAGCGCTCTTCATTCATTTCATCATTTCCCTCCTCCTCAGGAGAGTCACTTTCAAACTGAGGAGTTCTACTGAGTGACTGATCCCCGGGAGACTGTATGTCCATGGTACACTCCGGAGTCCGCGCTGGCGTCTGAAATCCCTCAAAATCCTCCCCAACGTTGCTGTGCGTTTCAGACGAGGACAGTGGCCACTGCCAGCTCTCTGTGGTCCTGGCTGGTGAGTCTTCATCAGAGGCAGGCACCGAGGATTCCTGTTCTTCGGCCGGCGTGGACAGCAAGCTCCCTCTGTGATGGCTGGCTTGCCCCGAGGATCCAGGAACCTCCCCATCTTGCTCCCCAGTGACATCTGGCAATCAAATAGAGGAGCAACAACCACTGTATCTGAGGCCAGGCAGATGGAGGTATCTACATGCATTGGACAACACATAGAAAGAAGCCAGTTGGGAAGCCAAGAGTGTATGTGTTTGGGCAAGCAGAAGGGTGAACTAAATTTTAGTGACTGCACTGGGCATGTGGCAGTTGAAGTTATTAACCACTTTTAGTACCAATGCACACTGTCCTGTACCCAGAACACACACAGCCGTGCTGCATCCCAAGGCAGGAACTACCAATTCCCCTCAGCATGACTGTGACAGGAAATGTCAGTGAACCTAGCGAAAAGCTCACCTATGCACTGCAGTGGTGCCAGTCAGAAATCCCTGGGACGAGCTCAGGGCCAAGGGTCCAATTGAGCTTCCTGGGGTGCCAGATGTGCTCCACCACTGGCTGAGGGCAGCCCTTTGTTGCTCTGAGGCACTGCTGGCTATCTTCACTTTTGTCCGCCGTCTCACGTCACCCCCACCCCCAGTGGGCTCTCTCCCAAGTCACTGCTGCAGCGCGACGGTGCCTGTCCACGGGGTTTATCCCGCGAGCAATGCCCTCCCCAACATCTGCAGGATTCTCCTTGCTCTTTTCCTCCAAACAGTTGGAAACGCTATCTGAGGGCATTGCTCACCGGGATCTCATCATCTCCTGGAAATGAACTGCGTTTTGCCCTCCCCTGGCTATTCTTCCCTTGCCTGAGGGCACGTGGTGGAAAACCGGGTGCAAGTGCTTCCCTGTGGCAGCTCAGTGTGCAAGGAGGCATTGCTACAGACCTTAAGGTGGAGGATGCTATCTATGTGCTTACTCTAAATCCTCCCCTGTATACAATGCCCTCCCCAAAGGTGAGGAATGGCTCAGCTGTTTGCACCTGCAGCCATCACTGGCTCACAGTAGAGCACCATCTGCCCAGCTCTATTCTTGATTACATGAGGCTGTGGCCACAGCTCTCACCCTTTCCATGCTTCACATTAAAAAAATGGGTCTGCTTTTTTTTTTTTTTTTTTTTTTTGATGGGGGACAATTTGGCCATCAGAAATTAATCTGGGGCAGTCTGGCTAAAATGTTGTGGTAGGGTAGCCCAAACCCCTGCATTCCCAAGGCTCAGGCAAGGGACAGGTGACAGAAGTGCAATTGTCAGTAGGACTGTGTCCTGAGCAGCAGTGGCTCACCGTTGCTGGCTGTGCTGCTTATACTACAGTGGTCTGGATGCCAGCTCAGTGTCATGCCTATTCTCTGGCATCCCAGTCTCAAAAAAAGTTATTTTTCAAGGATTAATTTCTGCTTTTTGAAATACTCTGTATGCTGCTCTTCAGACCTCGACAGAAGCTGTAAGCTTACATCTGCAAGGTGTTGCTGAGGTCATACTAAATGATAATTTTGGTTCTGTTTATGAGTCGGTAGGGGTTTTGATCGATTTTTTTTTTAATTATTCTATATGGTTTAAAATGAAAGCTCCTTCTCACAGACCCAAGGATCCCTCCTCCCTGTCTACCATAATGTGGTACTCATTATTTCTGCACCCAAGTGCCTCCAATATTATACTGGTCTAAAAGAGATTCTGTGTGACTTAATAGAAAGATGAGTTTTAAGTGCTGAAATAATGGATATTATTTGTGCATTTAGCATATTCACTACTTCAAAGTATTCACATTCAAAGTATTCATATTCCCTCTGGCTGGACTGTCCAGTTGCATGTTTTATGGAAAGTGAGGATGAGACTGTATTTGTAAAAAGGCATGAGCTCCTTATGAAAATGAATTTTAGGGACAAACTGTCATGCAATCATTGGCTCTTCCACTCCATGGAGATTTGAAAGTGACTATATATCAACCTAACTAATAACTGCTTCTTCCTTTGCAATTCCTCTCTCACTTTGTCTAATACAGCCATAGGCATTCCTTCATTAACAAATCTCTCTTTACAACTATAGTGTAGGACCATGCATTATATCTCTGCATTTTCCTATTTGAATACACATGAAAAAAAGCACAAAAAAAGCAGGGGACCTATTTTTACCACACATAGCAAACACACATTTCAGTTAAAGTCTATGGAATCAGTGGGAGATAAGGGATCATATATACTCATTCTGGTAGAGCCACTGGTCATACAAAATGTCTTGGTATTTCTTCTGACATGTCATCAGAAAATTCCCCATATTTGAAAACTGTATTTACCTGACAAGTGTTCTAAGCAGAACCCATCTAACAACTGGCAAGCAACAGAACCAAACTAAACTAAAAGTCAAAAACTGAAGCAAAACAAAATCAAAAAACTCCAAAATCCACACTGATTTATGAATATTTCTGTAAATGGTATCACTGACTTTAGTTTGTTCAGGATCAGAGGGATCACAAAACTTTTGTTATTTGTGCATGTTCACACACTTGCCAGAGGTTTGTGAAGAAAAAAATCCCTGAAAAAGCATAATAAAGTAAATTTTTGCAAAATTCTTAATTCTCTATGAAAATTTATCAGTTGTTACCCTCCTGTTCAGTATTTTCAGCCTTTCCGAGCTGAAAGAACAGCATCTGGCATGGGTGACCAATAACACAAATGACAAAGGGCACAAGCAAAGAGACTGTGAAAAACCCTGGGCATAAAGTTAATTGTGGAAACTCTTGGCGAATACTTCTGAATAATGAATACATTCACAGGTTTTAGGTTAGGTTGGTAAACTTGGCTAGCAATGAAAAGGAGGAATAATCATAACTGTTATTGCTTGTAACAAGGTGTTCAACACTTAGTAACTGTGGGTTCTGGAAGCTTTGTGAAACATTGACATGGGGCACAAGGAACTGAGGGTGCACTGCAGGTATGGCCTCTAGTTAAACTTGGGAAAACTGCCTGAAGGTCAATGGCTGACACCACCTTGATGTATGTGTCTGTCTCTGCCCAAGAAATCCATTCCTTGATGACCAAAAATTGCCTGAAGTTCAGGGTGCATCTCGGTCAGATGGTTGCACCAGTGCCTAGGCTGATGCTGTGGAAAAGGTGTGCCAGGGGCATTGGAAAACTTGGTTCAGCCAGAAATTGTCCTATGTTTGAACAGCTGCTGACAGAAGGATTGAAGCTGACTGATAGAGTGACCTCAACTAACTGCCTTTACCTCCTTTCCTTGGAAAAGGGATGACTTCCAAAAAAAAGAGAGACAGGGCACTACAATTGTCAAGTCAAAATTGTCCATGAGAACATAGATCAAACTGTACACCACCACTGTTGATCTTACTTGCTTGTTAATTTGCTCTAAAAAAATATTTCTCTTTTCAAAGCTTAAAATAGAGTGGGTACAAAGAAGTTCAGCTTCCTTGGGTGTGAAGCAAAAGGAAGAAGTCAGATTCTGTGACTTTTTAGTCATTTCCACACCATTCCTATGTGCAGCATTTTGCTCACAGGGATATATCCAGGCAAAATAGGTCACTTATGTTTATATCTACTGATAGCAGCCACCAAACTGGCAGTCTCCAAGGTTCATGTTCCTAACTTTATGTCCGTTGCTCTGCCAGGGCATGACTCCCATTTTGATCCTTAAATGACCAAGTAATGGACTCAGAAGGGGTAATTCATATGGGCTAAAGGGAATGGAAATTCTGGAAGTCAGTGACCCCACTGAACTTCAACTTTAGTAGTTGATCACTGTGACTACTATGCAGCTATTTCCTAAAGTCCCATGGGACTCACAGGTTTCTGAAGACTTTTTTGTTTTGTTTTGTTTTGTCTTACCTCACTGATTCTGTTGTGTTTAAAGAAAAAGGATATCTGGTATTAAAGTGGTCCCTGTAATAGCAACTAGTGAACCTCCATCACAGTCCTGGCTATCTTCCTTTCTGCCCTGGTAGACAGGTTCTCTGTTTCTGCAGCAGAGCCTGGAGCTGCTCCCTATCCAGGTGTTTGCCCTGGGCTGATACACAGCTTGGTCTGATGTGGTGGATCAGCAACTGCTCCTGGAGGCCACAGGAGAAGCTCCATGTGTGCCTGCAGGGGTGAGCTGTGTCTGCCTGATCCTGCCCTGAATATGGTGACTAGAAGCCAAGTTTATTCCAGCCTTTAGGTTCATGAATACGTCCATTATTTTGGAGCACTGCTATACTATGCTGTCTCCTTTGTACCACAACATTCATTACCAGTGAGAGTCCTTTATGCTGGTTATTAGACATATTTAGGATTGCAGCAATTTTGGGTGGAGGTACACAGAACTGAACACTTGATTGATCTGCAGGGGTAGAGGACTGAGTCAGAGGCCAAGAACAGAGCAGGGCTTTGGATATACAGAAACTTTAGAGACATCAGAAGTATTTCTTTAACTTTTGTTCACTGAAGAACATTTGGGACTTATGCCTGTATTATGCCTTACCTGCCACTTGAACTGGCAGCTGATCCCTCCCCTGAGATGTGCTGCTCTTTAAGAAGCCCTCCTTTTGAAATCCCACCATTCCTGTTTCACCTCTGCTACTGGATCGTTGCCTTTTCCATTATCTTTCCTTTTCAGATTGCCCACCAGCAGAGCTGCACGTGAGGGGTGGGGCACCGTCTTCCTGCTGACAGGTGGGTGGAGATGTTCCTTGGCCACACCAAGTGGGCCAGGAGCTCAACAACAGCGGGAACACAGTTGGAGAGCTTCCTGGGACCTGCCTCTGCTGCTCTGGACCTGGGCCTCTGTCTGTATCTGCATCATGCCTCCTGGGGTGGGTGCATTTTTCAAAGTGCTTAGGTACCAAGGTGATAGGTGCCTTGTAAATACCTAAGATAGATACAGACAGAAACTGTACCAGGTGCTTTATTCAAAACTTCATACAATGCCAATTGCACCTCTGTGCTGTAGTGTCACCCACCTGGTCTAGCATCTGCAGTCAACCACAGGCAAATATTTGGCACATGCATTTTTTTCCTTTTGAAAAGTGATGGGAACACAGGACATTCATTCTTCCTTGGTGTCAACAGCTTTGGGCATATGGCCCTTAATGTCAGGTACTGCACATGCACGTTTTGTTCCATTGCCTTCCCTAAATACGAGTTTGAAGGTTTAGTTTAATATCTTTCATCAGCTGATAAAATTTGTCCACAATCTGCAAAAATGGGTTACTAAAAGGGTAGTCTTCGCATGTGCCTATTAAAAATGGATAGAGATTCATTTAAACTGCATAAAAATATGGCTGTGGTGTTGCTTTTATCTTATGGATTAACTTTTTTTACCCAATTTCTTCTATTTTTAACTACAAGCCATTTGATTTTGGTATGAAAACCAGCAGTGATTACACATGTAATTAAGTTTCCAAGTCTGAAAAAAAAAGCAGCATCTAAAACAAGCAGGTGCAATTATTTACACTGCATTCCTTCCAGGTTTTTTTCACTTCCCATATAATGCAAAAGAGCTTGCCCTGCTTAGTTTGTAAAACAATAGCTGGGAAGTAACTTTCTAAATACTTGGGGGTGAATGTCTGTGGGTGGGAGAACTATGTAAAGGACAATTTGGGTGAAAGGTCTGGGAATGTGGACTAGGCTTTCAAAGAAGCAGATAGACCAGCTTTCCAATATTAATGGGGTGGCAGCAAAAGATGAGAACCTAATGATTTCCAAAGAAAGCTTGGTCAGACTATAGAAGATCTTTTGATGATGTTGCTTGTCATAGAAGCAACTGCACCTGATGAGTAAAACTTCAGTGTTCCTGAGGAAAAACAGGTGACTCCTATTTGGAGATGGTTAAAATTGGATCTCTGATACATCAGCTGTGCCCACTGAAAATGAATGGCTTTCTTTTGATCTATTAAAATAGGATTAGATGTATAAAAATTCATCAAAGACCAGAAGTAGGTTAAGTATAATGAGGCTTTCAACACACCACTAAGCATTTAAAGACTAAGCTTAGCTAAAGCGTTGATTCAGAGTAAGAATATTAAAGGTTAAGGTTGAAATCCAAATTTGTTGTTTACGATCATATTCAGAGAAAAGAAACAAGTTCAGCCTACAGTTATGTCATATAAATGTATAGTTAAAAGTACACAGAAATGGAATGGTCCGAGTTTTCATGTAGACAATTAGGTTACTCCTAATACTCCTCATAAATT
The DNA here is from genome assembly GCF_025592945.1 of Manacus candei. Taxonomy (NCBI): domain Eukaryota; kingdom Metazoa; phylum Chordata; class Aves; order Passeriformes; family Pipridae; genus Manacus; species Manacus candei. Next base: position 4,767,041 of record NW_026138057.1, read on the forward strand.
TGCCACCACATTTTAACCTGGAATGAACTTCTTCCAGCCCCACCTCAGAGGAACAATTTGCAGGATTGTGCTTAAATCACACATTTACCACACTGTGAACAACAGGCAGAGAATATTACTTTAGCAGTCAGCTTGATGAGGAAATAACAGAAGTGCTTTGCAATACAGTCAAACATATAAGGCACTTGAAAAACTTTCCTTCTATGAAAATTAAGTAAAAATACTTGTCTGTTCTCTGGGATACTGTAAACTCTACAAAACACTAAAATAAAATAAAAAAAGGGAAAATATAGAAAATAAATCAGTAAAACATAAAAATTGTTTAGTGACTAAAATTAATCATTTAACATTGAGTAAATACCATTACGTGATTTATGGAAATGATTTGTATGTATCAAAGTAAAGAACTATCAAAACTTTCTTGAAAGAAAGTCTTATTTGTGTTTCTAGGGCTGAAAATTGCTTCACATTAGTACACACAAGTCACATTTACACATTATAATCACACTATGAAAAGTAACTTTAAGGAAGGCAGAAAACTGATATGTTCAAATTCTTTCAGAGATACAATTTTCAAGTACCAGCTCTTTAACAGTATAATCAATTCATGAAATAATTATACAGGCATTTAAAATACACCTGCAATCCTGAAGCCTTACAATTCAGCCTACCTTGAAAGAGGAATGGTCATTGTCTAACAGTGGTTTCTGTTCAAGAACAAAAACAAAGCAGAGAATATAGTCAATACCCACTCCTATCCTGCAAGCCAGGTGGAATTTAAGTGGCAATTTTATGTTCTGTTTAAGAGACAGCATTTGAAAATTTGGCCTAGTCACAAAAGAAAGACAACCAACTGAAAGAAACCAAAAAGAAAGTGGAGGACTTAAGACACTTGCAGCCTTCTCTGGTCTTACACTTACTCTCACACTTCCACACCGAGGGGAAAAACCAAACGAACTATGAGGAATTATCTAAAACCATTTATTTTTAATTATATTAGAAATTAATTAACATGGATATATGAACATTTGAAGGCAAAAGAAAATGTAATAGCAGCAAAGGGAGTTTTGAGATGAGGGAGATAAGTCCTTCATCTCCCTGGCTCCTGAAAAAAAGAGAGAACACATTAAAAGTGTTGAAGGAGTTTTTCACTACCCTAACTGTGCCATGTTGGGAAACGCATGCAATTTTAACTTCTCCTCGAGCCTTCATGATTTTGAATATGGGCTCAGATATTAAATTGATAATATCTGAGCATAGCAACACTCACATAAGTCAACGTATTTAATTCGTCTCTTTCCAAATGCTACAAACCCCACATTTTCTGTAACACTTACAATTCCTTTTCCAACTTCTTTTATACCATTGTCTTGTTTGGCTGATGCAGAAGGATTTTGAAAACCTTTTCAATTACTGTCCTGTAGTAAAGAAAAACAAGTATCATGAAAGAGCGCTACACACTCCAGAATAAGCTGATAAATTCAAAATAATACTAGTGTACATGAGAACACCCACACAGGGATTCAACCAACCCTCTCAGGATTCCCAGAGCTTCCAAAATATTAGTTAAAGCTGCCCACCTCCTGCAACATAAACCCTGGTTTGAAGAAGTTTTTAGTTCCAAGAGTTACCTGTTAATTTTAGATTCTGTGGCACAAGTTGTTAATCAGCACATTGCCAGTCAAGTGCCAAACTTTTGCTGGTGGAAAACATAGGGTTAGCGCTGTTCCCTTTTTGAAACTTGCCAATTTTCAATACTTTTCTCTTACGAAGTGTTTTACCAGTACTCATGTTGTAGCCACAGCCCTAATCCTACACCTTCTTCCTGTGGACTCCCCATAAGTTACACTCCAAGTTGTAAAATCTCACTACATCAGCAAAAAAAAGGGCTGGTATACATGTACTTCACAAATTCCACCCAGAGTCACTGCTTTCTACTTGTGATAAATGATAACCCAACCTTTTCCTCATCACTACATTGCTGTCTTATTACAATTTCAAATAGGTAACGCAAATCAATTACTTACACGGGCAACCTTCAAGAATTCTTCATTAAGCCTGATGCCTTTTGCTCTCATCTTCTAAAACACAGTGTCTGGTGGAGGTCAGAAAACCTTCTTCCTACAGAGAAGCACTGCAGATGCTGGAAACTACCACAGGAGTTGAGGCTGTGAGTGCTGTAAAAGTTCCTTTGGTGGTATTCCCATTGTTTTCCTGCAGACAAATCTCCATCATCAACTCCACCACAGTGAAATAAAGAAATGATTTTTGAACCAGACGACTTTAGGAGTGGTTTCTTCAAACATAACAGAACACTGTAAGCTAATCCACTGTTTGGCATTCATTTATATATATTTGCTCTGCAATTTCATTGTTTCAGATGCCATTGGAATGTGCCTCCTTTGAAACAATGGACAACAGGAATGGGATGAAGTGTGGACACTTACTGCAGACAGAGCTAATAATATTTCTTTTGAATGCCATCAACTGATATTTTTCTATTCAAATTCCAGTAAAGACTTGATGCCAGCTAACAATATTCTGTGTTGATGATATCACAGTTATTCTGTATCTGTAAGGTGGTGATAGACTCTAAACTCTTCAGAGGAGGAAAATCCTATATTTATATTTGATACTGTAGCCCATATCAGACCCCAAAGACCAGTATCAACACACATATTTCATCAGTGTATGGTATATATTAATGTTTTATATTGATTACCATAACAAATCTAAGAACAAACCAAACATCATCCCTAGCCACAACTGAGATTCATGTGACACTGCCAGTGGAATATCTCTTAATGGTGAAGAATTATTTATCCTGTCATTCCCATTTTGCTACAAAAATTTAGCCTGCTCTAGTCTTAATTTTATACTTTCTCTTAGAGAACTTTATATTAGGCATTTTAAAATTAAACACTTCAGTTTTCACTGAAAATCCCAGATTATTCACTAAATCAAACCCATTTCCTGTCAGGAAAAAAAGAAAAAGCTTAGGAGCAGGATGTTTAAATAATGTTTAAATAATGTATCTAAACATTTGCAGGTCTTAGTTTATGGATGTGTTCCTTAATGATCACATAATTTTAAAATTCTCCATCCACAAGAAGTTATTGATTAAACAAGTCAAAGCAAGAACTGAAGAAAAAAGCCCTTTAAAGGCAAGCTTTTCACCAGCTGCATAAACTTTCTATGAACAGAGTTAAATTTATTTTAAAACATTAATTTTGAAACTCAAATGATACCCATTTTGAAACTACAATGATATCTATTTTCTCCAGTGATGACGAAAATTATGACCCCAAGTTTTCCTTTTAATGTTTAATTTTCAGAGTATTTTTAAACCTTCATTTAAATTTGCTGCATGAATATTCTGGTTATTCTTCAGTATTAATGGAATTACATTTTAAGTGCTACCTCCAACAAATTGCTGCTACAACTGTTAGTTTACATGTTGCCACGACTTACTCATTCTTGGAATTTACAATCTTTAGAATTCTTGGAAAACTACAAATCACAAATGAAAGAAGAATGCCTCCTCCCCATCCCAAATATCCCACAAAACCCAGAAGGTAGTTTGACTGTTGAAAACTTCACATACACATCTTAAAGTTGGAAGCTATCCCTGAGTCAGGCAACTACTACAAGTCAGTGGCACAAATGAAGCACCGCTTAATTTTAGTGATTCATGCTATGCAACTGCATTAAAATGACAGTACTGCCCATGCCATGCTGCTCCAAACCTAAAGATTTTATTACCTATCTTTTTAGACACAACTATCATATCCTGAATATAAAAAGTACAGCCTATGTCCTTCTCCTCTCCTGTCCTCCCAATGAACCAGAACCCATCTCCAGAGACAACCAACAAAACCAGTCAAACAGAACCACAGAAGCCGTTATTTTTATCTTATGTCTCTCTTGCCTCTGACCCAGAAAACTGAATTTTGAGTTGACAGAAGACTCTACAATAACAATGCAAAGAGTTTTTTTATATGCTGCCAAAATATATTTTTCAGTAGCCATGTGGTTTATTCTCTGAATGGAGAATGGCAAATATCAGTAGGTGGAACCTGTTTTAATGACCTGAACGGAGGTCAGGAAAGAGCAGAAAAATAAAGAGTGGAAAATAAACCAATTTTGTCCTATTTAATGTTAAAAAGGAAAAGCTTCCCTGTTGAGAGAAGACACTGCCTACAGCCTAACTTTCCTTTCCATGACACTGAGCTTTGTCCAAGAGCAGGACACAGCCTGTTTTTCCAGCTACCACCCAGGGTCTCAGACAGGTTTGAGGCTCTTCCTCAGGCCAGACGGCATGAGAAGGTGGAGATGACACGGTCCCTGCTCAGGAGAGCTCACAATCTAGGAAAGCAAAATGACGTATAGGAGCATGGAAAAATACAGCTCAACACAAACAAATTCTGCATAAACGTATGTACATTGATAAAAGCTCTTCAAATAGCACCACTACTTCTACCTGCCCCTCTGCCTAGCCATCAGTGCTTGGATGGTTGCTTAACAGGGATCTAGGGAAAGTGAGTCTTTAGGAGAGATGTCAAGGAGAAGATTTTATGGATCAGTCCAGGGAGGGCACGCCATGCATACGGGACAGCGTGGGAGATGTTATGTTGGGAATTAAAAATTGTGCAGAGCAGCATTTTCTCCAGGTCAAAAGCCCAGGTGTTGTGTGCAAGATCCCTACTTCCTGAGACAGAGACAGCATGGTTTTATGGGAGTAATGTGTGGCCACTAAAAAAGACAAGCAGAACCACTAATGTAGGACTACACTGAGGATGTTACTGGCCACTACCTCTCCGTGGCTGCCAGTGAGCACAGTAACTGTGAGGAGATGAGATGGAAGGGTTTGGAAAAGAGTTGGATACAGAGAAGGAAAAAAGGCAAGATGAAGGAAAGGAGACAAAAGGAAGAAATGTGGGGAGTATTTTCAAATGTGGTCTTCTGTTTGAGTTCTTAGCGTGTTTGCAATTTATTAACTAAATAACTAAAAAACATATATAATAATTAATGTACATTTGACACCATAAAATAAACTGGACCATATGCCAACATTTACATTATGTTATTATCCTTCACTATGGAAAGGTGAGAAACAGGTTAAACAAGAGACAAAATGCTTCCCCTTACCCTTCTTCTTCCGTACTGAAGCTTGGAAATAGAAAGGGAATGAACTGTGAATCAATTCTGAAGGTAATTTTTTATATGCTAAATCCTTGTCTGTCATTTTAAGCATAAACATTATTCTTCCATCTGAGATGTCAGTCTCTCCCTGCTCCCCTCCACTAAACATGTATCTATCAAAACACAGTAGACAAAATCTGCTTTTGCCAAGATGTTTATCAGGGTTTGTATTAAGAAATTTCTCCTCTGCAGGTATTAGGGACACATGTACAGTTAATTTTTTTTTCTGAATTTTTTTTCAAAACAGTAATTGGGGCAACTTATTGACACCAGGGCTTTCAAACTATGACAATAGGGTATTTTCAAATCTTTGCAGGTTGAAGGGGAAAGGAATCATGAGCACAAGTTATTTGCTATCTTTGGGATCAATTAGTTTAAAAGAGAACAACTGAGATGGTCTGCTCAGTGTTATGAAGAACAGGATAGCTAAAAACACATCAATAAAACTGTAAGTAGCGTTCAGAGCCAGGCAAAGGAAGTAACTGTAATGACTACAAGATGTATAATTAAAAAAAAAAAGTTGTTTAGCTCAACTAGGAGACATTACAAAACTATGTACTCTAAGGGAAAACAAGTGGGGAATTTCTACTTTTCTTTCTATTACATAACAAGGGACATTCAATAAAATTAAAAGCATCACATTTAAAACCAATAAAAAGGAAATACATTTGTACACAGCACATAATTAGCCCATGGAATTCTTTGTCATGAGACGTTATTGAGACCATGAGCTTCTCCAGTTCAGAAAAAAGGATTACACATATATATTGATGAGAACATCCACAGAGTTCATTTATAGATCTTTCCTATTTAGTTTGCATATACATGTTATGAAATAAATGCTTATTCATTAGTTTAACGGATATAAAAATGTGGGTGTTCTCATAGTTCTCACAGATGTCCAATATATACACATATACATATAGAGATATATAAATTAGAGATAAATACACACATACAATCTGTGGTTCATGTCAGAAGACAACTTTAAACTGATGATAGGGAGAACATTTTCATTTGGGAAGCTTGTTCAGTTGTGCAATTTAGCAATTCTTGTTCCTTCTGATAAGAACCCTTTTACAGGGCAAATATGAAAATAGGTTGACCACAGATTTTATTTATAACAGTAGTTATATTGTTTGCTACGTTGGCAAGGGTTCAGAGTGTCACGCAAGTGCCATTTACAGCCTTATTTAGGAAGAAAACAAATTTATGCCATTCCTATAGCTTTACTAGGGGACATAAACTCCTGGAACATGGTGCAGGGCTATTCTTCAGAATAGCAAACTCTTGCCACTGTAATATTTGCCCTGTCTGGATAAAGATATGAATGGGAAATGTGCTTAAATATTGAGATGTGTCCCATGGCTGCTTGTTAAATGAGTTGTGGTGTTTTCTGCCAGTTGGGGAGAACAAACAGCAGGTCAAGTGCTACAACATGAACTGGGGGTGAGGAAGCTAAATTAGATGGTCCTCACTGCAGGGGGATGTTACTATTAACAGGTTGTTCTACCCCAGGAAAGAGTGCTGCCTCTCTCTGCTTTGAGAACAGTATCCCCTATGGAAGATTGAAAAGAGAAATAGAAGAGTATCCTATATTTGAAAGCAATTTGCAGAAGAGGATAATGAAGGGCCAAAAAAGCAAAGTTTTACAACCTTATAGCAAAAAAAAGCACCCAGACCCAAAAAGTGGCTCCAGAAAGAATATTTTACATTTTAAACACAGAAGAAAAATGACAGAGCATTCACAAAGTGTTGATACCTTTAGCTAAGCTCCTAAACTTCCTGACCCAGAAAAATCAAATTTTCTGAGATCTGTTAGAGCTAAATAATCAGACTGTTCAATTTTGGTTTTCACTTGGTTGTTACACCATAGAGAAGACAGTGCTCACTTCAGCCCCCCTCTGTTGGCAAGACCTCCCACTGGACCTGTATGACTTGACTCCCTTAAAGATGGATGGGGTCCATCTGCCCCAGAAAACACTGACTTTCAGGGGAAAAAAAGTGGCCACAAGGCTTTGATTCCTTCCAGTTGGCCTTCATATGAATCCATACCAGAAAAAAGAAAGATTATAAAATGTAAATATTTAAATCAATGTAGAATTAAATGGAAAAAATGGTTTTATTGTATGATTTATTATCATCTATTACTCTGCAATGAGGGATGTGGTTTGTTTTTATACCCAATTATCACTTGTTAAACACACTGTTTTACTGTTATAGCCATATAGAAATATGCACTGGGTTTTTCTCTGTGTGTATATGATTTATTCATAACATATTTCTTAGTCTAGCTGCAGAAATTCTACTTTTTAATGACCTAACCGGCTAAAACCAGGAAGAAAATACCTTCCTCATTTCTAGAAAATTAAAAATTTCCAAAGAATTATGCATATGTAGGATTGGATGATTAAGCAAAGGAATCTACAGTCACATTTCTTAAAATTAGCAAATAAAAGACTGAATGCTCAATATTTTTTATTATCAATAGAGAGGAATTAAGTTTATATCATGCACAGGAGTCAAAGTGATATCATAATATGCACTTTTTTCAGATCAGCTTAATGAAACAAGTTGAAGTTGAAGCTGCTTTAACACTGTCAGCTTTTAACAACAGCTTCTGGCAGCTTACCTTTATCCACTAATGAGAGGCCACAGAAATTTAAAATAAAACAATATTAGATGAACTGCAAACTCAGAAAGCAAAGCTAACAAAATACGACACGGCATTATTTTTTGTGTGTAGATGTGCCAGACTCTGATGATGCACAAAATGTATCAACATTCTCCTGCGTAGCAGTAAAGGCACAAGTTTAAACAAAAATAATTCATGCGAGTCATGCACAATTTGAACTCTCCAGAGATGCAGCATTCTTAAAACCTTTTCTGTTCTACACACTGTACACAGTGCAGCTCCCTTTAATCAATTTAACACATATACATCTATCTATCTATCTATCTATACATATTTACATTTCTACTAAGCCATGCTTGCCAAAAAACACTTTCTTACCAAGCTCTTCAAGCTCTGAGGTCATTGACTTAGACCGCAGGGTCAGTGCAGTGGTTGGAGCTCGCTTAGGAGGTGGTGGGGCTTTGCATTAAATAGAAAAATACACAGTGTAAGGAAACACCTTCAAACCCTACATTTACATCCACAATTTCACCTCAATTTAAAAAGAATAAGCTACATGAAATAAGGTAAGAATAAATACATACATGCGGAGGAAAAAGCCCTGAGATGCTTTTCCTTTACTGAATTTCTCTACTGTTTCTGGTTTTAGCGTAGGCTGTTTGACACATCCGCAAGCTTTTATGTAACACAGGATACATAGAAACACTTAAAGCTAAATAACTGTGCCCTTCTATTTTCTAGCAGGAAAAAGGCTTCCTAGATGAAGGGCCTCACAGCAGTTGTGCCTCTTCTAAGGCTAAAAACCTCCTGGATAGCAGCCAATCTCTGCCAGATTAATTTAATTTGTGAAGAAACTGTTCAATCTGAGAAATATAGGAAGATTCAAACTGATCTGAATAGTTATGGTGAGTCTAGGGGAAACAGATGATCCTCAGAATAAAGAAGATCTTAAAATATCAAGACGGTCATCTAGCACAGGAACTAAAATCCAGCATGTGCTTTAGAATCCTGAGAACAAATGTTTCTAGTGGTCAGAAAGGAGCTTAACATCCAAAAAGAAAACGGAGACTTCCAGTCAACATCCCTGGCCCTGAGACACCAGGAAAAATTAAGGATTCTCAAGTGTTTTGGTCAATACAAAATGCCTATAGCATTTTGAAAAGAGGTGGCAAAGCAGTTTGAGGGTAAGAATTAAATGAGGTTGGGTATCTGACATCTGACTGATGGCAACAAAGTCCTTCCACACAATTCCAAAGGTACAAAGGCAATTGCCAGGAAACAAGCAAGGCTACAAATTGCCATCAAAAAGGGACAAGATTCAAAGGGGGAAGTGGTTGGTAAATGATGCATTATCACTAGGAATTACAAGATGACAAAGAACTGGATTTGTTTTTATAGAAGCAACTTCCCTTTGGGTTGTAGACAACAGCACTTTTATTTCACTGAATGGTTTGGGTTGGAAGGAACCTTACAACTTATCTTCTTCCACCCCCTGCCATGGGCAGGGACACCTTCCACTAGACCAGGTTGCTCTAAGCCCCATCCAATATGACCTTGACACTTCCAGGGACAGGGCAGCCACAGTTTCTCTGTGAAACTTGTGCCAGAGGCTCACCATCCTCCCAATAAAGAATTTCTCCCTGACATGTAGTCTAAATCTACTCTCTTTAGGTTTAAAGCATTGTCACTACATTTAAGGCCAATATGAAAAATCCCAAAAGGCAGAGATTAAAGGTTTGTTTAAAATGTGTGAATAGTAATTCCAACAAGCCAAAAATAATGCAGGACCATGTTTGGACATGACATAAACATGGCCTTTCCCTCCCACTCCCAAGGTGGGTTTAATTTTATTTGGTTCTTTTTTATTATTATTTTTTTGATAAGCAGTAGATGTGAAGAACATTCCCAGTGTAGACAGAAAGTTTTAGTCATGGACTAGGAGGGAGCCCTGGGCTTCCAGCTCCTCACCCCCTCTTGTGTTGAAGACCCAGGTGTCTGACAGTGATAATTCAAGGAACTGGTGGGAGGAACTAGAATTTTTAAAAATGTGTTACTGCTGTACTAAACACTAGTTAGCAGCAGCAATCTTTCCTGCTTAATGATAATTATGGGGGCCTAATGAATTCCCAGCATAGCTGTCACCTGAGCAAACTGAGGGGCATCTGAGGTGAAGGAAATAGGTAAAATCCATTTTTGTTTCCTTTTTTCTATTTTTTTTTTTTAGTGAAGTTTTAGTGGTGGTTTTTTCATGTGAGGAACACACTGAAATTCTTAAGAGAGTAGCCCAATCTTAGGATATAGGTTAACCCATAATGTCCATTAAATTTAATTAATAACAAACCAAACAAACCCTGGGTTTGGAAAAAAACCCTATCCTGTTTGTACCCAGCCAATTCTTTCCCAAAGTCTTTGTGGCACACAATGTCATACAAACCTCTCTTGGAGAAGCTGTCTTCTCATTATCAGCCAAATGGCAGAAAAAGCATCTTAGTGTGTTGTCTGTTGATGAGAGGTGAAGGGATATTCCCTGGCTGGAACAACTCCTCTATTTTAATTTCATGTAGAGGAATTTTCTCATTAAAATGTACTTTTTTTTTCTACCAGAACTTCAGTCTAAACGTATTGCTTACTTTTGTTATTCTTTCTGCAAAAGATGCAAAAGTTCTCAACGATTTCAAGAGATACTCTCATCCCAAGTACATTTGCTATTAACTAATAAAAGATCATCTGTTCTTTGTGCTTTTGTTCTCTCACTACTGCAAGAAATGTTACTACAAGATCCTCAAACATATACATGTATAAAACCCCATAAAGATTAACTTTCATGGCAAGCAGGATGAGAAAATATCACCCTTTTTGTCACTTATTAATGCATAAGCCAAGAGAATTAAATTACTCTAAGTTAAACAAGAATAAGGCATTTAAAAACAAAGTCTATAAATCAGAATTTATAAAGCAGTATTTTCATGCCTATATTTTCTTTTCTGAGAAGCAAAACCAAAAGAGTCCATCAAGAAAAGAGAAGAATGTACCTTTCTTTCTAGCTGTGTCATCTGGATCAAGATTCCTGGTTACTGTGACAACCTTAAGAACGAGGTGATTGCCCCCTTGCCGAATCATGTTCACCACCTGCCTGTGGCCAACTTTCACTACATTCTCATTATTAACCTGCAGAGAAAGAAAAGAGTCTTTCAGATCAAAATGCAGAAAACTTTTTGTTCCAGCAGTTTCAAAAACAGAAGGTGGAAAGGGCAGGAAGGTACAGAATTTCTAGTTACTGTCTTTTAATAAAAATACATATTTAACAAACAGTGGACAGCTGATGAGATGACAGAAAAACAGAGACATCTTTTCAGGAAATATGCAACTAAAGAAATTCAACCAAATCCTCCCCTTTACATATTTTATATACAGCAAATAACATTCTCCTTCTGCAAGTTTCTCATGTCCTGGAAGCAAAGGCAACAGGACCATACCAGGGCAAAAGAAGAGTGGAAAAAGAAGAGTGACCTACATAAAGCCCTGTGGTCATGCCAATTCAACTTCAAACTGCACTGCAACATTCAACTTCAAAATATATATTTTATAATGTAGATATATCTACATTTTCTCAGTAATTCCTAGTGCTCCATCATCCTTTTTGCTGAATAAGTCTTTCCATAATATTAATTAATAGACACAGAAGAAAGCATAGGCATAGAAGTGTAAATAAGCCTGGATAAAAGTAATTTATTTATTCATTCAAGCTATAAGGAGTCACTGGAAGTTCTCTGAAATTTGAAGGATGGCAGCATATAAGATTGAAGTGAGCTATTTGAACACAAAAGATATTGAGGAATGGAAGCAGAGATGCTGCCAAAATACATGCTGGGAAGTTGATCTCTCTCCAAAAATCAACTGACTCAGTAATATTTCACTGAGATCACTCAATGCCTTCAAAATGAACAGTCATTTTCAAAGTGTTTTTAGCTTCCTCTGTTTATTCTGACAGGCTGGGCATCTCACTCTTAAAAGAATTTACAGTTTAGAGCAAAATGTCTCATTAAATATTATTGCCATTTAGAGATCAAACAGCACAAGCAGCCCCACTCCAACTTGAAATTGGTTTTCCATCCATGTATTGAAGGAAAATCTTCCCTTTTTTCAGACTTTAGCTGAGACAAAATGTATTTTAATGAAATAATGTATTGGTAAACCATATTTTTAATAGAATGCTGCAATCAGAAGCTGTCAAGTATGAGCTGTCTATAAGCTTGAGATGCTTTTTGAGATGCTTTTTTGGTTTCATACACAGTGACGTAGGTGTAACACATGCTGAACATCCAGACCTGTTGAGCAGGCAAATATAAAAGTTCTATCATTCTGTGGAGGTGGAGGGTATAAAAGAATATCGATTTAAATAGGACTCTTGCTGCTTGGTTTTATTCTACACCTTCTTAGCATCTGGTATTTAATTCCAAGATATGATATTTATTTAGCTGGACTGATGGCATCTAAATTTAATCTGTCTAAAATACTGAGACAAACAGTTATCCATTTCCTTCCAGTGTTAAAACCTCAACCAGGTAATTCTTTTCTGCAGCAAAAAAAAAAAAAAAATAAATTAAAACATTATGTAATTAAGAATTATGGAATGGATCTACTCTATTTTTGCTGGAATTAAATTTTAAGCTTGGAAGCCAGTGAAGATTACAATAAAATCCCTAATACTGTCAAAAAATAGGGTCCTCCAAGTAACCCAAAAGTTAATATTAATCAAACACATGCACACTTCACTAGTTTAAAGTGATAAATGTGTAAAATTATAAACAGCTTATGCAGTATCCCATCTGTTCCCATTGCTATGTGCAACGATATTTAACATTTAGAGCAGGAGCAAATATATACACAACACATTTCTGAAAGCTGCCTCAGAAACAGAACCTCCAAATCACTGTTTATAGCAGCTTTGTTTAAAAGGCTTGGTTACAAGAGATGGTACCAAAAAGATTTACGTGGCGAAAATAAAAATACTGATAGGAGAGCTGAAGGTTATTTAACTTGAGGAGTCTGCTGAAATAATTGAGAACAAAAGAATCATGAAACCAGCAGAGCAGAAACTCATCTTCATTCTTTAGCACCTCAGGGGGTAAAACTGGAGCATGATTACAAAGCAATAACTTTGGAACTGTCAATAGCTTATAAAGAACTAAATTTCAGAGACATTATTTATTTATTTTACCCTTCTTCAGTATTTTATACAGAAGCCAAATGACTGCAGAAATGGTCAGTAAGTGGTGAGTAACCAGAGTTCAAGCAGGGGTTTTTTGATGGTTTTAGTTTGATATTATTCAGCAAAGATTTTCCAGGTGTGAATAATTTGATGAGTCTGTCTCTCCACTTCCATCTCAATCTTTGGCAGGGGGGAGATGATCACTGCACTCTTCGCAAATTACCTGAAGGAGGTAATTTTTTTACAATCTCTTTAAAACAAGTAAAAAATCAGTAAAAGAAAACAAAATCCCAAACAAAAACTGTAAGAAAAAAAATCTATTTCACCTGTGCCTATTAATTTCATAATCATGTGTGTTCTTGGAATTAATGAAATGTAGTCACATTCTTCAAAATACTAAAAAACTATATTTTTTTTAGAGGCAAAGTGTTTAGAAGGGAGTTCTGTAAACAGTCAAATAGTAAAGTTGGTTTGTAGGCACAAATTTGTGTTTTTCCCTGTTTTCCTGTATCTTTCAGGATATTTTCTGTAATCTTTCATGGCAAAATCTTAAGTTCTTCTTTTACTTCGATTATTCCCCCAAACTTTCCTGCACAGAATTTTTTATCCCATGTCTTTCATAAATAAAGGGAAACAGATAAAGAAATAGATATGTGCTGGGGCTGGTTCTATGCTACATCAATGGCAACTGCTCATGTAACAAGCCAAATACAAGGAAAACTGTCCCTTGGGACAAGCCAAGAATTTCAATAACTCTCCTCTATCCATTCCTGATGCTCAGGAAAAGCCTCAGAATTCTGTATTTTTGAAGATCATACTTTATCACTATTTGGTTAAAAACTGGGCAGTGGGATGGAAGTTACTCTGAGAGAATTTGAGAAATAATTTATGAAATAATATGATCTCATAGACAGAATATCTTTTAAAAATAGCCTAATCTGTAAGCCTGAGCTGTCTAAAGCTGAGCTAAGTTTTGAAGCTTAAAGCTCCAAACCAGAGACTGTGATCAACAACAAAGTTCCTCTTACACAAAGAGGTTTGAACACCAACGATGAAGAGTTCTCTCTCCAACATTTTCTCAAGAGATGATTCAAAAATATGGAGCAAACCAGTGACAAAGACAAGTGCCAGTCACAAACCTCTCTGTTTGTAACATCCAGGTCCACCGCTCTGATGTTATTTTACTGAGAATTTAGTCACAACAACATCTAAAACCCAAAAACCCCCCAAATCACGAAATTTTATTCCAGAATAATGATGTGGATTCCAAGAGCAAAATATCAGTCAGGTAATCAAATTTTTTTATATGTGAAATATTCCCTGCCTGGAGAGCCCTCCTTACAAAAGATGATACATGAACACACATGGATTATCTGAAAATTTTCTTCCTAAAGATTAAATTTACACTTCCACCCCCCAAATAAATGTGTAGTTCCACAACTTAAGAAAATGAAAGTGTATTATTCTTTATAGTAATTATTCCCCACTGAAGCTACAATGAGGTGGGTCCCCATTTTTTTGCCACACCCCATCATCACCACAAAATATTTGATTACAAAATATTTGCTGTGTAAATACATTTATTTGCTTACACAGGCAGATTTAGGACAAGAAAGAACAAATGCTATTATTTAAAAATGTGATTTTTTTTTTTAAAAGAACGAGTTAATGAGATGCTGGGGTAGATTTTGTGGGTATCGGGGCAGGCTGGATAAAAGGATTTTTTTTCAGAAATGCATAGATAGGCAATGGGTTGAAAAAGAATACAATACAATACAATATAATACAATACAATAAAGCAAAATAGTAAAATAACCTGTACATTGTAGGAGAGCAGATGCCTGAGCTGGAACACATTCACCAGAGCAGCCTTCCTGTAGGAAGGTGCAAAAGAAAAAAACACTACAAGAGAAAGAGACCTTTGGAGAGTTTGTTCTATTAATAATTTTTAAAAAATCTTAATTTCTTCAATGCATCGTCCTAATCCTTCCATTACCTAAACATTCTCTCAGTGGAAAAGGTAGTCAGTCATTTTTAACACTTATTAAGTAGACAAAACTCCATCATTCCCCTTGGAATGGCCATTGGTTACAGCTGGGAATGCGCATTCTACCACAAAAAGCTTCTCAGAAGCTCTTTCTTATCCACTGAACTACTTGGAAAAAAACCACAACAAAACCCCAAACCCATTACACACACATTTACAAAGCCCTGCCCACACAGTTTCTAAAATTCACCATTTTTGGTAAATATTTAACACACATAAGCCCAATTACAATTTGCACCAGCAAAATAAAGTGCCCACATGTAATTTTGTGGGCTCAAATTAAACTTTTGCATCTCAAGTCCTACACAGGACACTGCCTAAGCCTGTCACAAACCAGGAAGAGTTTCCAGGATTTGTCCTTGACAAGTATATTTAGTGTGTAAAATCCTATTATTTGCTTTATGTTAAAACTTCTAAATTCATCCTAAATGTTGAATGAAACAAGTCCATGGACAGCATGAAGATAAGCAGTCCACCTAGAAAGGCTTCCGTGAAAGCCAATTTTAGCAAATTCTGTTGGCAGCATCCTTTTCCCTGAGTATTCCAGGAAAGGACTGAATCAAAACATCTGCTGATAGAGCTTAGAGGCAAGTTAAAAAGGTCCAAAGCCAAAAGATGCTTTGGTTTAATGGTATTTTATGTGCTTAAAAAATGCATTTAATCACAACTGATATCAAGGTTCATTGTCTCAAAAGCACATGAATTTAACCTGCATCTTAGATTAAAATAGAGAGTAATAATATAATATATAAATGAGTCCCATAATGGCAATTAATTTATGAATTTATCTCTGCAAAGCCAATTACTCCCATCATACCCTAGAAGCTTAAGCAGACAAAAGCAGATGGCTTCAGTCCACCAGGCTCCAACTATTCATTTGAACAATTCCTGAAACAGGCCTTGAACAGTCTGGAAAATTCCTGAAAACTTTCTAATAGAAATGGAAAGTTTGTTTTCATTCTGATCTCTAACACAGACATCTCTGAGTGCTATTAGTATTTGACTATATCCCATTTAATCAATTGTAAAATTAAGTGTAAAAGATGCTTCAGAGACTGCGTGGACTCTGTTGACCTTCTGACTCTGTGCCTAAAAGGCACTATTAAAAAAAGAAAAGTTTCACAGAACCAGGGATACAAGGATGTGGAAATTCCAGCTGACATCTTGCAGTAGTAATTTTTTTATAGTAATCCACTTGCTCATAGATTTACCTGGACTGGTGGCCTTAATACGTGGGAGGATGGAAAGAAGATGAAGCCAGTGAGCACGGAATTGGACAAGGTGATCATCAGAGGCAACTTCCCACCTGAACTCTGTCATTCTATGGGGTTTTTTCCAAAGAAGAATTATTATAGGGAAGTACAAACCACCTTTCAGGGAAAAAAGCACATATGAATTACAGGACAAGCATCAAAACCATCTGTAGCACTGCCATGGTGCAAATTTCTTTGCATAAAATGAGATATTGGTGGATACAAACAGGATATAAGATGTCTAAAGGAAAACACCTGTGGATTCACTGTGTCTCGAGGTTTTGTATTCCATCCTGTCACCACATGCCCCCTGTCTGCATACGGGGGGAATGTTGTGCCTTTCCTGCTGCAGCTCTGATGGCAAGGGGAGGTGTTGCTGCCTGGTGCTTGCTACAGCAAGGGTAGTGGGACAGGCTGGAGCACTGTCTCCCTGCTGAAACCTGGGATCTGCAGGGCTGCTCCAGCCAGGCACAGGCTCTTCCTTCAACAGATCCAGGAGTGGCAGAGCTGTTGCCTCCTGAAATGCAGTGTAGATCTGGAGACAGCAGAGCCACCTAGGAAGCGCTCCAGCGTGAGCCGCTTCATCCCTGTGAGTAGCACCAGCACCACAAACCTTCAGTTGCACTTGGGAACATCTATTTCTGAGAGAAGCATTGGAATGAAGCGACATCTCAGATCATAAACTCCAGACTCCTTGGTTGTCATGGCAACTGCATCACATAATTTGTTTCTAAACATTTAGCCAAGCTCCATCTTGGAACTTCTTCGATTTCTTGTCCCTGTTATTCCTGGTAGGCCCAGAACATTTGAAAAGAAGTGGTATTTTTTACTAATTTCCCTCTTAAATGTGACTTAGTTTATATTTATCCTTTTTTTTACTGTGCCAAACTGCCAAAAGCCTAAATAGCCATGATTTCCCCTACTCTCACTGCATTCTACAAACATATCAGGTGGGAGTAGTGTCCTGCTTTGGTTAAAAGTATTTTAACAACTTACTGTCAGAAACCCAAATGGAGCACAACATCTGTCCAGCCCTTCAAAGCCTTTAAAAATTGTTTTTAATGTTCTAATTTCAGTCAAATCAACTTATCAAGATGGTCAGATGTTCTCCTGTATTTCATCCAACTTACACTGCACCCGTGTCAGTGTTCGATCTCTCTCAAACATGCACAACTTATTTTCTTCTAATAACCTCCCAGATTCACTGGCACTATCCCGTCCTCAATCATCGAATTTTTTTAGTATCCGAGAGAGTTACTCACACACAGCCAGTGGAAAATGTTTGGGACAAAGTACAGCAGCAGAATATTTGATCCTAATGTTGGTGATAAATTGTAAAAGCCCTGACTTTTTCCCCCAAGAGTCACCTTGTGAATTTTGCCCAAGTCACCATGTACATATTTATGCACAGCAACACAGCATAAGAAAACACAACCACACATTTTAATCAAATTGCCTTATCCCCAGTTTACTTTAATTAAGGGTATTCAATAATCATCAGGCCTTACTAGAAAAATTAGCAATAGAATAATATATCAGCATAGCTTCTCGATAACATCTTCTTTTGTTCCACTAAAAACACTGCCAAGTAACAGTGTTGTTTCAGTACAAAACTGAATGGTTAAGTTTGGGTCCAAGCTGACCTCCAAAAAAACCAGCAGGGTTAAAAGTTGCTGTTCATCTCTTACCTATGCCATGATTTTAAAAGTGGAACTATGTTAAACTAAAATTTTAATCTAAAATTTTGCATTTTGCCTACTTATATCTTACCTGAAAGCTATTTAAAGTGAGTAACTCCTGTCCTCATGAGACTGCCGTACACAGAACATTTAAACATCACTCAATTACTTGCACTCTGTCCTATTAAAAATAATTGTCTCCATTAATCAGTATCCGTTACTATTTTGAATCATTTTGTGTAAGCTACATTTCATTGGAGAGGTTCAATTAATTTTATTGCAGTTGATTGAACTGCAGTGAACCACAATCAATTAACTCACACTCAGGATGAATTTGTCCAAGGGCTGTCAGGTGGGAGAGGTGGCACTTTTTCATGTTGGAACTTCTCTTAGGGAAAAAAAATTCTGTGAATTGTGCACATCTGTTTTGCTTTCTCATACACACACTTGATAAGGGGTCAGTTTCTGAGGAATCTTTGGATAGTGCTACACTGAACTGCCATATGTTGATACAAGGAGGGAGAAGTGACTTTCATTTATTCTTTTAATAGAATTATAGAATGGGTTGAAAGGCACCCTAAAGATCACATAATTCCAACCCCCTGCCATTGGCAGAGACATCTTCCACTAAATCAGGTTGCTCCAAGCTACTTTTGTCTTTTCATTTTGTATTTATTTTGCATATCTGAGTTCCATTAGTGCCTGACAGTTCCTCTACTTTCTATTATGTTTGTTTCTTCTTTCCTTAAAATAAACTCACTGAAGATAAGCTGATAACTAATTTCTTTTTTCAAATTCCAATTTTTAAAAAAATGTGTTCTAATTTAAAATCCAGTAAAATTAAAATGAAGTTTGAAGTGCAACAGGGAGTATCTTAGCATTCATCTTGTGAACACGCCTCTTACATTGAATTTGTTCTGAGATGCTATTATAGCCTATAAATTATGGTACACAGACAGCAACAAAGATAGGGCACCAAAAATAGCAAACTAGAGGTCACACATATAGTAATGAAACCTCTCTGGCGTATCTGCCCTTCACAGATGAAACCGTGCACGAAAACCTAGAACTGCTTAACCATTGCAACCAGAGCTGCTCCAGCCTCATGCCTATGACATATCCATAGTTATCCACCCCTGCTGGAGGTTGTTCTGAGGTCTCAGCAAAATGATTTTTCACATAAAGAAAACAAAGGCTACCCAAGCTGCACATTCTGCAGTGGGAAAACAGACTCTTGTCCCTCTACTCTCCTCTGCTGACCAGTCAACACATCCCAGTCTGCCATTCTCTCAGCAGGGTCACTAATGCTTTGTGATGCCCTTCTGTTGAACTGACTCCAGAGGGAAAAAAATTAAAAAGAAGAGGATAACTTTAATCTGGGTCACAAATGATCACTGTGATCTGACTGCTGGGCCAGCGTGGGCAGCACAGTGTGGTTTGTTCACTGACATGTTGTGGATGAGCATCCTTTTGGTAGCCCTGTACCACTATCAACCCCTGTTGCATCCCTCAGCTCATCTGAGACAACAGTTTGCAGGGCAGCATGAATAACAGGATCTAGAGTACACGTCTGAGCCAGCTTTATCCCTGGAGCCAGCTCACTGCACAAGCTCATCCCCACCTTCACCTGTGCAGCTGCTCTGGTGTGTGAGGAGCCAAGGAAGCTGAAGCAGCATTACTGCTGTGCCCTGGAAGCAGCACTCAACTGCACACTCTGACCTCCAAAGTGATGAAATGCTTCAGACCCCAATTAAACAATTCCCAGCTTAACACTTTATAAAAACACGAGGCTGTGTTCAACCCTAAAAATATAATATTTTTTAAAATCAGGAGTACAGCACTATTATGCAAGCACTGAGAAGACAATAGATCTTTATTTGAATTCTGAATGAACCACTTGATAAGTATTTACAGTAGGTAGAAGCTTAGTAGGCTGAGCCCTATTTTTAAAACTGTGCATACCTACACTAAAGGCCATCAGGCAGAGAATTCTAAAGTATGCATCAAAATACAGATCTCTTTATGAGCATTAATAATGCAGCCCAATATTAATTTACATTAGGTAAGCACACATTAGTCAGGCAACACAATTTAAAATTAAACCTTGTACATGTGATATGAACCGACTCGTTCTGTACCTTTCAGTGATTCCCAGTTAAACTCTTCAGAGAGATTACACAGAGATATTGACAGAAAGTGTTGTCATCATGTGTTGATAATCTATATTTGATCCTCCCACATACAGTCACTTTCCAGAAAATGCATCTGCACTAAGAACAATAAAAAAATGTATTCCTCATGCATTTCGCCTTATGCAGGAAAGCCTAATCTTAGAGCACATAGAGATAAAGCCATGTTAGTTTTAACTGTGCTGCCTTAAACTTGGAATCTCTTACAAGTTTATTATGGAGGCCATGTGAATAAGGACTGAAGTCTGGCCCTAAGAAATGCTTAAGCACATACAGAATAATCAAACTCACATAACAAATATTTTCTGTATTAGATTAGAATGACAAAATACCCATCAGTCAGTTGAGTCATGAACTCGCTGGTGTTAGGAGTGTCCCACTCTAATTAAAAATTTATTCATTATACTAACCATGCTGCAGCTTTCTGTTAATTGCCAAAAAAATGTTCATGTTTTATGCAAGACTTCCAAAATCGAATGTAAAAACCCACAAGAGATATCAATCATAGACAAACAGTACACAGCATATCGCAGAATAGTTACAGACATGGAAATGTTTAGTTTAAAATAACCAGCCAAACTAAAGTACAAATAAATTTTAAACTACCTATAATCAAAGAACAAATTTGCATTGCTAAGGCAAAAACAAACAAAAAAACCCTCTCGAGTTGTAGCAGCTTGTTTGCTGAAAGAGGTAATCCTCCTTGGATTAATCACAGAATATCCTGAGTTGGAAGGAACACACTTCAAAGTTCAACTTTTGGCCCTGCACAGGACACCCCATGGCTCCTGGACCTCAAACCCTGCAGTGTAAAACTCAACTACCCAAATTTGCTTGCTTAGAATATGTAATACATTACCTGTATGGCAGATGTAGTTTGTCCTCACTACTACCCAACTATTTATATTCAATTTAGTCTTGATAATTTTGGTTGTTTCTTTAACAGTTCTAGACAGACCTCCATTACTTTGTTTCAAAGTTATTAATTCTTTAATACTAGATCAGAATTGCACTCCAAATCCAGTTCAGCCTTAGACTCACCTTATGATCTTTAAGCCTGTGCTTTGGTTCAACAGCTGTGAAAAAGGGAAAATAACCTCCAGAATCATAGAACTACTTCACTATGTTTCATGTGACCAAACCATCAACCATTTAGGGCCCAATCAACTGACATAGAAAGCATTAACAGATTTGAGTAGGAAACACATCACATTATAAAAAAACAATAATGGACAATCCTCTAGTATCTACTTTTGCTGCATCCTGCTCATCCTATGTTGTAAAAGAATATTCGAATGTATGTCTGTAATAATAATATAAAATAGACATGAGCCTCAAATGCAGAATGTTACACAACATTAACCCAACAAAAGCTCGAAAGCAATCAGAGGCAACTTTTGCAGCTCTCTTTAAAGAAAACAAACTTGTTTATAAGAGTAACTTCATTAATTCATACTGAGGCTTTTTGTTACCACTTCAAAGAAGCGACATTCTAATTTGCTTACTTTCCACACAGAATAACAACTTTGTATCATCTCAAGCAAGAGTATAAGAGCAAAAAGCTTCTCTGTTAAGCAGGAATGATTTATTTTGGTGTTAGTGAACAAGCATCGGAGAAGGATAACAGCAGATTCCTCAGAGCACTTTGTCATAGCAAATAAGAATCACCAACAAACCTTTCATTAGGTTCGATTTTATTTGTAAATAGTTTGAAATAAAAATCTATTTTTGTGTGATCTGATGACTCAGAGAGCACGAGGCAATTCTCTGGCCTTTCCAGCAGCTCCACCCAGCCTACACAGAATGCCAGTCCCAAGGGAATATCCTCCCAGCAAAAGGCAGAACCAGTGGAGCAAAGCTTTGCCTCCCACATTGCTCCCAATCCGCAGGTGCCTGCAGCGGTCACAGGATACTGCAGCCCGTTGGAAACATTCACTCAACAGTCATATCCTGGATCCACACAAGGCAAAAGCACCTCTTTGGGAACACTTCTTGCCTTCTAGTGGCCAAAAGGAAGCCAAGCTTGCCTTGTTCTTTCTCTCAGTACCTAAAGTCAGCAGCACAGTCGGCTGCCTGGCACACAGGAGTCAGCGGGTGATGCAGGGGATGAATCAGTGCTGTTACACACTGACATTTTAGGAACACTCTGAAGAGTGTACAACCATGTACCAACGCAGCAGCTTGGCACAAACCTATCACAGAGATAAACGCGGCCCAAAACTCAGCACAGGCACTGTTTTGCAGACATGTTCTCCTGCCACTTCAATTTTCTGTGCATTAAATTCTGAAAAACCCCAATCCCCAAATTAACAAATAGCAAAGGCCCAGTAAGTCTAATTCTATATTAAATCTTTTGGAATGTGAATTAAGGCTTAAGCACGCAAGGGAAGATCAGAAAAGGAACTTACTTAGTATGTTAAGAAGAACAGAAAGAGATGGGTGCTAACATACACCTAATGGTGGCAGAAACGCTATGTGCTTTCAAAAGTAAGGAAGGGAAACTTCAATTTAAACACCAAATATAATGCAAATCCCTTATAATTCAAATTAAATTTGTAACTAGGTGTTGCAGAATGGAATTCAAATGTCAACCAAGTTCTTAAGCAAAGGTTTAAAAATTAGAAGCACTGTCGAAAGAGCCACTATTTCCCACAAAGTAGTAATTGTCAAAAGCTGTGTTTGGGTGACTTGGATACTGCCCTTGGAAGAGAGATGGACGGTTTCAGGGAGCTCAAATTCCTGAGGTACTCACCAACCTGCACCCCCCTGCAAAGGAGAAAAAACTGCCCAAGATGTTGGAATGCCTCCTGTGAACATCTGATGTGCCAAAGCTTAATCCTAAATCATTATCCCCAGTGAAGGGGCAGTGAAATGCTCTCTCCTGACAGGAATACAGATGGCACATCACGCACTGCAACCCAGGCGCCTTCCTGAGCACTGACCTCCCTGCTGGGATCCTAAATCCTGCTTGGCCAGCACTCCCTCCAGACTCACTGAAGGATTTGGAAATCAGCATGGGCTGAGGACATTTCCAGAGACAATGGATGCAGCTGCCTTGCTTTGGAGCCTGATTCTGGCTGTGTGATAACTCCATGCCAGTGGCCTCCCGAGAAAACTTTGAATACTTTAATTTACTAGTGCATGTGAATTTTACATGCTGAAGATAAATCTGGGGAAAAATAACTTTGCATTTTGCCAAACAGGCATCAAGTAACCCTGGCTGGAGGTTACTGGTTTCAGTTCACAGCTGGCAGTAACAATTTCTTTAATGCCATGTTGCTCACATGGCTTTGCTGTGTGATTCACTCACATGGAGACACAGCTGTAAGAATGAGGAACACTCACAGCTCTGATTTATAAATTTTAGATGACTTGAAGGTAGTAATTGATTCTCTTTGAATGCCATCTTTTTATTCTGGCCTCTTAGCTCTTTGCCTAATTGCCCAAATTGCAGTAGCATCACATCTGATTTCTCTCCAAATACCTTGACCTAAATCAGCTTCGTTCCAGTTACTGGTACTGACAAGTCTGGCAGTGGTAGAGGGACAACTTCAGTGCATCCTAATATGCTTTTTATTGATTTCCAGAAGGGTTTTTTTAGACTGTAAGGAAGACAGCCATGAAAGACATGATTTAAATTCTGAAGTCTAAGGTAACATAAAAGCTTCAGTTCTAGGAAACATAGTAAAAAGTAACCTTAATGTGTGCTACTCACTCACACTACGGTGCACCGCAAATCCTGCATAGGCAGCACTGATGGAATTGCCCCAGTCTGAGGCAGAAAGTCTTCTGCCACTGGGTTTCATTCTTGCATGACTGTCAGTCTCCATAGCTTCGTACTGCAGAATGCAAGGAATGCCTGATCCAAAACCAAAGCTCCTGAGAGCTTATGAAATTCAAACTATTTTTAGACATCCTAAATATATGCTGTTTGAAATAGTTAAGTGAACCATTGTTACTAATATATACTTTCTTTCACACACATACATAATACATGCTTATCAGCAGGAGCACATTTCTTACCAAGGGAGCAAAATTTTGTCCAGAGGAATGGAGGAAAATGTAGGTGTGCATTTGACAACTTTTGGATGTACTAGAAATAACTCCAGCAAAAGGCATGGGAACAGTAAAAACTTGGGGGTCCAGAGGCAGCACTTTAGAAATAAATAAATAAAGCAAGCAGACAAAGAAAAATAAATAAATAAATGAAGAAACCAAAATGGGCCATTAATTAGTCCACAGTGTTTTTTAAGTGGGGAAGAGAAGCTCTAATTTGATAGAGCCTTTACTCACTCTATCAAATGGCCAATGTCGGTATAACAGGCCAGGGCTACCTAAAACTAACACAAAAGGAGAATGGACTGGGAAAATAAGTCAGTCTTCTAATCCCCTATTGACTCCAACTTTAATGTCATCTCAATAGAAAGCTTTAAAGCCACTTTGTAGTTCTTTCTCAGTGTTATTGCTCAAAAGGAAAGAGGGGGAAATTTCATACTCCTGGAGAGACTGAGTCTCATTCTTTAAATCAGAAATTGACTGCATCCAAATCTGTAAAACTAATTTGTAAAATTCACTGGGTTTGTATTTCAAGGTTGGGACAAATCATTAAGGTTTCCTGAATTCCTGTGCTATCCTTATGGGCTTGGTAGCTTTGGGAATCCCTGCTCTCCCACTTTAATGTGGTAACACTCCTGTGCATCCTTCCCATGAACACTGAATGTCCCCATTCCTCTCCTTTTGATCTTAAGACACTGAAGGTCACTCCATCCTTCACATCACTACAATTTATTCAGAGGACACATCTAAGAAACAGAGAAAGGACGATTCCCAAAGTGTGGGAGAGGATGCTGCATTAGGAGCACCTGAGCCAGCACAGAGCAATCTGGCACATCTCAGTGATGCAGTGTGACACCCTGCAGAGACACGAGCTCCAGTCCTGGCTGAGAGGCAGCCAGAGCAGCGTGGTGTTGCCCTCGGGCTAATTAACACCACATCAACACGGCTTTGTCACTTTGGGTTTTGGAGCTTGTGCCTTCAGTGCCAGCTCAGGGCTCTTTCCACTGCTGGCAATGCAGGGTGTTAATCTGTGCACCCACCCTGCTCACATCAAACACAAGGGAACACTGGACATACGGAGAGGCTGCTGAAGGTGCAAAGTGTGGTTTTCAAAATGTAATCAAAATCAATATAATTGCAGTGTTGTCAGGGATTAATTAGCTAAGGCATTCTGTAGTTATTCCTCAGTAGCTGAAAGGTAGTTAAATGTATGTTTGTAAAGTATGTTTGTTATGTTTGTAAAGATTTCCCCTCTTACTTGCTCAGAATGTTGATTTTGCAGCAAGAGGGACGAGGGTTAATTAACTCTGTCATTTTTCTGATCAGATTTTTTCTTGACTTTTGAGAAAAATATTTATACTCCTGGTACTCCAAAGAATCTAGGCACTAACTCCTCCCTACTCCTTGTATCCCAAACTGTTCAGAAAGACAGAAAGTCACTAAAATCAGCTCTCATCCTTTCCTAGCACACTCACAGTCTCATAAATGAAGTTAAAGATACCATTAGACATGTAGTTCCTAGTTACTAATGGGGAAAAATTACCTTCCCCCCCCAATGCAATCTGCATTTTGGAGTTAAGAGAGACTCTAAGTAAGATAGTGAATCTGCAGTGAGACATCCCAGACCAGGCTTTAATTTAGCCAGAACTTCTGCACTTAGCTGTTTTCTGGCATATCAGAAGCGAATATTTTTTACCTACAATAAACTGTAATACCAGTGGACCATTATAAAGTCCTTTTACCTACATGGTATCTGTTTCATCTTAACTTGGTACTCTTTTGTTTTCTCAGTGTTTTTTAGACTGTTGCAATATTTTAGACAAATGTCCTAGCTAAGCGATAAATTGCTGGATGAAAGAATTTAAATTTGTTTCTTATATTGTTTCTTATTTCTTTTTTGTTGAAGTCTACAGGACACACAAGGAATTATCCATACTGCTAATTATATTAGCAAATAATTTAGAAGTCACACTTGAAATATGTAATAAGTTTTTTTGAAAGAACAATGAAGAACCCCACTTTAAAGGCCAAGGACTTTCAATCATTTTTAAAGATGACTTTTAGGTTGAGAGATCACTGTAAGGAGGAAGAGACTGCTGAGATGTCCTGACAAGCTGAGGTACTGTGCTCATAAGAGAAAGATCTTGAATAAATACTTCCCTATCCAGCTTTATTTTCAAAGAAAAAAATAAAGAGATTTTCTCACAGAGGAATACTCAGAAATTGAGGATATGCAAGAAAATAGCAACAACCCTCCGGAAAGTTTTCCTGTGTCTATGGTATAGGCAGAGCTTCCATGTGTAGGAAGTTATGTGGATGCAAGAATTCTAAAAACAAACATTCTGTCACTTTGGTTAGAGATCAAAGACCCAGAAAACATAATGCAGCCTCCTCAAAGCATCAGGTTCTCAATTTTCCATCTAATATATTTCCATCATTGCTCCAAAATAAATAATTCTTATCATGGATTCACAGCATCACAGAATGGTTTGGGTTGGAAGGGACCTTTCGAGATTATCTACTCCAAACCATTCCCTTCCATGGGCATGGACATCCTTCACTAGGTTGGGTTGGGTTCCTTCTCATAAACTCAGATCTCTTACCTCCTAATAGAGGCAAATATATGTCCCTGTTACTAGACAGAAATATTGCAAATACAAAATATTTTCCACTAACTTTATCCCACTCAATTCCGTAAGATCAACTAAATAATCAGGGAAACAGGGATGAAATAAGAATTAGGATCAACTTTGCTCTTTAACCACTGACAAAGGTTATCATAACTCTGAGGATTTAAGCCACTACCTAACAAAGCATAACTCATAATTAGGACAGAGCCTGTTGTCTTCAGCCAAAAAAATATATTCCCAAACAAGAGAGTGAAATAGGTAAGTTTAAAAGTCAAGAATAGAAAGGAAGAGTGAATTACTGGCTGTGATAAAAAATTAGGGTTAGTTTCCTCCACCTGGAAAAGATGCAGCAATCTTTCACTCTTCAACCCAGCATAGTTCAAGTCATATATTTTATGGTTTTACTTCTTTTTTTTTGCCTTCTAAAGAAGAAATGTAGTTTAGTTTTGGTTTTTTGGTGTTTTTTTTTTTTTAAGTCTTGAATACTGAATTCATCACAGCTCCCACCAAAATATTAACAAAGTCCTCTTAAATATTTTCACTGGGAAATAACCAATTAACAACTGGGACTTGAGGGCTTATCAATTACCTTCTTTGCTCCTGTTTTTGCTTTCTGTTTGCAGTGGAAAAGTGACATTCATTTTGGCTTGAAGCATGTGCTACTTTTATGTTTTCTTCTTCATGCTTTTCAAAATAAGAACCACCTCTTTACAAAGCTACATGGGCTGCTTGTTCCTGCAGCATTCCTGAGCCACCTCCCTGTCGAGCATCCCCACCACTGGCCCTCGGTTGGATAAAGGTGGCCCTCACTTAACTTTGCATAATTGGATTTATTTCTCCCTTTTCTTTTTTTTTTGGTCTCACCCCAGGGTTATCACATAATTTATCAAGAAGTGATGAAGGATTTTGTTTGACATAACTGTGGCCCATCTGGAAAGTTGCATCGTGACAGCCAGGAAAAAGCAGCAAACAAAAAAACCCTCACTGATAATTCGAGAGTTTCAGAACTGTTTTCACTATAGATGCTGTATTAGTTAAAAGCTTCCTAGATTATACTTAGTCACAGAAACAATAATCTGTGATTATTTATTTTCTTTCCTTTGTGATGCAGCAAGAAACATATTAAAAAGACAGACACAGAAAAATAAGGCACTTTGAGGGTTTGCCAGTATTTTGATTAGTGACCAAAGTCAGTGAACTGCACTTTGTCTTTTATGTAAGAATAAGGATGAGTCATGCAGGACTAAAATAAACACCTTCTTGGAGGCAGCCTTGCTAATAATAGCTGCTCATCTTTACAGTCTTCCCCACTTGAAACTACTCTATCACTAAACCAGTACTACGGACCACAGCACAGCCAGGGTTCAATTTTACCTCAGCTGATTTTACCTTCCTGGTTTGTTTTCTTGAGGATATCAAAACCTAACTCACGCTAGACAGTTGTACTGGGTTTGTGTGACATAGTTTGGTAGCAGGGAGGCTCCAGAGGTGGCTTCTGTGAGAAGCTGCTGGAAGGCTCCAAGGCAGACCTGCTGCTGGCCATGGCTGAGCCCATCAGTGATGGTGGTATCACAATCAAGAGAGTATACATGAGAGAAACAGCTTAACAAGGCATCCAGATAAGGAAATAAGGAGGGGAAGGAGGTGCTCCAGGTGCCAGAGGTGCAGGCCATGATGAGGCAGCTGTGCCCCTGCAGCCCATGGAAGTCCAAAGGGGAGCAGAAATCCAACTACAGCCCCTGAAGGATCCCCCAGCAGAGCAGGTGGATGTCTAAAGGGGGCTGTGACCCTATGGGAAGCCCATGATGGAGCAGGTTCATGGCAGGACCTGTAATCCTGCAGTTGACCCACGCTGGAGCAATTGTTCCTGAGGGAATGCATCCCATGGAAGGGACCCACACTGGGACAGTTTGTGAAAAACTGTAGCCCATGGGAAGGATTCATGCTGAAGAAGTGTCTCCCTCCTCCTCTCCGGAGCAGGGGAAGAGTGTGAGGAGTCCTTCCCCTGAGGAGGAAGGAGCATCCTTCCTGATGTGAAGGACTGACCACAGGCCCCACTCACCACCCCAATGTGCCACTGTGGAGGAGGAGGTGGAGAAAATCAGGAGTGAAGTTGACCCTGGGAAGAAGGGAAGGTGTTTTAAGATTTGGTTTTATTTCTTATTACCTTGATTTGATTTGTTATAAATTAAATAAATTTTTCTCCAAGTCAAGTCTCTTTTGCCTGAGTGATCTCTCCCTGCCTTTATCTCAACCCAGTAACCTTTTGTTGTATTTTCTCCCCCTAGTCCAGCTGAGGAGGGGAGTGATGGAGTGGCTTTGGTGGGCACCTGGTGTCTAACCAGGCCTTACCCACCACAAAAGAGGGGCACAGCAGTTTTAGAAATGTGGTCCCACAAACATTTATTCATCCATGAATCCTGCATGTCAGTAATACCAAAGGGAAGCTACATTTCTGACTGCAATATTAACCCAGAAAACAGGAATAGTACCTGTTCCTAAAACATAAATCATGTCTGTGAACAATTCTGTATATGCATCCCATAATAAACATGTGAATTATACTTTGACACTTTGAGGCAACTATTATACCTGTAAATGTTTTTTGTGGGTCATTGGAGAAGAATGTGTACAACCAGCTCCAATGTTTTTATAGAGAAAATTCAAATATTGGATATATGTTGAGTGCAAAACACTACTTAGGTAATGTCAGCCAAGGAAAAAAAACTTTCAGAGCAGAGCAAAGCTCAATAAACCAAATGATAGGAACACACTTCCCTGAGTTACAACTGGACCATGAAAAACTCTTCATGGTTATCCCAACAAACAGGCCCTTCCTGCTTGAATGTGCCTCAGACAACTATACTGGATTTATGTTTCGGTGGAATTAAAGAGTTTTCAGATGCTGTCAAGCTCTCCATTCTCTCCATAACAACTATCACCTCATGTTCCTTCATCTGAGAAGTTAACTCAACAACTAAACACTGAACTTGACATATTATCCTTAAGACATTATCTGGCATGAATCAATCACTTCCCAGGTTTGATCAGCTTCTGCACAGTGAAGACTTATCCTAGTTAGAACCCACCTCTGCATCAGAGTTGTTTTATTTAAAGTTAGTCAGAATGATAATTTTTTAAAAACATATTTCATAATGGTTAAAGGGGGAAAACCAATTTTTAGAAAAACAAGAAAATGCCCTGCAGGTTCAACACAACTGATCTTTCATTACAAGCCTCAAACAGGATTGCTGTCAGGTCACCGAATATTGTCCTTCAAAACTGACAACCAAAATTGGCTATTATTAGAAAAACATCATCAATGGCTTCTCTAAGACTTAAAGACCCCATTTAGCTTTTAATTTCCCCTGTGAAGTTCTTTTAATTATGTAGCCAAAACTTGGAAAAGCCAAACGACAACAGATTCTTTTATGATTCTCACAGTCCTCTTGTATTAGGAACATATGCCATTTGTGTTTTATCAGACTTAAAGGAATTTAATCTTGTTCCTTGGGCACTTTAGAATTATTTCTGGCAAAGAGAAGTATCGAGACTAGAAAATCAATTGTCCTGGCAGCAGGAGCAGTTTCTTCCCAGCCTTTAAAAAATGCCCCATATATATAAAAAGTATTGCAAGTTTTCATATATATATATGTGTAAAACTTTATTCTCCTAAATCAATGTAGGAAGTTAATAAGCTGTTCGAAACTTTTCCACAGTTTAAACTTGAAGCAGAATGAAAAATGAAGATATAAATGGCAATATTCCATTAGACCACTAACAGGTCTACTGTCAGGGTGGTCTACAGGTCAACAGGCAGGAGGGCACATGCATGGCAGAAAGGAGTCAAGATTGTCTTCCTGGCCCTGCCTTCCCAAATGTCTCTTCCAGCACACCATATGTTTCACACACAATATCCCAGATGGATGCTTAAAGGGTTCATTAATTCCTCAAACCCAGATTTTTGATGATGTGGACTACTCAGACCTTTGTAAAATAGGGAGGGAGAAGTAAGAGGCAAAAAATACTGGGGGAAAGGGAGTTAATTTATGTCAGGGATGCTAATGAGCATTCAGAGTTAACAACAGCTCTGAATTACTTCCTTTGCATCAAATGCTCAAGGACTGTCTAATTCAATTGAAATTATTATCAGTACACAAATGACATTTTCAAGACAGTTTCTCTTTTGTGACACCAGGCACAACTTTGAAGGCTTAGTTTTGCTAAGAGCTACAAACTGTATTAGTCATAGCATTAGTAACAATGATCCTTAACCTTTAAAGGGGTAAATAACATGGTCTACTAACATTTTTGGAGGAAAAATCTTCACAACACTCCAACAGCTGGAACAATCCATCAGTGCCCCTCAAATCCCATCCCTTTCAAACATCCTCAATACCACCCTAGTACCCAGATGGACAGAAATGGGAGCAGAATTCAATGTGTTTATGCTAAACTAGCAAATGGAAATAGAAAGGCTCTATATTTCAGGTTGCTGGAATTAATAATATTCCTGCACTCCCTATGTGTTGGGTGTCATAGGTTTGAAAAGAGATATTGGAATTTTTACCCTAATGTCTCATTTCCCTGGCCCCACCATCTGTTTCTTCGTGATGGGGGGAGTTGGGGAGGGGGACAGAGCGAAGCCACACGCACTGGGCAGCGGGGGAAGGCAGAGGGCTCTCGGGAAACATGGTTGCCGGACGGCACAGCTAGGGAGTTTTTTGTTCAGAGGCTTTTGGTTTTTGTTGGCCAACCAGACAGAATGGGGAGCCCAGTTTCGGCCGCCTCCTTTTCTTTTCCTGAGAGGAAGTTTTTTTTCCCCCATAGGACACCTTGTGAAGAACGACTGAGAGAGAGAGACTGACCCATCTCAGAGCGAGGTATTCTGCCTTCGGGACTGCCCGTGGGAAAAAGAACTTTTTCATTGCTGGTTGTAAAGCCATCAGCTGCTGGCTGCTGTGGGCACACATGGTTGCGAGCAGCTGTTGAACTGCTGGGACAGTCCTGCTCTTCCCCCCTCCCCCCCACCCTGGGTTCCCACAGGTTTCTTCCCCCCTACCTGGGGAATTGTGACTTTGTTTTGTTTCTTCTGAAAGTTTTTGATTGCATCATTTGTTCACAGCAAGGGCCACCCGTATACACCACTTTCTTGGCATCATTGCACTTTGAAGGAAACAGAGAGACAGTGGGCTCTGTAATGAATAAGCTCAGGATGTACAACAGCATGGTCCACACCCTGTTACGGGCCCGTATTTCCACTATAGAGACAATGGCTGAGAGCCTCAAGGTACTGACTACAGAAGTACAAGATGAACAGAAGAAACTTAGAGAGGAGATGAAGGAAAACAGCTTCCACGTGGCACCAGTGCAAACCAGAGCCTCTGAAGTCAGACCCAGATGCTCCCCAGTTAGAGAGAGCAGACAGACCCCACGAACCAAGATGTGGCATTT
This sequence comes from Manacus candei, assembly GCF_025592945.1. Lineage (NCBI taxonomy): Eukaryota > Metazoa > Chordata > Aves > Passeriformes > Pipridae > Manacus > Manacus candei. The sequence goes on from NW_026138057.1 coordinate 4,799,398, forward strand.
CCTAGTCCATCATGGAGAAGACATGAGACAGTGGGACAGAAACCTACCCGTGCCCTAGCAGCCCGAGGACAAGAGCGTAAGGAGAGAGAAAAAGGGAAGCCCATGAGGGTAAGTGCAGTACCGGTATCTCATGGACAAGGATCTGACCTGCTAGAAGGTTCCTCCCAACTGTTTTCACAGGGAAAGAGCTGTGATGGTCCCAGCCAAGACCAGTGTTAGAGGAGCCCTGCTTCTAGCCACGGAGATGCACAGGAGAACCGTGTCTATTGGACTGTGTGGATCCAATGGCCTGGCATGTCAGACCCACAAGAATGCCAGGCTTTGGTTGATACTGGTGCTCAGTTAATGCCCTCAGGACATGTGGGACCAGAGACTATTTCCATTTCTGGGGTGACAGGAGGGTCTCAGGAGTTGACAGTGTTGGAAGCTGAGGTGAGCTTGACCGGGAAGGACTGGCAGAATCACCCCATTGTGACTGGTCCAGATGTCCCATGTATCCTGGGCACTGACTACCTCAGGAACAGATATTTCAAAGACCCCAAGGGACACAGATGGGTTTTTGGAATAGCTGCTGTGGAGACAGAGGTGGTTAAGCAGTTGAATTCATTACCGGGCCTCTCAGAGAACCCTTCTGCTGTGGGATTGTTGAAGGTTGAGGAACAGCAAGTGCCAATTGCCACCACAATAGTGCATTGTCGGCAGTACCAAACGAACTGAGATTCTGTGATCCCCAACCATAAGATGATCTGTGAGCTGAAGAGTCAAGGGATGGTCAGCAAGACTCACCCTTCAACAGCCCCACATGGTCTGTCTGTGTGTAACTCTGATGGAGAATGGAGATTGACTGTGAACTATTGCGGCCTGAATGAAGCCACCCTGCTGCTGAGTGCCACCATGCCAGACATGTTGGATCTCCAGAAGGAGCTGGAGTTCAAGGCAGCAAGGTGGTACGCCACTATTGACATTGCAAATTAGCAGCAGAGTGTAGGCCACAGTATGCTTTCAACTGGAGGGGTTGCAGTACATCTGGAACCAACTGCCCCAGGGGTGGAAACACAGGTCCACCATCTGCCACAGGCTGATCCAGGCTGCACTAGAGAAGGGTGGAGCTCCAGAATACCTGCAGTACATTGACAACATCATCGTATGGGGGGACAGAGCAGAGGAGGTTTCTGAGAAAGGAAAGAAAATCATCCAGATTCTCCTGGGAGCTGGTTTTGCCATCAAAAAGAGTAAGGTCAAAGGACCTGTCTGAGAGATCCAGTTCCTGGGGGTGAAGTGGCAAGATGGATGTCGTCAGATCCCGACAGAAGTCATTGATAAGATCACAGCAATGGCCCCACCAACCAGCAAGAAGGAAACACAAGCTTGTCTGGGTGCCATAGGTTTCTGGAGGATGCACATCCCTGAGTACAGCCAAATCGAAAGCCGCCTCCATCTGGTAACCTGCAAGAAGAATGATTTCCATTGGGGCCCTGAACAGCAGCAAGCATTTGAACAGAATAAGCAGGAGATTGCCCATGCTGTAGCCCTTGGGCCAGTCAGGACAGGACCAGATGTGAAGAATGTACTCTAGTCTGCATCTGGGGATAAAGGTCTTTCCTGGAGCCTCTGGCAAAAGGTGCCTGGTGAGACCCAAGGCCGTCCACTTGGATTCTGGAGCCAAAGCTACAGAGGAACTGAAGCCAACTACACTCCAACAGAGAAAGAGATCCTAGCAGCTTATGAAGGAGTACAAGCTGCCTCAGAGGTGACCGGCACAGAAGAACAGCTCCTCCTGGCACCTCGATTACTGGTGCTGAGCTGGATGTTCAAGGGAAAAGTGGCCTCTACATATCATGCCACTGATGCTTCATGGAGTAAGTGGATTGCTCTGATCACGCAGCGTGCCCGTATTGGAAATCTGAATTACCCTGGGATCCCAGAAGTCATCACAAACTGGTCAGAAGGTGAGAATTTTGGTCTAGCAGATGAAGAAGGAGAGCAGGTGGTACAGGCTGAGGAAGCCCCAGCATAAAATCAACTACCAGAAGAAGAAACACGGGCTATGCCCTTCATACTGATGGTTCCTGTTGCACTGTAGGGATAAAACATAAATGGAAGGCAGCTGTATGGAGCCCCCCATGACAAGTTGCAGAAGCTACTGAAGGAGAAGGAGAATCTAGCCAATTCACAGAGCTCAAAGCTGTCCAGTTGGCATTGGACATTGCTGAACAAGACAAGTGGTCAAAGCTTTACCTCTATCCTGGCTCTTGGATGGTGGCCAATGCTCTGTGGGGGTGGTTGCATAGACGGAAGAAGGCCAATTGGAAACCCATCTGGGCCACTGATATGTGGCAAGACATTGCTACCCAGATAGAGAAGCTGATAGTGAGAGTCCACCTCGTTGATGCTCACGTGCCCAAAAATCGAGCCAATGAGGAGCATCGCAACAATGCAGACCAAGCTGCACAAGTCAAGGTGTCACAGGTGGGTCTGGACTGGCAGTACAAAGGAGAGTTGTTCCTAGCACAGTGGGCCCATGATGCCTCAGGCCATCAGGCCAGAGAGGCCACCTATAGATGGGCATGAGACTGAGGGGTGGACTTAACCATGGACACTATTTCCCAGATTATCCATGATTGTGAGACATGCGCTGCCATTAAACAGGCTAAGAGACTGAAGCCCCTGTGGTATGGTGGACATTGGAGTAAGTATAGATACAGGGAGGCCTGGCAGGTTGATTACATCACACTGCCACAAACCCGCCAAGGTAAGCGCTATGTGCTCACCATGGTGGAAGCCACCACTGGATGGCTGGAGACGCATCCAGTGACCCACGCCACTGCCAGAAATACCATCCTGGGCCTTGAAAAGCAAGTCCTGTGGCGACATGGCACCCCAGAGCGAATTGAGTCAGATAATGGGACCCATTATCTGACCCAGCTTAGTTACCACCTGGGTGAAGGAGCATGGCATTGAGTGGGTGTATCACATCCCATACCATGCAGCAGCTGTGGGGAAGGTTGAACAGTGTAATGGACTGTTGAAAACCAGTCAATTGAAGGTGTTGAGTGGAGGGACTTTCAAGCACTGGGATCAGCACCTAGCAAAGGCTACATGGTTAGTCAACAGCAGAGCCTCTGTCAATCGAGCCGGCCCTGCCCAATCAGAGTCCCTTCACACCGCAGATGGAGACAAAGTCCCAGTAATTCACTTGAGAGGTATGTAGGTAAAACAGTTTGGATTAATCCTGCCTCGAGCAAAGGCAAACCCATTTGTGGCATTGGTTTTGCTCAAGGATAAGGTAGCATGTGGTGAGTAATGCAGGAAGATGGAGAAACACAGTGTATACCTCAAGGGGACCTCATTTTTGGGTGAATTTCCCATAACACTGTGCCTGTATTCGTATGTAGATATTTGTAATATGTATACATTTGGGGTAATGTAGGTATGTATACGGTTGGAAATTTGAATCCGATATAGCATATTAGTATGGAAAAAATTCAGGGGTGGACGATGTCATAGGTTTGAAAAGAGATGTTGGAATTTTTCCCCTAATATCGCGTTTCCCCGTCTCTGCCGCCACCCTCCCTCCCTATCTGTTTCTTCCGTGATGGGGGGAGTTGGGGAGGGGGACAGAGCGAAGCCACACGCACTGGGCAGCGGGGGAAGGCGGAGGGCTCTCGGGAAACATGGTTGCCGGACGGCACAGCTAGGGAGTTTTTTGTTCAGAGGCTTTTGGTTTTTGTTGGCCAACCAGACAGAATGGGGAGCCCAGTTTCGGCCGCCTCCTTTTCTTTTCTTGAGAGGAAGTGTTTTTTTCGCCACGGGACACCTCGCGGAGAATGACTAAGAGAGAGAGAGAGACCGACCCACCTCAGAGCGAGGTATTCTGCCTTCGGGACTGCCTGTGGGAAAAAGGACTCTTTGATTGCTGGCTGGCTGCTGGCTGCTGCGGGCACTCGTGGCAGTGAGCAGCTGTTGAACTGCTGGGATAGTCCTGCCTTCCCCCCTCCTTCCCCCTCCCCCCCGGGGTTGCCACATGTTTCTTCCCCCTCCCCCCCCCCGGGGGGAAACTTTTTTGTTTCTTCTGAAAGTTTTTGATTGCATCATTTGTTGTTTATGCAGATTTTGTTAATTAAAAGCTGTTCTTTTCCTTTTTAATACTTCCACCTGAAGTTTCTTAATTTTTAAATTCTAATCTTGTTAAACTAAGACAGTTGGGTCATATTAAGGCTGCACATAAAACCGAATGAGAGATGAATGGGGTCCTGGAAACACTTTCTTCAGGAACTGGGCTCAAATCCTCTTGCATTTGAAGGTGGAGGTTTCTCAGATCATGATGCAAGTCATCCAACAGAGTAGCCAAGCAAGATCTGAAAAATCTAGAAGGAATAAGCAGCATTTCTGGAGCAGAAAATTGAGGGAATATGTAGAGACACTGGTGTGGAGAAGATCATGAAATGGTGAAGAGAAGAGACAGGGGAAATGCTGAGACAAGAATGGAAGGAAGAAAATAGAAGAGTTAGAGACCAGAAAGGTGTGAAGGAGTGACAGATTCATAAGGAGGAAAGGAAAATCTGTGGTAGGTTGCAAAGTACGTCAAAACAACAATACTTTTCTTCATGATACCATCTCACAGCCCTGCTTCAGAGCAGCACATTAACTAAAGACAACTATTCCACAGGCTAAAAGAAAAATGTTGTCAGAGATAACAAATGTTTTGGAATTGTGTCAACCTCTCCTCTGGGAACCCCTGTCATTCTTTAATTCAGCATCACCTGGTAACAACAGGTACCAGCAGATCTCTGCCCATCAAGCCAACAGCTTCCACTGAGGTACAACATCACATGAACCACTGAAGAAGTTCTAGTCTTTCTCTTGCAAATTAATTGAATTCAGAAAAAAAACATTCTAAAGTACAAATTCTTTGGAACATACATAAGAATTGTATTGGTAGATAGCAAAAGAAAAGAGCAAAATTTGTAATACAGATTTATGCCGCCTCCTATTGTCATCTAAGATTTCACTGGTGCCATTTGACCTCTTTTCCAATTCTTCTTTGTAACAACAGATGGAAGTCAAATGAAAAACATGGAAAGGAACAGCAAAGTTTTATGCCTCTCTGAGAACAACAACAAGTGGCAGAAATTGATACATTTTCTTTCCTTAGCAATTATTTTTTACTAGATATTTCCTCAGATACACCAATTTTTCTCCACCATCTCTATAAATGACAAACCACTACAGCATTCCTAAATTTCTTTCAGTTTTTTTTTCCTTTATCACTGATCCAATAATAAAAGGTTCTGACATTTTACATTGGTCTTTGAGGAAGGCATAGATCATCTACAATCAGCTTTTAACATCCATCTCTGCAGCAGCTGGACAATTACTGTGCATATCAGAAGCCTTTGGAGCTGAAGAACTAACAGAATATATGTCATACATGGAAAACAACAATAAAAATACCTATCCATTGAGGTATTTATTTGGAATTTTGTAAAGTCTATGGCTCTGAAAGACGAAAAATATGTGAGAGAACAACCATTCCACTAAAGCATCTCTGAAGAAGACTGTCTTCTCCTAAGAAAAGAGGTTGAGAGAGCTGAGGTTATTCATTCTGGAGAAGAGAAGGCTTCAGGGAGACCTTGGAGTACCTTCCAGTGCCCAGTGGGGCTCCAAGAGAAGTGGAGAGGGACTTTGGACAAGGGTCTGGAGTGACAGGACAAGGGGGAATGGTTTCAAACTGGCAGGGGGTGGGTTTAGATTAAATATTACAAAGAAATTCTTCCCTATGAGGGTGGTGAGGCCCTGGCACAGGTTGCCCAGAGAAGCTGTGGCTGCCCCATCCCTGGAAGTGTTTAAGTCTGGATGGGGTTCTGAGCAACCTGATCTAGTGGAAGGTGTCCCTGCCCATGGCAAGGGATTTCGAAGGAGATGAGTTTTAAGGTCCCTTCCAACCCAAATCATTCTACAGTTCTACCTGCAGAATTAATTATACTGGTCTAGTGACAACAGGAAAATCCGGATCCAGAAGGATGTATTAGCATTTCCTATCCACAGACTGCTTGTACTTCTTGTTCTGCATCACATGTACCCATTTTATCATAACCTTTAGCTATTTCTGCCCTAATTATAATTTGTGATCCTACCTGCCCTAATGATGTAACTGCTGATAGTCCTTTCATCTGAAGCATCAAGATAACTTAATTAATAACTTGGCCATAACATCATCCCTGTATTCCCTCTGCCCAGGTCAGTTTTAGACCTTTGTGATCTGACTTTTCTCCTAAATGTGGCCCCCACTTTTTCTTGAAAAAAACCAAAAAACATCTAGCAATTCTCTGCAAAATGTTGAAAAATTTTTAAAGTTCTTTCTTTTTCAGTTCTGCAGCCTTTGAAGTGCAAGCGGCTAGAGGGGAGACCAGAATTGTTACTGATTTTGAATTTCAAGAATCTGAGTATTTTTTTAAAATCTAGCCCTTAAGATACACTTCGTGTAACCTTCCTGTAAATTGTGGGGACAAAAACCAAGTTATTTCTCAGTGCAGAGAAGGAATCAGGAGGGCAAAAGTAGATCAATTTCTACCTAGAGAAGTCATGAAAAGTTTTGAGGCCTTAACAAAAACCAAAATCTCTCAATCCATTTAGAGCCATGAATGGATGTATGGCAGTTTCTGTGCATGAATATACACAACTGTGCAAAATACAGATTTTCTAAAAGTATAAGAGACCCATCTGATTTTGAGTGATATCATATTAAGAGAAAATATGAATAAGAAAATATGTCACAGTTTAAGTGTGTCTGTGTGCAAATACTGTTGGTTGTAAGGAAGGGTGGAGATGCTGGAATCTCTCTGGGATCACCTGCTGCACTATCACGTGTAGAACTAACACTCTTGAGCAAGTCCACAAATGATAAATAATGTACTTATTTTTACTAGTATTACAGATCAGTCTTTGTTTCCCACTAATAGCATTTTTGATCTATTAAACCACTCTTTAATAAGGAATTAATAACAACAGCTACAGCAAAACATGTAACATCCACTTGGCTGTATCAGCTTTCACCACAAGAAAGTAAAGGTGTCATTTACAGTAGATTAAAAGGAGATTGACTGAAGTCCCTGTGAGATTTACTTAGGAAGTAACTGAAATAATTTCCAGCTTTGTTTCATCTTCTTGCAAAATATTACTTAATCCTCTCTGCAGATAATTCCCCATTTACCAAGCACGACAATTTTGAGACCAGGATTATAAAATATGTGCCTTGGTTCACAATAGCTTTGATTTTTCAAAAGGCATGAGGAAGTCCAGACTTTCATGGAAATCCATCAAATGTGTAGGTAAGAACCTTTTTGATGGGAGGGAAGTTAATTTATCTAAATGGCTAATTATAGGCACATGAATTTGCAAATGTGAGCTCAAAAATTCAGTTTAGGAGGAAGTTCAATATTCAAACCAGTAAGCTGATTACTGGTTTTATTATTTAAATACAGGAAGCATCTGTTTCAAAGATAGATGGTGATACTGGTAAGTACTGGAAATGGCGATAGACACATACACACATGTCTATCATGAAAGGAGCAAGGTCAGAAAAAAACTTCAGGAGGATGTTTTTAGAAATAAATTCATTCATACAATTCAGAGAACTAATCTATTACATAGTTTCTTGTTGTATACTAATTTTAAATAATTTATAACTTGTTTGAAATTATTACTATCTTAAAAACAAAACACACAGTGAAATGATAATCAAAAGGTTTTTTTTTTCAGATAATGAATTCTTAAAAATAAAAGCAAAATAATCTAGTCTAGCTAGATTTACCTGGCCTGCAGTGACACAGTAATGCTGTATCCCTTTAACTACACTAGGGAAGGAATAAAAAATTGGAACTTTTCCATGATAAAGTTAGTGATATTCTGCAGAAAAAATTGACAGAAGTGCAAGTAACAGCAGGATTTGCACTAAGGGAACCCTCCTGTGCAAATACCAAAATGCAAATGTTCACCTTACTGAATACACAATAATTTCAGCAGACATGAATTATGATTCTTTTTTAAGTATGAAAACTCACACAGATATTGATGTTTGAACTTGTCATTAGAAGCTGTCAATCTCCTGTGAGCCGAATTCATTAATTCTCTTTAACTAACCTAAAATTAATGAATGACAGTAAGAAATAGTCAATAAGACTAAAAATAATCTAACAGTAAAAACATAGTCAATGACTTATTTATCTTCATATCGATGTATGTGAGTAATAAAGCAGGATTTTTGTGGTTCAATGTGGTTAAACCAGTATGGTCAATATGTGGCCACTACAAATATCCCTGTATTCACTCTCAGCATCGTATTTTGTAGACTGATTGTATTTCAGCAGAGGAAATAATCCAGCTGGTGTCTTTTGAGTATGCATTTTAATTCTACATCCTCTCTTCCTTAGGCAGAAAACATATGCTTGCTCCAAATTTCTTTAATATCTGTGTACCTATATCTCCATTTAAAAACCCCAAATTTTGCTAATTTTTCTGTGATGTAAATATATGGAATTGATGTGAATGGTTGGGTTGTAAGGGACCTTAAAAATTGATTAGTTCCAACTCCCGTATATAATACAAATTAGCAAGATGATGGGGACAAAATTCATTAATTATTATTTTGTCAATCCTGTCAAGAGGCAAGAAAAAGTTAAAACTAATACTAAAAACAAATGCTAATTGCATGAATGAAGCCTTAAACAACCAGTTATTAGCTACTGCCAGCAGGAAAATAATCCTCTGCAGAATCCTCTTAGTTGGAGCAAAAATATCAAGTAGCAAAAGTAGGAAAATAGAAAGGCTGATCTTCATTACAACCTGCTACAGTTTCCTTCAGTAATGGTCAGAATCTGGGGCAGACACAAACTCCTCACTATTTATAATTTTTCAGGAAGACCTTAAATGGCACATCGAGCAGCTAAATCCCTAAACCAACAATGATTCTAACCATTTTTAGTGAAACTACAACCCCATGCCCACAAAGATAAAGACATTTAAACTCCCTTTCAAATGCAAAAGTAGTTAATGGCATAAAACTCTGTACACCTGGCAGGAGGTTTGAAATTACCCCTCACATAAGCCAGAATGTTTGTTTGACAACACATACTTTAAAAACCAGCCAGTATCCAAGAAGTATTATAAAAAGAATCACAGAATCATTTAGGTTGGAAAAGACCTCCGAGATCATTGAGTTCAAACATTAAGCAAGCACAAATATTCCATTTGTTGTCCCCAAAATGTGAAGTTCAGTCATTTGGGTGCTTTGGTTTCTTCAGAAGAACCTCACTAGGTCGTGTTTCCACACACCGCAAAGGCAAACTCAATTACCCATCCAAAAGCTGAGTTGTGAGATAAAACAAGTCCATCTGACACTGTCAACAGCCAAATGCTGAAAGTTGCACATTTGAGAGAGAAAGCAGAGGTCACTCAGAACAGGGGAAAGCTCAGCATAAGAGACAGAATGCAAAAATACATACGGTCATGAGCAAAAAATACAAAAAGGACTGATAAAAATTGGAGGTTAGTTAGAGAGCAAAGCAGAAGCGCATAGACAGAGCTAGAAAACCTCTAAAGTGCCACAGGAATTCAGTGTATCCTGAACAGCAGAGCAGAGCTGTGCTGCTACCCAAGGGTTTAACAGAGATTTTGGCCACGGAAATTAATTATGGAGGAAGAAGACAAAGAGACAGAAAACTTCTAAAAAATGTACAGCAAGAAATATTCATTCTAGATATAGAAAATATGAAAGCAAAAGTCAAGATAAAGGGAAAAATATTTCAGAACAGTTGGAAGTTAAAAAGAAAAGTTTTGGTGGGATGTGAAAGACACATGAAAGAACCAAGTCACCAGGCAAAATTATTGACGACACACCAAGAATTACTGAAAGAAACTGGCAAAAGTCATGTCAATTTGCAGCAGGAAGTTGATTGCATCTTCCCAAGTGAGGGTTCAATCCAAATGACAGACAAAAGTGAATACTATTCTGTAACTGCAGAATGTGAATGATTTTATAGATGGTAACAAAGGAAAGAGTAAACACCAGCTGAGAACACTGGTGTAAAACATACACTGAAATGGAGGGGATTCAAGCAGTAAGAACCTCTTACATTATTTAGATATATTTTTTCCTGATTATTAAATTAACACTGTTTGCACAAGATATTGATCTTTAGAAGTAAAGCAAAAAAAAAGAAAAAGCTAAAAAAGTCCACATGAAATAAAGATACAGCATTACTTTCTCTAACCCTGGTGTAACGAAGACATTTCAAACTGCATTCATTTATTAAATGGAATAAATTAGCTTTTTGCCAAGATATAGGTCAAGGTAAAATACTACTGAGCTGCAAAGCAGTGACTTAGTAACGCTTTTGCAGGAACTCAGCACTAACTTATCAAATCCACTCCAAAAGGCACCAAGTCAGTCTAAGCAGCAGAATTCAGGTTATATCCAATTCAGATACATTTAAGGATGAGGAATTCTGGCCTACTGCTAACCTGCATCCTTATTCTCCAGACTGCCATGGGTAGGAATATATTTGTTGGCAACACTTATGATTATGACACTGAACAAAACAGAAAGACGATGTTGCTACAAAAAGTGAACATGGAATTTTGCCTTCAGAATGGACCTGCTCTCAGTTGTAGGTGCTGAACAATTAACCATGTGTCTATATTTTAAAGAAAAACCATCTTGGATATAAAATAGTATGCCATGAATTTCTATTGATATCAGTACAGGTATGTTTGGGAAACAGGTTATGTGCTGTTAATCCCTGCATCACTCATGTACATCTTTTCCCTTGGGTGATTTAAACAAGATCTCTTCAAAAAAGGTAAGTCCAGCCAGAATGACCAAAGCCATTTTATTTTTTGACATGGGCAATCTATTTTAAGGGCTGTGACTTGCCTTCCTATATTTACTGATTCTTCTATCCATGATCTTATCAGGATAGTTTTTGGAGAATTTATATTTAAAATTTGCTTATATGTAAATGCACAGGATCTAAAGGGGAGTTTCTCCTTTGAGATCAGCGCTCCCAATTTTCCAAATTTAATATTCCATGCAAAGTGCTATGGATCACTGTACCTTTTCTTTTTCATAGCTGCTGCATATCACATTGTTTTTTCTGGTCCCTAGAGCCTGAGAGCTGAGATTCACTTACACAGAGATCAGTTTAGTGACAAAAGGCCTGGTATACAAAACCAGTTTCCACCAGCATCTGAAAATGGAGTTTTCATCATTCGTATTACTACCCGTACCTATGAAGGCTTCAATAACTTTAAATTTGGCTTAATTTGTGTTGGAAGAAAGCACAAAAGAAGATAAGACCATTTTTTATGGAGTCCTACTGCCCACTGGAGCTGGAAAGCACCATGCCAAAGGTAACAAGGTGCCCTATTTTCCTTTCCAAATTACCTCTATGGAAAAAGCAATTGATATTCCTGTTGTTGGCACCATGAGATCTGTAAAACACAAATCAAAGTATTTCATTTCTCATTGACACAGCTATGTCTGATAAGTGAAGATTCTTTAATCTGCTAGAATATGTCAAATGCTTGAAAAACTATCTGATGCTTGGAGCAAATGAAAAATATCCTGGTCTCGTTTCCTGCAAAGCAATGAACTTTAGAGGTGGTAACAGCTCCTCACACCACGCTGTGCTGCTCTGCAGCAACAGCATTGACAGGTTAAACATTTATTTCCCTCTGCTTCTCAAAGCTGCTTATCTCCATAGCCTGCTCTCCCTCAGAACTGTTTGGGTTGTTAGGAGAGAATAATGGTGAATTCTTTAAAATTAAAGATAAAAATGCCACAGGCAGCACATCAGCGAGCACTTCAAACTCATCTGCTGTAATCACGAAATAAATTTCATTATCTTTATTACTTCTGAAATCACTAAACTGTCTGAAGAGTACTTAAAATATTATTTAAGAAAGTGATAGCTTTCTTTGCCACTTTCTCGTGGCAAAAGATGGCAACTACATGTGGTCTTTTTTAAGAGTTATTTTTCACCTTAGAAAAGGCAAATTCTGAAGTACAACATACATTTCAGTTGGACTCGATGATCCTGAGGGGTTCTTCCAACTCAGGATATCCTATGATTCCATGATTCGTAGTAAAATAATTTCAATTTTGCTTCAATAAAATCACAGAGATACAAGACATCAAAAACTCCTGTAAAAATGAAGCTGCAAATTAGTCAGTGTCGGAAATGGAAAAGCCCCACTATTCATCCCAGCCAAAGAATTTTCCTTAACAATAGGGAACATTTGGCCTTGCAACTCCTACCACTGCCAGGAAATAAACTTTATTTTCTAGAAGTATTCAATTAAAATACTCCTTCATGTCCCCTATTTATGGATTAAAGCTGATGTTCTGCCTATTTATACATGAAGATTTTTACCAATATAATCCAGAGATTGTTCATCTGTTGCAGGACTTTTGTATGAACAAAGTCAGATCAAGCACAAGTGGCTCAATTAGCAATAAGTCTGGAGAGGCAGTTAATGATTGTGATTAGAATCAAAGAATCATGGAATCATGGACTCATAGAATCAGCCAGGTTGGAAAGGACTTCTGAGATCATCAGAAGAACCAACTGCTGTGGTTACCAGACCATGGCACTGATGCCACATCCAGTCTCATCTTAAAAACCTCTGGGGATCGTGAATCCACCACTTCCCTGGGCAGCCCATTCCAATGCCTGATTACCCTCTCTGGAAAGAATTTCTTCCTAATATCTAACCTAAACCTCCCCTGGCACAGCTTAAGACAGAGCCCTCCTGTCTTACTGATCGCTGCCTGGGAAAAGAGACTGACCCCCACCTGGCTACACCCTCCTGTCAAGGAATTGTAGAGAGTGATGAGATCTCCCCTGAGCCTCCTCCTCTCCAAGCTAAACAACCCCAGCTCCCTCAGCCTCTCCTCACAGGACTTGTGCTCAAGTCCCTTCCCCAGCCTCATTGCTCTTCTCTGCACCTGCTCCAGCACCTCAATATCCTTCCTGAACTGAGGGCCCCAGAACTGGACACAGCACTCCAGGGGTGGCCTCACCAGCACTGAGTACAGGGGAAGAATCACCTCCCTGGTCCTGCTGCCACACTGTTCCTGATCCAGACCAGGATGCCATTGGCCTTCTTGGCCACCTGGGCACAGTGCTGGCTCCTGTTCAGGTTCCTGTCAATCCAAACTCCCAGGTCCCTCCCTGCCTGGCTGCTCTCCAGCCACTCTATCCCCAGGTGCTGCAGGGGGTTGTTGTGATCAAAGTGCAGGACCCGGCACTTGGCCTTGTTGAACCTCATCCCGTTGGAATCAGCCCAGCTCTCCAGCCTGTCCAGGTCCCTCTGCAGAGCCCTCCTGCCTTCCAGCTGATCGACACTCCCCCCCAGCTTAGTGTCATTTGCTGATGGTGGACTCAATCCCCTCATCTAAATCATCGATAAAGATATTAAACAGAACTGGGCCCAACACTGATCCCTGGGGGACACCACTAGTGACTGGCTGCCAGCTGGATGCAGCACCATTCACCACCACTCTCTGGGCCCGGCCCTCCAGCCAGTTCCTAACCCAGCACAGAGTGCCCCTGCCCAAGCTGTGGGCTGCCAGCTTTTTCAGGAGAATGCTGTGGGAGATGGTGTCAAAGGCACTTGTTAGACTGCACCTCCTGTTTCCAGGCTTAAAAGACATCTCAAAGCTATTAAAGGTAACCTGCTACCTGAATTATTAAATTCTATTAAAGCTAACCTGCTACCACCCAGAGTAAAACAATGGGATTTAATTTTTATAAATACATCAAGACTCAGAGAAAAACTAGTCCCTAATAGGTTTCTATTTTTCTGTGCTACTGTTAATGTTTTAATGCCTAAAAAGTGCAGTTAAGGCACAACATCTTACACACCAAGGAGATGGTGTGGAAATGCTTCAATAAATTTAAACACTGACACATATCTAAATTAAGTATATAAATAATATACTTAAGTATATAAATAAGTATAAAGTCAGCATTGCAATTCAAGGTTGGAATAGCAAGTTAAAGTTAATAATTTACATCCCATTGTATAAACATCATGAGGTGTGCTAGCAGAGTTTTCTGAAATCACCCAAACCAAGGTGGGCAAATTATTAGTCCTGTGCAAAAACCCACAATAATGTAGCTATTCAAAGGAAGAGGGAAAAGCTCAGTACAAAACAGTGGTTTGAACACCAGTTTCTGTTTCATCCCATCATACATCTCAGCTTGAATGTGAACTATGAGTCCTCAAACCCAAATTCTCACCACTTGGAAAAAAAAATTACCTGTGTGACAATTCCATGTGTAGCACTGTAATTTCACTCAAGACCTTCTCACAATTTTTTTCTCCAAAAAATCTGAAGCAAACCCAGATTACAATAATAAACTTGTTTATTTATAGCAATTATAACAGTTGAATGTTGCTCAATAGCAAGAAAATATTTTTATGTTCAGTTTTATCTCTCTTGCTGCTTTCTATTTCTCCACCACAGCCTCACATCTCTATGACAATCACTACACAAACCACATCATTCTGCAGCCCACACAGGCAGTTAACAATTTCTCCCTGTTGTCTCAATCACATCCACTTAGGAAAAGGGTAATCAGTCTTGCTTTGAGACTCTGGTAAGTGAATATGAATAATTAATTTCATCCCTTGAGTCTCAACAGCAGTTTCCACTGTCCCTTTAATCACTTGGACAAACAGGTTGGGATCTCCTTTTCTGTGCCTATTAAGCCACAAATCTTTTAATGTGATCAAAGAAACAGTCTTAATACCCCCATAAAAATGTAAGTTAGCAGTGAATCGTGTCCCAGTCCTCCACCCTGTGCACTGAACTGTGGAATTTCAGATACGTGTCAGCTACTTCACTTATATCTGTTGGGTCTACAACCAAGCTGAGTACACATTTGATGATTATCTGGACACTCAACCCTATTAAAAACCCTCCTCCTGTTCTTGTTTGGTCTGTACTGCTCTTCCAGCAGCTAAATCTCTCTCTTCCCATTAGAAAAATCCCCTGCAGTAGATGGAAAATTTCAACCACCAGAAAAATCAATCTAGCTTTTGCTCAAATTCAGCTCTTTTCCCCATTTTCCATTTCAATGAAAAGATTTAAGTTGTTACACAGATTCCTCTCCAATACCAACATGTCATCTGTCACTAAACCCTCTGTCTGGCTTTCATGCTGACACGGGGATTTCTTTTAAGCTCAGGGCCACGTGATCTATCAAATGGCTCACCTCCACAAAAAGAGGAAATATCCTGTGGTTGGCTTAGTCAAGATCTCCAGACAGGAGCACAAATGAAAATCAGCATTTGGGATTATCACTGCTCAGCTAAGAGATAATGTGAGCCTAAGGCTGAATTTCAGAATAAGTAAAGCACCTTTATTATCACATTATCTGACCTTGCCTACATGGGAAACATATTGTGCCAGGAATAACACAGGCTGAGGAACTCAAACTCCTCCCATGAATTTAGTATTTCATCTGAAAATTCCCTGGAATCCACTGAAATTCACAACAAATTCAAAAGGGTTACTTGTTTTCAGAAAGAAAGAATCCAGGTATGAGCTGTCTTTTTGTTATTTACAGAAAAAGCCAAAACATTCTATTAGATCATTGTTAGCTGATGATGCATCCTTAAAGAGCTCTAAAAGATTCAAAACAGGAGAATTGCACTTTTCTATTCATTATGTCTTTCAAGCTCCCAGAAACTGCAAATATTATGCTTTCTTACATCTTCCTGCCAAAGCTGAACCCCAGGTTAAGTGGGTACAGCTTTCTTTAATATCTATTCAAGAGCAACACTGAAAATTTGATCCCAAAGTGTATGTTTTATATGATTTATAAAGCTTTGTCCAGATTATATAACAAATTATTTTCCTCCAGAAGGCCAATTTTAAAAAGCCTTATTTTGCATTTGTTTTTGCACTAAAACCAGGACATATGTCTGATGTTGTTGCTATATGATGCACATCAGCAGCTAATTAAATCAGTCACATATATTTCAGAGTTTAACACAGCTGGTGATCTAAACAAATCTTTTCCAGCTCATATTCCAGAGGCTTGTAACAGAACTGGGACCTTAATTTCTTCATGCATAATTCCCTCTTCCCCCTCAAAGCTGTATTTGTAAGAGACAATCCATTATAAGAGAGTTAGTCCAAGGATAACATTTTGAGGGCACTAAAAAGTTCCTTTTTTTCATGTGTAGGGTGGTCAGACAGAAACCAGAAAAGAATTATCAATAAAAGAAAAAAAAAAAAAACACTTCTGTTATTTTAAGTGTACCCTTGATTGGAGAGTAACAGCAAATAATTACTCCATAAACTTAATGGAAACTATATTCATGAGGAGCCAATCAAATATTCCTCTTTTCCTAAGCAAAACATGGCCAACTAATTATAGATGCCCCAGGTAGCTGCATGGCTTGCCCCCCAGAAGTGTGCTTCTAGAAGCTGAACTGGCAGAAGAGAGAAATCAAAAGTTCATTTCCTTCCTTCAATGGAGATAAAAGGAGTATATTTCAGATTTTCACGTCTGAACACTTCATCACAGTTTGTTGTAGGAATTTAGAGGAGCACACCAGCATTAACTATGTAAACTGAGTAAAGCTCAGGCTCCCCGAGGTCTCTGAAAGACATGGCCAGTCTCAGGTCCTCCAATGTAATCTAATGCTCTCATTTTCTGCTTCTGACTCCATGGATTTGTGACAAACTAAGAGCATAAGGAGGTCAGCATATTATACACAAGATGTGAATCCACTTTGCTTGATTTTCTAAATATAAACACACAAGTACCTGAGAACAAGCAAAAAATCTAATGCATGGAATGGAAAAATTAAAGAACGTGAATTCACTTCATCTGTCACATACTGACTTCTGTGAAGGCAGGACCCCATCATTCTATTTGCAGTGACAGCTATTAACCAAGAATACATGGATTTAGTTAGGTAATAAACCATTAAAAGGGATGAGCTGAGCTCAGCTGGTGAGGAGAAAGCCAGTTTGTCTTGTCACTTATTTCCATAAACTCACTGACAGGAATGCAAAATGTTAAATATTAAATTGATTTTTAGCAAAAATTTCCTCTATGCTTGTAATCAACACCACACACTTAGGATACATTCACTAAAAGACGGAAGGAAGAGGAATGGATGACAACTTCTTTAAAGGTATCACTGACTGTATTGTTCTGTCCTGGGACAAAACTAGTGGCTTTAAAGAAAGGGGCACAATAAAAAAGGGTTGGTATTTACATATCTAAGCACAAGGTGCTTCTGAAGCAGTGACAGTCATCCCACAGACTTGTTCACTACGCAAAACAAGTGGAAGAAAGACAAAGAAAGTCAGGTTAAAAATCACTGGGACAGAAAGCACACTAGAAAGAAGCCATATCTGATTAATCGCTGAGTAGTCACCAGGCATTTCTTGATGCAAAACCTCAGATATCCTAAAAGGAGCTCTACAGACTTAGGGATTTGGCTTGAAAAATTGTATTTTTCCCTGAAATTTCTTCTAAGAGTTTCTAAATAATCTATAAAAATACCTCCAGTGGAGCTAAATAGGGAATCTAACATTTTATGATCCAAGATACTTTTTGCATGTATGCCAACACACAATAAAAAAACCAAAACCTTGGGAAACACCTTTTCCCTCTTTTGCTGAGTTAGTACTTCAGCTAGTTAGATTTATACACTCATTGTGGTTTATCACAGGCTATTATGGCACAGAAAAGCAAGCATAAACTGCATTATTCCCTTACTTATTAGTAGTACCTATAGTCAGATCCAGCAGAAGCTGCTGGATGTAAAAGGTGAAAAGATAATTAGGGCAGTGATGAACCTCACTGTTAGATCTGCCTGGACACATTGGAAGAACCAAAGTTTGCTTTCTTTTCATAAATAAAATCACTTAATCATCATTTTTTGCCAGGGGAAGAAAGAAAAATCAGCCAGACAACAAAAATCAGACTCACTGGAAAAGAAAATTTTAGTCAAAGACCAGTTCCTGCTATTGGAACTTTGTAAGGACTTCTTGGTTAGTTTGGATTAATTTATTCTCTGAGGAGCCTTTTAGGAACAGTGATTATGAACACTGAAGATGAATATCAGAAGGGAATTGGAAAACTTGCTATTCTTATCAATAAGAAGACTAAGAAAAATAAAGACCTTGGCTGCCACAAGAAACCTTGTTCAGTAAAATATTAATTCTTTTTTTTTAAACTGAATCTCAATGCTTTCATGTGTCTGTCCACTACAGCTCTTCTACCACTGTAATACTTTCTTTATAATGCTCTGTAGAAATACTTTCTATATAATTTTAAATATATTTTGTCAACATGATAGCTGTGCTGCCAAGCTGAGGCTCTGTCTATCTTTCCCCCCAGGAGAAAGGATTACTTTGAGTCTCTATCATCAAATCAACCATCAGTTTTTATTAAATTTATAGGAATTATGATCTTATGACTAATGACTTAAATACAATGACTAGATCTTATGACTAATGATTAGATCTAATGACTTCTGGCTCTGTCAGAATTGCATGAAATTACCCAATGTGTTGAAAACCAAGGAGGAGGTTGGGTAGTACTAAATGGCTGACCAGGCAGACATGGATGCTGCAAAAGTCATTCCTTAGGAAGCCAGGCTAAAAATAAAAATAAAATCCAACTAGGTGAACAATCAATTTATTTTAGATTTCTTTGGGAACTGTTTCTCTTGGGAACAAGCCTCAGCTCCCCAATCAAAGTGTAGTTCAATTTACAGCAGTTTCATATCAGCAGGAATTAAGGCAACCTGCTATTTATGAGTCTTTCCACCCTCCCTTCTTCGTAAGGAGTCGTTTATACTGTGCTTTCTAAGTCTTTCCTCCAGTGAAGTAGGACATAGATGGAAATAGGAAATCTGTATCATGCTGAAGAAAATGTTGTCGTTAAATTGTACTTTGGAGAGCAGGTGAAGATTATCAGAGGTTTTCAGTGGAAAAACACACTTGGGATGCAGGGTGTAAGGTAGAAAAGATGGTGTAAGTGCACAGGCTGGTGCAGAATGAATGTTCCCATCTTCCTGACACTACCAGAGCAAGTCCTGGGCATTGAGATGCTGCAGGAAGGCAGCAACCACCCTCTCCGAAAACTCTTCCTACCAACAGCAGCCACCACAATTTCATGCTACATGAGGGAAATAAGATCTTCTACAACAAGAAGAGTGGTCATCAAACAATCCAGCCAATATCCCCTCCCCACTGACACAACCCATGCAATGCAGTGCAATAGTAAAATCAATTCAGTGTTTATAAACAGATAAAACAACTTTTAAATTTATGTGAAATCAGAAAAGCAGAGTTTTGACTTCATGATAAGATTGGGATAAAATGTTTTCCAACTTACCAGCAAACTCTGGCCATGCATTTACCTCTCTTACTGCATTTTATGTATTCATACAATCACAGAAGCGTGAAGGTTGGAAAACACCTCTAAGATCAAATCCAAACTGTTAATTCAGTTTCCCTGAGTCTCCAAAATGTAAAATTCAATTACAATTTGATCTAAACTAAGTAAATTCCAAACCTGATGCTTAAATAAAAGCAGAACGCATTAGAGATTAGATATATTAAAAAAATACTCTATAGGCATCGTTAGTTAGACTCAATAAAATGCAGATTCTCTTTTTGCATGAAGAATCTCAGGCACCAGAGACCAGCAAGACACTTCCTGACAAAAGACCTGAAAGTTGGAATTATTTCTCCAAGCTGTCCCCTGATTTGTTAACTAAACCACTGTCCTCTGATTTGTTAACTAAACCACTTCAGCAATGTAAGGTTGTTTTCCCAGAACCCTAAAAACAGACACGGGACAAATGCAAGAAAACCTTCACAAAGGAAACACTTTTCAAAGCCCACATTTTACCGTTTCCTCTGAATCCACAAAACATGCTCCATAATCTTGCCTGGCATTCATTAACACAACAGGAGAGACTTTGGGGACAGACAAACCCGGGAAGCAAGTGAATGGTGGAAAACTGGGAAAGAGAATGGAGATGTGGGGGAGGACTCGAATGAAACACGTGGAGGAGCTAATGACATCGTTAACACCGAATTAAATGGAGTTTTAATGAGCATTTTCCCCACAGCAGACAAGGCAGTAAAAATGGTACTTGCTGCAAGTAGTAACTAGATGAAGACTTGGTGAGACTTTTCTGAAACGATTCGTGAAATGGAATTTTCTAACAAAATGCCATGATATAAATACACAGTATTCTGTAATCTGCCAGATTTTGCCGTCATCTAGAAGCATAACTTTTTATCTGAATATCTCCCACAGGCTTAGATGTGAAATGGCTGGTAAAACAAACTGGGACCTATCACTACATATTTGAACTCAGGTTGAAAATTTGGTTTGAATTATGTACCTGAGGTGCTAAATTATTATTATTTTTAAAAGCCACCCTGACCTTCTCAAAATGTTAACATTTCTGACCTGGGAATTCTAAACATCCAAAAATGCTTACTCAGCTCTTTGGTCCCTGATTTAAAAGAGGAGTAACCAAATTAAATTATCTTCTCCCCAAAACTAGGTAATAAAATCCAGATTTGTTCAGATTGGTTGGGTGAAGGAAGGGGAGCATTGCTACTGAATTTCTCTGTTCCTGGTTACCTGTGACTGAGAAGGAAAACTGGGAGATGGTCTATTCTTGGCAAGGAAAAGGGATTCAAGTAATGTTTTGAGGCCAGAAATTCAAAAGGTACCTCCAGAAGAGTGGCCAAAAATAGCGCATTAGTAGATGGTATTAAGGACTTGGCCCTATTTCTGTAGATCTTCCATTAACTGGTTTCTTCAAAATTGAATTTATACTTCAAAGGATTAAATTTTCAGGTTGCCATTTTAGCACAGTTAAATTTTCTAATATTAATGGCCATAAATTAAATCTAGTTCAGTTCAAAATCTAGTTATGTATTTAATTCCATTAACTTCCTGCCATGGAAAATGTACCCAGGCAATTATGTGCTCTGTACACTTGTAACTAACAGGAATGCTTATTTTTAAATGTTTTCTAAAAAAGTCATGGCTTTCTTTCCCCAAAATCAAGAAAGCCTCATACTTTTTCCTGGTGGCTTTTCCCATTTATCTCTTTGGTACTTATCGGGAACCACAAAGTATAAAGAGCAAAGATTGATGGAGGCAATCTGTGTGTAGTTCTTAATTTCTCTTGCAGCCTCTTTCCTTTCTGTCTTGACAGTGTGGATGAATTAAGTTAAATTTTCATGCAGCTGAGTAGAAGCCAAATAGTTTTATCTGTATTCTATTGTAAATTATTAATTCTTGTGACTTATTAATGCATATTCAATGCAAAAATCTTCAGATGCTTAATAAGCATTCTACAGCTGGACAAGATTTTAAATACTACTTTTCTCCAAATGCAAAGTAAAAATAAATAGTTTAAATTTACACGTAGTATAGTAGCTGTGGCATAGTAATAACGCTCATATAACTAGTCAACCTAGGGAATTAAATCACATATTTCTTTTGTGCATTAAAAATACATAAGTAATCTATAAATCTATTGAAAGTACTGTGATTTAAAATCAACAAGCTCAAGGCACTCCGTAAGTCAAAATAAATATTGTCAGAAAATTTTGCCCCATGGAATACCAGGGGATAGATACTACTTGGAAAGCAACCACACAGGATCTGAGCCTGAAACTTCCATTCCAGCTTGGCAGGATCATGACTTTCAAAGGAAAACTTTTGTGCTCTCGACTCTTTTGTTCAGAATAACTAGGCTGCACTGAGAAAACACTGAAGCTTCAAAATTTACAAATAGAGAAAAATATCAGAGTGATCTCTCCAAGCTCACTATCATCTGCCTTCTGGAGCCAGACAGGTTTTATCCCGTATTTAATAAAAATACCTACAACCATGTCCGGGTTTAACACTCCTATTACACAGCTTGGGCAGTTTTTCAACCTCTGAAAAACAAATTTAAAGCATTTCTAAATCAGATCAGCAGAGAGTTAACATAGAATGTGACATGAGAAATTAGTGGTATCAGTGTGGTAGAGAAAGGTCACATTTCTTCAGATAGGAATGAAGAATATGCATATACAGCTCCAAATGTACATTATTTTTTGCTATTATAAGCAAGTAAATGTGTCAATATGTAGAGCAGTACCAGGGCAGGACAGATGCAGTGAAACATAACACAAAGAGATTGCAGCTGCTGCTAATTCAAGAAACAGCACGCAGGTGCATTTTAGCTAAAATTCCAAAATTTTCTTTTAATTTGGAAATGATCTTGGCTCAAAGCACTCAGAGACAGCATCTGTACACAGACAACGCTCGTGCCAACTTCCTCCTGTGAATGCAACCACTTGGCTGTGCTGGTGCTACAACTGTGTGCAAAATGGATCTTTAAAACTGAAATGATCTGGTTTTAAAAACCCCTGCTTTGAGGCAGAGTATGAAAACGTGCAGCAATGAGTTGTACTACAATTGCTCAGCCTTCTCGCCGCAACTTTATCCCAGAGACAGAATTTAGACACCTTCAAGTCTTATTTTTTATGAGATTTGATGACCAGAAGCACAAGAATGTCTGATACCTTAGAGAGGATATTTTAAGGTCTATTCTAAAAGGGCTGGGAATAACATCCTGCTTATGTGTCCTCCTTTTGTATCTTCCCCTTGCTCAGACTTCATAAACAATAAAAATTAGTGCAAACTCCCATAAACCTCAAACTCTGTTAGAAGGGGGGCTCTGGATCCAATATAAACATCATATACTTTTGCTTCTACTCACATAATATGTGTTTTCTATATCCACTTCTAATGGGAGGAGAAAGGAAAGGCTGGTTACGGGGGAAAAATTGGGACGTAGAAGATTATTTGCCATTTAACACCATGCAATGAACACTGCAATTTCTGTTTCAGCATTCTATTAACTTTCAAACAAGGAGAATTATTAGTATATTACTCCTCCTTCCTCCCTGTCCCCTCAGAAACTCTACTTTGAAGTTTTGCTAGATTATTTCCAGTATGTGAACACATCAACATACCTTAGAGGCTGATCTTCAAACCTTTCTTCAAGGCTTTCAGTCCAATTTCATGCCTAGTGTTTCATGTATCATTAGGTACAGTTTCATCCTTCCCTGGGGTGAGAGAGCAGAACTGGGAACCTCCCTGACACGCCCACTCCCATAGAAAAGTTGGAAATTATTCCGTAATTCTTTTTTATCTTTTGGATTAGAAATTTTCACTGTGGAATTACTAACATTTACTCTACTCTTCAACTAAAGGTGATTTAAAATGAATTATTAGCAGAAGTTTCATAGAATTTTTATCAGAATTGTAGATTCATTTAGATTGGAAAAGCCCTCTAAGATCATCAAGTCCAGTCATTAACCCACCACTAAACCATAATTCTGTGTCTACTAACTACAAAGTCAAAAAGGTGGAGATGACTTACAGGGTGTCTCATCAGGGGTGTTGCAGCCTTTAAGGCATTTTTCCTGCATTAAGAAGGCAATTTTTTAACATGCATTGCAATTCTCTGCAAGGAAGGATTAACTCAAAATGTAACTCATAAGCAAAAGATATACCTGATGAATTATTTAAAACTGTTCTGAAAATAAACCAGTCCATAAGTATTTAAGCAGATTAAATATGACATATGACATCTTTGTGTCTTTACCAACTTCAGTGACCAAGCATCAAAAACAACTTTTAATAGCATTTATTTATATGTTTATTAAAGCTGATTTAATCCTGGGTTGAGACCAGTAAAAAAAATAAATTCAAATGCAATTTATATTATTTTTTTTTTAAA
This sequence comes from Manacus candei, assembly GCF_025592945.1. Taxonomy (NCBI): domain Eukaryota; kingdom Metazoa; phylum Chordata; class Aves; order Passeriformes; family Pipridae; genus Manacus; species Manacus candei. The sequence goes on from NW_026138057.1 coordinate 4,823,263, forward strand.
TTTCATGATATGCAAAGTGCCCGACTGCACTTCTACAACTTGCAGCTTGGAGAAGGCAATGGCACTGGTTGAATAATATCATTGCAACTTCATCACGCAAGCCAGAACATGTGCCTTGACTTTGAAATGTGCATCCCCTCTCAAAGCCAGGAAGCAATTACTTCTATTCCTTCCTTTTCAATAACACACTTGCATCTGCATAATACAGTTATTTTACAGATTATTTAAAATTTTTGACGCAGTGTTTCAAGAAATACAGGCTAGTCTGGGCTCAGTGTCTCCTCTTGATCCTACTTGCCTATAATTACAGGGGAACAAAAGGTTCTGTAATTAACCTGCTGGGAAATAGCAGAAATCTTTAAAATTCCCACTCTACAAACAAATATATGCTGCCTTTCTGTTTTACTACAGGCAATTCTGACTGCTGTCAATCTTAAATGCACAGGTCCTAAAAGAGTCAACTGTCACAAAATTCAGCTGATCACTTGAAGTATTAAGTAGGTGAACAGTGGGGAAAAAAAAGGCAAAAAAGAGTCTTCTACTTTTTATAGAATATCCTTGAGCTGGTAAACGTTATCAACAATAAGATCTGGGTTCAGAAGCAGATTTTCCACACTCTCTAATCTCAGGAATAAGAAATCTTATGACATTTAAATGTTTTTCAATTGGAAACGCAAGGAGGAAATTATTTGAGGTCACAGCAGCCACGTACATCAACCAACAAAAGCATCTGAAAGGAGCTGCAATATTGAGTTTACAGTCAAACCACACAAATGGCAAAACAGTAACATTCCAACCAGGAAGCTTATGAGTAACTAGTATCTAATGAAGGATATTTAACTAGCTTTTTATGAGGCTGTATTTCATTTTGTCACAGGATTTTCCAAGTTGAAAATGGTGAAGATATCATTTAACATACTACAACTGAAATAATTCTTAATATTGTTGTTGATTCAACAGTGTATTGGACTCCTGCCAAGACCAGAAGCCATATTCAATTAGTTTATGAACATATGTCTTAATGTGTTTAGAAGAAGTGTGTTGCAATTAAATTCACAAAAGTTATTTAGCAGATGGAATCAAATTAATGTGTTCCTGTGTCTCATGTTCATATTTTATTTTTTGCTTACAAAAAAACCCCAACAAAACAAACCAGCTATAAATATAAAAAGAGACGTATTTTATTTTTCTCTGTTGAGACGCAAAGATGAGGGTCAAAAGTTGTTTTTTGAGCTCAAAGAACAAATTTGTATGGTATGTATTTCTTTAATTCTAGTGTAAAAAGTACAGAAGGTTTCTAGATAGGGAAGGAACAAGTGAACTGCGCTGTGATAGTATTTATGTGTCTTTTGAAATGCGCAGAATAAAGATAATAAAGATATGCATGGATTAAAATCCATCTCCATTACAGGAGGAGGAAGCCAGTGTTGTTTCTTGCTTGAAGTATTTATATCAACCCTAAGCATTCAGTCCACTGTGACAAGAAAACTGATTAAAATAATTAAGGATAAACATCTTCTTAAGTATGTGACCATATCCTCAGAAAGGAAAGCTAGGAAGAAAAACCCCAGCACGTGTCTACTCTAATTCTGGAGCATGTGAGGAGAATGAAATGTAGATTGCTGAGACTCCCTGACAGTTTACTCAGACTTTCAAAGCCCTTTTGACAAGCTCTGTGTAAAAGGCTGATAAAGCTCGAGGTAGAGCCACGAACTAGAACCTGGTTAAGGAACAGACAAAAGGGGAGGGATGAGTCATGTCTTTTAGTGCCTTGAAAGAAAGCGTAATGTCCCACACTTCCAGGATGGAAATTAGAAAGGCTGATTAGCAAAAAGGCAAACCACCATAGCAGACAATCACTCTTAGAGTCTGGGCTTGCCAAAATTCCAAAATGAACCTCTCAGGGGGAAGTAAATGGGAAGTCTGATAGCAGAGAAATTTTCATCTATGGGAACAGAGGACATTGAGCACCTGGGCTTCACTGCACAGGTACTTCTGTCCACATTTTGCATTCCATGACAACTGAGCTTCCTCCTAAATGTAAAGGAAACATACTCAAAAATCTCTCCTTTTATTGCTGATCAGTAAATAGATGATAAAAAAAGTGAAATATGTCTAATACTGAGTTCTAGGCTGCAAGGAGGCCCCTGCTGGCATCAGGATGGACCTAAAAGGGCTTTGAGGAGCACAGTAGTGCTCTGAGGACTTGTGGGACTGAAGTTGCTTAAAGTGAAAGTATATATTAAAAAAAAAAAAAAAGTTATTTCATAGGCCAGACCAAGCAACGTATCTCTGGTGCACAACTTTGACCGTTGCTCCATTACTTTTTCATATCCACCCATACATTTGACTGTTTCGTTGTGTTTGCCCTTCATGATGAGTTTTTCTCCATCTTAGCAAACCCTCCCAATTTTATATTAGCCAAAATTTAATGAGCAAACATCTAATAATATCTTCTAATTATGGTACAAAATCATTAATAATCGCTATCCATCCTGAAAATTGTATTTTGTTCACAGCAGCTTGCAGTTGACCCCTTGGCCATCTTCCTTTCCAGTTTTTTCCACCTCCAGTAACAATTCCCCTTGAATGCTAAAGTAATGTTTTGTTTAAAACCAGGCAGATTGACTCTCCTGCATTATTATTGTTTAAAAATACAGCATATCTCTCTCTTTAGTCTGCACAAACTAGCCTGGAAAAAAACCACACTGCCATTTACACCAGTTCCCATTTGCTTCCCATTCGCTTTTGGGTACCTACTAGTTATTTTAAAAATTCTGGTTTAAAACTTCACACAGAATTGACCATCAGAAAACCTGCTGGCCCTACAGCTGCCTCCCATTTTATCTTTTGGAATACAGATGTCATGTTTGCTATTCATCTTCCATGCTGGACTATCCCAGGACTCCACAGAAATCCAAGCCACAGAAATGCTGTTTACCAGCTCTGTTCTTGCCTGTCAGGCTCATTTTCAGTAGGTACCTAATCACCCACATGCACAACATGAACGCTACTGAAAGCTGGCACAAAGCACTTTTTTGTTTCCAGACTCAAAGGAGAAGGAATGCTACATGTTGAGAGAGGTGTGAACGTGCTGTATGTGCCCCAAATATCAATAGGAATGAACGATTTTTTCAATTTGCTCCCTAATCTTACAGAATTCCATGTATATTTGACATCCATATATATTGTGACATACAGAGAGGTCACACCAACACTATTTTACTTCAGTCCTTTTGCTCTTCATGAAAGCAAGTTAAGTCATTCCAGTGACCAAGGTCATCCTTTTCTTTTTTTTTAAGAGGAAAAAAATTGGCTAATTTAAGCTCTGGCCTAACTCAGGGCTTATTTCACTGAAAAAATGTGAGGAGAACAGCTCTGCAAACAGGGATGAGAAGGAAGAGGGGAGGAGGTGCTCCTGGCAAAGTAGGGACCTGTGGAGAGGAACTTGCTGGAGCAGATTTCCACACTGCAGCTCATGGAGGACCCCACACAAGAGCAGGTGGATATTTCCTGAAGGAACTGCAGCACCTGGACAGCCCCCACTGGAACAGGTTAATCCAAAAGGAATTAGCCCACTTTGAAGTAGGTGTGAGGGGGAAGGAGCAGCAGAGATGAACAGCCATGGGCTGACCCCAACCCCACATTCCCAATATCCTTGTGTCTCTTAGGAGGGGGATTCCAAGATGAGTCAGAAATGAATGAATGAAGTTGAACCTTGGAAATAAAAGGATGAGAGGAAGGTGTTTTAATCTTTGTTTCTTACCATCTGAGTCTACTTTAATACACAATAAATTATATTAATTTTCCCCAAGTTGAATCTGGTTTGCCTGTACACATAAAGGGTAGAATCATAGGACAGTTCGGGTTGTAAAGGACCTTTATAGATTCCCCTGAAATGAGTAGGGACACCTTCAACTAGAGCAGGTTGCTCCAAGCCCCATCCAACCTGACCTTGAACACTTCCAGGGATGGGACATCCATCACCTCTCTGAGCAACGTGTGTCAGTGTTTTATTTCCCTCATTGTAAAAAAACTTCTTCCTTAGATCTTATCTATATAGACCCTCCTTCATTTTAAAGGTGATCAGTTTGGTGTTCCGTATCAAGTGTCCCAATTTCTCCATTACAACCTAGAATGTATAAAAAGCACTGAATGTTCCTCTATTTACATGTACTGACTATCTATCATAATACAAACTTGTGCTACATCTTTTTTAAGACACTCAAAAGTCTTGTTTTGCTACATTCTCATTCACCTCATTTCAGTGTCTGAGCTTCTTCCAGCCTCCTTTTCTGACTTTCTAGTTCTTCTTTGCCCATTTAATCTTGATGGTTAATAGTCCTGCAGCTGTCCAGATAGTATTCAGTCCCCTCCCAAAAAGCTGCCGTTGATATTTCAAGAAAATAATATATCCCAAGACTCTCCTGGTATGATCATTCCCTTAAAACTACATTCAAAACCATTTCATGACTCTGAACTATTTCTCTAGAGGAGTCCCACTAAATTTCACCTAAGATGTAATGGTTTAGAGCATATTTCGTACCTGTTTCAGCAAAAATCTGGCTGTACCACTTGTTCCAGCAGTAATAACAATAAATTGCCTCTTTTCTATTCCTCAAACACAGGCTTGTATTGCTTCCTTTAGCTGTCAACATTATGTGGATTTTCTCCTAAGAGATCTCTCTATTTCCATGAACTCCCACTGATTAAAGTCTCCTACAGGTGGTAACAGTTTAAAGTAATCTTCACATTTCACCCCTCAAAACATTCCTAACTTACCATGACCCTGATACTGGATATATTTAATGAGTTCTCTTTTCTCATCGCTGTGGATTGGTCTTTCTTTCCTTCCACACAGCAGGTGCTTCTGGCTTTTCCCTGCCATTTTTTGTAAAAGCAGTACTATTCCACAGCTTTTATTCTCTTCATTTGCGTTATATTCAGTGGTCAAATAGGAAAAGGGGAGAAAAAAAATGGGAAACCATGTGGATCAAGAGAAGGACAGGGAGATCACATATCTGGCACAGGAAAACCAGAAAGTAATTTAATTTATTGCCAGTCAAAAATAGAGTAGGATGGTGAGAAACAAAGATTAAAACACCAAATCCAAACCAACCATTACCTTCAGTTATGCTTCTGGTCCATGGTTCTTCTCATCCAACAGCTACATTAGTTGCCACGTCACATTAAATAACTCACACTGGAAATGACTCAAGCTTGCACTATGTTTCTCTGTTGCTTGCATATTTTGGCACTTCCTGCATTACTTTTCACATTTTCCTTCTAAGGGAAAGCAAAGCCTACCATTTTTTTTCTCCAGATTTCATGTAAACTCCCCTATTCACCCTGTTCACTGACTACTACTTGCTCCTTAGCTTTTTAAAACCTAGTGTTTCTTGATTAGACACAGGGACCAGACCCTAATCCTCAGTTGTAAGAATTCTGTGAGACCTTACTCATGAAACATCCCACAAGACAAATCAAACTACAAAACCCCATCTCAGTGGGAAAAAACCATTACACTCCACATACTCCATGACCAAACACAGCAGCAGCAGCTCTTGAATTCCCACACAGAGGAATTTCTCTGTGCCATCCAGTCTTTACACAAGTGTTTATCCCTGACCAGGAGGAAGGAGAAAATGGAGGAGCACTTTCTTTGCACATCTTCTGGTCTGTCAAAACAGTTGCTCTGACTGCCAGCACCCGCTACCTTCATGACTGGCATGTTCAGCTGGTGTCAGTGATACCCAAAAGCCACCAACTGCTTGGGAAAAAAAACCTTGAAGTATGAATGGAAATGAGGTTCATAAAGGCAAAACAAATTCTTGTAATTTGAGGCCCATGCAGGTAATCCACGGCATTGGTCTCCCTTTTAGAACCCCTGTGCAGGCACCTGTCAGAAGGCTGAGTGAAGAGCACTGCTGGGACTCCAGCTCCCACTTTGGTCCAGCACCAAGGGAAAACGTGGCAATAGGCTCAGAGAGTTCCCAAATACAGACTAAACAGTTGTCTGGAATTTCTCATAGCTGCCACTTCAGGCTCTGGAGATATTTCATACCAAACTTTATCTCTGGGCCGTTTCTCACTCTAGAATCATATTTCTTGCTAATTCTCCATTCCTCAAATGCTTCAGCACAGGCTTACCTTCCATGTTCTGCCAGTCCCAGTCTTCCCAGTTTAGCCTCAGTCCCACTTGCCTTATACACTAATCCTCACTTCCTTTTCCTTTGTTATTTGGGCATTTTACCTCCTCTACCCCTCATGATCCTTCCCATTTTCTCTCCATTCTTCATATTTCTTCCCCTCATTCATCCTCTCTCCTTCCTGTAACTCTCCCCCCACACGCATGTGGTTCCTGGGTTATCACTGCTCCTCTGAAGTTCCCATCTCTCTTCCACAGCTGTTTACAAATAGTCACTGTTCAGCTGAGACTGCTCCCTCACTCCCAGTCAGTGATTGAGTTGTATCTACAGTTCAGCTTTATTAGCACTGGAGAGAAAGGTCTGAGATTTCCACTAGATTTTGAAACTGAGGGGAAAAATGTAATGAAAGAACTGACAAATAGAACCAAATACAGCACATAATTTGGGCACATTTTCAAAAGAAAACTTCTTACCCAAAAGCATAAGAGCACTACCATTTTTCTAACAAAAACTTGCCAGAACTAAAAAAGAGGAAAACCAACTAAAACAGAAAACATCAACTCAAACACTTTCAGCAAATGCTTAATTACTTCACCAAAGTTTCTAATAGTGACAAGTATCTGACAATAGTTTATCACAAGCAGTATAAGCAATTTTATACTAGAATCCTGGAATTGTTAGGGTTGGAAGGGACCTTCAGGATCACCTGGTCCCAATCCCTCCACCATGGGCAGGGATGCCACCCACTAGATCAGGTTGCTCCAAGCCTCGTCCAACCTGACCTTATCTTCCAATAAGACATACATGAATGTCAGTTGTGATTATACAACATCCTCGAACTGTGTTAGTGCCTGAGAATTTCACCGTGGAATTTATTAGAAGATGAGCAGTAAGGAAAGTGCAACTCGTTTTTTTTTCGACATCCAAAGCACCAAAACAGCTACGTTGCCTAAGAGAGTGAGCCACACTGCTAATTAAAGGAGATAACATAATTACCCAGCTAATATACTTTCAATGCATATTTGTGAAGCCACATGTAAGTACCTTTCTTTTAAAACATAATTAACTTGTCATTTTAAGGTCTTTCAGAAAAAAGGTGGAGGGTTTTTTTGGCATATCCATGGAAGGACATTTAATATTTGGTGTTTTCATCTTACCCCCAATTTACTTAGCATGTGTTACTCCATCATGATTTAATTTGGACAAGAAAACTGCATGGCTGCTCAAGCAGTAAATTTAAAGTGTAAATGGATTCTTGGCTGCTGATGGCCCAGTTTCTGCTTCTGTTTCCATAGAAACCCATGTAGGAGTGGCAAGAAGACATCACTTAAAATATGAACTTAAGGCTTTACTTCTCCCTTTTTCCTCCCTCTCATTCTAACTCTATCTTTAAGTAAATGGGACATAGTTTGAATTTTTAGCCCCCTCTTTCTCACCCTTTGATTTTACTCCTATGAAACAATAGTCACACTGGACAGTAATTTCCTTGCTGAACTACAAATTCTGGGCTGCAAAAAGTGTGTATTTGAGCAGGGGGAGAAATGTCACACTCTCACATACCTCACATATGTTGGGTACCATGTCATAAACTGTTCCTATCCAGTGAATGTCTTACTGATGAAGGAATGTAAATACAGATGGTAGAAAAATCATCTTTAAAATGAGATGTGCAACATCCAAACCTGCACAGGAGGAAATTCATGAATCCTCTAGTCAGATACTACATACAACTGAATTCACCTGCCAGGCTAATAATAATTCTCTTATTTATTAACCATCATTTTCACAGAATCTTCTACCTTAAGATTCAATTTTTGAATATCTGTGATGAGACCTATGCATGGTGTATTTCCTATAATAATATGTCCTGTAACAGAAAATCACTTTGTGAACATAAAAATTTAGTGAGTTTGTTAATAAGAAATGGTTAAAGCCCAGATGTGAGGGACTAATTCTTGAAAGGAGTGATAGTAACAAATGGGCCCTCAAGGAAAATTTCATATGAGGTAAAAGACAAGGATTCAGAGACAGGTAAAGCATCTCAGTTTCACTACTGGAGATATTTAACTGCAAGCAAGACCAAGTGCACACACTCTTAGACTGCTTTGGGCACCTTTTCAGCACTGATCTTTTCAGGTTCTTGCAGAAATGAGCCCCACATCAAACAAGGAAACAATCAAACTCCCCATTCCCTGAACCAAACCAGGACAGGCAGGAAAAAAGAGGAGGAACCAGTTAAGAATGTGAAGGCCACCATCCAGTCATCTTCCTCAGTGGGGTCCTTTCCTGCTCTTTAAACACTGTTGTTTTCCCTCCCATGGAATTCTAACACAGTAACCTCCCAAAATATAAAAGCCATGAGGGTTTGCAAACTTTTCTTCCAGAAATACACAGTATTTCACTTTTTCTCTATAGATGTCTGGAATCTGAGTTTTTTCCACAAAGAAACACTTGTTAGTAAAAAATCTCATCTTGCTTCAATTTACATATCCAGCTGTTAAAGCAATGCCCTATGGACTGCTGGCATTCTTTGGTGGGCAACGAGGGCAGAATCTTTCTTCCCCTGCCATCAAAAAAAGAGAAAGTATTACAAAGGGGATAGAATTTCACAAACTAATTTTAGTTAATAACCTAGACAGGTTTCTTCTGTTGCAATAGGATTGATTCTGCCTAAATCACATATGGCACAGAATTCTCTAATATTTTGTGTCTTTCAATCAACAAATAATTTTCTGTATAAAATTTGGCCTGAGAATTCCAAGATCTTGTGCAGATGTTTAAGGGTAGGGATGTATTTGCAAAGAGCCCCTGGATATTTATTTTTATTTATACAGTGCCTGTGGTACTTCACAATTAAAGTAAGTGGGGCATCCAAATCTATTGGGGTATGAGGGATGCAACAGGATATAAGGAAACTAATTAAGCAGTAAGCTTCCTTCAGAATAAAACCCCGATGTTTCCAGACAATCAGGCAACACATATTTCTGCAACACAAATGAGATAAACCATTCTCTGGAAAAATCCTTGAGATGCCATGGCCTATAATGTAACTCAAGCCAGGAAAAAAATGACTATTCAATGTAGAAGGCACTTTCTAACATACCTGCTAACCTCTGGATGCTGCTTATTTGTTTTGCTGCTGTTCAGTTGTAAGATAATGACTGTGAGAAGCATTTTTTCTTACATCACTTGTCCTCAATAAGAGAGAATTGTACAAATCTCTTCCAGTTGAGTACATGTTTCTCGTACTGAGGCTTCACTGTACCTTTCCACAAGCACAGCAAATTTTCTGGTGGTACCTTTAAGGTTCAGGAGACTTAAAAGGACAATTGTTGCATTTGGAAATAACATTTTCCTTGATTCCTGTGCATGACTGAGGGAAAAATATTCTTTGAGATAACAAACCACTCTCAATACGGGCTCTACATCCAAAGGATTTTAAACCTCACTGATCAGCAATTTGCAACTCCATCCACAGTCCAAGTGATAAGTAGAATATGAAACGTATTTGAAAAAAATACAGTATATCTATAATAGATATAATATATATGTCCTATATATTTATTAAAGTGAATTCCTCTAGTTTACAAACTGGCTATTACATGAAACTGTGTTGAATACCTAGTACTGATAACTGAAAGCAAAGCTGTAAAATCTCTGCTGAAACTACATAAGAATTTATATAGTTTATCTCCAAATCCCACAAAATTGATTGTATTTAACACTATACCAAGTATTTAACAAAACATACTATGAGTTTAAATTGGACTTTTGCTGTTTTGTAACTAAGTGTCCAAACTGCTTTTGCCTGCCCTCAACACATGTTTTTTGCTGGATATAATAAAATGACCATTTATCATTTTGGTGCTCTTATACAAAGGTTATGACTCATTCATTAAAATCTCCAAATTAGCAAGCCTGCTGCTAGCTAAGATGGCAGATGCTGACACAGCCAAAGACTCATCACTTTGCATTATATATGACTAACAAATCTGTGTGTAGAACAATGTGTAAATATTTCATACAAAGCAAATAGGCTTTGTGAAAAGTAGTATGATCTGAAACATACTCAGATCACGCCTGAAGTGTACTCAAAATACCCTTGATTATGTCACATAAGCAGAAAAGAAGCAGAACAAATGCTGAGTTCAATTCACTACAAAACAATTTTTGCATCTACTGGGTCTGACAATTGAGCTTTCATAGTGAAATCCCTGTTCTCCTTTCATCTTGAAGTGAGTAATCTTTACTGCAATTTTTCCTTCTGAAAAGAAGTACCAGATAACCAATAACCAGATAACCAATAAATCACTAGAGGACTTTACATATTCTTAGAGATCAGTAGCACAGATATAAGCCATTAACAAGTCTATGAACATTGTCCAGAAATAAACAGAGCTTGATATAATTCTTTTAATAATTTATTTATAAACTTGATGGTATGAAACAGCCTGCTTCGTAAGAGATTTTCAAATTTACCATTTGATTCTTACACTTTCAAATTTTTCCTGCCCTCATCCTTTCCACAAAAAAAGCATCTTAAGCTCAGGGACAGCTTTCCTGCCTGTAAGCTCCAGCTCACGCTCCATTATTTCTTGCACAGAGATAGAAACGTGAACCTCTGTTAAACCTACCAGAAGAGCAGCATGAAGCAGATCTGAATCTACAACTCATTTACCACTGGGCTGTACTTTCCCTAAAACTTCTTACATTATCCTGTAATTTTCAGTTTAATTTTGTGTGTATTACATTACAGGGTTCACGGTACCAGCGCTGCGTCAGCAGAGCCCTCTTAGCAGACAGTAAAAGCTGACAAGAGGAGCTTTTCTGCTGTCATCAGAGCATCATTTCTGAGCAAACAGCACAAACTCACTGAGAAAACAAAAGCTCTTTCACATCAGTAAAGTAGAAGCAACACCAACAATTTTACCAATGTCAAGCAAGGGGCAGAATTTTTCGTGTCCAGCTGGTGTGACCACTGGGGGACAGAGGAGAAAGTTACCACATTTATTTTGTGAAACACCTTTTACACCATTAACAGACACAACTCTCCCCCCAGCAGCAGGAGTTTTCTATCCAAATTTCATGCTCACCCAAGTATCAGTGCTGGCTTTTCTATTCTCACTAACAAACAAGGTTTTGACGTCAGTCTAATGAAACAGCAACAATTTTACAAATGCCTTAAATGTCTGGGAGAAGAATTTGGGGTTCTAACATGACCACATGACCAATACAAAACTCAATCACTTGGGAATGCTATTTTTTCCAAAAGCAAACTCCTAACTTTTTTCTTTTAAACTACTATCATAGTTTAAAAACAGTAAAGCATTTTTTCCCTTTTATACTAAAGCTAAAAAAGCAATCCAGGCTTTTCCACTGCCATCCAGAAATGGCATAATCCATTAACAGAAGTGCATTTCATTCCTTTCCCCACCTCTCCATTTCCCACAGAATGGCAAATCTAGTATAATATAATTGCAAAAAATGTAAATAAGATTAAAATCCACACAAAAACATCAAGAAAAAAGGTTAAAATATAGACCAATATTAAAGGGCATCTCCAGGATTTAAGGAAATGTCTGTAAGGTATTTTCCTAGAAAAAACATTCTGGAAATATCTTGTTTAAAATTTTTCTTTTCACTTTACTGATTTGGACTTATGGATTCAATTCTAGAGAAAAAGCTTTCTGTTCCTACAAAATTATTTAAGTCAGCCTGCGTGGTAAAAAGAAGAAACAGACCTTTAACTTCAAAATCAAGGATATAACAGTACAGAGAAGCCACATGAAATTAGGCAGCTGAGCAGAACTGCTGCTACATTACCAGTCAGGTTCCAAGAAATGGGTATTAGAAGTAAGCATTTTATTGTCAACTTTAGCTTTGGGAAATTTCAAGTACTTGACATATGAAGGAACATTTGATTCCTTCTCTTAGATCAGAAACCTGCTTTAGGGATGGTTTGTAGTTACCTCTGTGACTCTGTGCCCACCTGTTTTCTCCCAATAAAACCCACCTTCAGCTCAATAGTTACCCCCCAAAGAAAGTAAAAGATTTCTTTCATATAGTAGTAAAAAACTTGTCACTGATGCCTCAATTTCCTCCATCTTTCCCTTTTTGCAGCTTCAAATATCTCACTCCAGGAAGCAGAGACGTTTTCTCTACACCCTTGGTGAAATGTTCGAAAAGACAAGACTGCTGAACACAGACCACACCTACCTCAGGGAACAGTTAAGCCAAACCAAAGAATCCATTAGTAAAATTCAAACCTGCCTCTGGCTTCTGAAAGTAAAATATGCCAGTTTTTTTTCTCTTTTACTACAAAAAAACATGAGGCTCAAAAGCTGTAATGGAACAAACTTCCACAGTTTTAATATAGGACTAAACGAACAGTGCCCCAGACACAGCTACAGATCACTACCCTGACATTCCCTGCTCCTGCTATGGAAGGCAAGGTGGAATCTGAACGTGCCAATCCTGATCAATACTGCTCCTGCTTAAATTTTTGTTTCCTTGCAAAGTGAAGGCTGGTTTTCCCACCTACTAACAGAAGTGTTTCTAATCCATGAGTAAAATAAATCTTCCCCAAACCAGAATAACTTTATAGCCTCTACAGCACATCCTAGCCCTGCATAGGATATATTACAAGACATATAAATATAAATAGTCTGTTGAGTCATAATATAAAACAGGTATCAAGATGATCACCAGCAGTGCAGGAGAGGTAAGAGTAGATGATACCTGAGTTATTTTTTCTTGTTCAAGATGCGTTCAATATTATGTATTTGCTAGTCTAAATTAAAGGTTTTTTCACATTCCTTTTGGAAAACAAGGGTTTTTTCATAAGGAACAACAAAATAAACATTCTAATACCTCCACGTGCAAAACACTCTGTGCATGGACAGAATGTAAAATGTTCCCTGAAAGCAACACCACTCAAACAAAATTATGGTGCAATCTCTTTTTCAGAGTTCTCTTATTCAATTACAGGTAACTATAGAAAGGTTTAGCTTTTTAGAAAACTGGTTTTGCTTCAGTTACTCTTAGCAGGAAATAAAATACTTATAAAATTATTATTAAAATGTAGTGGGTCATTTCAACTTTCTATCACCACTAAAGAAGTCCTATTCCTCTACCATATCCACAATGAAAACTACACTCTGGAAACATAACTCAAGATTTCATTTCTCAACTAGAAAGGCCATTTTTTGCAGGTATCAAATTAATAACAAAGGTAGGACCTGATTGTAATACACAAATATAGTCATGTTTATGACTATATTGTGACTTTTACTGATTTTACAGAAACAACTTTTTAAAAATTATTTACTGTTCAATTCAGCTTTAGGCCAGGTACTTTTATATTACATTACTATTAATTTATTAATTTCTATTCCATTATTTAATAAAAGTTCACTGCTGCTGCATGGACATTTAGAGAGTATTTAGAAAATTCTAGAAGTAGGAGTAAAGAGACAAAAAGTCTTCCTTGCTATAGCTAAAATATATGCAGTCTAGAACCACCTCCACTAGGTATCTTCCTATTGCTCCAAACTGGGAATATTTTAAGTGTCTTCTCACTTTATTGAACTTTATTCAAATCTCCACCAATATTTAATAGGCAGGTTCAGGGGGTCAGTTCTTTTCATCCCTATCTAGTTACTATCAATGATTTAAGCCAATATCTGTGTCTCCTCACATTTAATATATTTAAAACCCTACTATAAACTGCTGTTAAGACTTGCTTAAGGATCAAGTCAGCTAAGCTTGCTAAGCATATGCAACTCTTCAATGGACATATGGTTAGTTTAGAAATGCAATTGAGGCTGTACTTTTAAACATCATCATCTCTATAAAACTCTGAAAAATTAAGCATTCAATGACATTTCTACTTAGAATAGTGCTGGGCACAGGTAAAAACAGGGAGCAGAAAAACCTAATTATCACCTTTTGCACTGTAAAATAGTAACATGAGCACAAATTATGATCAATATCAGAATATTTAAAGGCTATTTACATCCTGTAAATGGCAATGGAAATGAACTGAGAAGGCAGTTAAATAGACTCAGATATTCAGCCCTCAAACATGATTAGATTCTACCAGCTGTCTCAAGAAACATGTACATTCCCTCTTGATAACTTGACGTCCTGAAGACTGGAATGCTGGCAGACCATAATTAAAAAGCAAAAATTCCTTCCTACAAATGCTAGAAGAATATAAATAAATCCATCTATTGTTTCCAAAATTTGTCGTTCTCTCTGATATATATATGCATGTATGTACATATGAGTGCATCTACAGGTTTATATAAATATGTTTACACCCAAAAATATCAATTGGTTGGTCTATCTACCTGTCTTATCTATCAATCCACCCATATTTTATAAAACATCTCTAGGCAGGAAAGCACAGAAGAAATGCATTTTAAAAGCTCGATATACTACAATGACGGGGGAAAAATTTAATATACTTCCCATCAGGTAGTGAATTAAATGCAAGAATTACAACAGCATTTTAATGTTAAAAATAGGATTCAGAAGACCTTCCCTTCTTCTGCCAAACAATCCAGTGAAAACAAATGAGCTACCCCCAAATCACAGCTTGTGACATACAAGATTTAACATTATATGATTATTTTTTGGTGCAGAGAAACCTCAAAAACCTAACATTTCTTTTCTGGAAATAGAAACTCTTTTGTCACCCGTGTTTTAAATGTGACATATTTTGAAGGGCTGTTATTCCTTAAATAAAGACAACCTAAAATAATGTCAAAATCAGGGGCTAACAACTATGAAAATCACAAGTTATAACTGCTTTTACATTTGTAGTTTTCTGAGGGTGAACACCTCTCATTCCTTGTTCTCTGACTTTCTCATTAGGTCGGTGGCAATATCCAGGGAAAAAACTACATTCACACTAAAAGTGGGAAGTTATTCTTTACGTTGTATGCTGGATGTGGGTAAAGAAAATCACATTAAATCCCAAAGACAAATAAAGTGTTTTTAGGTCAGTACAAGACATTTGATAGAAATCAAGATCTTTACAAATAAATCTCATTCAAGGTATAGATGGCAGCTCACAGTGGTATTTACAGAAACAAGTTCCAAATTGTATTTCCTTAACCACCTACTTAATTAAGTTCTTAATATATGGATGCAGTAACAGGCAGCCTTTATACCCTTTTAACTTTATTTTTATGTGCTCACACATTGTAAATTCATAATCATAAAGATGTTACAGTCAGGGTTGATAAATTAGGAGAACAAGAAGTGTAGCAAAGAACAAAGTGTTAGTTTTGTACATTTTTGTATGGAATAACAATTGCAGCCATGTAAAATGCCGGAATCTCCTCTCTCCCACTGTTCTGAGCCTGGAGTCACTTAGTGGTCCAAAAGTTGCATTTAAACCAGATTTTAAGACTCATCCGTGAATCTGTCCACATCCTGTATGTGATTAAAGTCCAACAAGACTCAAAGCCTTTGTAATATTAAAACCAGAGAACTCAGGACTAGTTTGAAAACCTGAACTGAATCTGAAGCTTTTACTTGCCTTAATAAATAAGATCGACATCAGATTGATGCATGAGACTTTTTGTAAGTGCAAATGTCAGCACTAGCTGACATTTCAGCTGCTTATTCCTTAAGTGGTTTCAAGCCACACACAGTCAGAGAGAGGAAAAATTCTTTAGCCAAGCAAGAGCAAAGGGAGCAGCCAAAAGGTAACTGAGCACTCGTGTGCTATTTCTCCCTTTTTATCTCTTTTGGAGGACAACGATACAGCGTTGGTGTCCTTCCAAAGGCACACATGATTTAAAACCATTGCACTTTTAGCAGTTCTGCTGCATATTGCAGTCTAAGCACAAAATTCACTTTGGAATGTCATCTTGCCCCTGTGCAAAAGTATTATCTATTGAGGAGAGGGAAAAAGAAAACTAAGTGTGAAAAAGGTCTGAAAAGTGTTGTGGATTGTAACACAATATTTGACTGCTATGATGTAAAATATATTAATTAAAAAAAAAAAAAAAAGACAAAATAATGAGTTTACAGTGAATCCCTCCCATTAGCCAGCAGGACTCTGCATTTATATTCTAGGGAAACAGGAGAGTTTCTGGGTTTGGTTTTTTTTCAGTATGTATACAGAAAAACTGGTGCCAACTGAGGCCATCAACATTGTCCTGAAGTCCCATGACATCTTTCCATTAGTGCCATGGGCTGCCTGAGCACTGTCCTTCAGCTGAGCAGTTAACCAGGTTTTTTAGGGTCTTTGAAGGATATCTATGTTCAGGTATCAGTAATTCATCAGCTATTTGGAATAATCATTTGCTCTGATCTTGCTTATTTACAAAGATAATGAGTTAAGCTGTATTTCCTGGGAACACAGGAGAAACAAACAGCAGGTAGTTTCCCTACTCAAATCCCCGACTGTGCCACAGTTCTGAAAAACGATATTTTAATCTACGTAACCAGAGAAAAACCTAAACAGGACCCAACAACAGCTGTCTCCAGGTGTTCTGGCCCCACTGACCTCCTGCCTCTCCATTTTGCCCCTTTTGTTTCCTGTTGCAATGTGCTGTTTTTACTTCAGAGCTGAGCTATGAGCCTTTGGGGGGAAAAAAGAACAACCCAAAACTCATCTGTACTTATTATTCCATAGTTAATTTTTCTTTTAACAAAAGTATCAGTGCCCTGCTGAGCTCTGAGGTGGGAAAACCTCAAATTTCTGTCCAGCAAGAATAATTTTCCCCCATTACACCTTTGTTGTTACACAGACTCTTGCCACAATCACCTGGAGACATCTTTACTGAGAAAAGAGGCTGAATTTCTTCTTCCACTGAGCCTGAAAGAAGGAAACTGGTTCACCTCTAAAATCACTTCTGGAGTTTTCTTAGAGAACTGACAGGAACTACTGTCTTTCAAAAATCATTTCAGAAAAAAAACACTCTGATTTGATTTGGCAGGGTAATTACTTTCCAGGGTTAATTACTTTGGCAGTAGATTTAAATAGATAACCATCAATTCATCAGATTTAATGACTGAAAAGAACCCTCTTGTTGAAAGATGAAAGAGAGAACTAGAGAAGTTCTAGAACTATTTTGCATTATTGCAGTTCAAGTATTATCAGTAAGTTACCCTGGAAAACAGCCAGAGCATCTGGGTTGTCACTATAGCTAAGCAAAAATTTAGAAAAAAAAAAAGGCACAAGGATCACCAAAAACTAATTACATCTGTGAGGGACAGTGAACACTGGATAACCAACTCACAAATATCCCTTAGCAAGGCAAAAAGAGCTCAGGCACAGGCAGAGGAAGAATAAGGCTGGGGAACAACCATGAGGGACATGCTCCAACCTGAGGACATCAAACCAAGAGAAGAACAGGGATCCCACATCTCTCCTGACACTTGGATCTCTGTTGTGAGATGGACCTGTCACTGCACTGTCTGTCCTTCTCTCCCTCCCTGCTTTAAGAGCTCAGAGTAGCAGCTCCATGTCTGACCAAGAGGGCCTGACACTCGTCCCAGTTCCCAGCCCATATCCATAAGTGGAGCAGGCACTCACTCAATGTTGAGTCTCACTCAACATTTTTAGGGTTTCCCTCTTAGTACTCCCAGGAGAACCCACCATATATGTATTTTAAGCATACACACAGAGGAAAAAGCAGGCACCTCAAAATGCCATCCATGCTCCAGCTCACCAAAGGGGGATATCCCTGGATAACAGGAAAGGCTCAGGAGGGCAGTATGTCTAATACCCCACACTTTGTCAAGCTGAGGTGCTTTCTTCCACTTATGGGGGTTTAGGCTTGATCTCTGTGTGATAATTAGCTCTTGGCATAGACAAGCCAGAGACCACTCTTCGAGAAAAGTATGATTTTCCCTTTAATCCAATTTAGAATAAGACTCGAGACACATTCTAAGAGATCTCCTTTTGTTCCCTGCCTCCATCTCAGTGAATCTCAACACAAAATGCATTAACACAGAGCAGGTAACAGATCAGAGACATCAGATCACAGGCATCCTTCCTCCTGACCAAATAAAAAGCTGCTGGGTAAGACAGGGCTCTAGTTTGGAAGGAAAAATATAATGGCCTGCTCCTGCACTCCAGGTTCTCACAGAAGATCTAATTCCTGAGGCAATCCAAGCAGAACAGTGGTTTGTTGACCCAGACGAGGGTCAGGAATGGATTATGTCCCTGACTTCTCAGACTGCAATTCCCAGACCTGGAAAAGTCCAAATATCCACAGATTAGGTGGCAGTTGAATGAGGTTTGAAGCACACAGCAGCCAATACAAGCAGCTAAGGGTATGATCTTTGCACCCAAATGATTTATAGCTGTAGCCCTTGTCACCAAAAGCTGTGGTTGAAAGGTCCCCACCACTGGTGTGTCACCTGTATGTGCCAGGTTTGCTCTGGTCCTGGTAACTCTGCCTCTTAAAAGGGCACATGTAGTCTACAAAAAAAGTTTAATACAGGAGTTACAGGCTAAATCAAGCAGAGGTCACTTGTACAAAGTATTTTTGCACTATTCAAGAAACTTGTTCAGTATAATAAGGAAGCTGGAACTTGCATTGTGCATTTAACCCAGCACAACCAGAAACTAAAAATTACAGGTGTGTAAATCTTAGCAATATATTTAGTAGCAAAAACCCCCCAACAATTCATATAGAATTTGAAATAATTGCAGTCCATGGCAGCTGTGTGTATTGATCACAGATTAAAAATAATATCTTACACTATTCCCAACAATTACCTTTTACAAAGGAGGCAGAAGTTCATTGTTTGAGATTTCCAGCTACTTCATCTGATATTCCCCAAATCTATCTTGGTTTTTTTTCTTCTCATACATGTTCATATCTAACACAAAAAATTACTTGATACCTGTGAGGAAAAATACTATCAAATCAGATTTCTGTTTAACTCAACTATTTTTCTTCTTCTCTCTAATAACTATATATAGCACAAACATCACATGGACTCCTTTTTACTATAATGATACAACTAAAATATATATTAGCATATGGATCAGGGAATGCAATTAAACCTCTGGATATTTAAAATTACAATCATTTGATCAGATTAGCAAAGTAAAAGAAAATCAAAGCTCATCCAAATAATATTTATCTGAGTTTACTTTATCCTATTATGACATGATGGATGTTGATTGAAAAGGAAGAGGACACAAAAGAGTATGGACAAGGCTTGGGAATAAAGCCTGTATCAATCAGCTCCTGGACTGCATTCATTCAGTTTGAGGGAAGAAAAAAAATACAGATGCTTATCATCATGGAAAAAGAAAATTTGAGACACAATAATTCCTTACAACTGCTTTGAACTATGAAACATTCCAGTTATGGAATAAGCACCCTAAAAATACGGCATACATCTCTTAACAGTCCACATGACCAAGCACTGCGTTTGTGAGGGATTTATAGGAAACATCCATGGCAAGGTCTAAGCAGTTGACAGGGGCAGTGGGGGTGGGGAGGTGGAAGGGAGAAGACAAACAACATTGTTCCTGTCACATTCCCACATTTCCCAAGCTGAAACATAAAGCAAAAAGGTGCAACGTTCACAGAGGTGTTACAAGTGGGGGAAGCAAATTTTCAAGCAACTGAGGCACCCGATACAAAGTAACACACTGCACATAGAAAACTATGAATAAATCCCAGTTGTTCATTAAGTACAGACTTATTTTAGATCTTTTAGTGTCTTATATATAAGAGCTTATAAAGGACTTCAGATTGATTTCTTTAGCTGTGCTTGGCTATCAACATTTTTCATATGCCTTTGAGAAGTTTGTCTTTCACTTCAGGCTACAATTATATTTTGCTCTAAGATCCCACACAACCATAATCCTCTTCTCAATTCTTTGATGGCTATAAGTCTCCTGCGACCTTGTTTTCAGCAATTTCCATTTCAATTGCTGTTCACTGAGAGATTAAAAATATATAAATGCATTTTGATAGAGTTAAACTTTCAAAATACTTTAACACTAAACTTTGTGAACTTTCCTCAAATGAGCACATACAAAAATGTAGGTTCCAGTAAGTAACTATTTTATCTCACAAAAAGTTGTACACAAGGTAAAACAGGGCAAATAAACTCATTACTACAGTGCTTGTCATCAGTTCTACCTGTTTGTGTGGTTCATCTAAAAAATGGTTATAGAACCACAAAATCAGGCTGCTGACTACATCTACAAATAAAATATCTAACCTATTATTGTCACAGGCCAAAAGCAACCAACAAACAAACCCTAGAGCTCTGTATTAATAATATTGGTATCTTTATCAAGCCAAACATGCAATGAATGGCATCATCTTTTTGTCTTCCTCAATTTCTTATACGTGGAAAACCATAAAAGAAAAGTTTATAAGTTCAAAATTTATCTAATTTTAATTTTTGTTTAAGATCTTAGCAGGTAAGGTATGTACATGCCCATAAACTCCAAAATGAGTTACTTACATCATTAAATTTTGTATAGTGAGGAATTTCATTGAATTAATGGGACAACTTTGGTTTTTCAATTTCTAATGTTGAAACAGAACCTGTTATCTTAAAAGCTCAGTGTAGAAAAATGGGAAAAATATGATAATCAGTGTAGTCAAACCAAATGCCACAGTACAAACAATTCCAGATTATTTCTAGTCACTAATATCCTTGAGAAACAAAAATGAGGCAAACACTACACACACAGTGCCACCAGTGAATTGCACTAAAACTAGAAAATAAATGTGCTCTGACAAAAACCAAAAAAAACCCCACTTGACAAATAGAAAGATTAAAGTCTTAAAATGGAACAAGAGGTAAATGTAGATTTTCTGGGCATGGAAAAATCTGTAAAACTTAATGTTTTGTTCAGTAGGTTGTCCTGACTTACTGAAATCTGAAGTTTGGTAACAAACCCAGCATTTCAGGTTTAACTGAGGTCCAGACTGACCAAGTGCAGAGAGTAGAAAACTGTGAGATGAGTTTTATGATCTATGTTTGCAATAATTACACTTCTATCCATTCAACATGGACTTGAAACTATGGGTGGAATGCCATCCATTAAATTACACCAATTTAATCTTCCTTCTCCCCACAAACAAACAATTAGAGATGCGTCCTGAAAATTATTTTCCACACTGACGACAGACCCAGTTCAGCCTGGGACTATGGTATAAAATAAAGTACTTTTCCTCATTTTATCTGGATAAAATGTGATTTTAGCAGTTATTTAAACTTCTGATAAAGTATCCTTGTCATCCACAGAACTCAAGAGGTGTCTTGCAGTTATCATTTATGAGGTAGGATATTGTTTATTATATAAACTCCTTTTTTATCCAAAGTAGTATTTCTCAAAACTATTGCTTTAAGTGCCTCCAATGAGCAATATCTTCACAGTTAATATGACCTCAGTAATAACAGTTCTCTCTGCATTTCACATTTTTAACCAATCACAAAATAGGTACTCTTTCAATAAAAGATGTCTATCTCTTATGGTTCTTTAACACCAGGAAAATTTAAATTATAGCAGGAAGATGAACTTGGCATTAACCTAGATCTGTTTTGTGGAAAAATATATTAAAATAATTATAAGTGTCTGATGCTATTAGATAAACATACTTTTTAAGACATTAGTTTTGGGGAGGAGGGGGTTGAATGTTAAAATTTAACATCATAAATGATTAATTAGAGGAGGAGACATTCAAGACGTACCTGGAAAGCAAAAACTCCTACCTCTGAAGATCAGAGAAATTTATATTAATAAATAGAAATTCGGTTAGTGGAGCAGTGAAATAATCAGAATTTGACTACATCAAGTACCACTATAATAAGATGTCTCTATGGGAAAACATAATGTTTTCTATGAAATTGGTAGTGAGAGCTGAGAACCTGCACTTTCTTATTAATTGAGGGGAATATAATAAATATTTTTGATACAGGAAAACTACGCGAAACACATGTAGGAACTATAAAGAACAAACTCAGTGTCCCCTGAAGGCTTTAAGAGTGAAATTGCAGTTAATTTGTTGGGTGTTTTTTTGCTATTCCCTATGGATCTCCCAGAAAGAAGAACACCATCTGATTCAGACCTTCTTTTGTCATCCTTAGGCCCACAGACAGGTGGTGTTTCCACTTGCTCCCCTTCAGTTTCAGGGATCTACTCCAAAATCATGGAATCACGGGATGAGTTGGCTTGGAAGAAACCTTTAAATGTCATCTAATCCAAGCCCCCTGGCATGGGCAGGGACACCTTCCACTTGACCAGGTTTCTCAGAGCTTCATCCAAACTGACCTTGAATGTTTCCAGGGATGGGGCATCCGTAGCTTCTCTGGGCAACCTGGTTCCAGGGCCTCTCCACCCTCGCAGTAAGAACTTTCTTCCCTATGTCAAATCTAAATCTTTTAGTTTAAACCCATCCTATCTTGTCTCTGCTGAAAAAGTCTGCCCCCATCTTTTTTATAAGCACCCTTTAAGTATTGAAAGGCCACAACAAGATCTCCCTGGAGCCTCCTCTTCTCCAGGTTGAACAATCCCAGCTCTCTCTGCCTTTCACTTCTAGGACATTCATCTGTTTGTTGACAGATTTATTAAAAGTCCCACCGTGGGGGTGGAGTGGGAGGCAGAGAAGAAGGAAAGGAGTGGGCCAGGGAGCTCCAGATTGCCAGCATATTTTCCATCTCTCTCTCCAGGAAGCATAAGGGCAGGAGAGCTGCCTGCAGTGCCAGCCCCAAGCCTGGAGTGTTCCACAAAGATCTCCTGACCCCTTAGTAACCTCACAGGACGGCTTGAGGCACCTCAGGCCTCTGAATTCCTCAGGAGCCAGTAGCTTTCTCTCTCCTGCTGCTACATGAGCTAATGAGAGTGAGCTGCCTCTCCCCTGAGAGGTTGAAAATATTCCAGATGAAGAAAAGGAGAAAAGTAGCAGCTTAATCTATATTCACAGAATCTATCTATCTATCTATCTATCTATCTATCTATCTATCTATCTATCTATCTATCTATCTAATATTCTCAGGATGAAGATCTAATCATGGAATGGGTGGGATGCAGCTTTAATCTCTTTGTCAAGCAGAAAGCAACATATATATATATATTTTTTTTTTTCATGGAATCGTTCAGGTCGCAAAAAGATCATCAAATCCAACAGCTCTTCCAGCACTGCCAAGGTCACCACTAACCCATGTCCCCAAGTGCCACATCTTGGGGCTTTAAATCCCTCTAGGGATGGTGACTCCATCACTGCCCTGGGCAGTCTTTTCCAATGCTTTACAACATTTTCCATGAAGAAATTTTTCCTAATATCCAATCTAAATTTCCCCCGACCATTTCCTCTCATCCTATTGCATACCTATATCTATCTATCTCAGGCTATCCATCCATTCATCCTTCTGAGGTTAATATGGGGTAACAACATCCTGAAGTTCTTTTGGCAGAAATATGTTACTCATATCACTCAGTTAATGTAAATGTTTCTAACTCAGATAAAATGTTTTCCAGGACTGTAACCAAAGGGCAGCCTAGAAAAGATATATCTGATTCTATTCAGCTGCTCCATGACTGTAGTAAAGGGGAAAAAAGGAATTTGATGGTATCATCTTGAAAACATGGATAGTTCTAATGTCCTGGGCGGGCATCAAATGCTGCCTGTGTGCCATTTATGTTACCAATAAAAATGAACAATATGCAAATAATAAAAAAATAAAAATTAACAATGTGTAGCAATGCAATCTCTAGATATTCCAAACAAAAAAGAGTCTGGGAGGAAGCTGAGTCCTAGCAGGTCAGAGGATCCCCTGTGTGCAGTCATTTGCTGTCTCTGCACTGAAGTTTTTGCTCCAGCTGAGGCAGAACAGCATGAAAACAAGGAGCACCTTCACAGCTCATTTACTGGCCAACCAGCCTGTCCTGCAGCATCCACACCTAATCCCAAACTCCTTACACTCCCAAGCACTGCAGCCTCAGGCCACCAGTCTTAACTCCATCCCTGTTAAGCAGTGTAAAATCATTGTCTAAACTTCAAATTCAGGTGCCACTTAATTTTTACTGACTAATAATATTAATTATGGTCTGAAATGGGCTAATCACAGAGACTAATCATGAAGGACTGTCAGCACACTGATGTTTCTGCAGCATAATATGCCATATTCTCCTACCTAGAAGCTTTTACTTTCTTTTAAACAATTACAGCTGGAGAAGGCAGTTAAATTTCTGATGTAAAAATGTTTCAGGGAGTCTTTTGGATTGAGCTATTAAGATCAGTAAAACAGTACCTCTGCATTGAATAGCACTAATGAACGTCAAAAGAATACAGAAAGCATCTGTAAAATGGGAGGAGAGTTTTATCTGCTCTTAATGTATGGTCATTAACAGGACTCATTCACTGTGAACTTTTTAGAATTTAGGAAGAAGAGAAAAAAGGGAATAAAGGAGAAAAGGGAGTAAATCAGGAAAAACAGGGTAAACCTTACAGTGTATGTCCCAGCATCACCCACAAACCTGACAATTCAGGCCAGAGGAAAAGAAACAGCCAGTAAACTAACAACCAAAAAGCAATCTTGTGTTTGTTCCCATTCTGGAAATTGTGCTTTCCTTTCCCCTTCTCTCTTTCCACCTCTTCATTCCCCCTAAGAGAAGGATCAAGTTTTCAATCTTCAGAACTGCCACCACTGCTCTGACTCAAAACACTTGCAAAATTATAATTCCCCAAATTCAACAATCACACGAATGGCTACACAGATTATACCATAAAAAGGAAAAATCCTCTTCAGTTGCTAGTAAATATTTCATAAATTTCAATTCCCTTCCATAAAGGATTCAAAATGTTATGCTGGAACTAAACTGGCAGAAAATATTTCATAGATTTCAGTTCCCTTCCACAGAGGACTCAAAACGTTATGCTGGCACTAAACTGGTAGAAAGGGACTCCTACGTTCCTGCAGTTTTTCCAGCAGTTGGAATGGGTCCTAAATGAAACATAATACAACAAATAACAAAATGATGAGTTTTATCAGAAGGACAAGGACTGCAAATGTATATTATTACCTTTTAAGAGAATTTCCTGCATATATTGCTACTTCAGCATTTCGATAATGCAGCTGGGGAGAGATTATATTAAACAAATAAATTTCCCTTCTGTGTTGTATATTGATTGTAGTGAATTAGATTAAATCTCCATGAACAGCTATTTCGAGCTGGGCCCACATTGTTTTGGTTTTGAGAGCTTGGTTAGAGTCAGTTGCTGCAAAAATACCATTTTGACAGCACGCATAGTACAGACGAGGGAGCTGAACTGATTAATACGTTCAGAGTTATTTCAGCAAAATGACTGATGTGGGCAACTGACGACCCAATCCCAGCTTCCACCTGCAGGAATAGCTGGAAAGGACCCCCTCAGAAGCAGCTGGAGCCTGTCTTTTTCCAGCAGGGCAAGACCAAAAGCTCAGGGGTGCAGAGCTGCCCAAGTGTCCCCATCTCTGCCGGGGTTTGTACATCCAAGTTGCTTGGAGACAGTTGCTGTGATACAAGTCAACTGGAGCTGTAAAATAGCACTACGGGCACAGATTTGTTACACTCTGTCAAGAGGAGATCTTGTACTAAGTGACTGCTCAGGGCTCTCTCTCCTCACTCTTGAAGATTCAGAGGTTTAGGCATTTAGGAGGGAACGATTCACCAAGTTTTCTGTTCTTACCGATGCCATTTTTTGATCCATATTTAATACAAAAGTAAACCTTCTGAAAGTGTGCTGATTATTTCTTGGTGTTGAATTCTGCTCACGATATTTTTCCAGAGGTTACATGAAAAAATATGGAAGTTGTCATTATACAGAACAAGAGAAACATTTCATGTGCTTGCACAATAAATAAAAGACATATTTTACAAATTAGCAAATTGTTCTTGTTCAATATTAGGATATATAAAATACATTTTTCTCTCTTATGAATATGAATCTATGCCATGTGTCAGAGCTACCTGACGTGAAACATGAAGAATTTAATTTACTGCCACTCTTTCTACCCCTAACAGTTGGTAGCCTTGGTCTGACATGTTTTGCATGGATGTATTTTAAGTCAACCATGAAATAGGGCCACAAACATTTACTGAACAGAAATCAGAAATAAAATTTTAAGTGACCTTGATTTTTGTACAAAAAGTTGGAAAATGGATGGATCTCGGCTGGGTAGTCATTCAAATTTCACACTCACAGCTCACAATTCAGTTACCTTAAAATCATAGAGTGGTTGAGGCTGGAATGGATCTCTGGAGGTATCTGGCCCATCCTCCTACTCAAGCAGAGCCATCCAAAAGCAGCTTTTGAATATTCCTAAGGATGGAGACTTCCCTGACCTGCTGGCAATACTTTGCCTAATGCAGCCCATGTAATCATTTGCCTAAGCTCCACTACAAGGACTCATGTTCAACTTGGGATCCACCAGGACCCCCAAGTCCTCGGCAAACCTGCTTTCCAGATGGTCAGCCCCTAGCACGTCCTTTTGCCTGGGATGATTCCTTTCCAGGCACACTTCCCTTTGACATAGTCAACAATGGCATCTACTGCTCTTTTAGTCACCCATGGTAAGCTCCAAATGCTTTACTGTCTTTGAATTATGTCTAAGACGCAATCTGATGAATTTTGTGCAGATTTAACAGGACCATTCAGAGAACACAGACCTGAAAAGCTTCACTTCTTTTCCCTGTATTTTGAAAACAGTCCATTTATCTCTCCCCTTTATTTCTTACCCTTTAAGTTGGAGATAATTTTTTCTGACTACTCAATATCCTGGTTTACAAGCACATCTTTCTGAATGTCCAAATCTAGGCTGAAAGTGTCAGTGTAGTTATCTATAAAACCACGGATTTTTTCCAAACACATGATTTCCCATTACAGAATCATAGAATAATTAAAGGTAGAAAAGGCCTCCAAGGTCATCAAGTCCAATCTTCGACTGAATATCACCATGCCCACTAAACCATATAATGAAGGGCTAAATTTCATCTTTTTAATCCCTTTTCTAGCAATTCTAATGGCAATTTACAGCATTAAAATTCTAGCAATTTACGGCATTAGCACCAGCTCTCCAGCTATGGAAACAAACTTCCCAGTTCAGTTCTGAGGGTTATTTCTACAACTCTAAGACAGACCAGCAATGCATTTGCTGTGTTCCATTCCTCTGCCATCAAGGCAGAGCAATAAATACTACTTCTGTTTAGAGATTTCCTATGTGAGTTACCCTTGGAATATCACCTTGTCATGATGATTTGTTGCTGTTCATTTTGTCAGTCAGTTATGAGACCTTTCTACGGTGTCTATGAAGCCAGACATTGCTCTTCAGGGTAGGCTTATGCTTAAATTGATCTAATAGTGAACTGTGCAGTCAGCAGGCTTTCCAGGTGGCTCTGGATGGTTCTGAATCACTAATCCTATGGGGTTTATTTCTTTCCCTTTTCAGCTGGGCCCACAAATTGCCACTTGGGGATGGCAGCACTAAGCTGAGGAGGAAGGTGGGACCCTGCACCTCAGGACAGCAATAGACCAACAGGCCAGACCACAACTGACTAAAGGAAAATGCAAAATTGCACTACTTGTCCTTAATTTTCAGTATGCTGAGGAAGAAGATATATCCCAAGGTCCTCCATAGTTACCACTATGACTAAGAACCCACTGAGGTTTTCATCTATAATATTCTCTTTCAACAGTGCTGCCTATTAAAGGTCCCTCATCCTCCAGGTCTGCTGACCTCTGGCAGACCTTCCTATTTCTGGTGCATTTGAAAGAAAAAAAACATCTATTGTCAGATTTTATGCCTTTGACTAGTTCTTCCTCAAGATCTATTTTGGTGAGCCATACTACAGTTTTAACTCTGCAGGGTTCAAAGTCTTTTCTCCTTTGTTCATATCTGCAATTTTGAACCAAGACTTCTTAATTCTAAATTAAGACATTTAGAAGCCATTTAACTACACTGTCTCTTCTGGTGGTTGCACTCCTAATAGATGAAAAAAAAACAAAACAAGAAAGAAAGGGAAAAATGGACAGATAACTTTTGTTCTGTAAGGTGTTTCTAAGGCAGGCCAGCCTATATAGAAGGATGCTAAATTTCCAGTTTCAAAGCAAATAAAAATACTTGAACACCTGAAAAGTAATGTTTAGCTTAACTCAGAAGAAAGTTTTAATTTTGCAAATCAGATATTACTCAGAAATTGTTTAATTTTTCACCCTTAATCTTACTGTAGCAAGGGTTTGTCTGCCATATGCAGTATTAATCCTTCCCTAGAGCCATCAACCTACATAAAGTGTATCCAAAAAGATCCTTGGGCATCAAACCATGACAATTTTTGAGAGTTCTCAGGAGCTGACCTACGTCTCTCACTAAACTGATGAAACAGGCATTTCTCTGTGAAAACAATTCTTTGCAGAAGTATTTCATTGTATTCTAGTTTCTTCATCACCCTTCTGTAGACCAGAGACCACTAAGTCCTCCTAAAACTGATGGCATGGAATGGCCAAGTTTCTTTTCAGACCAAGCAAACCAGTCCCCATTCAGGGAAATTTATCCAAAACACCACTGATGGAATTAGAATATTTTAGTGACAGACTGAGTCACAAATACACGATTCCCAACCGTTCATTTATTAGGTCATATAACAGTGAAAGAATTTGATCATAACATTATAACACAGCTGCTTTATTTCAGATGTGGAAGGAGTCCAAGTATTTGATAATTATGCTGCTTCAATTAGAGAGCTGGTGAAGTGGTATTGTTTGCTCCCAGGCAGGAAGCCCAGGGAAGCTCATTAACAAGCCTGAGGATGGGAAGGTCTGCTGAGCTGACACGAACCAGGCAATGGGAGGTGGCAGCAAGTCAACAACAAGGACATTCCTCTCCTACACTGAACACATTTAACAGCAGCTAGGTATAAAATCTACATCTTCAAGAGGTGGGGAAGGAAGTCACAAGAGGAGGAAGGCTGTTGGATGTAATAACAGGGCACTTATCTAAGCAGAGAAGAGCAACAGTTGTCTGGGTCTATGTAGAGATCTCAAATAATCCTAGAATCATAGAATGGTTTGGGTTGGAAGGGACCTTAAGGATCATCGAGTTCCAGCCCCCCTGCCATGGGTGAGGACACCTTCCACTAGACCAGGTGGAATCTCTGATGAAGATTCTCATAAAAGTGACAAAGCTGATTAGCAGATCAGCAGCGTCAGTAAAATAAACATTTGTGGTCTTCTGTTTATTTCCCTGGAAATTCAACCCCATGTGCTTTTTTTTTTCTGTGCTGATTTCCCTGTATTAGAAAAGAACAGTTTATTCATCTATTATCTCCTCTGCCTTTATCAAAATAAAGTTGTCTTATCCCCAAGGCAGTGGTGTGCCGTCAATAGTTTAATAAAGTTAATATACTCATAACTCAACCATCCCCAGCCACCAGCTCTCAGTATGGGATTAGTGTCCTCTGATGATCTGGAAATCACTCCATGCAGAAGTTAGGAAGCATTAGGTTTTGGCTCAGCCAAGTAAAAGCCTCACACTGTTGTATTATATTGCTACTGCAAACCTTTCACTTGTAGAAGACAGACAAGACTGGAGAAAGGTTGACAGTATTAACCACCGTCGTTGCCATTCATGTTTGACCTTGGCAGGGAAGCAGAGCAGGGGAAAACAAAGAATCACACATTATCTCTTCAAACTACTGGGAAAAAATGTCAGTAGGAGAATCATATCATCTTCCTTTTTTACCCTCTCACCTCCTGAGAAAGCTTATCCATATCCAGGTCTGTATTTAGGCTTCCTAAGATTCCTTCATTGATACATTTTGAGGGGCACAGAGGAGGAGAAGGGTGAGCAGGGGAGGCTCTGCTCCACAAAATCCTAATCATGGCTGGCTAAGATACAAAAGGGTTAATATTATTATTCCCCATCACTTGCATTAGTCAGAAAACTCCTGGCAGGCTGCCAGAGCTGCCATAAGACATGAACAGCCTGAAGAGATGGATACATATGGTGGCTGAGGCAGCTCCATCCAGCTCATGCTACCACTGGTATTAGTAATGCTGAGGGAAAAGGGATCTATCTGGACCACATGTCTCCGGGAACCCTGAATGCCTGGAAAACGTGACAGCACTTCCAGGGAGTTGGAATATCATTTTGCAATACCTCTGAGTACTGCTGGGTTCTGAAGGTAATTCTAGGGATGAGCTAAGGTGCACCAATTTGGGTATCTCTGCTTGAACCACAGGGTTACCTCATAGCAACTGATAGAGGAGTCAGACAGTAACTGTGGCATTAACATTAAGGTGACAGGACATGGGAGGATATAAGGAGAGTGTGGAATCTGCAGATAACAATCAATGAAATACAATCAAAAATCCTTCAAAAGTGAGGAATTTAGAAAACCAAAATGATTTTTTAAAGATTGGTCAGGATTCCCAGATGTTAGGAAGTCCTGGATTTATGCTGTTTTCCACATACAAACAATAAGTTACAAGTGTTACTCATATTTTACTGTTGATGATCTCTGAGTGATTCAGTGCCTTGATATAAAGACATAAATCTGGCAACTTTCAAATGTTTAATTTTTCAAAACATGTCCTGCCATCGGCTTCCCACTACTATTTATGTGGAAACACATGGAATGGATTTATCCAGTTCAACTTACATGCCTGCCTGAATTGTCTCCTAAGTATTTGTATCCCCAGACTGGGACAACCAGATCTAACCCAGCTGTGGTTTGGAGTCATTAAGAAAGAAATCATATCTACAAAGCCATAATTTTAACTTCTGAATAAAAAATTACTATTTTATTTTGACTTGGATAGTCTTTATTCCTTCTTTAAGTAAGTTGCTATGCATTTTCTACGTTGCAAAGTAGGTTTAGTAAACACCACACTTTAAATTAGTTTCTCTAATTTTATGTCTAAGTATAACCTTCTTCTTTCAACCAGCTCTAATATCCTAAAATCCCAACAGAGCCATTCAGTAAAGCTGTTAACTTGCAAATACAAAGCTGATCCTCAGATTGATATCTTGAAGCTTTATTCTGCATCACAAAATACCTCACAGTCTGTTAAACCACAGGATCAAAATGTCTCAGTACACTGATAGAAAAAAACAAATTGTAATCACTTTTTTCCAGTTTTCTTGTTTTCTCCCCATCTCTTTCAACTTTTGTGATTACATATATAAGGGTTTTCTTTCCTGATTTTTTTCTCTCATGAGCACAAGACTGACAAAAGAAAAGTATGCTGGAATTACATTTTATCTATTTTTGGTGATTCTGCCTTTCTGAGAATTTGTCCACTACTTGGAGAATCTTACTTGAAGTAAGTGTGAAATACTCCAAGTTTAACTTATCAAAGATGAGTAGAGGGCAGTAAGACATCACTGTAAACCTTGTAAATACAGATTATATACACTGAAAGCATCAAATAAAATCACACACTTCTTGTGCTAGAAACAGACAGGGTTTGTAGAGACCAGGAGGATCCTTTGGGATTTGTTTATTGAGCCTACCTTAAGTTTGCATAAACACATAAAACACACAAGTCTGTAGGTGATGTAGACTAAAAATCCCATTTTATATTTAAGATATGAAAGAGCAGACAGGCAGGAACTTTCCCATACCTACAGAGAAAGCTGGGATTTGAAGTTGGCTCCTCCAAGATCCAGCCTCCAGGAGAGCCTCCAGTGGGACAAGACTTTATAAAATCATGTGTGAGAGAAGATAAACCTTCAAAGCATCTCACTCTGTTTGCAACAACTAGAAAACCATATGCAATTTTTCCACAATTACAGAGCAAACTTTGTTGTGAGACAGTTCTCTGTAAGCACAGGAGAGACCAGTAACCAAAGTGGATCAAAACTAATTAAAATAATAATTCAAAAGAGACATTTCTTCCAAAGATATTATTACAGAACAATAACTAAGTTGCTGTGCAGACATGGCGTATTTTATTGAAGGCAGTATTTCTCTATTCAGAACCCTCTGGACTGGAAACCAAAATCAGAAGGAGGGGGAAAAAAGTTTTCTGATCTATAGAAAATGATGGAATTTAAATATTAGAAGGAAAAAAAAACCCAACCCAAAACCTAAGGCCGAAAGCAAAAAAAGCAACAAACTATTGATATTTTTCCATTAAGACCTTCTGAGGACAAAAATGCCAGACAACTGTCAAACAAAATATGAGGAATTAGCCAATAATACAAACAGACTCAACAAGTATGTCTGAAAAAAATTAAGCTTCCTACTGAGACGTTGCTCAGTGGCAACTCAAAACATGAACAGTTTGGCACCAGGTTTAGTACTGTTTATATTATATATTTCTCCCTATTGCCAGAGCCCAACAAAAACCAGATTTAACTAAAGATAATGATGAGATTTTAATGAAATGTTGAGAACCACGTATCTATGTTGTCCCTTCCTACACAGATTAATAACAAAAATGTTTAAAGAGGAAAGGTTTTATTTTCAGCTATTATTTTTCTAAGATAATGACAGAAAATATCTCTGGATTTAAAAATAGTGAAAAAATCATGAACACTTGAAGTATAAGTAAGCAAGAATTAGAAGTTTACTACCTGGATATTTCTAGTATCTTCCTTTATGTAGTTTTCTATACTTTTCTCCAGTGAATAAACAGCATTTTCTAAAATGTGAATTTGCACAATCCTGTCAATTTGAAAGTTAATGCTTAGAATGGGATCACACATCTCCCAAAAACTGCCATTGTGTCACTGATCTGATGTTTATTATGAGTAACTGTGTTGAAAACTCCCTGGGTGGATAATTGCCTGGTAGCAGCATTTTTGCATAAGATCATCACTAAAAAAAAATTAGAAATAAATAGCTTTTACATCTTACTACATCAAAAGGTCCTTAGAAAAAAAATATGTAAATTGGATTAATGACATTCATTTGTACATTAAAAGCAGCAAAACAGAGAATAGAAAACGACTTGAAATATCAAATGTTTTTTAATATTCAGAGAGTCAAGCTGAAGCTTCACTACTAATCCGGCAATTAGACATGGGTTGGTATGCAAATGAAGGAGGAATTTCATTTATTACAAGTTCCTCTGTAATGTCAGGAAGGTGACAATATTCCTGTTTGAAAAATGTATTCTTGATGAGTTTTACAACAGTGTCATATATTGTGACATTCACATTTTTATGTTCCAAACACTTCCTGTTAAACACAAGAATTTATCAACTAAACCCTGCAGAGATAAAAAAACCTGTCCATAAAACCTTTCTATTCCAGTGATAAACAACATTAACATTAATAGCATTAATAACATTCATCACATTAATCGATCCTAATCTATACAAAATGAATCTAGCTTTTGTTTTGCATCATTTGCTACCAGATGGGACAAAGTCATGTCTCTTTAACTTCAGAGCTGCCAAAGAGAAGCAATATTTTTCAATACTGAGGTTCTCACACCTTTACAGGTGGAACAAGACTCATCTAGAAAAAAAATGCTCAATCCAAACCTTCAGGAGACCCAACAGGAGATGTTCAAGCATCCACTTTTGGGCCCACACCATAAGAAAAAAACAAGAGGGACTGAACTCTGAACAGCACTTCTGAAAAGGTTTGCATGGGATACAGAGAGGAAACAGAAAAACCGCAGAAAAATGAGGAAGAACTGCAGAAAATGAGAAAAAAATGCAAAAAAAAAAAAAAGAGAATTGGGAATAAATATCCCTAGTCTTTGAGTCTTGGATAATAGGTGCCTACATAATTTCCAGCTCTGAAGCAAACCACTTTGTTAGGTGTATACTTGTTTTCTATTAAAGATCTCAAAACTATTCTAAAAACGCACAGGGAATAATGGGAGCCAAATAGCAAAACACATCTTCTATTCAATTCCAAATCTATGTGCTTTTGTCCAAGCCAGTTCCATAATAGCTACTGTCAATAAAGCATATTTATATACAAAAATAACAAGAAACTTCAAGAAAATGATTACAATAAATGTTTTGTTGGTCATTTGAAAAGAGTTCTCTCTTTAATTTAGCAGTGAAAGTGAGTCATAATCACCTTCAGTGTAAATAAATACACCAAATGCAGTTAACAACTTACAAGTCTGTCAACAATGACTGTTGCCCCTCATAAATCTATCTAACACTGAAAAGCCAAGTTACAGGTTGAGTCCATTCTAAAAAAAATTTTGAAGAACAGTTTTGAAAGAAAGAATGGCAATAAAAATACCAGGGAAATTCACATTGTGAAATAAGAAAGGATTATTGGACTTTGTTGCTTATATTTCTTTTAAATAAAATACAACATCATTAAGGCAGGACTTTGGTATCTGACTCATAAACCCAGCTTTGGGGAGTACAAAGCCTGAGCTTCACACATTTCCTCACCTATTTCAGCAAGGTTACAACTGTAAATAAACTCTTCCATGACTTTTTTTTATGTACTTACACACTTTTAAATTTTCTCTTCATCAGCAAATAGACACATTACCTACTTTTATGCTATCACCCTGTTTACCTAATCTTGAAAAACTCCATTAAATCTTCCATGGCCAATTTTCAGCGCTCTGATCAACAAAACCTTCAGAGACCTTAAAGTTCAACCCCATCCAGACCCCAAAACAGAAAAGGTGCCACTTGCCATGAAGACCGCACAGAAATTCCTGTTTTGAAAACTGACATGAAAAACTCTCACCAAGAACAAATATTTTTGTAACAAGTGAAAACTTTGTACCACGAGATGAGAACTAGAAATCTGGCTCCCCAAGTTATTGCCAGAACGTATGAAGCAAAATGAAATAGTGACAAAGGATTATTATTCTCCATTGTTAATATACAAGAGTCTCTGCAAAGATTCATATCAGTGTCACATTAGGATATAAAATGTTATTTCTGATCTAATTGATTTGAAGTGTATTTCAATTTGCTTATTAGATAAATTGGATGAGTCCTACAGTCACAAGCCACAGGGAATGCTTTGTAGAGGAACAAAACAAGGCAGGGATTCCTTGGGAAGTCTTCTTCTGCCATGACCTTTTCCCTCACCTCCTGCATAGTTGCACCACAATTTTTGGAGAAGCACAGTAGCTCTGGGTGGGATGATCACCCATTTATTGGGATCAACCTCCAACACTGAACATTCCCATGTATCACCATCAGCAAGCTTTTCATGACATCATTTGTCAAACTATATTGCCTTGTATGTTCATGTTTGGATCACTTCTATTTTCTCCCATAGAATACAGACCCTTATACTATTCATACATACTTTAAAGTGTAAGGTCCCAAATTAAACTGAGAGGCAGGGCAGAAGTTTGTGATTTTTTTCTTATATCTACAGTCAGAGAAGGAGGAGAAAAGGAACAGGGAAGGAAGCCTTCTCCTGCTTTTTAAAGTAATTAATGGATTAAATCTGAACCCGCTCTTCTATAGAGCACACATGCTAGAAACTGAATACAAAAGAAATAATTAAAGGAATGCAGAGCTTCTGCTAGATCAGATCCAAAAGTTCAGAATTTCCTTAAGTCAAGTGTTTCTGCAGTTCCTGTCACCCACACAAAAGCAGTCGGGAGCCTGTTCTGTGTACTAACATAAAGTGATTTATTTAACCCCTCTAAAACACTGAAAAGAGCTTAGGAACCTCATTCCACAGAATAGGTTAAAAGATTATGATTTTCAGGAAAACTTATGAAAAAAAATAAATGAATACACTACATGTCAAGTTATAGAGTTTTCATTTGCTTTTCTGCATAGGGAGATGATAGCAAATATATATTTGCCTAGTTAGGGATCATGAGTGAAGCTATTTCTTCAGAAAACCTGAATTTTTGGGTGGGGAGGAACAGGTAGGAAGAGAGGGG
This sequence comes from Manacus candei, assembly GCF_025592945.1. NCBI lineage: Eukaryota > Metazoa > Chordata > Aves > Passeriformes > Pipridae > Manacus > Manacus candei. The sequence continues at coordinate 4,859,237 of NW_026138057.1, forward strand.
AAGTTTACTGCTCATGAAGCATGTGATTATCAGATGTTAATCATCTTCCTTTTAACCTCTGCACAGACTTGTGGTTCATGAAATACAATCAGCAGGTGAACTGAGCATTTCAGCATCACACAACTTGATTGCCAGTCTCAGAATAAGAGAAAGAAAACTGTCAATAAATAAATAAATAAATAAATAAATAAACCATAATATACCTCATTGTAATATTTCTCCTGCTAAGATGCTTGCACCTACTCAAAAACAAAAGGGGCAAAAAGAAAGAAAAGAAAAATGCCAGGTTTATAGATCAGTTCTGCTGCAGTCTTCAACAATAGGAATTTGTCACCTCATTCTCCACCATTTAAAACAATTCATCTGTTTTCCTTCACCTCCAGTTTTGCAATTAAAAGAAATTGCATTTTCTCCCCTAAAATACCAGGCACAAGCACTGTTTTTCATATAGCTCCATTCCAGCAACCAGGTTTCCATAGTATCAAGAGGCTAAAAAAAGCCAACAGGCTTCGGAGAAATTAATTTTAATCCAGTGTCTCCTGGTAATCGGCAAACCATACTGCAAAAAGGCAGTTATTTATTTGGGGTGTTAGTTTTAATACCTAATCTCAACACCTAAGTGCTAAAAATTGAAGAGATGGATTATTCTTGTATTACTTGAACAGAGGACTGAGAGATTTCTGCGTGAGGGAAGACCATCCATGGTTGTGCTTTCTGTGAAACACTGGATGGCCAAGATGGCTGGATGCCACTGGATGGCTTCTAGGTGGCCAAGAACTGGCTATTTATACTAAGCAGCTTATCCAAATATAAGCGTTTGTATATCTTCATACAAATTTGCTATTTTTGGAGGGTTTTGTAGCAGGAAGTCAGGGAAATAGTGGTTTTCATATTCACTACAAGTCAGAAAACTCCCTATGGATAGCTCCACACTCCACACACAGTCCCAGGAGCTTTGGCAGAATCCCTCAGAATAGAAAGGCTAGGAAATTCTCTTAAAATGCTGTGGTATTTAGGTCCAAATGCCTTAAAACTGAAAACAGAGAACTGAATGGGCACAACTAATTCTGACTGTTGCTGCCATTATCAACATAATTCCTTTCAAATCCTCCTCTCGAAGCACAAAAATCAGTTCTCAGTTTCAGTTACTTGTTAAATTTCTGGGAATCAGATAAATATCACTATTTTCTCTTGCACCTTGGGACACAAGCCCAATATACACCTCATATAGAATCAAGGCTAATGATTGCCAGTTTTGCTCACAGCCTGGAAAGCAAAGTGTTTTAGTTTTTGTCTCTCTTCAATCTTATTTTCAAGCACGTTATTTGCTTTTGCATGAATAACTGAGCTCTTCTAAGAAGCAAATTATTTTTTGTCTACCCATTTCCATCTATGTTGAAAAGATAACAGTCTTATTAATGTATTTTTAGAATAAAACAAGATTTGTTCATCCTTTTTACGATCACACTGAGCACATTTGGAATACCATTACTTCCCACAGGTTAGAGGCGGTATGTAAGGAACAGATAAAAAGAGCAATCAAAAATAATTATGTGTAGTGTTTTTCTGAAGATCCAAAGGCCCAACAATTTCATTCAGGTGCCACCATCCACCAAAAACATAAATTAGGACAAAAAACCCAAATAAACCCAAACTTTCACTTACTGAGCTTAAGTGGAAAGAAAAGCAAAGAAAGCAAAATACTTCTCCATCAAGTGAAAAATTAATCCACTTCGTCAAACTGTGCAGATACATCAAACTTTTCAACACTTGTACCACAGCTGCTCTTTTTCCAAGACCCCACTGTCGCAACTCTCCAGTACATCTGCAGTTACACTTAAGTAGAAGAATTCCAAAAGCAAAACAGGAAGAAAGTTTTCTTCGGACTCTGACAGCCTTCATTTGAAGAAGTATCAGGGGTTTGCTTGTGCTTAATAAACATCATTTGCAGATGACACCAAGAGGATGAGGAGTTAACAGAAATAAGCTTTTTCCTCTAATGGTTGGTTAAATCAAACTATGTGTCAATTAAATATACAGATTTAAAAATAATAGTGGCCAGAATAGGTGTGTATATAATATATATAAAATCCTAGAATGGTTTGGGTTGGAAGGGACCTTAAAGACCATCCCGTTCCAACCCCCTTATGGGTAGGGACTCATATATATAAATATATATATATATATGCTCAAACACTGCAGTACTACTGCAGCTTTGGCAAATGTCTCCTCATTAAAAAGGTGCAAGAATCCTGTTTGTATAGCTGAACCAAAACCTGGACTAGATGCTGTCTAGGAACAGAACAGCTCTGAGGCTGGCTGTTCTCCTGCCAAAGGGGAGGCTCTCTGCATGGGCAGGAGCAGCAGCCAAGTTGGCACCAAAAAATCCCTAATGCAAGACAGGACCTTACTCTTCTTGTCCACCAAAAGGCCTAAATGTGAGAGGCAAACACAGCACAGGAATATGTAAGAATAATGTTGGGTTCGCTCTATTCCTCCTACACACAATACTAGGGAGGCTCTTCCTAAGTCCTGCATGGAGCTGGGATCCATACTTCCAGGAGGGTATGAGCAAACTTTCAGTTGCAATGTGATAATCTCTGTTATTAAAAGGACACCAACAAAGCCTCCCTTTATTTCCAAGAGAGAAAAAAATTCATGGTCCCCATGAGGGTGAAAAAAGAAATAATTTAGATTTCTATCTGGTGGCAGAAGCCAGCAAAGTTCACAGTAGAAATAAGAGAAAACTCAGCCAGTGGGTAATTACTCCGTAATGAAGATTATGGAGGATGGGAAGGTTTCTCTGTTGCTAAAAGGATTTAAATCAGAAACACGTGGCTTTGTAAAACCACTAATTCACCAAGCCACTGAATACCAATGTAAGGCATAACAATGCTGTGCTTGCCAAAAATATTCATAATTGCTATAGTCTAAGCTGCAACAATAAAGTTAAAAGTTTGCTTTCCAGATCAGATTTGAAGTTTGCATAAAGAGCTGGAATAAAACAAACACGTGACCTACTGCTAAATATTAAAGTTACTTGTGTGTGTAAATTGTTAAAATATTTCAGATATTTTAAATGTCTCCTTAAATGTTTATTGCTCTTTTTTACATATAGTCAGAGGATAGATATCTTTCATACAATGATAAAATAATGCTGTCTGCAATAAAATGGCTATTTTTCACCTATCACTACTTGAAGAAAAGTTTGTACTAGTAAATTGTATAAGCTCTTGAGGTTAAAAAAATACAGGCAATTATATTACTTTGCATGTTTTACTATAAGTACCAACTGAAGAGTTCTGCAGCAAAATGATGAAATTTCTTCTATTACCATCTCTGTTTTTGTTCTTCAAATTAAACCTTGAATTTTGTCTTTTGATTTCTTAAATGAATAATTCACCGGTTTTGTCTAGTTTACATTTTAACTGGAATGTAAATAAGCAGCCATGCTATTCCACAGACAATAACATTTACATTTATCTGGAAAAATAAGAGATTTTATGGCACAATAATGCAAATTTCAATGCCTCATTTAGAGAACAAAAGTGTTATTTTGGTAAAATATTGCAGCATTAACTGTGCTTTCTGAGTATTGATATTATAACATTATTGTTTGTATGAGATATGCTCATGAAATAAAAACACATATCAAATCATGCAACACCTGCAAAACAGCTGCACACTCATGAGTACAACAACAGCAAATAGTTAATAACCCATTGGGTTTTAATTTAGAAAGACAGTCTACATCCTACCACACTAAAAACCCCCCAAAAACTATTCTTGAGTCAAGAGGTCTTCCAGTTTAATGGATTTCTTTATTCAAAGAGAGTTAGCTTGTGTATGTCAGCAAAGCAAATCTCCAAAGAAAACACATCCCCAACTCAGAGAATTCCTGAAGTCATGTTTCAAGGCAGAACTCTCTGAACATTTACAAACCTGAACAGGTGCAGTGTAGAAATCCAGTCACTGATGAACTACCAATGACTTACAAAGACTTTGGAATTAATGATAGTTGTAGGTTTTTAAATCCCTTTCTAATGGAAACTTATTAGGTTGGATAGCACTTGCTCTAATATGTTGCTTTACTTTTATTTGTCTTTTTAATTTGGCAGATATCAAGATTCAAGAAAACATAACTAAAATAGTGAAAAATAACAAATAGGGTTATAACAGCCAAATCACAACCATCCTCTTTTTCTGATTGTTTATCAAAGCTAAGAAAAAAGTGACATGGATTGGCATCCATTGAATTGCTCATGAAAATCCATATCTAATGACAGTTGTCTCTACCTCAGTCTTTCAGCTCTAAAAGTAGTCATGCACTTTTCCAGTCCATTTGATCTGTGCTCATCCAGGAAAGCGACTACACACTTCACAATTTTTATCACAAAATCATGACTGGGTTTCAAGGAAAGAGAAAAACCATATACAGTCAAAAATTTTCATGAAGACTCTGTGAACACTGTTTCCAAAGGCAAGTGCAACATTAATGTCTGAAGTCTCATGCTAAAATTAATTGTACAGGTTGGACAGATCAGTATTAAAGTCTTTAATATAGAAAACCTGTAAACTTGATAAAAATTCAGTCATAGGATATCCTTCCAGCCTTGTTCCAGCTAATACCCACTCCATTTACCTTTTCTTCCTTTTCTGTATAGATCTTTTATTTGTTCTGCTCCACGTGCATCAACTCCAACACTGAACTATCACTATGCTTCGTAGCTGATTTTGAAGTTTTACTCCCTTCAGAAGATTCCAGACCAGAACTACACATGAAAAAATGATGCCTTGTCTTCTCCTACCCTCCTGATCTCTCCTGCTTCCAAAGAAAGGATTTATCTTCCTGTCAAACCTGCCATTCCAGAGTGAGGCTCCTCTTATCTCCATGACCCCAAGCCACTGAACCTCCTCAAGCAGGAGTGAAACATCTGCTCTCCCTCACACTTTGCCCCCTGCCAAAGTGGACTCTCCCTTCTCTGAAGCCTGTTACTTGCTGCAAGCGTTATATATGGGACTAATTAGGATCCTAGTTGCTCATTAACTCTTTTATTATCCATGTGACATTTATGATGAATGCATTATATTACTTACAAATGGCTGAGTTGGCACTTACACACGGCAGCATAAACTTTAGAGTCAGGGGAGAAATCATTTAGCACTAAGATAGACTAACTGCACCATGTAAATTGAAATCTTCTGGGTTCAACATAAGAAATAAAGGAGTTTGGCATTCCTAGAAGTGCAGGTGGACCAGTCACTTATACTTCAGCATCAATATCTTTTGCATCACTGTAAATACCTTCAAAGATGGCTTTCTCTCACAGTCAGTACCGTGCAAGGCACGTTGTCGTAAAATAGAAAAAAATCCTGCCTTTCTCCAACACAAAAGTCTTCTGCAACAGCAAAGTTGTAATTTCTCAGGATTAGCATTTCCTCATAATAAGTTGCAAAATTCAGACAGGAATAACCCCGATGAACATAAATTACACAGAAATGGATTTGATTTGCATGTAATAATGGCTTCTTTTGGAATTAATTACAGATATGCTGGAGTATGGATTAACGTCCTGATTCAGCAATGGATATGCATGTTTAACTGCTCTTCTATGCTAAGGCTAGGAGTAAATTGTCTAGACAATTAATTATCATTCTTCCCTCATTTGCCAAAAAAGCAGTAAAGCTTTGTGCAGAACGAGTTCTTGCATCCCTTCAGAGATCTTAAAAAAATCCATAGGCAGAGTTGTCATTCTGTAATGCTCTCCATTAAATTGCACATTATTCACCATCAAATCTATCTGTGAAATCTGCCAATAGAGACTAGGCATACTTCCTAAAAGCCTAACAAGAAATCAACTTCTAAAAATAAAGCCCTGTTTAAAAAGCCCCACCTAACATCAATAATGATAGTATTGAAAGGATCCCTGCCTAGAGAACACAACAGTACAATTTTTAAGCTGGTCTTTAATGGTTTACTAAATGCTTATTCTTAAGTAAACAAACAGTAAGGGAAATGTACTTTGAAGGCAGAGATAAAAAAGCACATCTATTTACTTTAGGAGCCTGCAAAGCCCGTTCTTTCATTGCTCCACTGTGAAGAAGTGGTGCAACTATTTAAATTCAATCACCATGGGATTTCAAGGCACACAACAAAAAAAAAAATCTGCATATTATACTCTCTCCCCAATGGAAAGAGCGGCTCTGCAGAAATAAATGTAGCACCAGCAAATACTTTCCCAATATAGATATGTGATGGAAGGAGGAAGCATAAAATAAAACTAAATCAATAGATCTTACAGACAAGACTTGATCAATCCATCCCAAAAGATCTATTTTCAGTACCCAGTTGAACAGAATCATAGCATCCCTTGGCTGGTCATGAAAAGGTTGCAGAGGGGAAGAGGAAGAAAATCCCAAATCATTATTTTGATGCAAACTGCCCAGTAGCACACAAAAGGAGAACCAACTATTTAACCAAAACCTAAAATACTGACCAAAAATCCTCCAAAATATCAAACGTGGAGGTACTGTTGGTACGAATGGAGTATTTAAATATACTCCTTTTTATAAGGCAATTTATACTGCAATAACATCCATTGTTTCTTTTCTGTATTTACAGTGCACTGTTAGAACAATTCAATTTCAAGCCAAAGTAATTTGCTTTATTCTCCATGGTTACTAAACAGCACTAGACCTCAGATATTTCCGATTGCAGAAAAAGTCATTGATTTTGGTTACTCTCTAAAAATACTTAGAAGAAAACAGAACTGATAGCCTAAAGTAAATATTGAAATGAATCTAAATATCTTAATTAAAAGAATAAACCCTCCCAAATATCTCTGAGTTTATTCCCAAAGAAAAAAAAGAACAAGCAGAAAATTCCCAGCCAAGCTGACCATTGCTCTCTGTAACTGCTTTCCTAAATGCTGCATGAGGTTTTTAAATAGATCAAGTGAAGCACATTACTAGTGTTAGTCCATAGAACTTCCTGCTCAGAAGCATCACACACTTTTTCCAAAGTCAATTCTGCAGTGGGAACATCCCTATTTCCCCAACAGAACACTGAGAATCAAATTTCAGGATCTCCTACCTCGATCAAAAAGTCTCCAGTTCTCAGGCCAGCTTGCCATGCTACTCCCCCTTCATCCACAGATTCCAAGTACTGCAAAGCAGGAAAGGCTGGAGTTGGGGTGAATTCTTCAATTGGTGTGTCAGCTTTAAAAATAAATACCACATTAAAAAAAGAAAGTTATGGAGTGCTTGCAAATACCACTTGACTACAGGCCTATTATTGGCCATTCAAATTTAGGGTTAAAAAATGGTGGGTGCTAAAAGTAAGAGGATCCCAGAGGAGATCAGGATGTGGGGACAGAGTGAAATCTCTCTGCAATAGCAATCCACAGGTCTTCAATTCAGAGGGGAAAACACATGCTTCTTTACTGACTCAAACCAGATCAAGGTGTATGAGGCAATAGTTGGATCCTGCGTATTCCAGGATATTCAGTATTAGTTCAAGTAACCCTTTTGTGCGCCTGGCAAAATGCTTGGAACTCTGGCAACATCCAACTAGAAATGAATTATGTACTGTAGCCAGAGGAGAGCTCCTGGCCAAACTGGGGGAGGTGATGGGTGGGGTGGGAAAGGATGTCAAAGATTAAACAGAATTATTCCTTCTCCACATAGATGTGTGTAACAAAGAAGAGACCAAAATAAATCACTTTTTAGGAAAAGAGGCACAGCTGGCCCTGTAACAACTCTCCCTCTCCCTGTGTCACGTACACAGACAAGCAGGAAAGTCCTTGGGTCTTTCACCTAAGGTGCCTTCCCTGCTCCAGAGAAAATCTGGAGAGAATTGCTGGGCTTACCCAGAGGGAGTAACCTCTGCTCAAAGCACAGATAACTCCCGCCAGTGCTCAGGGAAAAGGTCATGCTGTTGCCTTTCCTATTTACAACTCTAAAAAATTTATTTAGCTAAGCCTAGAAAAGCTTTTACAACCCTGAAAATCTATGGTGGCCCTGCTTTAGGGGTGGGGAACAGGGAGAGCAGAAACCATGTCCCAAGAATGAAGACATGGAACAATTTTCATGCTCAAGCAAGGCAAGGGAGAACCCATGTAAAATGAGGGGGAGCAAGAGATGGGACATACCATCATACATATCTCTTTTAAATACAAAAGGAGCAAACTGCACTGAAAGTTAAAAAGCAGAGCATTAAATAGAATGCCTTTTTTAACTCTTAAGAATGCCATTATTATAGATTTTAGGCTACAGGAAAGTACCATGCAGTTTAACATATGAACAGCTTTAAAAATGAGCACACTACAGGCCATGCAACATACGTGCAGCTTCTGAAGATATAAAAAAAGATCATATTTTCATACTAAAACTGCACCAATGTCACCTTGCAGAAGATCCACACCTAATTTAAAGAAAACATCACTCTCTTGTCTATTCCTACTCACAGACCTATTTAAATACACTGACATATGAAATAAAGAAGCAGGTTTTATAAGGAAAGCAGGTTTCCCATAGTTAGGTAAACTGCATGACAAAACAGGTTAATGACAAAATATCACATACAGCAGCACAATAAAAATACAAAACTTTCTCTCCCCCCAAACGATTATACAGTGTTTCTCCTATGTAAAAATGCAAACTGCTTCAAACAGAAGCCACTAAAATCCATCTGAGTAGTACAGCATACAGAGAATCCTGTTGTCTAGCAACCAAGTGCACCAAGAATAATTCCTGCTTATATTCCAAGATGTATAAATTTCTTCATGCCACTGCACATCACACACACACACACACACACACACACACACACACAGAATCACATACCTTTTGCCCCTCTGAGCACAAATCCAAATCCTTCATTGTCTTTTTTCTGCAGGACCACTGCCTTTTCTTCTATTATGCAGTCACTGTAGAGAGAATTCCGAGGATAGCGACCATTATTACATCCCTTCATCACCACTGTAGTAGCTGCTCCTCCAGTGTGCAGGTTCATCATCATCACAGCCCGTTAATCAAATAATATTGCAGTAACCGAGCATGGGAAAATACAGAACAAATAGCAGCGAGGGCAAGACAAAGACCGAGCTTGATGATAAAAGAGAACATGACAAAGCAACTTAAAAGGAATAAAAAAGGCAGAGAGGAAAAAGAAAGAAGAAGAAATCATGCATGGTGGTTTGTGTTCTATATGAATGACTGGATGAACATGTGATCATGTAATCTGTGGGCTAGCTAGGACTCTAAAAGGAAAAAAAGTAAGTGAACTGAACGACAGTATCATTAATAAACTCCTCAATCGTGGATGTACCAGATGCATCTTCTAGTGAAGCCAAAATGAAACCAACCAGAAGAAAAATGAGGCAGCATTTTAAATTTAAAGATAATAAATTATGATTTTATATTAGCTAACTAAAAGGCACAAATATATTCTGAAAGCTATGCCTTGCATCAAAAGCCCTTTTTCAATCCTATTGAATGTTGCATGCTGCAAGAATCCCACATGATCATCTGACAGCCTACAATGCTAACAACGTGCAGCTGCCTTGGCGTCATCAAGCACAAATTTCCACAGCATCAAGAATCTGCATAATTTGAAATAGTAACAAGGCATGCACAAGCAGGAAAAACACATTTCTAAGGAATATTTCCTCTCCTCTGATAAACAATTAATATCATAAAACAAGGAGACGGTGTAAAGGACTATTTATGTAAGCAGTGTTCCCTTAAAGAGAAAGTAGCCTTAGGAATCTTGCTGTCATTGGCTGAGATAAAAGTAGATGGTAGATGAAGAAAATGCATAAAATGCACATTAAAATGGGACCTTTCAGATACAGTGAATGATCTGTAAAAGCCCTACATTAGTACCTTTCATTAAATAAGAGGTTACTAAAAATAATCTCCAAGCAAAAAAGGCAGAAAAAAAATTTTGAAAGCTCTTTTAGGTATAAAATCATTGCACAGCACAAGTTGCATGACATTTTTAGCAATAAAGGCAGTGTCAGGGGTTAATTTCATGGACTGTAAGCACTGTAAGCCATGCTGCTTTAAAATACCTACAGAACTATTTCAGGTACAAAGAAGTATGAGCAAGTTTTCTTTTCTTAATTTTTTACCACTCAACTCTTGCTACCACTGGTCTCATACAGAATCCAGTCTCTAAAGCAGATCATGCAACAAAAGACCAGATCTGCTTCAGAGCCATTAATAATCCCAGAGGGGAGGAGGAAACTAAATAAAGAAAAAACGGTGTGACCTTTTTATTTAAAGCTCTGAACAAAGAGAAGGATGATGATATCAGGACACCAATGGACAGCCTCCAAACTCCGGATTTTTCATGTGTCATAGTCTATTGTTTTGGTGACTTTCCAACTCTGAGGGATGAAATTTCACACTACTGCTAAAGCAATGATGTAAGTATGGCTTCCAAATCACAGAATATTTAACACCACACAAGAATTAAAACTACTACAATGGTGACTTTGTGAGCAAGAGATGATCTCCCTAAGTACCAACAGCTCTTGCACACTGTCTCTCAACCTACTCTGTATCATTGAGACATTACCTTTTCTAACAATGAATACCCCTGCTATGGAAAGGATATAACAAGAAAATGCCTGTTTATTGAGGAAGCCAAACACACTCCTCTTCAGGGATATCAAGGTGGGATGGAACATGCAACTCTCAGAGCCCATAGTGGAGCACCAAAGTTCTCCATCACCATCCTGATGTTATAAAAGCTCACGGATCCTGCCAGTGTATTGACTTATTTCCTTCATTCCACCACTCCCGTTTTCCAGATGGGGCTCTGTCTTCATCCACTGAAGAATCAACAGCAAAACTGGCTCCAGCCTGTTTCTTAACACTCAGTCAAATTAGTAGAACCATTTCCTTCAAGTTTCCTTGTAACCAATCAATGGCTTAACAGAGGTTAGAAGGCCGATGAGAACCTGATCACAGCAAGGGTTCAAAGAACACCTCTCCCCTACCCAAGTCCCACTCTCCCCTCAATTCATTAAGATACAGAATTAAAAGCTTATCAGCCCAGTGCCTCCACAAACCTTGCTCTGACTCTTTCATCTCTGTTGACAAAACCAAACAAATCCATAATATCATTCCTTAAGAAACTGAAGGCTGAAGTTGCAAAAACAGTGCTCGGAAAACTTGAGATCAATTCCCCTGATCAATATTAGGCTTCTACAACTAAAACAACAGGCATCTTAAGGTCCTTCCACACTTGGCTAATGAAATAAATGGGCATTTTCAAGTAATATTCAGATTAAAAGTATAAAAAACACCTATGATTTTCTTTTCAGTATAGCACATTTATTGCATAAACTACCCAGTTTAATACTTCAATTTAGATATATAAAGTGAGAATACTAAACTCCCAAAATTTTACAAAGTTTTGAGTTTTACATGCAATGGGGAGGGAAGAGGAAAGAGAAGCACAACATGATTCGTGGTAAGATAACACATAAACTGATCTCTATTTTTGACAGATATAGCTTACTAATATAGGGTATCAGTCATGTACTACATAATGAAAACAACATCACAACCTGTAAAGTAAAAATATAGGTTTGAAAAAATCAGATGTTGTAGCCATTTTTCCTTATTTGTGTACTAGGAGAAGGGGATCTACAATAATCTTATGGCAGGAGCAGTTAAAACTTTTTAAAGCAATACCAGAAAGCAAATTGATTCTCCACACACCCCCTGGTGCTGCAGAGTGAAGAACCAGCAGCGGAAAAAGGATGGAAAACCAATAAGCACATAAAAGTGAACTGATCTTGCAACTTCCACACCCCTTCTCCCAGCAAACTCACTTTGAATTCCCAAGAGGAGGGGCAGAAGAGGGGGAAATTTTAACCCCTGGCTGTTTGCAAAGTGCTTTTTGTTTGCTTTGCCATGAGAATTTTATTGTCAGAGTCAGGGTGGATCCCTCCACTCAAGGTCTGCTCACAGTCTGCCTTGTCTTGGCAGGCAAAGTGGTGCCGAATGTGAAAGTAGGTCAAAATTTCTCACCATGAGCCTTCTTGGCAGCAGTTCTTTGATCATGAAGGTGTTGTAAATACTTAGCAGCAGAATTCAAACAAGGTAGAGCTACCAGTGACAAATGAAGGTGACATTACATTAGAAGCCTGTTCAGAGGGCTCAGCTCAAGCAAGAAGAAGAGGCATTTCTCCCCAGATGCCTTCAGTGCTCTGCACAGCTCTACATGAGGCTGAACAGTCTCTGCTGCTTGTGATATGCCAAATTTTAATAGGTAAAATCCTTAAAATCCATTTCTGTCCCATCTCAAACCAAAATTAAACAGTCTCCATTTCAGAGTCGAGTTCTCAGAATATTACCAGTTCCATATTATAGTAATAAAATGAGTAATTTTAAAATCAGTAGCTCATTACTTAAATAGGGCATGCACTACTTTGACTTTGGGCTCTGTGAGACCAAGATTCATTGTATACAAAGTTAAATGCAAAAGACATCCTACCAAGTGCAGAATATTTTTGCATGAAGCACAATCATAAAAACTTGAGGTCAAAAAACCCCAATCAATCTAAATATTTGTTTCATCCAAACAGTAAATACTAGAAAATATACTTGTTCGTCAGTTCATGTAGTTTCTTTAACAATTTAAGAATCGTGCAGAGCTGTTACTATTTCCATAATTTTACAGTCTTGCCAATGGAGAAAGGGAAATACAGAGATTTACCCATGGTCAGACACGAGTTTTGAACTCAGCACTGTTACATTCAACATAACAACCATCGTTTGTGTAGGCTTTTCAAAACAGCAAGGATTTCTGCTGACAGCCCATTAGGATGATATTTGAGGAAGGAAGTAGAAACGTCAGGTCCTTCATAAAAATCTGCATGAAGAAAATAAAGGTTGAAGCACAGGTTCCTGATGGAGGCAAACCCATGAAACCCAGCTTCCCTTTTCTCATCTACAATAATTACACCCTCTCCTAAAGCATGACTTATTCCACAAGTTAAAATACTAAATTACAGAGATGGAAACTACCAGGACTACAGGATGTATTTAGGTAAGTTTGTATCAAGTATATCATTGCTGATTTCAATCTGAAAAACAGCACGTAGAGTACACTCCACTGAAAATTATCATAATTATCTGGAAACAAAGTGGCTATTTGGGATATTGTCAATCTCTCCCTAAGGCAGAGAAAAAATGAATTTAAACAGGAATTATTTTCCTGATTCTCGGCAATCATGTATCTCCTAGAAACATAATCTAAGTGGAACCTTTTCAGCTTCAACAAACTGGACCTCAGCCTTCCAAGCCAGGAGTTATTTGACAGTTCGCAAAAGAAAGTCAAATAATCAGAGCTACAACTGAGTGAATAGCCGCCTCAGCCCACAGCCCCTTCAGTCACATGGCCTGCTCTACCTCAAATGAGAAGTTACTCTCTCCAAGATCACTTCTTTCAGTTGGCCAAGTAAATCTAAATCTCTTCATTAGCTCATTTTCATGCCCTCTCCTCAGCACTCTTGCAATTGCAATCTTTTTGAAAGATCTGCTGAATTCGCAGTTACATCTTAGAACAATCAAATACCCTGCCCGGTGTGATAAAATGATATCTAAATCATTCCACAAATTTATATGCAGTGTCTAAATGCAGTCACACTAATTCCTTTCAGGCTAAGACAGCCACTTTATGGTGGTTATGTTCAAATCCATAAAAGGGAATTTGGGAAATCTGTTCAAGATGAAGAGCTCTTTTCTGCATGTTCTGACAGTCAATCCGTGTTAAAGGCACATCAAAAAATTCTCTCCAAGTATTTCCCCTTTTTTTTTTTTGCAAGTTATGTGACCTGGCACCGTATAAAATAGAAATTATGTCTACAGAGTATCTTACTTTAAGATATAGCAAACTTCCAGTGGGAAAACATTTGCTGTTATTGCTGGAAGGGGTCAACATTACTATTTATAGTCATCTACTCTAACGACTTCAGGAAAATTGGCTAATCCTAGTAATTAAGGCCTTCAAGATTAATGAAGGTTCTGTACGTGATTGCTCAAGTTTCCCAGGCATTGATCATCCATCCATGGGTCTCACAGAAGAGCCTCCACAGCTCTGGTGTAACGTGCACTGCAGTAATCACTTGCTCAAGAGGTTTAAGCTACACCAGTGACTGTGGTTCTGTGCACAGCAAATATGAAAACACACAGACTTGTCTCCGCCCAACCCACTGAGAACCCAAACAGAAACACTGAGAAGTGGCCAACCATATATTCAAATTCACAGGAACTTGTAATATGTTCACAGAATCACAGAAGTTTGGGTTGGAAGGGAATTTAAAGATCATTTCATTCCAACCTCCCTGCCATGAACAAAGAACCTTCTGCATGTTGCTGTCATGTGCAGAGATCAATCCTAATTTCAGTCATGTAATGACGGAAATTAGGATTGTTCCTTTAGAATAAATATTTATCTGGAAGTTTATATCAAGATATGTTTGGGAGGAAGAAAGTATTTTTTTTTCAAATAGATGGTTAAGTGCCTCAACATTATACTCAGGGAAGAAGCAACCCATCATTACAATAGAAATACTGGGCAACAGTAAACTTTAAGTTGATAAATTCCTTACTAGGTAGCTGAAGATAGAAACTCAAGGAGTATAATGATGGTATAATAATTAAAATACAATGGAGAAGGGATGAACAGAATCACATAGAACTAAAAATTCTCCAAGTCATTTTGCTATTTCACCAAAAAAAACTCAGTTAAAAAATCAGGGCTGCATATGGAAGTGCAGCCAAATGTTAGTTGTGTTGGCACAGCTGGCACTCAAGCAAAAAACCCCCGAGAAGTAAGAAAAGATCACCATTACTCTTCCTTGCACCCAGTTCCTCTTTGGCTTTATAATTTGTGGTAAATAACTTCAAACCAGAAAGTCAAGTAGCTTCTTGAAAATAGAAATCCAGTGAAAGCTTAATTTTGTGTTATATATCTTATATATCTTATATATCCTATCTCAGGATAGGATATGAAGGGGAAAAAAATTTCAATGGTAAATTCATAATCCTAAATGAATTTATATATACACACTATATATAGGATACATATGCACTCATATGTACGGATATATTGATATCCATATATGAATATATATATACACACAGAACACAATTAGTATTATAGCCTTTATAAAGGCAAATATTATTATTCTTTTGCATCTGCACTGGTAGAGAGGAAAGAAAAAAGCATGGGGGATGAGGAGAGTGGCAAAATGAGCTTAAAAAAGTAAAAGCTTCATTACTCTATATTAATGTGGTGGTTTGGGCTAGGCCTTCCTTGATGACCAGTTTGTAACCAAGGAAAGGTCCAGATTTACCCAGTATTCCCTACGATTTTTACGTAAGCCAGATTATAAGAAGAAAGGAGGAGAGGCCTTCGCTCTCTTTCCTTCCGGCGGCTTGGAGGTGCAGGTTCCCTGCTGTTGAGTCTGCCGTGGTAAGGCCTTCCTGACATTGGGAGGCAGAGGTTGCCGGCGATCGTTCCAGAGCGACCCTCGGTTGTCCCAGGAGAGTAGTGAGCTATTTTTTCTTTGCTAATTCTTTTAGTTGTTAGATATTGGGTCACTAATTGGAATATATATATATTTTATTTTAGTTTTGTTCCCTTTTCCCTTCCCCCTTCCCTTTCCCTTGTGAAATTCTATATTTTAATTGTATATAAGTGTAAATATATTTATATATCTCACTTTGGTTGTCTCTCTCTCGTTTCGGGTTTTCTTAGTTTTTTTTTTTCCTCCCTCTTCTCCCTGAGGTTTTAGAGGGGGGGGGGACGACTTCTGGTGGTAAGGTTTGGAGACTTGGCAGGGAGCCAGCTTCAAACCATATCAATTAATTAATTTCATTTGTATTTTATAGATGAACAGTCAATCCAAATATCACATATGACAAAGCAAAAACCATCACAAAATATGCAGGCAGGTGTCCATCTAGCAGAGAACATGAGTTTTACAATACAGAGTCCTTCAAACTATTTCATCCAGATGTTCCATCTCTCCCATTAATATTTTGGGTTACAGAACACTTCACTTACACCTGATACTCAGTAGCAATTTTCAGTCTTAATTATCAAGCAATTGAACAACTTAAGGCTGCACTATGAAAATATTAATATTCATTGCTCCCACTATGAGCCCTGAGCAAATAGACTGTACAAACACATATGTTTATGGAACTAGAATATTTATCCACCTTACTGTGTGGATTTGTATTTTTCTACCCCAAACCAGCTGCAGTTCAAGTCACCAAACCACACAGAAAAAGGAATTTTCTCCTTAATCACCTTAACATATAAATTATTTAGACACAGTTTTGTAATTTTGTTATATCCGCCTTCCTCAGGATTTCTTCACTTGTGTTTCTATAATACACTTTCCTCACATTTTGAATTAAAAAATAAAACAAACAGAAAGTGTTTTATCAACACTTCAAAAATGTGCCACAAGCCCTTTAAGGCCGCAGTTTGACATTGCAGGTCTTTAAAACTATTATTAAACTCACTATACATTTTCAGATCGTAACTTGATTTGCCCAGAGAGTTTAAACAAAAATAAATTATGAAATCGAGGGAAGAAACTGGTGATTTCAGGACTGGTGATAACCATGAATTTCAAATTAGTTTTAAGGGATCTCTCAGGTTTTCTATCACACCCTGTTTGCTATTATTGTTTGGAATTATCATCCTCCTGTCCTGCATTCTTTGGAAACTAAATACAGCTGTAACCACAAGAAATGTGAGTAACCCTGACTGTTCATTTCAGCTTTACAGAGCTATTTCACTTAAACGTCTACATGGTACAAAAGAGCACTGAAATCCTCAGTGTTAAAATTCCTATGAAGTTTTACACCAAAAAGTTTTATGCCTTTAGTATAAAGTGTCTTACAACTAAGTTTAAAGTTCTGTCTCAAAACAAATGAAGCCTCAACAAAGGCATAAAGTTTTTCTGAAAACATCTTCCCACTTTATTCTTCTCCAAGAGCTTTAAAAATACATTGTGGAGTGAGAAAATTTGATTTTCTAGGATTTTACAGAAAGGACATATAGAGGTGATGTGAACCACAGTTTAATTTTCACATATCCTTTTAAAAATCCTGACTAATCACCACTTTATTTTACAGTCTCATTAATATCAAAAAGGAGGTGGAAACTCTACCTTTTTTTCTGAAATATATTCTCCCTCTCCATTTCTCTAATTGCACTAAGTCCTTGAGTTATTTTAAGCCTAAATTATTTGCTTACTTACCTGAAAATAGCTTGAGAAATGTCCATCTTAAGAGCTCTCCTGCATCATGATTTTCAGCTATTTTGTCAAAGCATGGCCAGTTTAGCCCAAAATTTTAGTGGCAGTGAAAAATCACTGACTTTACAAATACCAGCTGATCAAGTGAGAAAATTCTACATATTTTAAATTGGCCATTACTTCTCTTAATTAAGTGAATGTCAAACTGAAATCTCTACTTATTGCCCCATTCCTTTGACATTCAACTACAGCTCACTGGTTACACTGACATGCAATTTCTGGGAATATGAAGTTTTTATTTTCTAGGTACTGGAGACAGGTTGTTTTATCATTTCAACTCAATTGAGTAACTAAAGATGCACAGAGTTTAATTTTAAGTGTATTTCAGAATTTATGATATTTGAGTAGAGGTATAAACCAGCTCTTCCACAAATATGACAGTGCTTTGGACATGGTAGTCTAAAGGATCATATAATCTACTCAATAGCAACTCTAGTTTTCAATAGTAGCACTCAATTCTTAGTTCTGTTATCTGTGCCTAAAATACTTTCTAAATTTTTTTTTAATTTAAAAGATAGAGAAATTAGAAAACATGTGGGTAACAATCTTTTTCCTAAAAATGTAGTTTTCCTAAAAATGTAGTTTCCTGGTGCGCATATTTAACATTCACTATTCCTCTGCTCAGAATTTTGCCATGAAATCAGTTTTAGTGAAACACTCATTAAAGCAAATCTTTTGTTGATACGTTTTAGTCTAAATTAAGCCTTTGTTAGACATTATATCTCCAGGATACAAGACGATCTTTTATGTCAGGGAGATTAGGAAGCCCCAGCAACATC
The DNA here is from genome assembly GCF_025592945.1 of Manacus candei. Classification (NCBI taxonomy): domain Eukaryota; kingdom Metazoa; phylum Chordata; class Aves; order Passeriformes; family Pipridae; genus Manacus; species Manacus candei. Next base: position 4,877,373 of record NW_026138057.1, read on the forward strand.
CCCAGCTACTCAACTGGTGGATGTGCCAATCATTCCAATGGAGCATCCCCATCTGCATACCACAGTCCCTGAGGATGTAGGGAGCATCTGTCTCTTGGCTCAGGTAAGGAATAATAGTTTCAAAGGATCTGGATGGAGAATTGCTCCATCCTCCAGGTTCTTGGAATTCAGCAGCAGAACAAGCTGTGGGTTTAAGTCTGACATACTCGGGACTCAAGCCCAGATCTTCTTTAGTCCAGGTGAACCAGCTGTTGCTTGTTCTTTGTAGGGTTTGACTCCACTTGATTTATAAAGAAATACAACTCTAGCTCCAACAAAGAAAACAGAACTTTGTCTCAAGACAAACAGAACTTTGTCTCCTTCCATTGACCTCATGTTCTGCACAATGGAAAGGATCAGCTTTTCTTAGAGCATGAAAGTCAACCCACTTCTGAGTTTTTGATCAAGAGGAAAAAAATACACATATCGTTTGCCAGCCACCCTTAGAACTTGGCTCACAGATCAAATTCTCCAAATGCAACAAATATTTGTGAAAATCTGGCTGGAAAGGGGGGGGGGGGGGAATAATAAAAGTTGTTTAAATCACTGTTCCCACTGGAGGAAAACCCACAGTGAGAGCCCAACAGTTATTTGTTCTTTTTGACCTGTCGAAACTTCCAACTGCAATCACTTACTGGCACTGTATGGGGGCTTTGCTCATCTAGTGATTAGGTGAGAGGACAGTGGCCAAAGGTGCAGTGGGTCAGGAATTAAAGGTCACCCAGAGGAAGCTCAGTCATCACAGTGGAGGTTGGGACTCAGGAATGGAAAGCACTGATTGCTAGAAACCTAATCATTCTGTTTTTCCCCAAAAAACCAAAAATTTTAATCTCCTCTGCTGCTTGCATTTAATTATGTGGCTCCTGTTTCTAACTAACCTGGTGTGACACCCTCACAAACTTCTCTTTCTGTCTTCACTTTCTGCATTTCCTTCCCTTCCCTTTCCCCTTCCCCTTTCTCCCCTTCCCCTTCCCCTTTTCCCCCTACCCCTTCCCCTTTCCCTCCCTTCCCCTTCCCCTTTCCCTTCTCTTTTCTCTGTTCCAATTTAGGAAACTTTATTCCACCCCAGGCACAGGACACAGGCTGCTGCTCTCAGTTCTGACATTTAAATCCATCCTCTTCTCCAGCATCTGGTCAGAAGAGCTGCAGAGGAAATACAGCTGTGCAGGAAATGGCTCATCCCCCAGATCACAGCCCTTGCTGTGATCTTCTGTACCCGCAGTAACACAGTTAGGTTTGGACTAGCAATAGAGGTAGATCCCAAAAGTCTTTCAGAAAGAGCGTTTTAACTTTCAGTTTGGGAAAGGATATATATTTTTTTTTTAACTTTGATCTTGGAAACTGTTGATCTTCCTTTGCTAACACTTATCATTAAAAATTTAGCAAATACCTAGCCAACAAAACGTCAGACAGATTTTAATCATTACTTAACAAACCATTAGTTGCTAAAAGCTAAAATCTTACTGAAGTGGTTTAAGCAAACTTCAGTATTAAGGCTACAAACAACTTAAAAATGTACTTAGAACAGAACGAAAACTTTTATCACTTGATAGATTTGCATCTTACTGAAATTATATTAGACTTTCATAGTGCAATTATACTACAGATTTCAATGGAGAGATGCTACAGTTCAAGTACACACACACACCCTTTTTACCTCCTATTTTAGCAATTATTTTAAATATTTGATGCAGTCACCAACATAAAAAGCTCCACCGTGGCAGCACACAACAGCAGGGGAGGCAAAGTGCAAAGTTGTTTATTAGCAACTGAAGTAATTTTCATTAGAAATCAAATAATTGTAAATGGAAAACTTCACATTTTACATCTCCACCTGTTCCACAGAGTCTACAATGCCTTAATTATTGCTTAAGTACACATATGCCAATTTTTCAAATTGTATTAAATTATGCTCTTCAAGTTAATGAGGCACCAGGTATTAAAACTGAGCTACCCTGGCCTTTCTGCCTTACATTAATAGCAGTTCAGTGCTATCAGATTATTATAGTTAATTAATTAATTGAGAACAGACAATAGGCAAGTCCAACAAGATAACTTTAGACATAACATGCACACAAAATAATTTTCATGCTTTGCTTCTACAATTTGACTGTTCTCTGTACCTAAAAGAACCAAGAGTATCATATATGCACAGATTTTAAATCACTAAATTCTCAGTGATCATCCAGGTGTAACCACATCCCCACATTACATGTTTCTAAATATCTTTTTCTTTACAACTATGAGCATACTCAGGTGTTTTTGCTACCATCTTGTAGGCAAAAACTGAGCTATGGATATAGGTAAAAAAAGTTCAAATACTGCTGCTTTTACTTCTTTCCACCAGAGGAAACCTAGAATTATATTTAATATACATGCCTGCAGGCAAGAACAACTGCAAAATCACTTTCAACTTATTATCAATATGGTAATCACAGAATAAAGTGAGAGGAATTGTGGATTTATTGTTTAAAGTGAATAGCACCATTTTAATATCCTTAATCCAGATCCTGCAAGAGATCATATGAACAGGAAAAATTGACAGGAAACATTAGTATGGTGGAACTGGTGCCATCCAACAGAAAACAAATAAAAAAAAGATCAGTTCATAGAATGACAGAATGGTTTGGGTTGGAAAAGACCTTAAAGATCATCCAGTTCCAACCCCAGATTATTTACTTATAACCCCAATGCAGAAAGACCAATTTATTCTCTATTTATTGACACTTCTCTCAGTGCCTCTCACTGTTCTGCCAGCCTAGGGACAACCAACAGGAAAATGTGGGAAGCAGGATATAAAATATAACAACAACTCTCATACATTCCTTCAGTTTTTGTGAAGATCTGTTTGCCAGGATTTAGTGGATTGCTGCCAAGCCAGCAGCACTCAGCAAGCACAGATGCCGAGTTCACCATATCATGGACACAGGACTACTGCAGGCGATAACCAAGGGAATATCCCTTTGCTCCTGTCAGTCTTACATTCCTCATCACTTGCAATGACCAGAACTCCACAAAAAGTTTCTGTCAAATTTTAAATATGTATTTAAACAGATAAGGAATTGCATTTTTCCAGAAGGAAGATTATTTATGTAAAACATCCACAGGAAACCAGATATCAACTAGATGAAAATATTTCTGCATCAAATTCAGAATTTCCACTAAAAAAAAGTGTAACACACCTTATGCTTTAACCAACAAGACAGCACCACTTACATGACAGCTTTGGGACAAATTCAACAGGCACATTCTGTGGGTTAAAAAAAAAATTAAATTTAAAAAGTTCTCCACAATATGAATTACAGGGGCAGACAGCTTCAGCTGTGCCAAAGAGTGTCTTTGAGCTGTTTAAGATTAAAGCTTATGCTGGCCTATCTGACAGTGCAGAATGACAACATCAACAGAGAATTGCTGGGAAAGAACATCTGAGAAGAATCTCCTCTTTTTTTTATGAGGTGTTTGTATGTCAATTGGCTTTTGAAGAGTTGCTTCTGTCAACTTCTACACTCCTGGGATGTGGATTCTGCTACCTGACTCCAAGTAGGGACATTAGGGTTAATGAATTAAGTTTTTAATTAAGCTGTCTTACACGTACCTCCCAGGCTACACCATCCAATTTCCCTCTTCTTCTTCACCCAGAAAAATAGAGCAAAAACCATAAGGCAAATCAATTTGGTCCTGTCATTAACTTCATGGCAACAAGCCTTTGGAGAGGGTTATTTGTTATTACATCCTGTGAGCTTCTTAATATTGTTGGAGCCACAGGATGGCAAGGAAAGGCATCAAAAAAACTTCTCCCATATAGTGAGTAGGACCATTATAGTGGTGAGAGAAAAACCTACACGTGAAAGTCGATAATAGTGGGAAGAGAAGGCACAGAATAGCCAGAAAACCTTATATTTATGTGCATGTTTCATGATTGCATTGAAGTCGGCATTTGGTTCTGCAATTGACTTCTGCTATTTCCCTGTTCTGGTGGGGGTGGGAGGGAGATGGTGCAATTAATGCAGTAGGAAAAGTTTCCACTGCCGTGTTCTAAAGTTTCCAAATTCATGGAGGCAACTGGATCATGTTTTCCAGCAAATCAAGTTTGTCATTTTTACCTAGTACCAAAATGGCTCATATTATTTATGTCTGTTATCACTGTGTAATCAGTCACATCACATTTAAAAAGGTGCTAACATTTCACAATTGAAATTAAACACAAATTAATTCCACATATTTTAATTTGATAACTTCATTTTGCCTCCTCTGATTTTCCTGACTGAACTATTCACTGTCCTATCTTGAGAGAATTAATCAATTCCCTCACTTCAGTTAAAAAGTAGATTAAAAAATTATCATTTCCAAAGGTTTACCTTATTTTTATTTTTTTAATAAATACAGACTTTGTTAAAAAATTTCAACATCCACTCTATGCCTTAGCAATATTTCTGTTATTAAACTGGAATCCAGCTTTGTTGAAGTAACTGATTTAAGGCCTACAAATAATTTTCTTTGAATTAAAAGTAGTCATGAACTTTAAATAGACTTCAAGAGTATTTATAATACTTTGGAAGCCTTTGCTAGGGAAAGAAGGAATCTTTGCCCATCCCACTTGCCACCTCAGCCTCCAGAGCTGCAGCCTGGGAAAAATATTTAGGGAATGTGTATTTACTCCTGTTTGTCCAACAAGAGCTCCTGTTAGCACAACAAACTTTACCTTCTCTCACATGTTGTCTTTGCAACAGAGCCTATCCTTCCATTCAGCATTTGTCCATCTGCATCAGATTAAAGGAAAATGATTGAACGTGATTATTTCTTACAAGATTTTAATAAAATAGTAAAGAAATCCATGTAAATAGAAGCAGTAACAGCAGCAAGAGGCATCACTTTTGCATAACAGGATTAATGTCTGCCATCAGCAGTTAAAGCAGATAATAAATTGGACCTGGGAGATTCAAATATTATATTTGTGTGATATTTAATGACTATTTGCACTGGCAAGCAAGTCTCACCGCCTTTCTCCCTCTTAGTAAGTATCCTACCCATTTTCCTGAAGTTAATGTATGGATAACCGATCTCTTATGCAAAGCTGGAATAGGGTTTAATGAACCTCCATTACTCAAGCTGCACATTTTCCTAAAGATGAAAAATGCCATGTACAATGTATTTTCCTGCATGTGAATAAGCCCATTAATACAGATTTCTGAACAGAGTGTTTCTACTCAGCAATTTTTTGCCCTTTGGGAGGGAGAAAGAAAAAAAGAAAGGAGCAGGCACTTCCCTTCACTCCCCCACATCATCTCCAGAAAGGAACTGGATCAGCTTTGTTAATACTTTGGATTCAGAGCTGTTCTCAGCACATAGGCAACAATGGCCTTCTGACAAATGTTTATTAAACCTGAGCTGCCAGCCTTAAATCTGTTTTACTGTATTTTCCCCCTACTTTGATGGGAAATGATAACAAAGTCATCAAAGCAGTACAAATACCAAGAATGCTGTTAGTTTGACACCTTGTTTGCCTCTTAATAACTCCCCTCCCTGAAGAAGCCCATGTGAAGAATTAAATCTCTACATACTCACAAGACATACTAATCTCCAACCAGATTCTGAAATGCAAATTCTTTTTCCTCAGCAGCAACACATAAGCACCAGGAAAATTACCATTTAGGATGCACAAAAAGCTGATCTGAAGCCTCAGTCAAGTATCTGAGACAAAACTTTGAGTGCTGCTGCAGTTTTAGGACAGAGAGTCCTCAAACTCTCTTTTTTTTGTGTGTAAGAAAAAAGTATCAGACTAGCATTCACTTTGTAAAGGATGCAAAAGGAAGTCTAAATTTCACCACAGTGTAAGTTCTCTGTAAATGCCTAATTACAATGACTTGTTAAATCCACTTCAGAGGAACAAGTGTTTTTGTTTCCAGCAATTAATTAGTTTTGGAAACTAAGACTCTCAAACCAATTTTTATATTTTTTCTAGTGTTACTTGATAAACATTCTAGATTATCACACTTTTCTCTGTTTAAAAGTGTGTTAAGCAAGTCTACCTTTCCACTGTATTTCTTGGAATCTCCCATTAATTTTACCCTCTCCTACCTTTCCCTCTCAATTTCCGCTTTTACCCTTCAAAATGGATCCACTGTGTTTTGGATTCTCTGTGGAACTCAGGATGAGTTTTCATCAAAGCCTTGCTTTACTCACAGTGTGCCGGGAGACCTCTGTTGCTTTCCCTCTCACTGCTCAGACAATTAAAAAATATCAATGCCAGAATCAGGAACAATTGCAGACACGTTTCATAAATAATTTATCAATAATAAGGCTGTACAAAACCTCATTTTTTTCTGATAAACTTTCCTTCTCAGCTGTAGTCCTGAATCAAGTAATGTGAATTTTTTGAGAGTTTTACTGTTGCACTACATAAACCTTAAGGAAAAAAAAAAAAAACAACCACTTTTCCCCCAAACACCTCACACACTTACTATGACTTCCCAAAAGCAGAGTGTGATCCATTCATCCCTAACAGTTCACAGGTTAAAAATACTTGAGCACCACTGAGATGAGGTTCAAGCCCTTGGTTTGAATTTGGGTTTTGGTCTCCTGCTTTCAAAACGACCTCTGTAACCACCATTTCAGATGACATTATTCTCTCCCAAGAATGGACCTGAATTTTCTTGGTAAAAGGACAACAAAAAATCCAAATGCTTTAGAATCAACAGCTCCCTCCCTCCAAAAACAAAAAGACAGGAAGGTTTTGATGGAAATGACATTTTCTAATGAAAAAATTCTGTTGTTAGAAAGTAGCAGGAGGTTTCCAAGTGGAATTATTTGGTACCTCTGAGGCAACACGCTGCAGCCACAGCTTCTACTTGTGCAGATACAACCCTATCCATTAACACTGAAACACAGGGACAAGGCTGTGAATTTTATAGAATAATGATCCCTCAAAGAATCTTGCAAGAAGTCAACTCTGCTGTTACTTATTTCACAGTACAGGCTACCAGCTCTTGACAACTTTATCATTATTAGACTCTCCAGTCAATCACTTCGTGTCCAGCAGTGCAAAGCTTCGGGAACTCCCCCTCCCATCATTTCACCAAACCTTCCCTCTCCGGCCAACATCGCAAAACTCAATCAAATCACAACTCAAGGAATTACAGATTTATGTGTTTTTCAAATATTTTTCGGGACATCTTGGGTATCCAAACTACTTCAGCAAACCTGAATGCCCTCCTCTCTCCCCAGATTATTCAACTGGCATAAAAACTACACATGATCCTCAGAACAAGAATTAAGACCACCTAATAAACCCAGCAGTTACCACATTTTCTTTCTTTTTTTTTCTTTGAATATTGTGCCACCATTGCTTTGCACATTTCAGAATTCTTCTACAATAAAGATGCTTTTCTTGAAAACAAAAAAAAACCCAAGCTGTAATTGGACAATCAAGAGAGAACCATAAGGATTCCAGTATGCCACCAAAATTTTCCCAAGAAGACATCAACAGCTAACTGAAGTTCTGTGTTTTAAAAATCATCCTATCTACAAGGATGTCCTGGATGTCCAAGGTATATGTGTGGGGGAGAAGAACCTGCTTAAAAATTATGAATTCTCAGCAGAAACTGCAAATAAATTACCTAATTTCTAAATGCCTCATTTCTAGCAGTTTCAGGTCTACTTAGATTGTAAAGATATGTTCAGAACAACAAATGACAACATTTTATTTTGGTTTCCTTGTCAGCCAGAACAGATAAAATGTTTGATCTTGTGAAGAATCCAACAACTTAAGTGGTCCTCGACTGTAGAAACAGCTGGCACTGCTTCTGTGAAAGGCTGATCTCTCTCATCACTCATGAAACAAAACAGTGACACATTAATTCACTATGCACTATTATTGCAGACCCATCCCATATGAACAAAGTAAGCTGTTATAAAACCCAATTTTGATGTAGAATGATATCCTAAAAAGCTCTGTTTAATAACCTGTTTCCCTCTTTCCCTCCAAAATCTAAACCAAAAGTAACAATTAAATAAAACCCAGGAAGGTTTTGTAAAGACTGTGGCCAAAAGGAAAAATTCTTACCTTGAAGCATCAAAGCTGTCATAGGATCCAACTGTGTAGTGTCTAAACAGCTTCTTTGTTCTATCTGTTCGTGTTTCTGCACAAAGAAAAGAGAATTTTAATACTCCAGTATTTCTTTGTCAAGTGCTGAAGTATTTGTTTACATTCCCCTGCAGTGAATTAATGTGGTTTCAAGGCATTTTGAAAAAAATTTTGACCTTGGAGATGATTTTTTAACATATCACACATATCAAGTGAATAAGGAGAACTTCTTGTAGGTAATTTATCCTGTCATTCAAAAGTTTTAAAGTTCCACTCATATTCTCAGAGGCAAAACATTTTAGGACCAATATTTGGTTCTTTTATAGTTCCGGCTAAAAGGCAAAGTATAAGAAGAAAGGGCAGGGCAAGGGCAAGGGCAGGAAAGGGGCAGGGCAGGGCAGAGAAGGGCAGGGAAGGGCAGGGAAGGGCAGGGAAGAGAAAGGGAAGGGGAAGGGGAAGGGGAAGGGGAAGGGGAACGGGAACGGGAACGGGAACGGGAAGGTTTGGGAAGGGAAGGTTTGGGAAGGTTTGGGAAGGGAAGGTTTGGGAAGGGAAGGTTTGGAAAGGGAAGGTTTGGGAAGGGAAGGGAAGGTTTGGGAAGGGAAGGTTTGGGAAGGTTTGGGAAGGGAAGGGAAGGTTTGGGAAGGTTTGGGAAGGGAAGGTTTGGGAACGGGAACGTTTGGGAAGGGAAGGGAAGGTTTGGGAAGGGAAGGTTTGGGAAGGGAAGGTTTGGGAAGGGAAGGTTTGGGAAGGGAAGGTTTGGGAAGGGAAGGTTTGGGAAGGTTTGGGAAGGGAAGGTTTGGGAAGGGAAGGGAAGGGAAGGGAAGAAAAAAGAAAAAAGAAAAAAGAAAAAAGAAAAAAGAAAAAAGAAAAAAGAAAAAAGAAAAAAGAAAAAAGAAAAAAGAAAAAAGAAAAAAGAAAAAAGAAAAAAGAAAAAGAAAAAAGAAAAAAGAAAAAAGTTCGGAAAAGTTGGAAAAGTAGCCAAAATAGAAAAATCAATTTTTTTTTGGCTAAGCACAGGTTGGTCTTCCAATGCAATCGCATTAAGTTTGGCTAAGAGACATCAAAAATCACATGGAAAAGTCACTGGTTTAGCTTGTGACCCTGAAATTCTCATCTGCACAGCTGATGAACTTTCCATGGAAGGACAGCCTGAGTCCATCCAAACAGATTTTATTAGTTCTCCAAGGCAGACAGAGCCCTCAAGGTGCACCATCTCTGTTTCACAGCTTTTAAGGATGTTACAAATTACTGTGAGAGGTAGTGCTGTCAGATGACCAAGTCTGCAGAGGGAAAAAGTACATCAGGGCAGGGTAACAGGCTTTAAACACAGCCAAGGAGCATTTTGCAGAAGCAAGAACTGGGAGGCAGATTTGGGGTGGACAAAATGCATCTTTTTTTGCTTTAACCAGTGCAGCTGACACACAACTGGATAATGCCCCCAGAAGGACTTAAATACAATATATACATAACACAAAGAAATTATGACTGAAAAAGTTACAGCTGCCTAAAAGTGTAAGCAAGTTATTTCTTCACAAGACTACAAGTAAAGAAGTGCTAAGAAAAAGCAGAAATATTTACATTTATATGAATTTCAGGGAGACCAGACAGCCTCTTTCCTACAGGGTGGCCAAAGAAAGAGAAAATTCCTATTATAGTATGAATCCTACTTGGTAGTTTTGTACAGACTTATTTTGTCCCTTTCTCACTCACCTACAACCTATAATTTCTGCCAAAGAGGCCTTTTCTTTACCTGAGGTTCCAGCTCCTGCTGCCCTTATTCCCTGTCTTTCTGGGGCACCCAAAAGGACACAACTTGCTCCAGGACTCCCCAGGCATGTCCCTAAACACAACCAAAGCTCAGTCAGCCTGGAGCTGCAGGGCTGGAGGACACCACCCTGCTTTTCATGGAACAAGAGCTGTAAGTGCATGAGCAGCAATGGTACCCAAGGCTAGAGGACAGATGCTCACAGAGATTTGGCTCTGAAGCATCTGACTGTATGACTGTAACTCCTAATGTGCTGTGAGGGGTTCAGGAAATCTTACATGTCATGCCTCTGTTGGTAAGTTTACAAGTTTAGCTTCAAAATCCAATGCCCTGCAGTGACATGCAATAAAGTGATCTGAAGGAATTGCAGTTTATTGAGCAACATTCTCATACTATTGTAAAAATCAGAGACATAACCGGAAGAAACACAGAAAAATATAAACCTGGATTCCACTTAGAGCGTTCCCCTGACTCGTTTTCAGAAGTCCCTTATAAATGATTAAAAGAAATAAAGTATGATGAATATTTTGTAAATCTTCAAGCCACTGCTTGAGCCTTAAGGAGCCAGATGTTTCTCCTGTAGAAACTGGTTTCTATAGCACGATATTCCAGTGCTATTAAGGAATACAAAGTGGGTGGGAGGAGCGGAAAGATAGCTTTGTTCAGCTCCTCAGTATTGCAGAGCCACCATCCTTCAGCTGCAGCTTGTACCTGCTCGCCATTTCCCATCCTTTTACTTTCCCCCACTTCTTTGTGTGCAATCATATTCTCTGGGATCATCTGGGAAACCATTAGCCTTCCAAACCCCTGAATTGCAGGCTAAGTGGTGTGTTTCCCAGGTTGCTCTCTACTTACTGTCTTTCCCTAACCTCTGACTCAGATTTCAGACTGTCCTATTACACAGCGTAAGTACTGACAGCCAAAAGCTGGGGGAAGGACCAGGAATCTGCCATCATAATGAACAGGATACTGAAAAACTAGAAAGATTCCAGTCTCTAACTTGACAAAAGAATACTAAGAACCTACAGGCAACTGCCTAATAACTGCTTTTCTGATTTCAAGACATATATAGCATAATAACACTATTTAAGTATATGAGCATCAAAGGGTTAGTTCCAGCTTTCACTGGACTTTTTGCCATTTTTATGTCTCAGATTTTCTGAAGGCCATCACTCTGAGAGCTTCACAACAAATTAGGACCATCCAAGACTAATAACGCTACCATCATTTGAGAAGTCTTTACTTACAGAATCCTTTGAGGATTTCTTTTTAAACTTGGTTAAGACCAGCAAGAAGATGTGAACAGGAAGATCTAGAAAACCATTACTAAGCAGTGTATTACTGCATTCCTACTGAGAAGAACATCTGTCACCACAGATGAAAAGCTGTTGCATCAAATTGGATCAGTTCAAAAGTTTTTCTAGAATGCAGAACACAATACCAGGGTTTGCAAAAATGGTGCAGTTTCCTCTACACTGACAGAAAGGATTAGTGTATAATTTGAAATTATTATTGTTAGTGTATTATTTGAAATTTCTAGATTTCTTGAGAAGGCCACATTTTACCAGAAACAACACGATTGGATTTTTTCCTAATATCTACATCTGGTTAGAAAACTTTGTCTCTACAGACCTTCAGCCATCTCTAGGTTTCACCAATAGGATATTCCTGTGCAGGAAGTGTCAGGGTAAAAGTTATAGCCAACGACCCAGTTCTCACAGTACTGCAATGCTGTATACAGAGTAAAAACCATGTATGTGAAACACTCCTCAGTTTCTCCTAAAAGAAGAATGCAAAACAAACAAAAACCTCAAACAAACAAACAAAAAACCCCAAAACAAAATCAGGGGAAAACAACCAAACAAGTAAACCAAAAACAACCCCAAGATGACACCAAACAAACAAGCTAAGAGGTTTTATTCTCATCAGTTAATATGCCATCCAGGAGCAATGTAAGTCTCGATATGATGAAAGCCATAAAAGAGTCTGCAAGGAACATGGCAATTTTTTCCTGGTCTGTTTTCCACTGAAGCCAATAGAGCTGCAGCAGAAATAAACTGTGGGCACTGTGCAACAGTGGCAACACAAATAATAAAACTCCAGCTGTTCCTTTATTAGCATCATTTATTGTTGCAGACACTTCAGCAAGCAACAGGCTCACACCCTGCCCTTGCAAAATGTAATTTAAAGGGTTCAAAGAAAAGTGAACATCAAGAAGGTGTAGTAGGAAAACATTTCTTCCTTTTCCACCTTATAAGAGGTGAGGGCTTTCCTCGACCTACAAATGCATATAGGACTTTGTGCAGCTTCACTGTGTTCATCTCAAAACTGACCACAGGACTCCAACAGTGCTTGCAGACATCAAAAGCTGCAAAAATCACTGACATGGAAAGCAAGAAATAAAATTTGGACTCTAATCCACACAGACAGACAAGCCCACTCTTGCTCTATTTCTTCAGGGATTAACACATAACTATTGTGGGGATGTTACAGCCTGATTACCACATTGACTCTGCTGTTTGTAGTATATTGCTTACATATTTGATATTGTTTGGAAAATTAAAAAACTAAGGGGGGAAAATCCCAAAGCAACTGTCTTCTTTCCTTTTCCCCTCCCTGCTGCTCCTCACAGGGCATTTCAGTGCCGTGTTTCCAAGGAAACTGCACAGGGATGCTCTGCCAGTGGAGATGTTGTCAGAGGCTTGCCAGCACTCTAGGAACGGTTTAGAGTGATCCATAGGATGAACAAAGGAAGTAAAAGAGTAACAGCATAATTTAAGTGTGATACTGGAGAGAAAACAGGGAGCAGCAAGTCCCCTCCAAATATCCCTGACGGGGAAAGTCAGATTATGCTGCTGGTCTGAGTGTTGCACTTGTTATGCTGGCAGAATTTCAGAAGTGGTTTCAGACTGTTCTAAGCCACTTTCCAGCAAGAAAAAAAATAGGTCTGTACACTAGGAAATGCTTTTGAAACCCTAAACACAGTAAAAAAACTAAATTCAAAAAGTCAAAGCCAGAATCATTCCCTTTGCTCTTCAGTTGGGCACAGTAAATTCAGCATTTTATCACCATCCCAAAACATGCAGCTTTTTTTTCTTCCCTCTTTCCCACTGACAGCTCTGAGACATGTTTCATTAAAAGATAGTTACAGATGTTCTTTGATAAAACAGGTTTAGGTACAGCACTCTGCAACACCCAGCAATGACAGAGGTTAAGACTTTCACTACACAACTTCTCCTTCCTGTGGGAAAAATGCTTTTCCCAACCATTTATGTTGAGAACTATTATTCAGGAATTATTCAAACCTGAAGAAAGCAGCCTAAAAGTCTTTTTTACTACTAGGTACAACAGATAATACAGAAACTTAAAAGAAGTTCATAATTCACTTGTGCACTTGTGCTGGCCATTATTTAAATATTTGTTTGCAACAAGACAGTGTCCCTATGTTATGCGTTTTTCCTAAAATTGACCCCAATTTGACTCTAAGAAAAAGTATTTGGGATTGAAAACATCACTAAGAAGATATATTTTTCTACCCCAAGTATATTCAAAATATTGTATATTCTACAATATCACTACTGTAGAAGAAGTAACAAACAAAAAGAGGCAATAAGATGTATTAGCAAAACTATATCTCAAAAAAACTAACTTAAAGTGCGTGTTCTTACCCCAAAACTTGCTTTGTGCCTGCTTTTTTTCCATCTGTTAATAAACTAAGTACATCATTGCTTACAAATTAAAGCCCAATGTGTTACTAAGAACTCACAGCATAAAAAAAGCTTTGCAAACCTTTGATTTAAATGAGAATATAATATATTGTACATGTAAAATGATATGTTAAGGAAACAAACATCTCATTTAGGAAGTCAGAAGCTTTTTGTCCCTGAAACTCACCCTACTCTTTCCTTTGAGTGTTGTAAGTATAACTTTCAGATCTTTAGGGATTTAAATCATTGCTAGTTCAGTGTGTATTTTGTTTTTGAGTAATAAGTGATGTTCATGATAAGAAATACACTATAAACTTTGCTCCAGAAAATGATCAAATTAAAAATAATCTTCATACCAGATACTGTGAAGTCTCAATAAGCTATTTCACTTATTCCCTTTCCCCCTTAGAAAATGGAGATTCATCAAAACTGAGTTTTTTATTAAATATGGTATATTGAAATAATGATGTGAGAATTTTTTTCAGGCCTATGATACAATTTTTAACATTATATTGAAGATTTCTTTATTTGAGCAGGCATTTGAACCATAGAAATGATGAAGTTCAGGGATCCTCCAAATCAAGCAAAGTTGGACCAAGGATTCTAAAAAGTGTACAAAAAATGTAAATATAGGTTGAAGAAATATAAATGGAAATTTTCTCTATTAACTGTTTGATCACATTGATGCTTCATTTGAAATGATAAACCATGAGGATCAGGAAAAAAGAAATACATGATGAAGGCATTATAAATGGTAAACTAATAAAAACCTTTAATTCATAGTTCACTTTCTTCTTATAAGGTTGTAGATGAATTTTTTTTTTAAACCCCAGTGTTCAGTTGACATGGTGTTCTCAAGTAATTTTTCTTTCAGTTAAAGATGGGAAATAGCAAATCTTATACGGTTTTTGAAGTTTTTCAGATTTGAGAACAGGCATAAAAATGTCTCAAGGACAACGCCTTGACTGGAATAGCAAATCCTTGAATGTTCTCCTGCCTTTCTTTTCTTTTTTTTTCTTTTTTCCCCTTTACTAAACCCTTTTTCCAAAAAAGAAAGGAAGACTGATGTTCATTCCCTCCTGCATCCTTAGAGAAAGATTAGCTGGAATACAGTGAATTAGCTTACCCACAAAGGATGCTGAAAAGGCTGATGAATGTAGTGAATCAGCAATTTTGTTTGGAAGAGAAACCTTAATAACTGAAATATGGGAGTTGGATCTACTGGAGAAGCAGTTATGGAAGAACAGAGATTTTCAATGTCATTAGTTTTCCCTTTAATTTAACAAAAAGTTCATTTATACCTCAAAAAAACTCCAGTAAGCAGTTGTGGAAACATTTTCTTAACACTGAATAAGGCATCCAGAGTTCAAAAGGGAAAATTAATGTTCTTTTAACAAATTTATCAGCTATTTCTACAATTCTTTGGTTCTGTAGCTCTTCCCTCATTTGCAGAACATTTTCAAAATGTGGGAATGGTCACTTGACCTTTCTCTAAGTTCTCCTGCTGTGTTTCTGAAGGTTTTCAGTCCCTCTGCCCCTTATTTCCAACCCATATGCGGCAGAACAGTGAATCAGCGCAGTGCTGATGCTACCAGGCAGTTTTGTGTTCATGGTCTCAGTTGATAGAGAGAATTAAACTCCTCAGTGTCTGCTACAGACACAGACACAGCTCTGAGTGATGTCAGCAAAGCAAAGTACTTGGGAGAGGAAGGATTTTTTCCCCTCTTTGCTTTAAGATTTATTTTACAGAGTTTGTTGCTTGTAAAGAGCTGGATGTTGACCTGGGTTGGTAACACACCTCAGATTTTCCAGCAACTGAGCGTGGCCTTGGTCTATTTGCACATAATTTGATCATTGCTGAAACACGCAGTTTTTGCAAAACTAGGCCAAAATAAAGCAACTTCAATGCCTTTTGCTTTACTCTTTATTGGAGATCAACGGTCTGCTTCATAAAAACCAGTTCTCAGTGCTGATCCCAAATTGCTCCTGCACACATAAAGGCATCTAGTTTTTCAGATTTAAGCAGAAAAAGAAGTATTGACGTGTTGCCTGCTGACAAGATCATCTGTTGCAAATACGACTAATCCTGAAGGTCAGGGAGGCTTGTTCAGCTACAAAGCTCAGGTGGTGAGATGTTCCAGTTCTTTAGAACTGACTTGTGGTACAAAAGTTTTTAATCATGACACCTTATTTCATATTTTTCATCTTTCCAGCAAATATTGCAAGTATTTCCTACAAATACCAGTGTTCTTACAGGTAACAGCAGCATAATCCAAAATGATGCCATGTAGCAATGGGCAGGAGTGAGGTGAAACTTGGATTAATAGTTTGCTTAATTGTGGGATTTTATTTTTCACACTAAGTAGGTGTTAATTTTGCAGCCCCCAACTTCTGCACATGCTAAACTTTACATAAACAGTAACTTCCAACATTTCAGTCAATGTCAACCACTTTAAGTCAAGAATACATATCTGTGAGCAGCAAGATCCATCTAAAGTCCCAAACTACACTACACTACACTACAAACAAGACAACAACATGCTTAGAGGTGGTAGCAAAGTTGAGAGAGAATTTGCAGGATTAATTGTTGGAATGTTAACACAGGGTTCAGATTATCCATATTTTTATTTATGGCCCTAAAGAGAAACAAACAAACACATAAACCTCAATCCCTCACCACCCACAAGGAAGAAGTCTGGTTTAACTCCACATCTAACCTAAAAACTTAAATAAAAAAAAAAATTAAAAAAAAAAAATCCAATGTTTTAAAATTTGACATTTCTCATTAATTTAATATTATTTTTCTTGTAGTTATCACTACTCTGTAAACTTCTAGCTGATTTTGTTAACAATGTTCAGTCACTTTGACTTAAATTTAGAGAAATTCCTTAAAAATTTTATGATGTAACTCCATTTTCTTCTGTGGTAGGAGCCCCTTGACACAGATTATTCCCATCTGAGACATGTTTATAACCACACAAAGGTAACCTTTGAAGAAGGTCATTGTGCACTCTAAGGTGGAAAGAACAGATGGAGAATTATTTTGGGCTGAGTAAGGAAAAACAGGCCCTGAAAAGCCATTCTTCTATCCCATTTCAAAAATCATTAATTTTCATGTACAGCAAGTTTCAACAAGAGTTATTATGGACTTTCATCATCAATGGTGATACAAATGTTTCCCCTCAATTTCCTCCCTTGCAGAAGCCTCATCCAACTCTAAATCTTTGTCATCTGCATTCAGGATCAATGATCTGTCAAATTCTCCCACTTCAATAATAGATAAAATTTGGAATACATAAGAAGTTGTCATATGCTGTGCATGGGAGAGACGTGGGAACTTTAAGGAACCTCAGGATCTTTTCCATCACAGGACTCCTTGATGTACACAGGGGTTTCAAAACTCTTTTTGCCAGGTTGGGACTCAGCTATCAAGTCAAACTGCTCCTAGTTCTCCTTTTCCTGCCATCAAACAGGCCCCTGCCTGCCCTGAGAGCCCAAGAGGAACACAAGAATAGCATTTGCAATGCTTTCTGTTCAATCAGCCACATGCAGCACTAGTCCCATGCACTGAGTTCAATGACCTGGAGTACTCAGTTCTCTCGGAATATTTCATGAACTGTAGTGACAGGACAAGGGAAAATGGCTTCAAACTGAAAGGGAGTAGGTTTAGATGTAATATTGGGAAGAAATTCTTTCCTGTGAGGGTGGTGAGGCCCTGGCACGGGTTGCCCAGAGAAGCTGTGGCTGCCCCATCCCTGGAAGTGTTGAGGGCCAGGGTGAATGAGGACCTGAGCAACCTGGGACAGTGGGAGGTGTCCCTGCCCATGACAGGGGGGTTGGAATGAGATGAACTTTAAGGTCTTTTCCAACCCAAGCCATTCTATGATTCTGTGAAAAATGTCCCAAAGAATAACTTCCTCACTCTGTCCTGCATTTCTTCTTAACTCTCTTCCAAATTCTTGCCAAAATTAACCACCCTACCATCAGGTAAAGATAATTTGCATACTTCAGGTATTTAAAAGATGAAGATCATTTACAAGCACAAGATAACACTAAATACAAATCAAACAAAAAAGCCAAAATTTAAGTCTTCACTCAGTATCTTTTTCTTCCTTTGCCTTGATTGTGCATATGGGCTTTACAGTCAAAATTTCACTGTGGATAAAACATTCCCCAAACCCAACAGGCATACAGAGAATTCCTTCATAAATTTTACTGCAACTGCCTCAGGATAATTTATAATTTAATATTATAACTTCAGTCAGAGCTGACATATAGCTGAGGGCAGAATGTTGCTAAGCAATGTTGTACCCAAGTTTACACGGGACCAGGGAGAAGAAGATGAGAGTGGAACAAGGAGATGCAGATATGTTCAGTTCCCTGTTCAACAGGGAAAAATTTCTGCCTTGCCACACTGTTGTGTTGAAAATATAACCCCAAAATACAACACAAAAAAACAACAGCAAAATTACTTAGAAACACCAGGTCACTTTTAAGGAAACAGGAGTACAAAACTTTATTGACTGAACTTGTGAGGCTTTATCAAAACACATAGATATGACTATATGTAGATATTATAATAAAACAAATAATATAATAGATATAAAAATACAAAAATCATATATAGATATAATTAGAGATCCTTTGTATTGATGACTCTTAAGTAACAAAGGTTTCAGAGTCACTAATTAGTTTCCAAAGAGGAACAGCTACCACATTTGAAATTACCATTTAACCACTAGTTCGAGAGCCTTCTGCTGGATAACCTACTCTGAGAACATCCTAATAATTAGGATGACTGCAGGATGAAAGGAGCCAAATCTGGAAATATTCCTACTTTTTAAAAAGTATGGAAGGTAGTTGCCCTTACAGCATTGTGTAGACACATAAGGGCAATTACTTTAAGAGAACACATTTGAAAATCTATGTTGCAACCTTAAACACTCCTGAAAATCAGACCAAATTGCTGAGAATGCTGAGAACTGAGTTTTCTTAAGAAAGCACTACAAATCAAATTATTAAAGAGATATTATGTTAGGCAGTGCATACTAAGATTTACCAGATATTGAGAAAAGCCATAGTAGTGTGCAAAGTTTTTAGAAGTACTTTTCCACATATTTTAGTGACTTTTACTGTCATTTAGTAGAGTTCACTATTTTATTTATATAAAACCTTTCCATTTCTGCCACCACCAGTTCAAAAATCAGTCAACCTTCTTTAAAGGTATACAAAAACCTGGCAAAATTAACTCCTTCCTTGGATCCTGACTTTTCAGTCACAGTTTCTAACCAGTTTGCTTAAGTTTTATGTGCATCTTCACAAAGAACATCCCAGACATTTCATTTCAAAATGCACTATTTTAACCACATTAAAAAAGTTGGAGCTTCTCAAGAAATGCACAATCTGACAAGTGTTCTAAATCTTTCTACAGAATGCTGCTGGCAACTATCTTTACTTTTTAGAGAACAGCTACAACAAAATCCCCAAATGGAGCTGACCACAACTGAGGGGTCTTATTTTCCACAAGTTTCAGGCTGAGGCTTAAAGCCCACGTCCTTTCAGCTCCACACTGTACCAAGAAGGGTTTTTTTCCCTGCTGCAGGTTTCCATGGAAATGCATCAGTCACTAATCTAAATAAGTGCAGATGAAGGACGCCTGAAAACCTCGAGCAATTACGCATGTCATTAGAGGCAGAGAAATGATTCAGCCCAGCTATTAGAAATGTGGCACAGCTATCACTTCTATATTTTGTTGCAGTGTTCTAAAAACAATGCTGCTTTATTTTTTTAAACCCACTCTTTTGCTGCCTATAAGAGGACAAAAAAAAAAAAAAAAAAGAAAAAGCGATAAAAATACTTCTCACGTAAAAAGCACACAATGAAGTCAGACCATATCACTTGCAAAGCACAAATGGAATTAATACCACACACTTGTTTTGTCGTGGTACCTGAAAATTTCTCTTTTCATTCCTGGTCAAAAATATTTCACTTTAATCATTTCAATGAGTAATAAGAAAAAGAATATTTTAATCTGCATTAAAGGGCTAATGAGCCTTAAAAAATGGGATGTAAATATAATTTCTGATTAATGCAATACTAAATATCCATGTGTAACCTCCATTTGTAACAATATCCATCCCTTTTGAGATACAGGTCAGGTATAGGTGGGCCTCTACTTATCACAGAGTTCTGTATCATTAAGGTCGGAAAAGTCCCCTAAGAACAAGTCCAACCATTCCCTCAGCACTGCCAACCCCACCACTAAACCATGTCCCCAAGTGCCACATCTACATGGCTTTTAAATATCTCCAGGGATGAGAACTCCACCACTTCCCTTGGGCAGCTGTTCCAGTGCCTGACTGCTATTTCAGTGAAGAAATTTTTCCTGATGTCCAGCCTGAACCTCCCCTGGAACAATTTGAGGCTGTTTCCTCTTGTTCTGTCCTTTGTTGCCTGGGAGCAGAGCCTGATCCCACCTGGCTCCACTCTCCTATCAGGGAGTTGGAGAGAGCAAGAAGGCCCCCCCTGAGCCTCCTTTTCTCCAGGATGAGCCCCCCGGGCTCCCTCAGCTGCTCCCTGTGACTTTCCCCAGTTCCATTCCTTCTCTGGACTCACTCATTCCCATAGCTGACACCAAGGAACCACTGGAAATAAAGTCCAATTAATTAGATTCAAATTCATAGGATGTAAATAAGAACACTGAAAGATCATACTAAACATCAGCCTGAATATATAGATTATCCTTTATGTTAGCTTTTAGATTGTTAGTTCTTACAATTACACTTAATGACTTTTCATTATCTGCTGAAGTCTTCAAAACAGGAGTAGAAAGTTGGTCTTCCTTCTCAAATCTGACAATCTTTTATCTTCACCTCAAGCCAGACCCTTTCAAGTTTCATGTTCTTACACTTAGTGGAATCTAGATGAAGAATTTATTTTTAAAGTGACAGTAAAATTCTTATCAAAGTTAAGATTTTAGACTTCTTCTATGACAGAAACTTAAGAAGTTTTATCTGTAACACACTTTGAAACCCTCAGGAAGTCCAATGGCATGAATGGATCACTAGAAAACTACGTGGCTTTAAAAAATGCAAGAGTAACTTGTCCAGTTCCTACCAAAATCCAGTTTCACTCCAGTGAAGCAAAGAGTGTATTATTATACACAAATTTGGAATAATATTTGAACATGTAATTCTAGGAATATAGGAGAATTGAAAAAAAATAAAATTTAATTTGAATAATGTCGTCAGGGTGAAATTGTCTAAATTTAAGTGAAAGTCATCACTGAAATGATCACAAGGAATAGTAACAGTCAAGCTTATTACTGCAGGTCAACATTCATAAAGTCACCATGACTTTTTAACTCTTCAGGGTATTTCTCTTCAGAACAGCTTTGTGATTTAGACAATGAGGTAACTGAGACACAGGGAGTGCAAACAGCATTCCAGAGACTCCAGCAAATGATAAAGGAAGGCAATAAACCTGTTTTAAAGGCATTCAACTGAAAAGGAACTTTAATTTTATACCTTAATAATAAAAATGTACTTTTGCTGATTGTTACAGAAATGTCAAAACATATTTCTAAGGTGTCCAAAGGTTACAGAAGGAATGGCAACATAAAATTGTTCTGATTTCCAGATGTTTTCTGTAAGTCTGAATGACTAATTCTTGGAAGCAAGTGAATGAATTCTCTTAAGACTTATATATTTTTGAAACTCCATTACATATCCTGCCTAATGCCTAGAAACTAATAAGAAAAAACTAATTATGTTGCATCTTTTTGCTTATGAGAATTTTAGTTATGAGATTTGTAAAATGCTACAACTGAAGAAGCCAAATAGTCTGGGTATATTACTCATGTGGAAAAATAAAATATCCAGGAATTGATTGACAAGAAGGGGTAGGGACAGTGTTATAGTCTGGCGGCCTGAGTCCCAGGGAAAGAGAAGTGCCCATCAGATGCAGCCCAAAAAGGGAAAAGCTGTAAGTAGAATCAGCCCTGGATCATAGGGAAATTCCTGGTCCCTCAGCTCTTTTTTACTGTGGCGCAAACCCAAAGGGACAAGTCAGTGCACTGGGCTGACACCTGGAGGGGCCAGAAGATTCCCGCAAAGCATTTAGGGCCAGGAGAGTTTTTCCCTACCAAAATAAAGAGGAAAATAACAGAGAGGTCATTTTGCAGAAAAGGTCTGTGGCAGATTTTGGAACGTTTAGGTTGTCCCACTAAATTCCTTAAAATGATCATCTCACTCCATGAAGATCAGCATGGCCAAGTCAGATATGGTAATGTACTTTCTGATCCCTTTCTAATAAAGAACGGTGTGAAACAAGGCTGCGTTCTCGCTCCAACCCTATTCACAATCTTTTTCAGCAGGATGCTCCAAAGGGCCAGGGCAGACGTCGATGATCAGGACGGTATCTACATTCGACACCGTACTGATGGAAGCCTTTTCAACCTAAGGCGACTGAAGGCAACACCAAGACCTTAAACCATCTTGTCCGGGAGCTGCTTTACGCTGATGACGCCGCCCTTGTCGCCCACACAGAAGTAGCTCTGCAGCGTTTAACATCCTGCTTTGCAGAGGCTGCTGAGTTCTTTGGGCTGGAAGTCAGCTTAAAGAAGACAGAAGTTCTCCACCAACCTGCACCTCAGGAAGCCTTCCCTCATCCCCATATCACCATTGGCCAGTCAGAGCTTAAATCAGTCCAGCAGTTTACTTACCTAGGTAGCCTCATCTCCTCAGATGGTAAGATTGATGGGGAGATAGACAACAGGTTAGCAAAGGCATATAGTGCTTTTGGAAAACTCTATAAAAGAGTGTGGCGAAATAAACACTTGAAGAAAAGCACCAAGATCAGTGTTTACAGAGCCATAGTGCTGTCTACTCTCTTGTATGGTTCCGAATCATGGGTCATCTACCGCCACCACCTGCATCTCCTAGAACGCTTCCATCAACGCTGCCTCCATTCAATCCTAAACATCTGCTGGTCAGATTATATGACCAATACATCTGTTCTAGAACAAGCAGCAGTCACAAGCATTGAGGCCATGTTGCTGAGAACACAGCTGTGATGGGCAGGGCACGTCTCCGGGATGAAGGACCAACCACCGCCTCCCTAAGATCTTGCTTTACGGTGAACTTGCCTCTGGCTGCCGCGAGAGAGGAGCTCCAAAGAAAAGATACAAGGACTCCCTGAAACAACATCTCAGCCTCAGCCACATTAATCATCTTAACTGGTCTACTCTGGCCTCAAATCGGGAGGCCTGGAGACACACCATCTATAATGCTGCCATTTCCTTTGAGAACACACGCAGGATCACTCTCGAGGAGAAAAGACAACACAGAAAGAATCGTATCCTGCTGAATACACCACCTAAGGAGTCTTTCTGCTGTGCCTTTTGCAATCAGATATGTCTATCTCGTATTGGTCTCATAAGCCAGCAGTGTGCCTGTAACAAACATGGATAGAGCCTTCCCAAATCTTCGTTTGCGAAGCCCGGCCATGAACCTGTGGTTGATGAGCCTCTCTAGAATCAGAATTTATTGCTTTCCCCTCATCTTAAAGAAAAATGATGTAAAAGGCTTGAACCTCCCAATCGAAGTGAAGGTCCCAAAACCACTTTCAAACCTGTAAATGTGAAAATATAGCCTTGACCTAATAAAAACTTTTCTATTGTGGACTTTATGACCTCTAATGTTTGAATGGAAATAGACAAAGAGAAGCAGAAGAGATTTGTAATTTGTGAACTTTTGTTTTGCAATGGTGTCTCCAACATGGGATGCACTTAATTGAGGTATGTACTTAGTAGGTTTTTTCCTTTCCAAAAATGTAATTGAGTGTATTAAACCAACCTGCATTAGCCATCTCTCTTTACTTGATAATCACACTCCCACCTTCTCACCCTGCTCCCTTTCTCTTTATCTCCTTCTCACACATAAATTGCATCTCAGCGTATTCAAACCTAATCCTCAGAGACCATGAAAATCTAATCCCCCAAATATATAATTCAAAAATCCCAGCTCATTATTTACCCTAATCCTGCACACAGACAGCACAAGGAATAATCACCTAGCAGTGATAATGATTTCCACAGCTTGAAGAGTTCTTTTGACACTCAGAATGATGCAACTGGTTAAACAATCATGCTTTAACACATCACTGTCTAATTACTCTTCTAGGGCACTACAAGTTATTGGCACACATCACAATCATTTTAGGAGAGAAAGGACAAATAAATGCTTTTAAATAATCTTCCTCCCCATCACACAACCTGAAGTTGACAACTTGTCACCTCAATGACATTATGATGTCAAAATTGTAAGATAATATTGGTGGAATGAAAAAGCCTAATCTAAAAATGGGTAACAGGGATAAAGCAGCTAAAGGGAGACTTGATATTGGCAGTATAGAATTTATAGTTAAATGTAGGTCCATCAGCTTTAAGTGCATTTTGTTTCAGGAAATAACTTGATCAATAATTCAGATTATTCACATGACCCCATAATTTTCCGCAAATGCTTGGACCTCTGTAGGATTCTTGTGGAAGCTATCACAGGTTCATAGTGATTTTCTTTCTTTTTTTTTTCTAGACCTGAATTCCTTATTCATCTTGTCTTGCAATCGTAAAAATCAATTGAGAGAATTCATGTGTTGACAGCACCAGCTCAGCTCCCCTGAGGTGTTTTCAGGACTGAGCAGCAGGTGCTCCTCCAAGAACTAAAGTGGGAATAACATTTATTTTTCAAAGCTTTTTCTCCAAAAAATGTCATAAACTGAAGTGCTGGTTGTACATATCAATTTCTAATGCTGTCTGTAGTTACAAAACACTTAAAATAGGTAGCAACTCAAACAATCTGCCTTCCATCCAGGGATATTCCAGGTAAAGCCAGTAATCCATCATTTCATGTTAGCGGTGTTTACTTTACTAAATACACTTCAAAGATCTGATTTTTTCCCCCCCAGATGTTGTGCTGAATGCCATCTGCTTTATTTCTGAAGGAATAAAAGCCATCATACATTTTGCTTTGAGATAAAGTGAAGCAGAATGGTCTTTACTTGGCCAAAAATAAAGGAATGAGGAGTCTCCTAAATACATAATTAGAGATTTAATGAAATGGACTTCTTTACCCAAAAAGTCATAAAAGTAGAAATTAGTTGGAGGAAAGAAAAGGCCTCATCAACTTTGTGGAAAGTACAAAACACAAAGGGAAGAAAAATCCTCTAACATATATATATATAGCATACACATAACTTGATTTATAAACAAAATACAATTGAAATGTATATTTACAATGGATATTGGGAAAATCCTGGAGGAGACTTAGTAGGCCAAAGTATTTCCTGTCTTACTTTGTTTCTATTTTAAAAAAATACACTTCTGAATCAATTTGATTTCCCTCTGTTATCACAGCTAATAAATACATTTCCAAAGTAAACTTCTATTGAAATTTTAATACTGGAATTTTAATCAAGCTGTCCTCCTCTAGAAGAGGCACTTACTGAAGACATTTTAGAAAACTAGCAAGTAGGCCTAAATGTTGGCATTTTCCACATCCAGAAGCAACATGAACCACTTGGAATAAGCACCAGCAATTAAAGATGATGAGATCTACTGTCATATACAACTATTTGGAAACAGAATTTAGCTAGAGATTTACTCGGCTCAGCAATTTGTAGTTGCAACTTGGGACACAATCCCAGAATTTGATTTCTTCCCTTCT
This sequence comes from Manacus candei, assembly GCF_025592945.1. Lineage (NCBI taxonomy): Eukaryota > Metazoa > Chordata > Aves > Passeriformes > Pipridae > Manacus > Manacus candei. The sequence continues at coordinate 4,902,693 of NW_026138057.1, forward strand.
CAAAAGCAAGGCATGGACACTGGGAAGCCCCAAATTATGCCTTTGAACATCAAATATTTCAAAGACATTCACCAAGAAAATAGAAGACAATTTTGTGTTATTTCTGCTCAGTTAAGCACAGCAGTGATAGGGTTTTATCACACTCCAATCTATTTTACAGTTTCACACCGTAAAAACTTGTGTCACTTTCTTACATATTTTTTCTAAAGTCTTCTGTTGCAGTTATTAATTTGCAGAATTATTTCCCCATTATACAACATCCTGTATGGCGATTAAGTACCTATTAGTAATGTATATTTTACTTTGCATTTAGATTGCATATAAAAAGATTAAAGAACCATCAACCACTCTCTTTTCATGTATTTCTAATTCACTGACTATATGTGAATTATGTGAACTGATGGAATCTTCTTATGTGTAAAAACAATATTTATTACTAGTGGGTAAGATTATAAAAAAATAACATGTAATTATTTCTGTTAGGCCACTATAATAAAGACAGTATCTGACACAGACATCTAGCCTCTGATCCTGTGGGATGGATTAAGAGGAAAAAGTCACCCATCCTGAATAGGGCTTTTTGTATGATATGATTTATTTTTTTAGGGGTATTGATCACAAGTTTAAGGAACTTAAGTAAATATTCCCATAGAGTATACATTTTCCCCTCCCTATTTCCTGTATTCCTTAATGATCTGTAATATCACAACAGTTGCAGGTTTTTTCAATGAGAAACCAGATATTCCTTTCCTTGGTGCCTACTTGTAGCTGAAGAAAATAGGAAATAGCAGATTCTACTCAAGGAGCTGGTAAAATCAGAACTTAAGGGGGAAAAAGGACGTGTATTTACTCCAAGTGCTTCACAGGACACAAAAGTTTTCTCTGCTTATCTCTTCCATGATTTATCACCCATGTGCCATCTACATCTGGGTAAAACCAAATAATCCCCAACACATTCCCCCAACACAAAGTATGGAAAACAACTGCAGCAATATGCAGACAGCAGATGAAGAAACCATAGTCCATGTGAATTTTCACTTTTATGCCATCCCCATGGTCTCCTTTTAACACTCATTTCCCTCATGTATCATCCAGAGATCCTTTGGTCTCATTTTCAGTGACCTTGAGGCAATATTTGTATCTTTGCCACATTTTTTCCCCATGCTCTACAACTGGCCAAACAAGCTCAGGTCACTGCCAAACCTTCCCAAATGTTATCAAAATCTCCCTTCAACCCGAGCTTCCCATGTGTCCACCAACACTATTTCAACAGCTTAAGCAAGTTACCAGAGCTTTTTGCCTCTAACACCCACATGTTCTGTGTTACAAGAAAATAAGCAGCTCCTTTGGCTTTATTTTAAGCTCTCGATTTTATGAGAGAACTCCTTTCACACAGAGGAGGAGTGATTGTAGACTGCTTGAATGGGACTAGGAGTGAAGCAAGCACACAGTGAGATGAAGGCAATATGAATTATATTTACCATGTTTAGAACTCATGATGGTTTATACCAGTAAAGCTTTGGCTTATTTTCTTTTAAATGAATGTGGTTTCGTGTTATTAGTTTTCAAACAGTTTGCACACTGCTGAGGTTACCAATCTATCTTGTAGGTAAGATAAAAAACAGTATCTATTGTCTCCCATAGCAACCAAGACTGAAACAAAGAGAGGTCTCTCATGTGTTGATTATGAGGAAACAATTTGTTTGATAGATACTACAGCATCATGGATTCAAATCCATGACAAACCACCTTTGCCACAGGCTGAAAGGGAAACAGGCAGCTGATACAACATATAAAGGATTTACCTTCTTTGGGAAAAGTGCAAGAACTGTTCAGCAGCACAGGCCTTTTACAGGAGAGAGAACACTGATTCCTGTTCCAAGGATTATACTATAAAAAATTTAGATGAAAACACTGGGTAATGTGTGAATGAGAGAGCTTCCTTGTGTGTGAAACAAGAAAAAAAAAAAGAAAAACAAAACAAAAGCTATGGCCACACAGACAAGATTTTTGGAGAATAAGTCTGCAGGAGGAGCCTAAAGATCTGAACAGAAAGATGGGACAGAAGAGTTAAGGAGAGCTAGAGACAGACAGGAGGCATTGTGCCTTTGGACCAAAGCAGAGAAATGGGAAGAGCTACAGGAAACAGCAGAATGCCAAGCACTGACCTATTAGAACTAATATAATCATGTCCAGGAAGAATTTGTCTTCAGAGAAGGGTTAGGAATTAAACTCAAATATTGAGAAACTAGGTAGGAAAACTATTGAAACTCATCTAATTTTTTTTTTTCATTTTTTTAGAACACAGCTCCTCAAATACATTTAGAGGGTTATTATCTTAGTTTTACAAAACAGTTCAAGATAGAAAATAGAAACCATCAATAGCTACGAGGATTCTAAATAACAGATGCAAGATCTATTGACTTCAGATGACATGAAAATGTTTAACAAACACTTTATTGAATTCAAATCCCAGTCCCTTATACTCGCAGTGTTTCTTCTTTGGCTTAAGAGGACTGCCACCTGCTGAGTTACCCTCACCTTCATCTGTTACTGGGAAAGAAATTCACATTACCTTCAAATAATGAGATTTTGGATAACAGCTGTTATTGATACATAAAGATGTAAAAAGGTATCTAAATTTGTATGGATTAGAGTGCTGGACATAATTTTTCCTTGCTGCAGAAGTTGTTTTGGTATTTGGTTCAAAACTATAAAGTTCCTCAGTTGTTATGAGGGCACTTGAGAGACTGACACAGAGAGAGATGGCAAATTAATAATCTTGAATCTGAAACAAGCTGGAGACCCAGAATCTCACCAGTTATACTGCAAAATTCAGGTAGTGCAGCCAGCATGAAAAGCAGAGTGTTCTACCTTTGCAAGCCCTTTCCTCAGCACCAGTGAGGTAATAAAACTACCTGGCAAAGCAGCCCCAAGAACTGCCTGCAATAAAAACCACTTTACTCCACGGCACAGCATTTACATCCACTTGAGATACTTCATCTCTCATTTTGAATTAGAAAAAAATTGATGAGTCAGACCTGAAACACGGAGAAGGAATAAATGATGACTGCTTTTACTCATCCCAAAATATGCCACTGACTGACGGGAAGGCAACTGCTGTGTAGTCAGTTAGTTCTTAGGGCTTTTACTAGAGCAGTATGTGTGTGATTGTTCTGTAAGTTCTGCAGCTTTGCGATAGTTTTGCTGCAGGTTTTATCAAGAAATGGTCCTCAGGTCTAAGTGGAATTTCTGATGAGCTTCTGAGAGTCTGGTTATCATCACAGTCTACACATACCTTTTGCAACCCTAGGAGAGACAATATGAGTAAGTACTTCCACTCATCCTCTGATTACCAGAGTTTTCCTGCCGTTCTGCTCCACAGAGAGCTGCTCTTGGTGACTGGTTGTTTCAGTCTGAAGTGCTTTGAAGATGTGTTCTTTATCTGGAACATGTCCTAGTGATTGATTATGGTCTCTAAGAAGTGTGGACATAACACATGACAGATTTCTTAGATCTGCATTAATCTATAATATAAAAACATATTTCCATAGATACCACCTAGAAAAGTATTCAAAAATGTTTTCACACTATTATTAGAATTCAAGATAAACTATACTGCTTAGAAAGTGCAGCCTCTGAAATAACAAAACAGAGTAAAATGCTTCCTTCCCGTCTTCTACTACCCTGACATGTCCTTTCCTAAGTTTTTATACTCAAGTAGAAGTAACAGTGAACTGAAATGTGGCTGAATATAAATTAAACATTTGAGATGATTTTCCCCTCAATTCCGTACCCAAAGATGCCATCTAGTGACCATCTGCCAAACACCAGAACTGCTCCCAACAATGCAGCTCAGACAGCATATTTATTACACATTAACTAGGATTTGCATCTTCCCTTTATTATTCTGTGTGTGTGTGTGTATGTGAGAAACAGAAAGGGTAAGTTCTTAACCAGATTATTTTTATTCAAGGACATCTGACATCCCTCAGCACATTTGTCACTTCCCCCATGCTCCAACTACTCCATCCGGAACATGGCTTCTGCCTCCCAGAACGTTTTTAGGATAATTGTCTCTGTCTGCATCTACAAACAGATGAACACTGAGGCATTTATGATCTCACAGAATTTCTAGACAGGAAATATCCTATTGGCTTTGCTACCCAAATCCCACGTACAAAGCTGAAAGAACCATTTCAGCACCTCTTGTTTCATAAGAGCATATTTTGTGAAGACTGTAATACTTCAGTAGTTTGGCACTTCCCTTTCCTTCCCTCCTTTAGGAGACTGGGATTGTGTCCTGCTGTGTGGCTAATGCTCAGAATAATAGCATAAAGTGTACTATACAAAAATATCGGAAACATGCTGATAAATAAAATGAGTTCAGGAAAACAAAATAGCTTCTGCTGAATAATATTACCAGAATTTTCCTATTTTAAAATACTCCTTTGTTTTGCGATTGGTTTTATACTGATATTGGATAACAGATTTGGCTTTTGATTAACAGGCTAATTCTTACAATGCTCTTTTTCAGATTAATTTTGACTTTACTTGTAAAAAAGTGATCTTTGTATAGCAGGTACAGGAGAGGAGGTGAGCACTGGCTTCAGTAGCTCTCAGAACACAGGCTGGGCTAGTAGGATGCTAATCACAAACAAACAATAAATGTAGAACCAAGTCACATTCAGCTGTCATAGAAAAACTTCACTAGTGATGGCTCTTTGGAAAACTTGAGGAAGGTCGTAATCTATATTCAGTTTGATAGCAAAGAGAAACTCCTGCAAAGTCCTCACACTCTTGATGAAATTGTCTATTAGGAAATATAAGAAAAGCCTTTTGCACAGTATCGGAATAGATCCAGAACATATAATTAAAACTATAATACCTGATAGAGTGTTGTTATCATTTCTTTTCATTCCCAGATAAACCCCTTATGGAAAATATGACTTTTTACACAGGGATTTACCTTCCTCTGTATAGATATACTATAAAGCACCAGTAAAAAAAAGTACCTGAATGAAAGATAATTAAAATAACAAACAAAACACCAACAAGAACTGCAGTGTTCTTTGGGTAACAGTTGTAAGGGCTGATATGAGAGGGCTCGGGAGAAAGAAGCACCTTCTCAAGTCCATTTTTTTGGAATAAGCACAATGGTGACCTTATCTGGAGATCAAAGAGAATTTAAACAAGGGGCACAGAGGAGTTGTACACACACACAGAGCATCCAGAAATTAAATCAGAGAATGAAATTGAAGTTTTTATTGCATCTTCTTAAAATTCTACTGCTCTAGGTAAAGGTAATTGATTTTCTGCAAGGAAAAGATGCAATCAACACATTGAGAATGTAGGAGGGCTTTTGAATATTGATATCCCAGACAGAGATACCAGAACAGTCAGAGTTATTGAGAAAAAAGTTCCTAAACAGATGCTTCACATTTTAGTATATTAATGGGATTAACTGATTTTTGCAATACAATATGTTAACTTTATAGAATCATATAATCAACCAGGTTGGAAAAGACCTCCAAGATCATCAAGTCCAGCCCTCGATCCAACCCTGCCATGGTTACCAGACCCTGTCTGGTTACCAGACCATGGCACTGATGCCACATCCAGTCTCATCTTAAAAATCTCCAGGGACAGTGGGAGCCTTGATTTAAATATTGTCATTGAATCATTATATGTTTATCGAATGCATACAATAACAATTCAAAGTATGTTCCTGTTTCTGAGATGTTGAAAAATGCTGAGCATTAGGACATACATTATGTATGTCTGTAAGATAGCCTATAGTGTATTTTTTTCCTTTTTGTACTTTAGAATAGTTCACCAAGAAAATTAGGGGAGAAACCTCCAAAAACTTCTCAATTTTGAGTCCTGATTAAGAACAAGGAAGAGAAAAATCAACACAAATCATTGGTGCATTCATATTCACCTAAAAGTAGGTTTGACCATACAAGCAAAATTGCAAAGTCGCTAGTAAAACCTGATTTAGGGCATCAAAAACAAGTGGTAAAGTATATATGGTATGCACATGTTTCATAGGAGGGAAAATCACAATGTTATATTGTGCAGGTTTAGAAAAAACTTTTAAGATGTATCTTTGGAAGCTAAAGTCTTTCCTTAAAAACAAACAACTTTAACAGTAGCATACATTCAAAATTAAAGCCTTAAAAATATCTTTTATTAGAAACGATACAATTTTTAAGTGTCCTAATGTTTAGTATCAGCCATATTCCAAGAAAAATGCTGTTTAGCTCCAGAAAAACCAGTTTCCAGGAAATATAAGTCTCTTACATTTGGGAATAGCAATAACGTAAAATCATAACAATTCATACATGTTTTCAAAAACATTAAAGCTACTCTTTCATGTTTCAGGGGGTGGGGTGAAGTGGGTTTCCCATTTTCATGCTCCTTTAAAGGACGTATTTGCAACTTTTGCCTTAAAACTTGTCTATAAGAGGCTACTTGGGCAAAATTAAATTCAGCTAAACGCATAAAGTTAGAATGCATTAAAACAGTTTTAAATCAGAATGACAGGCATCAGGGCAATTTAAATTCACACCTGCAGTTCAAACTACTTTTCATGATGCTCACAATGCTTTTGTGCTCAAATATTCTTTGTTATTCTAGTCTGTGTCTTCCAAGATGAAGCCAAATCTGGGTGAGTACAGGGCTGGATGTGGGCATGCCAGACTGGGAATTAAGTAATATTCAGGCAATAATAATTTCAAGTTTATTTATTTTCATTAAAAACTATTAGTTGTTTAACAGGCTATTGTGGTGAGATGCTTTCTCTGGGCTTTGAAATGGTAACTGAAAGTCAAACCCTAAATCTGCCACTTAGTGACAGGTTGCATCAACCAGAGCCTGCATTATAAGAGGTTTTTCTAGGGTTAATCTGCAAGTTCTGGTTTAAAAACCAAAGCAACCGCTGTTCTCCCAAATGCTTCCCAAAACAAGACTCCAGCAATCAGGGATAAATGGTATTTTAAGTCATTTCAGTATCCAAGTAATCTGTTTGACCTATCTGAAACATGAGGATTATTAAGGGAAAATCCTTGTCAGGGGTGAATCTTATTAGAAAGCTCAGATCCTTTTCCCTATGTGCATGAGACTACCTGTGATACCACCAGCAACTATTTTCTTTCTATTCTCCCAACATCTTGGCCACAGAATTGATGGGAGCAGCCTGTTGCACACAGGAGGCTGAGACATTAACTCACCAGGGAGTTTTAAACTGGAGCTCAAATATGCTGCCTTCTGTAAGGGAAATGTCTGAGTTAACTCAAAGCAAATAGTGGTAGCATGAAAAAAGTAAAAAAAAAAAGTCTAGATGTAGCTTTCCATAAAAATTACTGGCACAGTTGCTGCGACACAGTTTACTGAGCTGACGGTTAATCTTGCACCACTGTTGCTACAACTTGCGCATTAAGCAAGGTTGGAGTAAATGTGTGAAGCAAACAATACTTCTCCCTCATAGCAGTCCCCAGAACCGTGTAATGCATCAAAAAACCCTCATTACACTACCAAAAATCAGATTTTTGTGCATGTCTGCCCTGTTCCTCCTGTATATTCTTACCTTGAATACATAGAACCGTCTGGAATTTTAGAGAGTGCAAGTTTCCTCCTTTGCCCTCTCCAAATCCATGTGACAGTGACACAGGGAGGAAGAGACCTAGACACAGAGTCACTGGCAGGAGAGAACTCAGCCTAATTTAACCTAGGAAGGTGTTAGTCCCAGATATTTCCTGGTGCACCAGACAGCAGTGGCCGTGGATTCAATAGGAATGCAAATGGACCTGACCACTGAACCAGGAAAACACCTTCCAGAGATATACTTTTAGAGCAAAAACTCCGTAATTCCTCGTATCTTTCCAAAGGAGGATGGTGCCACCGCAAGATGACAGCCTGTCCTCAGCTGCATTTATGTTTGCATCTGCACTGCCCTGGAGCCCCTTCCTGCTCACATCCCCATCCATGCTGAATTAGTGCTTTAAGCTCCATACAAACGGCCCCAGACACTGCCAAAACAAGGATAAGGGCACATTTCTTCCCTTACTTCCCCTCTTCCCACATGTCTTTGGAAGCTCCTTCTTTCTTTGGAGAGGGGTCTTGCCGTCAGTCGAGGCCCATGACCCCAACCCCTCACAGCCCCCAGGGTGCTGTGCCACCGCTCCATCCTCCAGGGGACTAGCTGCACCTCCACCTCCTCCACCACCCCCACTTCCCTCTTCCAAGGCTCTCAGCCCACACGTTCATCACTTCATTTTTGTCCAAACATTCCTCCAGGCACCCCGGGAAGAGGGAAGCTGGAGCAATAGCCTGGATTCCTGTGAGGTGGTAGCCAACAAAACAACCTCCCCCCTCACACGTCTCACTCTGCATCCCAGGATTCCATCAGCACAAGTCCTCACCATGCCATGGGTCTGTTGATCCTCTACATCCTTCAGCTTTCCACTTCATTTATCAAGCACTAGAGTCCATTCCCAAACAAATAAATATGGTTTGATGCTTCCACACGAAAGCATACGTGTGTGTTTTCCCTTGGTATAATCTATAGGGAGATTATAGGGAGATTACCACTAAAAGGAGAGCAAAGCCCCACAATCTCAGGTGTCATTGGAACCTTTTTTTCTTTTGAAGCATCAGTTTTGAGCCCAAAGGCAGTTAACAGATCATAATTTTTTAAAAAGTAAAAATCTACGCATCACACAATCTGGAGATGCAAATATTACATATATCTTTATCTTTATATATATAACTCTCTGTATCTATCTATATGTATACACACACACATATACAAAAAACATGATTAAAAAGTGGCAGCAGATGAAGAAAAACTATACTTTTTCATATTCAGCTTTTCTGTCCTCATAAAGCTTCAACAAAACAACTAGAAAGCAAGAACACAAACCACAAACATTGTTTTTTAGAATAAAAAAGTCCCGTGAATCAAGAGTAAAAATATTAGGAAAATTTGTCTACAGGTTCCTTTACAATTAGACAGTATTTTTCAGGATGCCTTTTCCAGTTTGTCTCCCATAAATAACGCGACAACCTGAAATTCATCAAGAATTTTGGGAGAATCCCAAAACTATATGTGCTTAATGACACCCTAACTAGTTTTTCAATATTATTTTCATATAATACAATCTAAGAAACTGCATACTGTTTTTAAAGGAAAATTCTTAATACCTTTTGATTCTAATGTAGCTTTTACATGCTGCCTTATTTGTTACCCAGGTCAATCTAGAAGAAAGATAATCAACTATTTATTGATTATTTTAAAAGATTCAGTGGTAGATCAGACCAAACCAGCAGGAAGATTGTCACACTGGAATCATTAGTTAATAAGTAATATTTTTCCTTTTTGCTTAGACATATCTATATTACGTCTCAATTTTACAGAAAAGTCAGGTTTGATGCAGTTTTTAAAAAAACACAAATATGATAAATTTCTTACCTAATGGATCAGAACAGCTTTGCAAGAACTTTCTTAAGCATTTGGCTGATGCTTTAAAACTCATTAACTTAAGCATTTCCACTTAAATGTTCAATGTTATGTACAAATTGCAACATCCTTCAAAATAAGGTCAGGACTTAAAGAAATTCTAAAGGTTTATTTTTGAAGAATATTTATAATATATTTCAATTTTCCACATCTATCTACATGGTGAAACCTCACTGAACCCAGTTCAGCCACTACAGTGTAGCTCATATAAGTCATTAAAGTTCATCTTCACTATTTTATATTTTCAGAACTGAATGCTAAAATTTCTATCAAAATTAATACCTAAAAATATCTTGTTAGAGATGGAGCTTCTAATTAAATAATCAGTATCACCTGCACTTACTAGATAGCTAATAAGATATATGCTAATAACTCCTGGTTAATGAGGAAAAGAAATTCAGTAACATTTAACAGTTCTCTTCCCATACAAAGCATGATTAAACACAAATTTAGTTTCAAGGTTACTCAGAGTTTAGACACATCAGTATTTTAGAAACAATTTACATAGTGTTTTACACGCAAACCTAAAAATAATATATTTTTTTTTGCACAGGTTAGTAGCACTAATAAACATACAGTTAAATACACACACGAAGCCAAAGGGAAGCTGGTACATTGAAATTTGTAGAACTAACAGCACTTGCAGCCACCTCAGCTATTTTGCTTCCCAAGTGTGTTTTTCCTTACTTATCAGGCATATAAACACTTCCCACCCCAAGCTACTCAGAGTCATGTAGCCCTTGTGGCAAGGTCTGGGACTGTGTGTACATGTACTACGAGGAGTCTGTCTTTTTTAGCAAAATTGCAATATGTTTTGGGGGAGTGGGGACCTGAGGACACCCACTCCTAAGAACAGCACCTCTACACTGTGAAAGCATCCCCAGAAGAGACGATCCAGAGAGAAAATGTGCACTAGGCTGTGCAGCAGGAATGGCATTATCCCACTGCTGGACTACCTCAAAACTGAGAAACAATAAAAAATGGGCATTACCTACTTTTTAACTGCAGAGCACTCATTCCCGCCTTCCTATTTTTCTACAGACTCTACTGTTTTCCCCATTAAACAAAACATTTGCAAGAAAATAAAAATCTTCCTCTTCCATCTGTCCATCTGCTGCCCAGAGTACAGGTTAATTCCTCAGCTGCATACACCATGAAAATGGTGATTCATTTATAATCAAAGAACTAAAACAAATGAGTAAGAGTAATATAAAGATTTCAAGTGTCCATTTGAAAGCAAAGTGCACCCTTAAAATTTATTTTCTAAAAATGAAATAAAAATGAGAAAAGAACAAGCAAAACTTCATCTGATTTACCAGTTTTCCTAACTAATTAGCAATTAAGAATTTTAATTTCCTTCAACTGCCTTGCAGTGCACCCTGCAAATACAGTTTTGCCCTGGCAAAACTCCTCCATCTAACTTAGCATTGGGCATTGCTACATTTCTAGAAGATTTTTAATTTTATTTTCTTATTTGTGTAAGCAAATAAAAACAGGGAAAAAATAGAAAGAATATGTGATTTTGTGTCCCGTGATAATGATGTCTGGATGGCTGGTAAGTGGTTCAAAATGGGTGAATAATTATAAAGCTTACATGTGTTGTGTCATAGCTTAAGAGCAAAAAAGGGAGGTCAGTTGTCTTCCATTTTTCCAAGAAAAGAGAAAAGCTCAGGAGAAGAAACTGAGAAAAACCTGAGCAGTGTGGTGGTCATGGGAACACAGAGAGGAAGAACCAGAACTGCCCCAGAGCTACAGATTATTAAAAAAAATTAATCCTTCTTTCACAGCCCTATATTGGACTATCTGAAGAGACAGAGTTTCAGTGTTTCAAATTAGTCTAGATATTGAGATGATCAACAAAGATCCACAGCATCACAAGCCCCCTTTCCAGCCAAAAGAGTTCCTTATCTCCAGACTCACTGTTTCACTTTTTAGCCGTATTTTCCTTCTGTCTATGAACAGTTAACAGCCCATAGCTGGGATCATACCAGTACTTACCAGTAAACAGAGAAACTTGCAGGATTAAATTTGTCTTCCAATTTTCCCTTGCTCCTCTCGTCTGATTTTCTCCACGCTTTTCTTCCTGCAGCACTAATCAGTACCCTTATCTTTAATTTGCCCTTCTCTTTTCTAGGGCAAGATAGCAAAACTCACTATTTTATATTATACTTGCAACATCCTCTGATTTTTAAAAGTAAATCAACGGTTGTTTTTTCTCACAGTCTTTTATTCACTGCATGTAACTGTATCCTATATTTGGATGATAATATCTTAGCAAAATAGATTTATGATTTTCATGAAAGAGTCTTGGACTTTCCTAACTATTTCCCCTCAGTTGGTGGCCTAAGGCCTCAGAGTCTTATATAATATCAACCCAAAGGACAGGTTTTGCCTTGGTAAATGAAAGAAAAAGTATAATCTACAGGAATTTACAGTCAGGAATAGAACTATTTTGTTTCTCTTTAAGTGTTGATTAACAAATGCTAATATAACAAAAAAACCATTTTTTTAACTTACTTGAGAGACAAAATATTTAAAATGGAAACAGTGGCTACAGTGTAAAATTTTGATTCTTAAGTTTCTTAAGTTTCTTTTCTTTAGAAATCTTTTATCATGAAGTTTAATCCTGAAGGCAAATAAAAAAGATGATTAAAATTCCTATTCTTTCTTCTGCTTTGATTTGTTAAATTTGAATAGCAAAGGATTGAGTTGTATCCCTAAATCCATGGGGTGAGCTCCATGTTTACAGAACAACCTTAGAATCTACCAACATTTCTTTCCATAAACCATAATGTTTTCCCTGTCAGTCCAAAGTGCAGCCACACAAAGCTTTGTGCCATGACAACTCCAGAGCACAAATAGGGAGAGGAGAAAAAAAATTGCAACTGACAAAGAAAACACTGTTGCACAAAAAATTTACACCCAAAAAAAGTTTTCTATCTCCTGCAGTTTATTACTCCATACAATTGTGTTGAACAGAGTGGAAGTGCTCTTCCTAACTCATATGATCCAACATTTTAACTACTCAGTTTTAGAGTGGTGCAGCTTTTAGAGGCTTCTTGTTAACTATTGCTCCACAAACTAATTTTTTAAGGAACTTTTAGGTAAATGAGACAAAGATACGTTATATTTCGTTTCCTTAAACTACTAATATGTTGTACAGGGTATCCAATATAATTACTTTTATTATTTCAGGAGATCAGCCAAAATATGTAACTGTTTTAAATGTCCCTCTGGGCAGTGTTAAACTAATTCTTGATACATGCAAAAAATAACTGTAAGCATGAACTAGAGACTCTGTAGCTTCATGTGATTGTTGCATAATTATATTTGAACTGTTGGCTACCAAAAAATATCCAAAACAATACATTGAAGTCCTTTTGCTTGTAAATAATCCACAAAATTATCTTGACTTTTGCAGCCATGTTTCATGTTTGTGAATATAAATTTGTGAATATATGTTTGACTGAATTGACGGTTAAGAAAGTTCATGGACATTTTCCTCTTTAAATTAGAAAGCAAAACCAAAGTTTCAAGCTCAGTTACAAAAACAAACATGCTTTTGTAAATAAAGTAACCAAGCTTCATCGGCCAGTATTGATGTAATGGTCTTTCGCAGTTAAATAAACACTGGGACACTGAAAGTCAGAGCAAGCAGAGCCCCGGCACAGAGAGTTTCAAAGCTCAATGCTGGAGGCACGACCCTTAAAACCACCACCACAATCTGCTGCAGCCATGCTGAGCAGCCCCTTCTGACAGTGGCAGATATCTAAAAACAAGGCATCTGGAGACACAGAGCAGCAGAAATGGCAGGGAAGGAGAGGGGATGAGAACCCTCATAGAAAAAGGTCTCTCTGAAAGCTCTGTGACCATATTGAAGCCCACCTGAGTTACTGACCAGGTCTGGGGCTTCCTACCTAGAGCTGATTGAGGCCAAGATGAAATTTCAGAGGGAAAATTATCTCCATTTAGAGAAATTGCACTTTAAACCCCTAAACTTGCTAGTCTGGGTTAACAGTTCACCAGGCAAGGTGAGACCCCAGATTTTCCCTTTGATACTGATCTGATAATAAAATTAGCTGAGCTTTCTAGCAAGGGAGGGATTTCACTTGCATGGCACTACAGAACAAAATCATTAAGTGATATGTAATGTAATAACTAATTGGGATTTTTAATGAATCAAATTAACACACTGGCTTTCATGCTGCTTTTACTACAATCAGTCACTGGCATCAAGTAGCACAACCTGGTCTAGTGGAAGGTGTCCCTGCCCATGGCAGGGGGTTGGAACCAGATGATCTGTAAGGTTCCTTCAAATTCAAACCATTCTAGGATTTTATGATTATCAAGTCATTTTCTCACCATCAGGTATTGGCAGATCTTTTAGTAAGCTGGAAAAAGCCCCTTTCCATTCTCTTTTGCAGCAGGCAGGTAAGGAAGCAAAAGGCAGTGCCATAATTTAAGAACAGAATATCAATTATCTGACAGCTGCTCTATCTAGGTGATCATTTTCCTGATCACCTCCAGCACTGCCATTACTGTAAGTAGATGCTCTATCATATTCCTTAAATTAATAAGAATTTGATCTCAAATAACTGGGGAGTGTTTCAAAGAGTTTTCAGCCTCTGTTGTCAGGCTTTTTATCTGAGCCATTAAAAATCAGAAGGGGAAAAAAACCCAATGTGTCATTTAGTACAAAAGAAAAAGATGACTTATCAACACTTTTGGAATATAGATCTAAGGCTTGCCTTGCTTTTTGTCAGCCATTTTAAGGAAATGCTTTTAAAAGTGCTAAATGAAATTATTTTAATGAAAAATGGCATTTTATTTAATCCTGATAGATACCTGGAATGATTTTACCAGAAGTTGTGTTCTGATATAAATATTTGCACAGGTGAATCAGAGAATCCTGACAAAACAGAATTTCAGGAAGAAAATGGATGTAAAATAAAAGTAAAATCTAATACCTATGGCTACTGTCATTTAAGACATTTATAGAAAGAACAAAGATCAAGTATAGTTGATCATAGCTTCATAAGATATTTAGAACTATCTCTAATTAAAAAAAAAACAAACAAAACTATCAGTATAAGGAAGAGATATTAATATTAAAATATATATTCTTTATCAAATTTGAAATGCTCCAAAATTCCAGAAGGTGAGAGGTAAGGTTTTTTGCCTACTAGCAATCACTGAGATCTGCCAAATTTGTTAAAATTCAAATAATTTGAGCCAGATTTGGATGACCAGAAAAAACCCCATGTTATATGTGTATTTTCCACAAGAACAACTAGGACTCAAAAATTAAGTATTATCGCTAGATTTTTGGTAGATTGTCTAACAGGGCTGCTCAAATTCTGCCACAAGATGAAGTATTCTCTCTTAAAACAATAATTGAACTTTAATTCCCCAGGAGACTTTATCACTTTTTAAATCATTCACTTTATAACTTTAACTTTGTCATACTTTTAAAGTAATTTGTGACATGAGACATTTTTGATGTCTACATATTCCCTTTAAAATGTTAGATGGACTATGATTCTGAACAGAAACTGTGAACACATCACTGGAAGGCACTAACATGGTATGTCCATTCTTTTTGAGACATTCCTCAGAGTTTGCACTTCTTTTATCCTTTATGGTTTGACAGATAATTTCGTGAGGAAAAAAGAGTCAGAAAAGGAAAAACATGACACCTGCACGTCCAATTTCACACCTCAGCAATCCCAGATGCGCCGGAAATGCTGAGTTTCCTAACATGTAACTTCCATTTTATATTGCTGAGCAATTTACTTTTAGCCTATTTTAATGCTGGAGAGAATTGTGCTGCTCCTTTGCAGCTGATTAGAGTTATTCCTAAGTGACTCTTGGCAGGTATGGAAATTAGACTGAAAGGGATGAAGTACATGTCAGCTGAGGAACCAGATAGTAAAATATTATGAATTAAAAATTACTTATTCAGAGATAGGGATGCAGACAGGCTTTCATTCTCTACAAGCTCTAGACCTAGGTTTGCTTTATGTTCTTTTTTCTTTTGAATAATTTTTTTATGTTTTGGCTTTGTGCTGTTCTTAAAATTTGGATAAATAATGAAAGTATTACTGTAGAATCCTTTTTTTTTTTTTACTTTTTCTTCAAACTAGACTCATATCATTAGCAAATGAAAGTCACTGTCATTTGAGAAATGAGTTTCGTAGACTCAGAGTTTCATTTCTAACAAATACTCCTATCGTAGTAAGAAAATACTACTGCATTTTGATCATAATGGAAAGCCTTTCAGGGCACAACAAGCATCTGCAGGTTATGTAGGAAGATAACTCCATCCCATAGCCAGCCTGCAGATAAAAACAGCTCTCCAGTTACCTCTGCCTCCAAATTCCCGTTATTATTGAGGGATGATTCATTTCCAAGCCTTTGCCCAAACTGCTGTTTATCATTACTGAGAACACAAATGCTTTGCGCAGCAAAGCTAAAGTGCAGAAACTTGCTGAGGTTCATTCTTTGAATTTCCATCACTTGAGACAAAAAGTGGAGTTGATTTACATCCTCAGCTACAGGGAGCTGTCAGAATTAGTTGAATATTACTGCACCAAGCTCCTGTGTCAGATGGGTTCTGTGGGTTGGCTTGCACCTCAGACCTCTGCACTGATTTTTTTTTGTTCCACTATAAAGTAGCTTTCCAACAGTTTGATGGAAGGGAATGCAAAAATATGGTATATGCCATATTCCTGATCTTTCTAAACCATAAATCAGAGCACAGAATATCTTTATGGATGATCCCTATGCTGAGGTTTGTCACTTGTGCCCTTTTTTTTAATGACAGATTTGTGGTTGGTTGTGCAAAATACAGAAACAAGGCAGAAAAGAGTATTTCAGAGGTCAGAGGTGTGGAAAGCATCCTTCAAGGCAGTAAGACTTTCTGAATACCTGTCAGTTTGGGCTCTGGATAACAGGATTTGTTAGCTGGACAATGTTCCTCCAGGTGTGGATAAACTTCCCTAAACACATCAGTGTGACTGCAGATCCCAGATTTAGGACCCTGACTGGGATTACAAAGACATAACATTACGAAGGTATAATATTAATCTCTTGAGTTTTCAATCCATTTTAAATGCCTGACTTTGTATCTACATCACAGCACACTTTTTCAATGATAACCTCACCTACATGTGAGACAATCTTGCCCTTTCAATTTGATTTTAAACTGGGTTTATATTCTTTTTGCTATGTTAAGTCCAGCACTGTTGAGTCAGAACATATTTCCAAGCTATCAGACTTCTTCACTCTTTACATGAGAATGTTTGTGATTACCTTTCCCAAATATAAATTCCTTTTATACTTTCTCTATTTAGTCCTTCCAGCTGCGGTAATATTTTGTCTTTAACTGCTGCTGTTCACACCAAACACTTTAAGATGCACAATAATTTTGTCACAGGTACACAAGCACCTTCTATTCAAGGTGAAACTATGTGGAAGGAGCATTTATCAAAACTTATTATCAAAAACCTTGAGGTGCTCATCTGGTCAGGTTATTCTGCCTTGTTGAAACCTTCTTCCTTCTAGTGGTTTTCAAAGTTGTTTAGTTTATAGAATTTTTCAGAGTTATAGTTGTCTTTCTAGTTAAAAACTACCCAGAACTAATCCTAACAAATGAGGAAGAAGTTGATTAAAGAAGATTTTGTTACTTTGGATCATTTCTAAAAGGTATCATTCCTCTAAAGGGAAGAGGCTGGATGAAAAGATCTTTTGCTTTCTCTTTTTCCTCTTCCACTGCTGAACTTTATGTAACATAGAGTCAGAGAATCAACTGTATGTGATTAGGCAGTGGGTTTAAATCTATCATGTCCAGATAGCAAATTTGGTAAACCAAGACTCCTGTACTACTGGGAGGATCAGAGCTACAACTCACAAATTCCAGATTTACAGGAGCTCTGGAACTAACAGGACTTTCAGGCTCAGGACATTCCATTTCCATTCCACCCTGGGATGCAATGGGGTGCGCACACACACACACACACAGAGGCCATATTTCTGTAGGATGCTCTGGTGTTTATCTGCCTCATGGAGTACACTCAGGAATAACACTGCTTTGGAATATACCTACCACATCACTACCCTGAGACGTTTAAAAATGCAGAAAAAAAAGAACACCAACATTTAATTTTGGTGAAAGATGAAACAGCCCATTTGACATTAACAATCAGCTACATAAACTGAGGAAAATATGTGTTTTAGAAATTCGAGCAGCCGAAATATGTCCATAGGGGCCACAGCCAAGGCTGCAACTCTTTTACATATGTAAAAAAAAATGGCCAAGGGAACTATGGTATTACTGGATAATCCATGATTATATTTTCAAGCTGCTGGAAACTCAAGAGTAAGTGACACCAAACATTTAAGCACAGACACTGTGTTCAAGAATGGACAGGATGTGGCATTTAGTACTATGGTCTAGTGGTCAAGGTGGTGATCAGTCAAAGGTTGGCCTTGATCTCAGAGGTCTTTTCCAACCTAAATGATTCCGAGGCATTTTGAAAGAGAAATCCCAGTTTAGTGTGTGCTGGGAGCACCAGTGACACTAGAGGTCAGCATGGGAGCATCTACATTTGCATTTTAGGCTGGGCGACGAATGTGCTCTGCAAGTGCTACTGCTGCTGCAGCCCCCAGGACTGAGACACCTCAGAGTTTGGACTTGGATTCTTTCATGGAAAAATGGGTTCTTGAACGACTGTTAATGGTCATTGGAGCCACATGCCTGGATTAGATTTAGTCTGAACTAAACTCCCAGGACTCCTATAGCTGCTACAACTGCTAATAAGGTGTATCCCAAGGCCACCGGGTAGAGGAATGCACAGAGGAGGCTAAGGAATGAAAAGTCCTCCTAGGACAATATTAAAAATGAGGCTGGAACTCAAGGAAAAGTGCACTGAGGAGCCCAAGACAGCAAGGATTAGACATATTGAGCCTGCCTTCATTTCAGTAGTGTTTGTGAAATCTAAGAGTTCTCCAGGCACATTAGGGAGGAAGGAACAATAAATGATAAAGTCAGATTGCAGTTAAATATAACTCTTTACTTGAAAATGAATGCCTCACTTTGGTTATGAGCAATCAGATAATCTATAGCTCTGAATTCTGAAGGACATGGAGCATAAAATCACAAGTCTAACAGAGAATATTTTTGTAGTAAGTCTCTGAAGTTGCAGTAATACCCTCTGATGGAAGAAAAGTAAAGGGAAACATCTATATTTAGGCAGGAGAAACTTTTTTTTCAATTTTAGCAGAACATTTTAGCAAAAAAAGCACAAATAGTATGTTTTAACATATTTAGGAATACAAAGACATTTAAGGATGAAATTGGCTCATTACTGAATAACACAGGAAAACTGTCAATGCAGAAAGAGTAAATATGTAACATTTGTATTCTGTGTTTGTGCAGGGAAAGAGCAAGATGTACCAATCTCATCTGAAGGAACACTCTCACTCGAAGACAATTCTGGACAATGTTAAAAACACTTTTTAAAATGAGATAGTACAAAGGTTTTGTGTGTCAGGATTTTTTTAAAAGCAGGGAAAAGAATTTAGCAGATCACGATAACAATTTTCTTTGTTGTTGTTCTTTTTCTATTAGATCTTAAAATGTCAAGGGAACTCCTTCAGACTGGAAGGCAGCAGGTCCTGTGCTGGTGTTATTAAATGGCAAATGAGACAACCTGGGTAATTAGAAGCTCATAAGCCTGGCATCAATCCTAGCAAAATAACAGAATAATTCCTACAAGACTAAAATAATGAAGGATTAAAGAAGGGAAATAGAATTAATGCCAGTCAATATGACTTTTTTTTTTTAAAGAGAACCTGTCAAGCTGGCATGGTACCTTGGAAGAGAGGACAGGAATCAGGTGCTGTTCTGTACTTCCCACTTCCAGACAACAGTTGGGATGGCAATAAAGTTCCCTAAAAATTGAACTTTTCTTAGAAGTGAGACTATACATCAGCATGACAAGAAACACCTGCCCACCAGTTTTACTGGGCATGTAGTGTTTAATTCTGGTTTGTTTTTTTCCAAGAACTATTCCTCTCTCTTTCATTCATGGCATGCACATGACAAGCTGCTATTAAACACTATTGTTCTAACTTAATAGCAAAGGGAAGCTGCTGGAAGAAATGTTCCTAAATCTCATTTATGGGAAAGAACCGTTACTGTGGGGCTGGTCTGAAAAAGGCTGAGTTTGAGCTTCATTTCCTCCACATTGAAATGATCTACTTTCGAAATCATTACCATAAGAAGTTCTGCTGCTTTGCAAAGCCCACAATGCAAATTCTTGCAACTGGCACAAGTTTGTGATGTTTCTCAGCTGATGTTCTTTCAGCCATCCCAGTAGACCTAATTTAATTTCTAATCATTTCCCCATGCTTAACACATTTTTCTAAATTACTTTTGCATTTGTACTCAGAGGGAGTACTGGCTGATTTTTGCTTGTGAAGCTTTCCTCTTTCATTCCCATTGTTTCCTATGCAAAGGGGATGCAGCAAACTGCACAGAGCAATCCTGTCATCAGCTGCTTTCACTCCATACCGTATTTCAATAATAATATGGCACATACCGTGCATTTCATAGATTTCATAATCCCAGTTCCAACCTCTATCACATTACACAGAGGAGCACTGAACCTCATTCTGGGTGCAGGACAGGGAGAGTCCAGCAAAATATGGGAGTGCACAAGTTCACAGTGTCCATTTTGTGCCCATTTAATTATATTTTCATCTTTTTTAGAGTAAAAGAATGGTGTATTTAAATCCGTAGCCATTATAATTCACGCTGTACCATAAGCAAATAGGAAAACAATCAGAAGGTATGAAATAGTTATAAATTACTCTGGTGTTTTGCCAGACACGTGGCATAAGTTTTCATAATTTCACTTCTGAAAATTTGTAAGATGCTTCTGTTTATATTATTTTATTGCTTCCAACTTTGGTAATCCTTTTGTTATTCTTATGACAATTTTTAATTTTCGTTCCCCTTCAAATGATCAAAGAAATTTTTGCTCAAAAAAAATTGTGTCATATATTAAAGCAATTGTGTCACAGACTGAATTTACTTCCTGAAGTATTTCTCAGAAAGATCTTTAAGGATTTGTGACAGGTGTGGTTATCTTCTCTTCAAAACCACTAAAAAGATGCAAAATTTCTTTCATACTTTAGAACATCACTTAATGCCCTCCCCAGAATTTTCTTCTGATTTGGAAACATGTGCACAGCTCAAATTCAATGCAGAGTTGTCATGACAGACTCAAGAGAGGTGTTTTTGATGACTTACTCATACAAAGCACATCTTTCTGAAGTCTTTCCACCAAGTGGTTTTATTGAAGGACCTTTAGAACAACTCACAGGTGGCTTCTCACCAGTTCATGTTGCACTGACTGAATTCACTGGTCTTCCAACTAATGAAATAACACTAAAATTGCAAATTGTGGTCCCCCTTTTTACACCTTATTTTGAAAACTGCACTGCTCCTAAACTGGCCAATTCCAACCTCAATACTCCTCCTGTTTAATATACCTCCATCTTTAAATTTTATGTTCTCAAACCCTTAGAAGAACTACACAACTGTTCTCCCTCTGTACTCAGAGTCTAACTCCATTCTCTCCAAATATTACATCTGGTTTTGTCTCCTCCTCTTTTACTTTTGAGAAAGGGAAATAGAAAAGAAAGCATAACCTTGTCACACAGTGTTTAGTTATCTAGAGCAGTGTCCCTAATGTCTTGCTCCCTCATTCTTTTCAAGTTTTCATATTCCAAAAGTTAACTTTTTGCCTCCTCTTCTGCTCATCCCTCAAATTCATATTCCATCTTACCACAGCTTCCAATAAAAACAATGAAATTAAAAGACCTCTCAAATATTATAAATATTTCCTAATCCTTACTACTCTGGGACCTTGCCCAGTGCATTCTGTTCCATACTATCACATTTATACAGTTGCTATAGATATATACATAAAGAAATTATACCTTGTGGTTTATAATGACATGCATTAAAAAGCCCCATTTGCGAATGAATGATATGATGCATAAATTTCAGTGTATCATCTGTGCAATGCCAAAAGTTCTTAATCAATACAACAGAGATCTAAAGCACATCAACAGTTGATTTAAAACTGCATCCACTCCCGGAGAACATTAATTATATTCTCAGAGCTCATTTATAATGAGCTTTTAATTAGAGAGGATGTCCTCACATCTTAATTCTTAGAAGCAAAGAAATGATGAGATGGGAGGTAATTCTTAAAATAACATGCTTTAATGTAGATTTCTTTTTCTTTTATTATACCAGACCTATAAAGACTCCTTGCTTAAAGTCACTTGTGGCAACACACATGTATGAGAAAGGAGGATTATATTTCCTTTGTCATCAGTAAGGATGTATTTAAGACATCCCTCTAATGGATGCCTCCTCTAAAATTTAGGAAAAGGCAAACAGAAGGATCTTTATTGCTATGAAGAGCTAAATGAGTATTTCACATTGGGAGATGAGTGGTCAGTTTTTCTTCCATTATTTAATTGCCTAATTAGCCACCCTCCCATATTTTAGGAAAATGATACACAGCAAAATCCTTTACAAAATGTCTACACTCAGTTCTGTGTAAAAGTTTTTGCAGTGCTTCTAGTCACTCAGAAGAAAGTCTGATTGCTTGAACAGTAAAATCTCCTTAATAAATCCACCTTTAGTTTTCAATTCAGCAGCTCAGCTTTATTCAACTTTCGCATTCCCAGTATTTCATAAACACTCTGCTGTACAACACAATGCTGGGACAGACACATGGCATTTGTCATGTCAGGAGTCAACAGGAACTTGATCTGATTACCTGCTTTGCTTTCATTTGGTTTGCACTGAACTTCTTCAACACATTCTGCAGGAAACCAGCCAATATGTCCCCGGGTGCTGCCTTCCCAGAATCCACCTTCTCCAATGCTTAGAACTAAACAGAGAGAGACACAGGGAGCATTAAACTTTACCTTCTCCCATAAATGCAAGATTAGATACATAACACATTCAATAATAACTGAACATCATGTTGGTAAAAGCCAATGTGCAATAACTCCAATGCTGGTACCCCCAAAATTGGCACAGAATAACCTTTAAATGTGACTCTCCCTGGTCTGCTTTTGTAACCTCTTCCCATTTGTTTTTTTTTTTCACAAATTTCCTTGGCCCTCGCACAATTCTTTCCGTTTTCAGTTTTCTCAAGGATAAATGCATGGTTATACCACAACCAAAAAATGTTGTCTTGCCTGTTCAAATGAAGCCAAAGCGCTGAACTCATTGTAAAACTGAATTCATGTTGAAATGGATTTTAATAATACATATTCTGATATTCCATATTTTTCCCACCTTCTAAGGAAACATGCTATTTTATTAAGTGAGCAGCTCCAGAGATTGGCAATGTCGAGTAATATGATTCAAGGGTTTGAGCACACAGCAAACACATGAACCTCCCACAGATGAGGGTAGATGCCTTTTGAAACATTTCAATGATTATTCTCAATAGAAGATCATGACAAGATGGAGGAGAAGGATTTACCAACATGAGAAAAAGCTTTATCCTGTAGTTCTAATTATCTTGATATTAATTCTAGACTCAACAAGGATTATGACAAAAGCCTGCAGAACAACAAGGCATGTTTTCACTGATAAGCAATTGGAGGTGAACTGTGGTAACAAAAGGACTCTAAATACTTGCTAGGTATTATTTTTAAATTAATATTACAGAAGTTCCTACAAACCACTGTATGTTTACTATATACTAGAAGAATATATATGCACTATTAAAAAGATACTATACATTAATATTGATAAAAGGTGACATCATCAACAAAAACATATTAGTAGGTCCTCAGAGCACATGTATACAAAACATAGTGTTGGGTGGAGAGGTCGCTGAGCTTGTGGAAGCTGAGGCAGCCCAGTTCCATCTGCTGAGTGCCAGCTAAGCCCAAACTGCCCCTGCTGAAAATCAAGGCTAATGAGCCCAAGCACATCTTTGCTAACATGTGCACATGGTTTCCAAGACCTGGAATAATGTCTCTGCAGGGTATTTCAGTACAGGAGGGGTAACCAACCTGATCAGAGCTACTTTGATAATCTCCAACACCAGCACTTTTTGCACTGTTAAAATACACCAGGCTTTAAAATGTTGGTCCCTGCCTGACTGCGATTGAACTCGATAACAGTGGAACTGCTGTGACTCAGTGGCATTGAGTCTGAACTTGATTTGCACTATTCCAGCGAAAGATGAAAATCAAATCAGTGGTAGACCAACAAAAAGAGTAAAAAAAATTATGGTAATATTAAAAAGGCGGTAAGAAATCTGGTTTGAGACACCAGAATCTCTAAAGATGCATTTGAATGTAAATGTTTACCAGGTTTCTTTCATCGATGTAATCCTAAACAATTTGTTGTGTTACTTACAGAGCATGGACATCTATTCACATGAATATTTGACAGCAAAATGTTTATAAATATGTCAGTTTTAAGCCTTTTAATGTAGTGCATTCCAAGAGACAGATTTCATGAAATGTACATTTACACACCACTCTCAATAAGAAGTCCCAGGAAACATCCATTAAGGAAAAATCCTACATGTGGATAGGTCCCAAATGCAATTTCTGGAACACTTTTCTGACATATATGAGGAAACCTATAACTACCCAGGGAGTTATGGGATAATGGGGGAGGGCACAAGCCTTGGATGATTCCAACAACTCTACACTGAATATTAAGCTGAATAAAAAAATTTTAGCAAGACTTTTGTTTGTTTGTTTCCCTAACACCTGTAGATATTGCTAAGAAAAGCAAAAAATATTTCAACTCTATACTTAAATGCAAGCAAAAATGAAGAAACCACATGTTCTTTGTGTTAATAAAATAAACAATATATATATAAAATATTAATAAACACTAATTATTTAGGGATTTATTGTTTATTTTAATAAAAATATGTTATGGGGCATAATTAATGAAAAATATGTTGATCTAGTTCTTAAAAATGTTTAAAACCTCTGCATATCAACACACATAGTCAATCTGATAATTCAGTGTCACATAAAACAGAAACCTGATCATTCATCCAATATATATCCAAAAAACATGGAATAGTCAGCAGCTTCCAATACATTTTTAACAATGTAACCTCCTTTTACGTAAGAATGCAGTTCTTATATATGACATAAGGAACTAGGAAAATTTAATAACCTATATATATATGGAATTATGGTAGGATCCTACTGTATACACTGATTTAACTTCAAGTTGTAAAAGAGAGCATAGGACTCCAGCCAAAAGAAATATAAAAATGTTAGACAGTAAAAGATTCCTACTGCCAGTAATTAGCTTTTTTCTTTTTTTTTTTGAGGGGAGTTTTCAGCACTGAATCTCAGTCCTGATTTCACCCCACAAATTAGGAAGATGATCAGAGCAGAACTGAGAGACTGAGTCAGATTACCCTAATTTGGTATTTTATTAATCTGTCAGATTTGCTATTTTGATGCTCCAAATGACATGGATATTCCCATCTCTAAAAAGAGAGATGCACTGTGAGGAGAAAGTTGGTTATTTCACTCACATGGATTAATTCCATTTGTTATTGGTAGTAGCATCTGATCTAAATCAACACAGGAGAAGAAATTTGCTTTCTAAGTCTATCTGGGAGTGAGCGCAAGGCAAAAAGTGATCACTCCAGAGCAGAACTAGACCCATTTCAGACCATTACTGCATGAAATATTAAATATTAGCCATTACTAACAGCAAGGGCAAAGGGAAAATAATGTAGTCCTGCCTGAAGACATAACATCCATGGAAAAGAAGTGGAAGGGGAAATGAGGTGTTGCTGGAATGCAGTTACCCTTCACCACTCTGGTTCAAGCCAGTCTAAAGATTACATCTACCAGCAAAGGGCTTTGGATTTATCAAGGAAAAACATCATTATGGGGGCCAAGAAAAGAAGGGAAAAGCTGATGGAACTGCAAGAGGTCCAAAGATGACACAAGAGAGATGAGTGATATCCAGGGGTACAACAGAGACAGAGATAAATTGTTGGTGAGGTGAAGGATAAGCTCATAGTACTCAAAATGTAGACGTTGAGATCTAGGTGGTTCTCCACTACCAAAAAAACTTGAAATAATCTTCAGATATTTCAGATATTAAATTATTGAATTAACCTTCTTCAGATGTGCCATTTATAAAAAATTTTGCAGCAAGAGCCAAGGCCAGAATAATCTAAACATCTATAAAAACTCTCAACAATTCACATACTCCAAGGTGAGTAACTGCAATTTAGAGGATAAATAAAATTGTAATTCATCTTTTGTACCCATGAATGCTTTTTTAGAATGAGGCTTTAATTTGTCTTGCCTCTCCCAATATTGCTTAAGGGCCTCATTGTAACAGATAATTTGTTACCAGCGAGAGATTTTGTAATCAACAGTTTCCCTTCTGAAGGACATAACAATGGTAAATCAAAGGAGAACTTTCCTAAAATTAATAATTAAACTTTATCATTTCAAGCAGTTTTTCCTTTTCTTTTAGTAAAACCAAAAGATGTGGTTGCTATGGCAAGAGGAGGTCAGAGTGTCTTTATACACCACAGAAATTATGAAAAGAAGATGATGTTTTAACAGTAAAATTAAGGTTCTAGTAACATCATGAATCCCGGTATGCCTTTTTGCAACAAAAGTGTAGTTTAAAACATGAATTATGTTCAATTCTATGAACAAAACTGCAAATCAAAAGTGGAAAAATAATAAACAATGGAATAACAGGAAAACATGGATAGGTAGATATCAGTCAGGATCTCATAATTTTAATGTCTTTAAAGTATTATACTTAAAATCAGCCAGATTCTGCTTTGCCAAAGTCTAGAGAAAAATACAAGAAAATTATGTACATAAAATATTTTACAATATTATATATTTAAAAATTATAGAACAGAACATAGAATGTTTTTTCTTTTGCAACTTTTGTAAGTCCATTGGCAATGCATATATTGTAATTGGTATTAATATACTAATCACAAACTGCCTAATTAATATATATAAAAATCACTTAAATCAAAAGAACATAAAGGTTGTATTCTTCCACATTACAGTTCCCTTCATGATGCCACGATCAAGAAATAGAGTACTTTTTACCATTAAATTATGGTGACTACTATTTCTAAATTCCTTGAGATACTGGAATGTCAATGAGTGGATTATTCCATGCAACCTTACTTGCAAAAATGTCAATGAAATTTACAGCCAAATTCAGGCCAATGTTTTACAGCTGCTACAGGATGTACCTGAAATGCCTTTGTAACACCTAAATCAATTTTTGGTGCTCCAAACTTCATTTTTCTTTCCTGGGAAAATAAATAATTGTATGGATTGGCAATGAGAGATCACGTTCTGGGGAAAAAAGAACATTTCTACAAGCAGGACCAAAAAAGGACAAATTAGCAAAATGAATGTAAAGTGTCCCTCCATTCAAACTGCAGCATGAAACTGTATTTACTTTCATCCCATTGTTTTGCTATTCATAAAAAATGCCATTTATCTCTTGAAATACAAAGCAGTTTCACCTGAATTTTAGCTAAGCAAGGGTTCAGTGCAAATCTGAACTCTAGTTCTATGTCTTGACATAACAATCTTCTAGATTTGTTTTTTTAAACTAAAGCAGATTTTTAATTTCCAGTGGGCACAAACCTAAGTTCTTTACCTCAGAATAATTAGTATTATAACTTGGGCTTTCCTCTTGTTGAAATATCTGTCGTGTGATATAAATTTTCAGAGCTATTTACCTCTGGAAGGAGAACTTCCAAATGACAATCTCTGCAAGAATACTTATTTCAATGATAAAACCAATTTTGCTTATAACAGCCCCTGAAGTATCTACAACTTAAAAATATATGCTTTTCACCTTGAGTTGTAATGGCAACTTTTTCCTAAGTATAGGTAGAAATTTAAACAAAAATTCAATGTTTGATCTATTTTTGCTGCATTTACTACCAGGTAAATCAAAAACACTATTGAGACAAGAACTTCCAGGTGACAGTTCTTAATCTTGTCTCTTAAAGAGAGACAGTTTTCTTACTCTGTTTCTTTCTCTAACTCCACTTGTTCCTGATAGCAATTCCTCCCTCCCTGCCTGTAATTAATGATGGGCAGGATCTGGCTGACCAGTTCTGGCTCCCAAAGACTTCAGAGAGACTGACATATCTTGGGGTCAGCGCAGCAGGACTGGGGTGGAAATCCTTGCCTATCACCCTGATGACAACCATTTTAAGTGCTCCAGCAGGCAAAAAAGTGACTGTGCCCCAGCTACCATATAGGAAATGTTCTTGTGCAGCCCATGTACAATCTGGAAGGAAAACCTCTTGTATCTGTAGTTAATGATTCTGTCTAATTGACCTGAGCAGTCGGATTGGACTGTGGCTCCACAGATGGTTCTTTTCGTGCAGAAGGAAATTCAGCAGTTCTTTCCCACCTTGGGCTATGGAATCTCACAGAGAAAACAAATTAGGGAAATAACAGACAGAAAATACTCCTCACCTTTTGAATTTACATTTAACTCCCAGTTTTGCTTCCAAAACAAAAGTGTGATCCAAATGTGCCTTCAAGGAGTTAACCTTTGGTGTAATCCAAGTGATTCTGCTGTTTACCTGAAAAACTGCCTTACCCACTTTA
This sequence comes from Manacus candei, assembly GCF_025592945.1. Lineage (NCBI taxonomy): Eukaryota > Metazoa > Chordata > Aves > Passeriformes > Pipridae > Manacus > Manacus candei. The sequence goes on from NW_026138057.1 coordinate 4,930,927, forward strand.
CCCAAAATCATCCAACTTCTCCCAGGTGTCTCAGTGCCATACTCTAAGCCCATCTGCACATCTCCTGCCTGTGTCCTGTCAGTCTCAGGTTTTGGGTGCCTGTTACTAGCCCAAACCACGGTGGCCATAGTCAGTCAGACTAGATCCTGACTTAAAACAGCTTTTCATCTTTTATCATCCCTAATTTCTCAAGAAAGGGATGGTGTTAACAAGCACCATTCAGGAAGAAGACCTTGGGATGAGAAGACAACAGTGACTACTAACAGAGGCAACCTAAGTGACTACTAACAGAGCACTCACTACATCACATTACTACAAACACAGTAATCTGCACATAACCCTCTAAATCTGAGGAAATAGAGCTCAATTGAAATAGAACCAAGTGAGCTATGCTGTTCAACATTTGGCCCTGTGGGGTTTTTTTCCCTTTTTTATCTTTGCCAACAACTTTCTATGAATATTGTCTTTTCCTTATTGTTTAGGTGTCTGTTAAAATAGTTTTGAGGAAGTGAAGAAGAGAGAAAAAGAGGATAAGAAGCAAATCTTGTACACTGATTTGAATTTTGATCAGAAATTCAAATCAAGTATTACAGAAATCCATCTGTTTGTAACGTTCATCACCATCTCTTTTGAGGAAAGTGCAGACAGAGTCAAATTTGCTTTTCCTCACTGTGATGCACAAACTTCAGATCAGGAGGATGCAGAGCAGAGAGAATTAATTGAGAGGAGGTCCCAAACCAGCTTACATGTAGAGCCTGTACTATTATGTTGGACTATGTTAGTGCACTCATATGACATTCACAGCTTCTGGTACTCTGTCTCCTAAATATTTCAGGCCAGTTGCTGACTACTCGAGAAAGGTTGTCTTAAAGTAGCCAAGAGTGAAGACAACAGGGATTTGTGGATGCTTTTACATCCTAATCACTTCCTCACAGCCTTGACAGCAAAGCCAGCTCTCCTGCTGGAGCAGGAGCAAGGCCATGTCTTTGTTACAACACTGATAGCACTACTCTTTCCTGCTCTTCAGGTACAAGTAACTTGAAGAAATGAGTTGGGATATTATCTGTGACAAGTCATAATTTATTGTGTTATGAATTTAAATCAAACCAATCAAGTCGGGAGACAGTAAGGAAGCAAAACAGACCAATGGATCTGGATAAGATTAGTATTCCACTTTATATTCATTTCACCCTTCACATGAAAGAGCAGCAAATCAATACCTATGCAAACCTCTTAGGTTAAATTTTGCTGCCATGCTTATCCACACAAGGTACAAAATGCTCTTGAAGAAACAAAATAGCATTCCTGAGGCTCTCCCCTTTCCAGGATTTTATTTACTAAACTAACAAGCACAAAAGCCTGGGAGACCAACTTCCCTTCTGCCCACAGGCACTGCCTGTTGGCAGTATCTTCGAGCACAGCAGGGGTTTAATAATCTTTCTTTTTCAAAATGACTTACAAGTAGATTTCATGAGAAATGAAAATGTTAGTGATATATTTGGATTGCCCTACTGGCTGAGATCATGCTGAAATAAAAGCAGTGTCACAAGGGTCAATATTTCTAATGCTGAGAACTACTAACTTCCTGCCCAGAACAGATGCTTGAATCACTGCTACTGAATTACTACTGTTTCTCTGACCCTAAGGAGTGTAGTTCAGAGCAGATCTTGGTTGTGGTAAACTCTTCTCTGATGTGCGGACTGTGCCTGCACAGGAGGCATCTCACAAGGTTCATGAAAAGGTCTGTTGGAGCATATTTGAGATACTGAAATAACTCCCCATTTTTCTAGATACTAAGCACTAGAAAAGTTTAATCACAGTAAGAGCGAAAGAAACTGAACATTTCCCAAAACTAGCCTGTATTCTGTTTGGCTCCCAAGTGAAACACAGGAGGTAGCAATATCAGGGCAGAAAACAAAAATTTAGAGATGGACAAATTATACTGTAAGCAGGTTGAGGGAGAGGGATATCTCCCCCTCTGCTCTGCTCTCCTGAGACTCCACCCGGACTGCTGGCATCCAGGTCTGGAGTCCTCAGTACAAGAAAGACATGGACCTGTTAGAGCAGGTGCAGGGGAGGCCGTGAAGGTGCTCAGAGGGCTGGAGCACCTCTGCTGTGGAGACAGGCTGAGAGAGTTGGGGTTGTTCAGCCTGGAAAAAAGAAGGGGCTGGGGAAATCTCATTGCAGCCTGTCAGTACCTAAAGAGAGCTTATATAAGAGAGGGAAAGTCATATAAGAGAATTATAGAATGGTTTGGATTGGAAGAGGACCTTTTTCCACAGGGAGATAGTGACAGGACAAGGGGCAATGGCTTCAAACTGACAGAGGGTGGATTTAGATTGCATATTAAGACGAAATTCTTCCCTGTGAGGGTGGTGAGCTACTGGAACTGTTTGCCCAGAGGGGCTGTGGCTGCCCCATCTCTGGAAGTGTTCCAGGCCAGGTTGGACAGGGCTTGGAGCAACCTGGGCTAGTGGAAGGTGTCCCTGCCCAAGGGGGGGGGGGGGGGGGAGAAACTAAGTGGTCTTTAAGGTCCCCTCCAATCCAAACCATTCTATAAAAAAAACAAACTGTGAGCAGGGTGAGACTTCAGAAGCTCTCAAAGCATTTGAATCAGGCAACCATGCAGGTTCTTTCTTTCTAGGTCAGTGAAGGATAATTCATATGCATTTCAGGTATGTTTTAATATAAAACATTTTGATTGTTTTGTTTGCAGGTGACCAGAGACTGTCTGAATCATGTTGACTGGCACCTGGAACTCAGACCTGTTACCTTCCCAACAAGATGGGCAGATTAGAAACACAGGTGACCTTCTCAAGGATGCACAGATACTTCTCTATTGCTTTATCTCCATGGCAAAGAAAACTGTTAATTCTATTCTCACAAAGAACTTTAGAGCATTGCATTCTCTTCATGCCTCTGAGTTTTGTCATAAAAGAGACCACTTGATTTCCACTGTAAAAGTTCAATTTAGGAATGTGAAAGCTGATTTAAATTCATTTTACAGATACTTGTTATACATGTGTGTGCATTTGGACTGGGACAGATTTGTTGCTATGGACTTTTACACATAGAATGAAGAAAGAAACAAAATAAATTAAAAATGTTTCTGTGAGGAATAAAACTTCATTTATGTGAAAACATAAGATTAGGAGAGTTCTGGTACAAACAAAGATATCAGATTTATTTTTACAACAGCTATGGCTCTTTTCTCAAGAGTGGAGACACACAAATGATGTCAGTGTGTATGACTAACAACTAAAAATAAAGCAGGTATTTTGGTACAGGCTACGTAATATCCTATTAATACAAGACAGTTTTAGTTTAAAACCAATGTTTAGTTTACATTTTCTTTGAACCTTGCCCATTCACAGATTTCTCTGAGCAGCTTCCTTGTATCACATACTGTGAACTATTGTCACTCATGCACTTCTACCAGTTTTAGAAAGGAAGAAAAAAACCTGCTTCCTCTCCATCTGATGAAAACACTTTTCATCAAGAGTCTAGGAATCCATCCCTCTCTCTGTGACCCTTCTAATTCTGCCAAGTCAAAAAAGAAAATCCATAAAAACATTTCCCAGCTAATCCCTTTCTCTAATATGTTGTTCTGGTTTTTATCCCTATAATAAATGCCTTGCTACATCTTTACTGTGATTAGTCTCATGGGATGAACACGTGATGAACATCTCCCCGGGGGTCAGACTAAACATGGGTCAGAACCCCACAGCAAGTACCAAAACACACTTGAATTCCCCAAAACAATCCAAGAAGGCAGGACTTTGGCATCAGTGTATTATAAGAACAGTGCAGTTACCAATTTGGAAGAGGAGAGGGGCTAAGACAAAGCTTTTGTTTTTCAAATGTGAGGAGAAAGTGTTTCCAAAGGGACGAAAAATTGAATTCCATGGGGTTTATTGTTCTTTCATTCCTTCCAAGCACTGCACACAGCAAGTTGATTCTCTGGGTAACCTGTGCCAGGGCCTCACCACCTCCACAGGAGTGAATTTCTTCCTAAAATCTAGTCCAAATCTACCATCTTTCAGCTTAAACCCATTCCCCCTTGTCCTATCACTACACTTATTCTCTATAAATAATTACATTTTTATTGAAACAGGGACAGGAATCCAGGTTTAACTGGACCTGGATTTTTGACACAAATGCTAGGTTTGAGTGGCTTCTTCAACACTGTTACACAACTGAGACCTTTTTAAAGTATCACTGTCTTTTTGCCTGAACTCTTTGTTCTCTACATTACCTTGCTGTGTCCATTCTGACATATTTTTTTGTGGCAACTGAGGAATCATTGACATGGTAACATAAAATAGGATTAAATCTTGTTCTGGAAGTTTCTCCTTTGATAGCACTGAGAGTGTCATACAGTGTCCCAGCCCTGCCATGCAAACAGCCTTAAATTATGTTTCACAAGATTTAATCCTAAGCACTAGCTCTGAAATTCTCTATATAGACTTGTTCTTTTTCCAAACTCCCTAAAAGGAGGCTGACATCTATAGAAACCTCACTAGGCTTTGCTTCAGCAAAGTTCTCTAAAATGATTTAAAACAAACATACCTTGAAAAGCTAGACCTCTACCAGATTTTAATTCTAAGTGCAAACCATATTCTTAAAGCTGAAAAAATAACTGCTGCAGGGATGATTTGATGTTGGATGAGCATGTCCCCCTTTTGTTAACAGTAATAATTAATTTATAGGTTTTCTTCCATAAGCTTACAATTTTCCCAGAAATAATAATAATAATAATAAAAAACAGCCATAATCTCATTTTCTATTTCAGCATTTTGACATCCATTGGTTGCTGCCCCCACAAAAATCATTGGTCTCACACTTAGAACAAACCACAGTAAGAAAATTTGAAAGGTGGACTAATTATAACAACTTAGAACCAAGGGATTCTGAATTAACTTTTTTAAAATATTAAACTCTTCCTTGAAATTGAATTTAAACTCCTTATTCTTGGGATATTTTTGCATATAATAGTCTCAAATCCCAATGCAAACCAGCAGCCAGATGATGAATGACTAAAAAATTCAACATCCTAAGCAAGTTGTTACAATATTTCCTCTTTTGCCAGGACACACAGTTTCTATCTTGTCTTTCTCCAGAACTGCCTGGAGTGTCTATTGTCTTATTCCAGTGAGAAGAATCTATGTTGATCTTACATCCTCTACAGAACAAAAATATTCCTACATAAATCCAATAAGAACACCTCTGTGTACAAGATCCCCCAAAGAATAGATGATGGTGCTCAACAGCACTCATTCTTTGTCTTTTGACTCTTCCTAGATCCCTATAGACACACTCAGAAAGTTATTTACTACCACTCATGGCCCCCAAAATTTCATCCTTTATAGGTACTGGCAAAGCTCTGGGGTGTGCTTAAGTCTCTCTTTTTTTTTAAATCATTTTTTTCATTTTCATGTAACTGCCCAACAAGCATCTTTCTCAACTGCCTTGCTCCTTCACCCTTCCAGTGAGAACTCCAAACTCTACACAGAAGACCCCAGACCTTCCCATTTTAACCCAAGAGCCAGTGTTCTTTTGTAGAGGTGTGAAAACATCACATTTGCTTTTAATTTGCTTTATATTATTGCATGAAACTTACTCATAATGTAACTTTACCTCTCTCTAGATCATATCCATTCCTTTGACACCTGAAGGCTTTTAGGAAGTTATTCTGCATTACTTGTCTTGCATTTATTCTCACACACTGTATGCCTGCAAAGCTGGTTCCCAAACATTCAAAGCTGTCAAATTTGATATTTGGCATTCCCAAACAATTCCACAACCTCAGAGTTTGCCTTCTACTTGACTCTAGCCTAGATAACTTCCATTAATTGGGAAATTATAATCACTACTTCCTACTTGATCAGGGAACAATCTTGAGAACAGCAAAATTATCTTTTCAGCCCTACAGACTCTAAGTTTAACCTTCCTCCTTCATTCTTGCAAATAAAATGAATCTTGCACATGTATTACCTTCAAGTGCAGTGTTCTTCAGAGTTCTGTCCTACACCTTCTGAGTTAACAAAAATTATTAAACCCACAAACACTTCAGAATCAGTACATCCAAAAATAAAAATGCAAAAATACCTTCTAATGGCTCCCTAGTTTTTTTCCAACTACTCTTTGCAGGCTCAAGGGAGGAGGTATTTGAAGTTTTCCTTTGTGAGATAAGTAGTTTCCATTGCACAAAAATTTGCAGGAGCTTAACACTTTTATTTAGGACACTGAATTTATTCCCTTTTGTTTGATTTCCATAACTGTTGTTTGATTTGCATGGCTTGAAAAAGTCTTTTTTATTCCATGACTAGTTTTACCTGGACGTGCAAAATCAGAGCTGAAGTTGCATCACACCTCACCCTCAGGAAGGTGAGTCCTGTACACCACATCACCCACTTTCTCATCTGTATGTGGATGTACTTACTGCCTTCAAAATAATAACGCAAAGTTTGGCCTTGATGTAAGTACAGTCTTAGCTGGGGAAGAGCCCCAGTGGACAGAAATTAAACATGCACCACCACGCTTCCTCCACAAAACGTTTACACTAGATTCTACCTACCTACTTATACGGAGTCTCACGAGAGGACATTTTCTACTTAGCCAATAAATTGTTCCATGAGGAAAGGGCTTAAAACAGAGCTGCTCTTATCCCTGTTTCCTTCCTGATGTGTTTAGAAAGCTAACATGTTTACAGCCTTTCAAAGCCCCGGAGTGGTCGTTCTGTAATGACTACAGAAGTATATTACATGCTCTGGGTAAGAGACAATGCTGCTATTACTGTACAAACTTCTGATTTTTAGGAGGACTTTAAAGTTAAAATGGTGGCTAAATATGCATTGGTTCTAAAACACAGCTAGGAGCAAAATACCCTGTAAAGAAACAAATGCATAAAAGCATTTCTACTGAATAGGTTATTTTCCCCCAAAATAGAATTTTGTTATAAAATTTCCATCTAGTAGAAGAAAAATGCATATTCAAAATTAACTAGGTACTCACCTTTGACTCTGTCTCCTTTGTGCAGGTGAATTTCCCCTTCCCCTTGAGGTTGATATGGCTTTACTACAATAAAAAGTCTTCCAGGAACAGCACTGTAAAGCTTCCGTTTGGGACCCTGATAATCCAAGGCAGACAGTGTATCCTTGTTGGCACTAGGACTGTAAATGGCACTGGAAATTGAAATTAAACATCATTAACAGCTTATTTAAAATGGGAAAGTTAATCATTTACCATCACTTAGCAGGATTGAATTAAGCAAATTAATTGTCTTCCAGTGAGACACCTAACTCTTCAAAAAAAATACAGGGTTTTCATGCCAAACAGAAGCTTTTAATGGTTGCAACCTTTCAATATGAAACATGATCAACATCCGCCTGACCATAATGTCCTGGAACAGAAAATACACAATATTAAAGTTTTTAGTTTTTCTTCAAATTAAGCTTGCACATTCATAGAGCCCAATGAAATTTAAAATTTATATGCAAATCATACATTACCAGAACCTCCATTTGTCAGAATGACTTGAAAACCTCAGTATTTACAATTATTGTTGGGAATGGATATCTTTGAGTGAACAAGTGAGAGAACTGAATTATTAACTAAACGGATTGAATAATCAAGTTACTTCATCACTCCAAAGCCTGGAGCTAAATTTAGACCTTCACAAAGCATGGTGCTTATGGCAAATATTCTCCAAAATATCACTTTTTCTTGATGGCAAACACTAACTCACTCAATGACTTCAGAACAAGCCACAGCTCATCAACCAACACACTTACGGTATATAAAGAAGAAATTATTGAAAGGTGGTGAAAAATGTATAAGATCATTACCAAACCTCTAGAAAAACAAATGAACTGTCAAAAATATACAAAAAGAGGCAAATATTAAAGAGAGTGGGAAACCTATAGGAGATAACATAACAAACTTGCAGTACACTGCTATTCAACTTCAAAAAACCCAACATTAAAACTTGAGGTCTTACACGTAAAGTCCAAAACCAGAAAATATTCATGAGAAAGGAAAATGTTAATAAAGATTTGAAGGGGAAAAATAGTATAACAAAGGAAGAAGGCTCATTTCATGGTGATTTAGCATTTTAACACTCTGCTTCCTTTCTTGTAAGAAAATATCTCAAACTGCTTTAAGTAAAATGAAATAAAAGGGCTAGAGTTTGCTGGGTTTTCACCCTTTTTGGTTTTTTTAACCAATTTCCTACCAAAATAGTAGTCAATAAGTCGGTGAGTACAGAAGAACCCAAACACAGTGAATCTTTCCTATCAGGAACACTTCCATTTTCCTGCTGTAACTTCTTCACCGTTTGGAATAGGATCCCCATTTCATCTAGTTCTGTTCTTCCATTACTGTGAAGAGGTGCTAATAATGATACTTAGGAGTTTAACAGTGAGTTCTGGTTGCATATCTATGAAGGATTTTGCATCAGAAACCTCAGTCAACTCTCACAGTCGTTTAAAGAAAGACTGGGAAAGATGTCATTTGGTTTTCAGTTCTTTGCTCTTTTTCCTTGTAAGTGAAGGAACATTCATCGCCATAAAAAAATCCAGATCTATAAACTGTTGCTACACATCCCATTTCCACTTGCATCAAGCTGTGTTTCTGCCTCGTCTGGTAGCAGCTATTCACAATGTTTTCTCCCTGCATCTACTTTAACTGCTATCACAGAAGATACATTCATTTTCTCTCTTACTGAAGGAGAAAAGGGAAATGACACATTTAACCCACACAATGAATGCATAACTTCTCATGCAACAGGCCCACTAATGGAAATCAGGGCTGCAGGGTAGAGGATTTTTTAAAATAAACAATCTTTCCTCTCCCTTCTTTTCATCTGCTTGGGTTCCAAACCCAGCAAATCCCATGCTAGGAAGAGCAGGAGAAGGATGCAGAGATTTCAGATGATGTGTGGACATGTTCCCCTCTCTCCCAGAAGAAGGTGGCCATCCTTGACAGCTCATCCCTGGTTGAGACTGTCTTGGAACCTCCCTTCATAATCACTGTGGGACACATTCCACAGGAAGGGCATTCATTCCTTTGCCTCCCCATCCCACTACACAATCAGTTTGCTATGAAAAGCAACAGCCTCATGAGAATCATATAACAGTTTGGGTTGGAAGGACCTTAAAGGTCATTGCAAGCCCCCTGCCATGGGCAGGGACACCTTCCACTAGATCAGGTTACTCCAAGCCTCGTCCAACCTGGCCTTGGACACTTCCAGGGATGGGGCAGCCACAGCTTCTCCAGGAAACCTGTGCCAGGGTCTCACCAACCTCTCAGGGAAGAATTTTTTCCTGATATCTAATGTAAATCTCTTCTCTTTTCACTTGAGAAGATGAAACACCTGAGCCACACAGGCTGCAAAGATCACATGAATTCCTTCCAGCATCGCTTTCCACAGCACAAACGCCAAAAACCTCATTAACCCTTTGTCAAACTCTGACCTTCTCCATTACTCTGCCCCTTCTGGCTGCTCCTGTTCCACAACCCAACCTACTGCTATGTCAAAAAGGGCTTTTTCATCTCACGGGAGCAACAGCTTTATGGTGAATGTTATTATTTGCAAATAATAAGCAGAGACAGCAACAATTCCCACATTTAGCTGACTGTAAGTAGGTGGTCATGCAGTTAAACAAAATCTGTGAGGAAAGTCATGCAAGGTGCCATTCATGACTGCAAAACAGGCCTGTGGCAAGAAAAGGCATTATATGTAGGAAAAATTATATATAAAATCCTTTTAGTTGTTAAATTTAGAGAGTCTCCAGCTCTCCTCTCAGTACTTGCACATACTCTGGACTCCTCTGAAACAAGTCTTGATGGCACATCGAAACTGTAGTTGTGATACTGATGCACTAGGAGGAAGATCAAAATTTTATTTCCACAAACTCTCAGGTATTAAATTGGTTTCCACCAGCATTTGTGCTCGTTTTCAGGAAGGGAAGAGGAAAGCGGTTGAATAAAATCAAAGCAAAAAAATGTTTACTCAGTCAAAAAAATTTCTAACTGTTACCCCCACCTCAAAGGATTGACTATATTTCTAGAATTTGAAGTGTGTCATCCCAGGAATATAGACGAAAAGGCTCTTTTTATCCCTTCCAGCTGAAATAATCATTGACTCCTAGGTAAAACCTCCCACTCTGGTGGCATCAGTATAATCCAGTGGAATACAAAAGCTCGTTCTCTGAAAAGCACCTCATGGCCGTCACCTCACCCAGTTGAATTCTCATTACAAACTGGTTTTTAGCTGATATTGGGCTCTGTGAGGAAACACCATCCAAATTGCACCCAAATTGCACCCAAATGAGCTTTAGCCACTATTGTAACATACAACAAAGATGAGTTTGCTGCATGAAAACACTGGCATAAGAAATTCATATCCCATTCCTTCCATTTCGTTTCAGTCTTTCTTCCACTTCAGACAACTTTGTTTTACAATGCACCATTATTTCCCCCCTCCAGCAGCATTGTTACTATCACAAATAGTGCTTGCCAGTTTGAATGCCTATGGCCAAGGAGAGAAGAAGAATGTGCAAGGTAATAGAGACAGTGTGAACTACATGACATTTTGTTTTACTGACTTGAAAACTCCAGTGAAGATCCATTACACCTACAAATGACAAAGGGAAACCAACAGCTGCATTTCTTGACAATGCTCGAGTCCTTTTCTACTCTGAACAGTGGATTTCTTTTTAATACTAGGAAACAAGACAGATAAAGTCTGATATTTTAAATGACTGGTGAGTTAAATGTGTTTAGTCAAAACATGTAAGCTTCAACTCTCCCTCAGTGCTCAGTTCTAATACCTTCACTGTGGCAGCTCTACACTTTAACATCCCTCATCCTGGTGAAGCCCCATCTCTTGCACACTTGGCAGATGGAGTTCCTGAGTCAAAGTGAAGCTGTAATTGCCTCCTCACAATGAGGGCAGTGGCTTCTCAAAGCTGCAGCTCCCATTTAAGATCAAAACTCAGACTCAGTCCTCTGTGTTATTATATTACTTAAAAAACACATGACTCTAATTAGTCAGGATTTGCTCTCCAGTGGGACGTGGCTGCAGGATATTTGTGTAGAGTGCCTGCTAAATCATTTGTAATTCAAGAGGAAAGGAAGAGCAGCAAAGCCATAGGTAATGCAAAACCCTTCAGCACAGATAATCATGAAAGAAGTCCATGACATCTATCACCACTATCTCAAGAAGCCCCCTTTGCTCTAGGCCAGCCTCCAGTTATTCCCTCTATTTTACTCCTTGGTTCAGCACACATCTACACAAGAGAGAACTTAAACATCCTCTGTTCCATCACCCATGAGCAGCTCCAGCACAAATTCCAGGTATGACCAATATCCCAGAAACATTTTACTTTGCTGTTAAATCCAATCCTTATTTCAACAATTAGAAGATCTTGAGAGCTTAGCACACTGATTTGGAGGTGTGAACCCTGTGTTAAGTCACTGCTGAGCTCTGCTGAACTGTAACGCCTGCCTGGCTGCTGGAGCCCTGTGAGGAAACAACTGGATTTGACTGGTGCTTCCAATTAAAATATTCACACTTGGACGTGGTCCACTGTGTTGAGATTTAATACCTATACATTATATAGAGTGCAAAGTGGGCATATAAATAACATAAAACATGTGGCAATGCAGCACAATGACTTAAGGAATATCTCAAGTAGTCAAAAAGTCACCTGATGTGCCTGTGCTGCTGCCGCTTGGCATCGTCTCCCAGCCTGTTCAGGGATGGTGACCGGCTCCGGGAGGACGGAGTGTAACTCCCCACGGTTTTTACAGTTCCATTGGGATTATTCTGCATCTGTTGAAGCAGATGAGGTGAAAGGCTGCGGTGTGAAGAGGCAGAGGAGGATGCTGACCACTCAGGGAGGTTGTTGATGTTCAGGTTGTTGTCGCTGTTGGAGCGGAGCAAGATCCGAGGGGCTGCCAAGGTGTTCGGAGGTCTCCGCCTTCTGCTGGAATAGGTGGGAGCCTCCCTAAAGGGCACTGTGTGAAGAAAGGCATTCAGGGTAATCTCAGATGATTTCACCACTCATATGTGTTTACCACCACATAATATAATTCAGCAACATATGGCATTGTTTCTTCTGCAGAGACAGAAACTCTACCTTGCCAGCAGAGCTGATCGAACTCATTATCCTCAAAACATCAGTAAAATTGAAAACAACAGAGCAACATGAACCTGTTTACTGGCTTGGATGAATAGTTGAGCAACACCAGTGTCAGGAGTAAGCTGAATAGCCTGAACTATGGTCTAGGAAACGGGATTCACCTCATTATTGCCAAGTTGGACGTTCAGAAATTTCATTTTCATGCTGTGTTGTCACGTTCTATTAGGAAGGCACAGAACAGGGTTGACCAGTAGAATTTCTGAGTTATGAACTTGCACCTTCCTTCCCCCAGCTGGTACCCAAACTGGTCCCTCACAAGTTCAGGCCTAACCTGAAATCTGTAGTGTTAATAATCACCTTATCCCTATCTTCCAGGTTAAAAATTGAGGACATGGCTTCTTCTCCTGGTAGAACTCTATTACACTGCTGTAATCCCCAGGTATTCCCCTATTTCTAATCTAGGCACTTCTACCACATCAATTACTATTGTATATAGAACATATTACCCCAGGGGAATACACTCACTGTCACATGCAGTGTCCCAAAGGGAACATGACTCTATCCAAAGGCTGCAAAATACTTATTAATGAAATAGTCACAACAGCAAACAAGGTAAGGGCAGTAAAAATCTGACACAGAGCAGAGGGTCCATCCCCTCATCAGTGCTCCCGGTACACTTGCACAAGCAGATAATGCTTTCCAGATCACCTTTTCTCCCTGTAGTAGTTTGTTCCGAGTGCAACTTAAAAGGTACATTTCCTCATAAAAAGACACCCAGACATCACTAGATGTGATATTTCCTGTCCTATCAAAAGGTAATAGAGAATTTGACCACAAAAACTCGTTCTTGACTTGCTTCCCACTGTTGCAACCACCCTCATTAATTTATTTCAGTGGAGCTTGTGGGGTCACAGGAGTTGAGTCAGAGTGCACATATTTACATCTGAAAAGTCACAATAGTAAAACTAACAAAAGGCAGCCAGGCATTATTCTGAGGACTTCATTGAGGTGCTGTAATTCTCAAAAAAAATCATATTTAAATTGGTAAAGAAGCCCCACAAAATATCATCCTACATGTCTAAAGTGCCAGTAAGTGCAATTTATGAAGTACCAGAAATGTCTACTCATTCAATATCCTTCAAAACCACAGAAAAAACAGAATAAGAATGTCTGTCATACTGTGCAAGTAAATAAATTCACATAAATATGAATATACATAGGAATCAATCTGTCCTGTCTTGAAATAGAGCCTTTAATTGAGAGAACAAAGCAAAATTTAAGGTTTCAGAGCAAAACTGAGAGTGTACTCATAGCATAAAATAGAGATGGAACTGCAAGGAGAAGAACGGTTTATATAATTTTCACCAGAATCAGTTTATGATTAACTACAATTCTGAATATTTTAAAACAGCATCCTTTGTATTTCTAATGAGATGAAACTTTCTCTAGTAAACAACTCAACATCAGAACAACCAAACAAGAGAACAGTGTGAGCAGAGAGAAAGGGCTTAAATTCCATATTTCCTTTGAGACAAGGCTGAAATGAGGGAAGCATTCTTTAAAAGTTGTTAAAGGGGATAAAGCAGAGAAATACAATATTTATGCTGGAAAGTGGTAGAAACTCTGTATAATTTTCATGGCATTTCAAGTGTTTCACATTTCATATTTTTTTAAGGTTTCAAAGCAGTTGAGTATGTCACTGAGAGCACCCGGGTGCTTTAGATGTCACAGTAAAAGCCCTGGTTAGTGCCAACTTAAAGAAAACTCTAAGCATTTAGTTCCCAAATTGGCATATACAGATCCTTAGGTCGATGTAGGGGACAGAGATGTGACATTTCTGCACTCCTATATTTTTGGCACTTGGAATCTGACTCTAGAAATTACTTCATTGAAGATAAGGATCCTTCCCAGGTACAATAGAGCAAAATCCAGTCAAGGAGAAAGCACACAAAACTGAATATAGGGAATGTTTGGCACATTTGCCACCTGAAGGTCTAATCCTGCTGTCTCAGGGTCGCCAAAGTTTGCCTTGGATTCAGCAAAAATTGAGTCTGACCTTTAGATTCTAATTTTCCATGAACCTAAACAGGTGACTATCCAAGCAGCCTGCCCAGCCTTCCAACCACAGATAGATAAAACTAAATTTTGCCAATGGTTTGGATATGTTTACTGGGACTCTGGAGAGGTTGGTGGGATATCTCCTGGTGGGAGGGGAGAGAGCACGAGGGTCAGGGTGACAAGATGGACAGAGAGCTGCTGAGCACATTTATACCAACAGAACTGAGAAACCACTCTCCAGGTACCCTTGTCTTCTTTTTCCCTTATGTGCCTTAGAAGGATTTTACATGCTCATTTAAGAGTTTAGCTTTTGCTTTGCTATTAATGCTCTGTTCTTAAGGAGGGAACTACGACCAAAATTAGCCTTTACTATAGAAAATAATCAGGAAAGGGGACAACTAATTACACCAATTGACGCTTGTCTAACACAAATCTTTTATAGAAAGAGTTAAAAATAAGCATTTCGGAGCCTGAAGTGATTAATATTCCACCCAACTGTTTCTTTTCCCCAGCAATCTGCAAACTGTAAGTGGGTGGATATTTTTTTAGCTTCTTCTTATCGGCATTATTTATATTAATTTCACAATAATAAAATTAAAATAACTACAACACAATATGATGAAATGCAAATGTCCACGCTTTAATCCCAGTTGGACAGTGATTTTCCCTAATATTTCCCACATTCAGAACTGTAAGTCTAACTGTTACAAAACTTGTCTGGGAAAAACAGTTGATATAAAATGAAATGAAAATGCCTGAACTAATTACATGCTCCTAAAGTTTAAATTTATCATCCCTAAAAGCATACTTGAAAGTACCATACAATCCTCTCTCCAGCTCTCCCAGTTCTATTCCTGGTACTTCATACATCTGAAGGGGCAATTCAGCACCATTTACTGACAAAATTCACCCTGGAAAATCCTTAACGTGTCTCCAAATGTATTTCTTAGGGAACAAAAACATTTCTATAACTACTTGATTCTTCAGAGAAAATCCTAAAAGGAATAAAGTCACATCCAGCTTTAATAACCACTTGCCTTAGTGGACCATCTAACATCAAATGATTTTGCAAAAGAAATTGCAGGAATTGATTAATTATAGTCACTAAACCCATCATATTCAATGTACACAAGAAAACACCAGTCTGAAACATCAAAGTGTTCTGCTTTCATCGCTTACCTTCTTTCTTTGTGAAGGCATTTAACAAAGACTTCATTTTCCCTTTTTACTTTAGCAGCAATCCCCTCATTACATAACCTTTGCTGGGAAGAAAGAGGCAAAAAAAAAAAAAAAACAACCCCAAGAAAATAATAATAAAAATAAAAATGATTCAAGCTACCCAATTTCTATGTGTTCAGGCTGGCTGCACTCTGACATAAGCAGCAGGTTTCTGGGCACCGTGGAATTGCGAGCATAGCTGGGCATGCAGTACCCAGCGTTCTGGTGACAAAGCCCACCCCACATTCTGTCTGTCAGCTGGGAGCCAACTGTGCACAGACTGGAGCTCCTCAAAAAAAAAAAAAAAAAAAAAAAAAAAAGGAAAAGAAAAAAAAAAAAAAGAAGCTCCTGCTATCTTTCCCAGCATTAGTCATGTGAACCTGCCGCCGCCACAGCCTCGCAGACGATGCTCCCGCTCCGCTCCCAGCCCGGAGTGTGCGGAGCCAGCGCGGGATGAGGGAGGTGCGGGCGGCCGGAGAGAGCCCGGGGGGGCAAACGTGGATTTGCCAAGGTGGGAAAAGGCATTTCTGCAGCTGCAACTGGGAACAGGGGAAGCCTGGACAGCGGGAGCTGCTGGGGACAGGTGTTTAGCTCGAAATTTGCACAGCTGACTCTCGGTGCACAGAGGATTTTACTGTTTACTTGCTTGTTGCTGTTTATTTTCTTGTTGCTGTTTACTCACTTTTTACTATCTATTTCCTTTTTGCTATCTATTTCCTTTCTGCTATTCAATTTCCCTTCTTTATTTCTTTCCCCCTCTTTATTTCCTCTCCTCTCCTCTCTTTATTTCCTTTGCCCTTTTTATTCCCTTCACCTCTTTATCTTCTTTCCTCTCTTTATTTCCTTCCCCTATTTATTTCCTTTCCCTCTTTCTTTCCTTTCCCCTCTTTATCTCCTTTCTCCTCTTTATCTCCTTTCCCTATTCTTTTCCTTTCCCCTCTTTATTTCCCTCCCCTCTTTATTTCCCTTCCCCTCTTTATCTCCTCTCCCCTCTTTATCTCATTTCCCCTATTTATTCCCTTTCCCCTCTTTATTCCCTTTTCCCTCTTTATTTACTTCCTTGCTCACTGCAATGTTCCAAAGAAGCAATTTGAGGAAAAGTACAAGTCACACTAATCTTCACACAATGACTCCATTAAGAAGGGAGACAAACCTGTCACTACACAGAATATCTTCCCATGGCCTATATTCCAGTCTCAAACAGAGATACAAGCCCAATTATTTCCCCTTCCCCTTCCATTGCACTGGAATAAAAGAAAATTCCTTTTTGCACAGAATAAAAATAAAAATGAAAAAAACCTGATCAAGCTCTTTTGCTAAATTCAGTGCTGAATTTCTGCAGATGCCAGAAAACACAAGGTGTAACCAGTGAAGTTTGTAAAGTACTAATTCTAAAAAAATTGATTTATAGCTGTGCCGGGCAGTGCAAGCATGCTTCCAGAGGAAGTGTAAATAACTGAGAAAGGCAGATAAGAAGCAGGGGGAGATGCTAAAAATCACAAAAATGTTAAGCGTATCTAGTTAAATCTAAGATACAAGGATATCAAAGAACAGGAAATTCAATGTCTAAAAAAACCAGTAACCTACATTAAAAACTGGTCATAAATAACGTAACCTCTGTAACAGTTAATAAATATTTATTCCATTTCAGGGTTCTCTGATGATCATTAATGCATCTATTTTGAAAATTAAGGGAATTTCTTATGAGAAAACTGCTTCAAGACAGAAAATAAATTACTTAAATGAATTTAATGTCTTTATGCATAATGATCTCATAGTTAACATAACAGCAAAAAGAACTAGTAAGCAAAAATTAATTGAATAGTTTAAACTTAATTTAACATTCCAGTGTCTAATTTATAAAGAAAATAATGCTTCTCTAATACAATTTTATGTTTTGATTCAATTTCTTTTTAAAAGCAACTATCCTTAGCAGGTGAAAATCTTACCAAGGGAAATGTTGGACACAGCATCCAACATCTTTATTTGACAGGAAGAATCTTCTTCTTAACTTTTAATAGATGTAAAGCTTTCTAAAGAATAACTTTGAACTTTTATTCATTAACTTATAAATATGTGCATTAATTAGCCCCCCAGAAGAACCAATGTAATTTCCAGAACAAGAACTGCTACACCAGAACTGTGCCACTAACTTGAATTACAAGCATTTGTGCTTTACAGTTTCAAATATCTTCATCCAATCCCCCTAAATTATATTTTGAGCCACAGATGACAAAGGAACTCTGAGTATTAATGGAATCCTAATTTCCTTTTCAGGGGTGTCAGTGGCTTAAAGTCTTTAATCCCAGCAGTAGAGCAAGGACAGGGTTAACCCAATTGTGCTCATTCATGTCTGTTCATATACAGTAAAACAAAAACAGACAGGCAACTGTAGTCAATCAAAACCAATCCCAAGGGGGATTTTTATTAGATTCTTGCCAGAGCCATAACATTTCATCATCTAGAGGTTTCTAATCAGTGTTAGAAAAACATAAAAAAATATGAAAGCCACTTGAAATTATTGAGTTTCATGGAAATTGTGGCAATTCTTTCTGACCTACACCAGCAGATGTATCAGCTGATGACTGATCATTTTATTCCATTTAACTGTCTGTCTTTTCCCCAATGCAGGAAATATAATTTCTTCCTATATGGCAGAACCTCCTGCAATAACCACTATTGTACAATGGGAAAATATGACAATCAAGGAAGTCAGTGAATAGTTGCAGCTGCAGTTTTTGAGTTTTTCCTCATTTTCGCTAATAGCTTATTAGGACTTGTTTATTTTAACTGAAGTCTTGAATTTTGTGGTGTTGGGAAATTTAAAAAAAAAATATTCCAGCAGTTTTCACTTTTTCCTGAAAGATTTTCTGCCTCATAACTGTAGTCTTGGTATTGCTGTCTCAGCACAAAAACCTAATCATTTGACTATAGTAGTACAAAAACCCCAATATAACCCATGAGCTATAAACATTCTTAACCTAAAAATCACAAAGACCTTTCTAAACAGACGTGAAGTAAACTCTCATTTCCCTGCTCCTTTGGGAGGTGCTCAGGAAAATGTGTGGGATGTGTCTGCATCTGCATGGGGATGTGTCTAAGAGGAAAAAGCCACCTTAAACAGAAATTGGGCTCCTAAGTTAATTTTGATGAGTATTTTTTGTATATTTGTAACAACAGTCTCCCAATTTTTATAGGCATTTGAGTCCACAGCCCCCATTAGAAATCTGTGGAAAATCAGTGACTTACATACTCTTGAGGATCTATTTTTGGACACTTGGATGCCTTTAAAAAAGCACAAAATTATGACCAAAGCTCTTATTTAATCATCCCACCAACACCTCTAAGGGCTAAGGCTCCTCAGATAATGGCAGAACACAGCTATGACTGTCCTGATTTTATTCTTGTTTGATTTTGTCAATTTTGGAGTTCTTGCCAGAAAAAATCCCTTTAACATCTAGGTTTCTGTTAAAAATACAGTTCTTAGCATGTATAAATGCATTTCTCTCCACTACAAAATAGGCTTCCCATATGCTAAGCCACCAAAAGGAGAGTTAGGCAAGAAAAGAGAGATTCATATATAGACAGTTAAGTACATAAAGGCTCTTTGTGGGGGGAAAGGGGGGAACCCAAACTAGGTTGCTACAGTGCTTCTAGATTATTTACTTATTTCAGAAAGCCACAAGGTGGTCGGGAACACAGATTTAGGAATTCACCTCAGTGAAAAAATTAAATCTATTTTATAAAGCAAAGAGTTTGGGGTTTTTATTTTGCTGCAAAAAATCTGGGGAGTTTTCTCAGGGAGCTGCAGTTAAACCAGAGAGAAGCATCTGAGCCCACTGAAATGATGCTGGAGGAGCCTTAGCTGCCCTAACTTCAATGGTATCTCTGTTGCCACTGGTAGTAACTTCTCAGCACCCAACTACCCGTGGTATCAACCAGCAGCCTTCAGGCAGACAGGCTGAGTTTGAAGGGTAGAATGGGGGCAGAAGACTGTGTGTAGGAAAGGACAGCAGAGGGATGACTCGGGAACAGATGGCAGGAGCTATCAATTAGAAGGAAAACCAAAAAATAGCAGTGTGAGTTCCACAGCCATGTGCCAGACACCCCTTCCGTCACCGGGCGCTGCCGCTACAACACCGTCCCCAGACTTCACTCTCTGTGACCAGGGCCAGTGTCACACTGCTCTTTCAAGGAACTTCTTCCCAGAACATCCCTAAAAACCAACATCAAGGAGTTGGGAACGCTCTCAGCTCAGGCACAACTGTGTGGATGGCTCAACCACAGGCAAATTTTTGTGTGATGGAGCAAACCGGCCACTGCCAAGCTCTCCAATTCTGCAGAAAACACCTCACTCAATTCCCAAGTATTTTAATAACAAAGTATCTAAGGTGTGTTTGTAGGTACATTCCAAAGGAATTTAAAAGTTGATGAATATACAGATGCAACAAATAAGTGAAATTAAAATCATGGGAAATGAAAATCCTTCTTTCTTGCTGTGCTCATATGATTATAAATAAGCCTTCACTAAGATTACAGCACTAATGCAAGAAAAACACTCAAAGAGCTGCACGTGTCTGCAGAAGGGAGACATGTTCACCTCAGGGTTTTACTTTGAGATGCTTATACAACATCAAGTAGAGACAGAGAATCTTCTACTCAGATTACATTAAAAAATTACTGGGTATTGCTTAAAACTTGTTACATGTCAGAGCCAATGTCTGACACCTCTTTGATAGGTTAGAAGGTAATAGGAGTAGAAATTATGATCCAAAAGAGCTTGAATCTCATGGCTTTTCCCTTTTTAAAAAGAAAAATTGTCAGGCTCAATGTGGCAGTACCTGCAAATATCTGAAGCTCTGCCTGCAGTGATACAGATACACAGATCAGAATTTACCTGAGAGCCAAAATAAAACCTCGGTCCCCAAGGATGGGAGGTTGCTTTGTGTGAGGAATTTGGGTCAGGGGTGCAGATAGAAGCAGAACAATAGAAGGTTAAAAGGTGGGAAAATGAAACCCTCCAATTCTGTGTGAAAGGCTGGAAGGAGGGAGGAAACAATGGCCAGTAATGAGAGAGATGTCTTGCAAGCAACAGCTTGAAGAGAGAAAGAGAAAACCAAATGCAACGAGAGGAAGCTACAATAGCTGAAGGGGAATTTAAAAACATGACTCAAGTCTATTAGCATCGTCGAAGCAAGCAGCCTATCTGAATAAAACATGGATGGCTCACTTTGATTCTAACAGATATACTGATGTAAAAGTAGCAACTTAGCCAAATAAACCCCTGTATTTTATGTAGATGTGTTCCTGTAGAGCATTCTCCCTGGAATGGGAAGGCCAGCTCTGACAAGGGTTTCTCAAGACTTTATACTCCCACAGCACTCACAGCTCCTCATTTCTATTACGCATATTTGGGTTGAAAACGGCATCCAATCTTACTCTGAATAATACAAATAAGTAGGGTAAATATTTGTGTCTGTCCTCCATACATTTGTGCACACAGATAACAAAGAGTTTTCTCCACTGGCTGTGAAGACAAGGAAAAGGAGAATCTTTTAAAAAGTAAATAGTTATTGAGAAACCTTTCAAAAAAGGCAACAGGGTGATTTGCAGTTGATAAAACATGAAACTACTTGTTGTAATTGATTTCTTTAAATATGAACTGGGCTGATTTCCAGGTCTGTTTTCATCAGTAAGTAGAACTCATCCAGAATGGTTCATCTTTATACGGCAGCAGACTATCATCAACCAGCTACTTAGAAGTGTCATTGAAGCAAGAGATTAACAACTTCTACAGTATCTGGACAGAAAGATCTGTTTACCTCAGACTGAAAGCAGTCAAGTGTGAACCCCTGAAGCTGCATTCTTTTACCTCCAACAATAGGGTAGAAAATATGAATAAAATAAAATTATAACCCATTACAAATTCTTGTGCTCTTTAAATAAGCTGGTGAAAGGGTGGAGAAATTTTCTCCTCTAATAATACACTAGAAAATCTTGTCCTGATGCAGCACCACTCAGAAGCATTGAGTACATAACAAATTAATGTCATTCTTTGCATTATGTATACACCGAGTTGGGAAAAAATATCACTTAACATGAGGGGGCTGTGCATATCCCAACCCACACAGTTTATGCTGAAGAAAAAGATAAATTAAAACCCATGTCATTCAGAGAATTTCACGGCTGGTGGTTCCTGCAAACAAAGATGCCTGACTCCTCTTCTGATGTCTGAAACTGATGGGCCTCAGATGCAGTATTTGAATTTGTGGGTTGTGGTGTGAGTTTGTGGGTTGCAGTCTGATGTTGCAGAGGAGAACAAAGGTAAGTAAAACCACACAAGATGTTTAGCTAAACAAATGCACCAGTATTGGACTGGACTGCATGGTGTTTCTGTGTTCTGGTACTGTACAGAAAACAATCTAATTTTGCCTCTGTGTAACTTTCTTCCTCCCAGAAGCTCTCCATGAATTCCTTAAATCATTATGTTGTTCCAGGCCTTATTCAGTGATCTGATTTCACTGCTTTAATCTAAGTGTGAACCTCTTTAGTAAATAGTGGGACAAAGCATCTGTGCTTCCAAAAGTGTTGGTGGATCATGTCAGTTTTATTTAGAATAACACCATTTTCATAACTGAAAAGTGTATAATGCTCCCAATTGGGGAAGAAAAAAAAGACTGGACTCTTGTAGAAGTTTCCAAATATGTAAGTGGTCAAAGTGGTCAAATGTTGTGACAGAGGTACAAGTGTTAGTCCAGTACAATTTACATAGACAAGTGTATTCGGAGGGTGGGGAGTATTGGGTAAACTTATTTGTTGAAATTCATGCATGAGTGTGAGTTAGCCAAGGCAGGAATGATAAGAAAACAGCAAAGAAACAGATTCATAACATCTTCCTTTAGCTCCAGCTCTCCCCTCATCTTCCACTCTCAAATCTTTGTGTCCTTCACTGCCATTTTTCAATTTCATTTTCCCTTCTTCTCATGGCTACAGCTGCCTTTCACTGCTTCCACCACCAACTCTCAAAGGATAATCTTCCCACCTCCCAGAGCCAAGAGGAAATAAATGGCATATAAGAGATAATTTCTAGAAGATACCCTGCCATGGCAAAGCTACATAAAATTAGCAACCAAGACAAATGGATAGGGAGAGAGGAGGATTTGGACAAAAGAAAACAGTTTTTAGAAGAGAAAGATTTCTAGGAGGTTGCAACCTATAAACACTTAAAAATAGTGGAAAAAAAATCATCCAATCTTCCTATGCCAAAGTTTAATTGTGAAGAGAGGAGGGAACAATCAAGCTGCTAATATGACATTGCTATAATTTTTTAACACCTTATTGCACTTTGAGGATAGTATTTTCATTGAGTAAAGAATACAGTATTTTACTGAGGAGACATAGCTGGGCTGGAAAGGAACTAGAGAACTGTGAAAGCTTTTCACTCTGCTGGCTGCCTTCCCAGAGACGCACACTACTTTATGATGTACTTAATGACAAAAAACTTGCATTACCACTTTCATTCTTACATTAGAGCAGAGCAGCAAAAGGAGTCCACTTTTATCCTGGCAGAGGTACTACCAACAAAAAAATAAACTAAGCACCAAGAGAATAAAATTTTTGACTCTGCAGCCTCCTTGAAGCCCGTGAGTCTGCAAGCAGTGAGAAGAGAATTTAAGGAGAGGATACTTCTGGGGGTTGTGAGTGTAGAAGAAGCCAGTAAGACACCCATATCCCATAGACTTGCACAACGCTTGAGAAAGCAAAAAACTATGACTGTAAACAGTGAACCCCACCATTATAGCACCCACATTATCCTATGCACACTATTTTCCCCTCTTTTCTAGTATAAGTGATCTTCAAGAATTCCTCCTTTGCTCTTATTCTCATCACCTGAACTCCAAAGTGGAGCTGAGCACTGAGTTAAGTCATACTGACACTTTTGAGACCACATTTGGGTTACCTGAGCAGAGTCTCTCCCTGCAAATCTCCAGTTGTCTTTTATGCTAAAGATTGTAGATACGCAATGCAACCATTGATCCCCCAAAATATCTTCTCTTCTAAATAGAGGATAGTAAGCTCTAAAGTCATGTTATCAAGCAGGATCTTCAAAAGATAAAACCCAATAAGCTGATAATTGTCTCGCTATCCTTAGTTCCATTTAGACACTTGCTATTAAATAGAAACTAAAACACTGTTGACTTATTCATTAAAGTAACAGCATTTTAAATTATATTAGTAGCCCAGATTTCTTCATCTCAAAAATAATTGTTAATGAATCATGCTGGTATAACTAAGAAAAGATAAAAAAAGGAAGTATTTGCTGTAACAGGGGGTTATCTCTGTACAAATATGTAGGTGTTTGCAGCATTTGTAATGTTCTCAGTGGTTAATCCCATTGAGAAAGAAAGGCTTGCTCACTGGAGAGTCTTTGAGGTGGATTAATGATTAAAGTGATATCACAATACTATACCTACTCCTGGTTCACTTGGGTTTTAAAATCTTTGAAAATGTTGAGGAAAGACCTTTTTTCCCCCCCTGTTTCTTGATGCTGCCTGCAGATCGAGTTTTGCACTGACAGTTGAGTTCAGATTTTATGGAACAAGAATACAAAAAAGGACTCTCTGTTTATATAGGTTAGTAAGTCAGAGCAGGTAAATAACTGAAAGAATAAACAAAGTGCAAGCTTTAAATCGATCATCAAAAAGCAATTTTAAGTACATTCTATTTCAGAAGCATTCCCATTTGTTCTTATGTTTCTGGCAGCAGTGGTAGATGTGATATTCATTAATTCAGTGGAAAATGCATGGCTGACATCCAAGACATTACTATGAAAATAGAACTGTTCTGGATATTATTTGGCAGTCACACCCCCGGACATCATGACTACTACAATGAAATTTGACTTCCGTGTTCAAGTTTCAAAATAACTCTGTTTTCTTCCAGGCAAGAAGTGATGCAAATAAAGCCTAAAAAAGAATGGGATCAGAGAAAGGAGAACAACTGTATCAACAAGCAAACTGCATATGTATTCCTCACTGGAGGAAGCATCATCTGGCATTGGCCACCTAGGATCCAGCCTGTGGTCATCTACAGAAGCACATCCAAAATAAGATGGTGATTGTACTCATAAATTCAGGGGCACAGGTCAGGGTCATGAGAAATTTAAGAAATAAACACGATATCTTTATAAACAAAAAAGTAAATAAACATGGAAAATATACTACGTACCAAAGAAAAAAGGACATAAGAGAGATAAAACAAGGTAACATAAAATATGTATTTCAGATCTTACATTAGGAAGCATCAGTTGAGAAGCAAATTCAAACCACTTGCAGCATATTTTTGTCTACTAATATTTGTGGTAGAGACCTAAATCAAGGGAAATATCCAGCCCTCAGCTCTACCAGTGAACACCAGACAAAATTTCACTGCAATCTTGTGGTGCAGCAATCCCGTAAGAGTCCCCAGCAACTCTGGCTTCTCAGGAACCACTGTTTGAGATAACAGAGAGGTGACCACAGTCCCCAGGACACCTCTGTTGCAACAGGGATCAGAAACACAGTCACAGATTATTCTCACTGCCATGTTCCCAGTGGAAATCAGGAAAGCCTAAGACCATTCCCTCAGCTGGAAGATGACTGGTGGAGGGCAGTGAAACAGAAAAAGAATATATGGAAATTTATAAAGCTGAGGAAAACTTCTATAGAATCACCTTGAATAATTTTTCCTGGTCAAGAATTTGGCAAGAAATTTACAAGTAATTCACCCTAAGTCCCCCTGGCTAGCACCATGCTTCACTTTATACTAGTATGGAAGCTGCGAGGAACATCAAAGGAGTTATTAGCAGAAAAAGAGGAGAAATAAATGGGACTCACAGGATACATTTGAGGTCAAGAAATAAAGTATAAATGGAGGTGGAAGGACTGGAAGACAGGAAGAAAATACAGCGAAATTCCAGTGATTCCCAGTGAATTTGGGAGATATAATCTGAAAGAGATTTTCAATGGAGAAAATGAAAATGGATTACTGCTTTAAGATGCCTAGGAATCACAGTACTCAATGACTCAGGAAAGTGTATGCCACATAGTACATTAACAAGAAGGCAGCGTACGCTGGGATGCTGCACATGGCACGAAGGAGTAAAGTGCAATTCCTACAGCCTCTGCTCAGAGCTTACTGAGTCTCTGAACACCAGCCACCACTTTAAGATAAGGATTTAGCAAACCATACAGACACCAAAAGTAATACAGTAAATGACGAAGACGCAGGAGTAACTCATTAGCGATTTAAATTTATGTTGGAAACTCAACAAAAAGCAAAGGCTCTGAGTAAGCTCCTACATCACTGAGAGAGTCACAGAGCTCTGACACTGGAGCACTTGCACCTCTTAATCTACAAGTTTTCAAGTAATGAATGAAGGGAAAAACACAAGTGTTTAAATCCTACTTGCAGTGAAGGTGGTGTATCTTTTGCTGTGGGTTCTAATGGGAGCAGTTTTCTGTCAAGAAATAAAAGGAACATTTGAATGATGCAAGACAGAGAACAAGAGTCCTATGTAGGACACTATAAAAGCATTGAAGGTATTCAAAAGTAGTTCTCTTCCCCCATCACTCCTTTGAACAACCACAGTTCATGGATTTGTCTAAGCACATAACTGGGAAGCGCACACAGGTAAGGTGGAAGTCAAGTAGCTTCTCCATAGCCCACCATGATCACAAGTCCCATTTCTATCCAAAAGCTGTGCAGAGAGTGCAGTTTATTCCTACCTCCACTGCTGCCCTGTATTCTAGTGCAACCTAGACTAAGAAAACCCTTTTGCTGCTTTGATCCAACAAGAGAGTGGAATAATCTGTGGAGGAAAAGTGAAAAATTTCACAACTGTAGATTCTCCAGAGTATAGATCCAAGAGAAGAACAACCAGTAAGCCTTCCATTTAATTCTTCAAACATCACCAGCACTTCAATAGACAAGGTTCCAAATATTAACTAGGAAACTCATTTTTAGCTGGTGCTCCACTGGTCCCTTATCTAAAAGAATGGGCAGAATTTTCTCTGACTTAGTACTTTTTTCAGCTTACATAATCAAGAAGCTTAGCATTTAAAGGTTGTTAGCCTTCTTCAGAAGAGACTACATGAGACTTTCTGATCATTGTGCCAGGAATGGATAGCCTTTTCTGAAAATAGACATTGCTACTGGTAAATAGCAGCATAAACAAAATACAGATTCTCTCTCCTTATCATCACCTTACTCTGTCTCAGTGTGGATTTTATTTTAGACTCTCACTAATTAAGGCTCACTGACCGATTTCAACCTTCCTCTGTGCTCCTTAAAGGGCGGAACTGTCAGGGATTTTGTTGCTATGCACTATTATGCCTGGGAAAACCTTTGTAAATCCAATTGATCTTTCTTATCTCCTCTGTCACTCTCCCTTACAGGAAAAAAGATGGGGGGGAAGCAGCTGTCTCCTAAATACTGTTCTGTGGCTGAGGAGCATTTTCTTGGCTTTTACAACATTGTATCTATCAATATTCTGCATTTTCAATACCTACCCAGTGCAGGTGATGCCTAGAGAACAAACCTCCCAACACACAACTGTTAATGCCAGGTAAGAAATATGTCTTGACCAAAAGGGAGTACTGTAAAGGAAAGACATGCAAACACATACAGACAAAAAAGAAGAGGAGAGAAGAAACCCCAAGGTCCAGGGACTGTGTTAGCAGTGATGAATAGACCCCATAAACAAATAAAGGGAGTGTAAGTACAGAAAGTTCAGGAGATTGGCTGGTAGAAAACAACATTGTCACCACAGAAAAGCCTGTAATGCAGGAACTGAGTAAAGACACTGTAAAAAATGGATGAAGTAGTTCAACATGAATCTGAGGATTACTATGAGACAAAATTTAGGGAACAGTTGTGAAAAAAGTTGTGGAAAAGGAGATAGGAAACTGAAACAAAGTAGAAATTTATTACTGATGGCAATAACTGGATATTTTTGAGCAAATGGAGGCACAAACACACTAAGGACAGAAATCATGATCACACTCAACAGTAAATGGTCTCTCTCACAGGACTGTTGACTTCAGTAACTTTTCAAAATACAGCACATTCAGAAAAAGCCTGTCACTAGTACAAGTAAGACTTAGCTAGCTTGATACTACAGGTTAGAAACTCAGGGAATTTGAGAGGATCCCAGAAGGCTAATCATGCTGCAAGATCACATCCTTAGCTATTCATGCTAAAAGCAGGATAATCTAGAGCAGCAATTTTGCATGCAGTTATGCAAGGCACACACAGCTAGTGGAACTTCCAAGCATGACCACAGCAGAAATCTCTTTGGATAACAAAGACCTCTAATTTGTTAAGAGAATAAAGTTATGAAAGGAATGAAAACATTCGGTTTTTTCTCATTCAAGAACAGACTAATTTTTCTCAAGGCATTTACTCACTACTAATCTACAGGCATTAGAAACTAGTGTCCATAATAAGCTAGGGAGGACATTAAGATCTTTTTTTAAAAAGAGTACAAGTGCTAAGTAATTCATGTGAGCAACAAAAGCACTTCAGTGCAGCAAGCACAGAGCAAAATCCAGCACGCGCTGCTGGGCTTGGGCATTTCTGCAGCGTATTCCCAGATCAAGGAGCAAAAGAGAACATGGCTCATGCATGATTTCTGAGTCAGGAGGGTCTGGCAAGGCAAGAATTACAGAGCTAACAAGACATTCCATGCAGATTCACCTGAGAAGCCTCTACACAACTTCTGGATATGCCAGGTTGTCATTCTTCTGGATAAGCAAAAGTGTCCACAAAAGCACTGCTGCCAAGGGATGGTGGATTTACCACTAAATGTGTTTTCTACGTCCATTTAATTGAATTCTGAAAGATACACTTCAATGGGGCCCAGGCATACAACCAGGAAAAAAAACCATTCCAAAATGTACCTTTCTATAGCATTAGGCACCAAATACCTGCATAGGTCTAATATTTCCATGCCCCTGGTGCTTAATTGTAGTTAAATTAATTGGTTTTACCAGTCTCCATGTAGGCAGACCTGGTGTGACACTGTAGCCTCTCCATTGGAGAAGATGGGGCTCTTAAAAATTGCCGTGTCATAGGAAGTATCATGGGAAAAAGGCTAAAGCCATAGCTCTTACACTTGGAGGATGGGGTAAGATAGTTAATTAGAAGCTTTTGGGGGATCATAACACATTCCACAGAGCCAAACAACCCCCAGCCTGCCCAGTTGCCTTGGACTCAATAATTCTCTTTGGTAAGTTGAAAGATGATGCTTTTAGATCTCGCACAGCAGCATTTAAAAAAACATCATATTTCAAGCTTTCCACCATTTAAAAATACCTTTTAAGCAGGTTATTGTTAAATTTAGATAATAACTTTTATTTATTGCTTAGATTTTTAATTATATTGCTACATGCACACACACAAAAAAAATCATTATTTGTATGAGGTGACACATCAAGAAATCATTGAGCACTCACAAGGACTGTGATTTTCTTCACAGGTATTTAAAAGCAGTTTGACTAAACAAATGTTTCATTTGCAGAGGACTGAAAAGGAAAAACAATTACATTGTACCCTACAGAAAAATATCTATTTCTTTATTGTTCTTGAAAGTTTCTAGATCTCCACTAAGAAAAATCTTCCACAAATATAACCTAGAAAAATCAACATTTTTGCCCACTGTGGTTTGAATATTCTAATTCCAGCCAGTTGCACATCTCTGTGAAAGCCATCATTAGATAATTTTCTGTCCCACAGCAACCACTTTGTTTTCTCAGGAAAATAAAATATTTTTACCTCCTTAGCCAATACCTTTCTCTGCGTGGTTTCCTAAACGAAGCTGTTTGTAATCCAAAGCTAAGAGCACAATTTACACTGGGCTTCTCAGGGATTTTTACCTATATATGTGGAAAATAGAAACCCAGCTATAGGCTTTTCTAACTATATATACGTGTGCATGTACACAGCAAGAGTGAGTGTTCCACATTTTGTATTAAAAACCCTGGATTTGTTAATAAAATATTTAAAGTTACACATTCAAGTTAATAAATTACTTTGCATTATTAAACAATTATACTTAATAAATGGAAGAGAGCAATGGAAAGAAGAGAAAGGCATTTTTTAATGATCTGAAAGTGCAATAATAATTTATGTCTGAATTTAGTAAGTGATAAGAAAGCAAATAAGACACCAGAGACTTCAAGCCACTTGAGAGGATCTTCCTGTACCTGTCAGAGCTGACAATTCCATGGTAATCCAAAAACTTCAGGGCTCCTGACCAAAGCCACCAGTTCTCAAACAAGGGCTCTTGATTCTCTTTGTGGAGTGACTTTTTCTTAAAACGGGGTTTTAATTATTAAATCATGCTAAAGTGACTATACTTATTTTAAATAATTCACTGCTGCTATTTCACTGTGCAAGTCACTGCTGAAATTCCCTAAAGGCATTACATAGAAAAGAGAAGCACAGAATGTAGTAGTAAGACACCAAAAAAATGGCAAAAAAAGCCATAGAAGTAGATCTTGTACTACACTGGGATCATCTGAGATGATGATGATCATCATCACCTGAAGGTTGTCTCCATTCAAGCATAAAAGGACAATAATGCAAAAAGAATGTTGATTTTTTTTTTAATTTGATAATCCTGTCATGTCTTTTCATGACATCAAAATGCCACTGATTTAAAGTCTGAACAACAAGGGGCACTGGAATGTGCAAAAGTCTCCCAGGGGAAACTTGAACTGCTTGAGAGATGGAAGGCTAAACAGGATGCAACACCCACACAAACACTGCAGGAAGATAGGAAGGAAGGAAAATAATAATCAAGTGGCTGTTGTATTACACCAGATCTTTAGGAAATCTTATTTCTCCACCTGAATTTTGTAAAATAAAACTTTGTGGAGGTTACAAAGGTGAAGGTTTGAATTTTCCTAACTGTTCCTTAAGATTGCTGGTTTCAACAAAGATGAGATGCTTCCATCTCTATTTACCCAAGCTTTTCAAACCAATAAAGAAGACCAGTAGGAATCCATTTATTCTCATTGTAGAATTTCAACCTTTTTGTCATTCAGTTTTAATGCAAGGGAAAGACATGATCTGAGCAGCATTTCACTGGTGATGCAATGTGATGGGTGCATTGCATAATGTCATGGGATATCAAAAGATGTGTCCTGGTGTAACCTCCCTGGTGCACAGTGAGAACTCCTGAAAATCCAGAAGGCAGATAACAGCTTTGAAACCATTACTGGAAAGTTGTCACTTGTTTCCAATAACTGAACAGGATTTGTGACTACCCAGCCTTAATGGTCCAAGCTGCTTCGTTATGAAACTATGCCTTCATTATCTTCTGCAAGGCTTATCCTTCTTCTTTTGTTTATTATGATTTCTGTCATATGGGCATGGAAAAATGGTACAAAATCAACTTATAGCAAGTTTTGTGCTCCTTGGTTTGGGGGCTGACTCAAAGCTGTGCTAATTAAACCAGAGTTCCCCAACAGGGCTTCTCATTTCATCACTCAGGAACTGCTGAGTGGTGGGAACAGTTCAGTCATGTTTTTCTCATCCTGAAGCAGGAAGGACTGATATAAGACCTTGCTGGGCATGGGGAATTGGTAAACTGTCATTAAGGTCAAGCCAAGATCAGCTCAAAGCTGACAGGGATATAAACTAGTGGAAGAAAGACTAGTAGTTTTGCATAATGGTTTTCTAACCCATTTGGGTACTTCCATTTTCAGTACTTTGTATGAATTCCTGAAATACTTGGTATAAATTCTTAAAATACCTGGTATAAATTCCTAAAGTACCTGGTATAAAAATTCCTAAAATACCTGGTATAAATTCCTCTTCACTTGCACCTTCATAATTTCAATAATCAGACCTCAGTGCCTCTTTTATAGATATAAGGTGACACCCCACACTGTCTGTTTATGGACATTTTATCAGTTTAAGAGGGAGTAGAATTAGGAACCCATGAGATCTGAACTGCTTATTAAGCAATTGTCATGGCAGATTCTGACAAGAACATAAAAAATATCATAGAACTAAGCAGAACTAAGCAGTTCTCAAGATAATTTCCAACTTCTAATAAAAACAGAGCAGGGTACATCTATACATTTCATTACAAAGGCTATAACCATGGTAGAAAACACAGCACAATTTGATTCTGACAACCTGTAATCCTCCTTATGCCACAGTGTGAAGAAAAATTTCAAAAAATCTCCAAACCACTGCATTATAACTTCCAACCAAGAAAAACAAACCTAATCAAACTGTATTGAAAACTTCCTACTTTTTAACTAGGGCTCAGGGGAAAGGCTTCAAACATTCCCGTTACAGCACAGCATCATTTTGGGTGAAACAACATAAAATGCACTTGTAAAGATATTGGAGAAGACTGGAGAAGGGAGTTCTAAAGGGAATTATAAACAACCAATAGTAGGAGATTGGAGGCATGGAGAACAGCTTCCTACCTTGGACAAAGAACAGAGGAGTGACTGCACAGGATTTCAGAGGGTCAACAAATACTTTCAATAAAAATGTTAACTTGACTGAACTCTTGTCCAAACCTTTCTCATAGATATTGAACTCTTCTCCAAAATGGAAAAAAAAGTGTTATTGGAAATATCTAAACAAGTGGGCCAACACTGCACAGGCAAACTTAAAATCTGTCAACCCCATCAATATTGCAGTTACCAGGCACTGTCAGTCTTCATAAATGCCAATCTAAGAAAATCTCCATCCTGACAATTTCCTAAAGTAATGTGTAACTGTACACTGAGTAATTATTTTTTTCTTTGAGACATAAGAGTGACAAGTGATAATAATTAATTTTTTTCCTAACTGCATGTCTCTCCCAAGTTTAAGTGACTTATCTTCTGACTTTCTTCACAATATAGAGACAAATTATACCATAATACACAACAGCTATCCCATATTATTTATTCCTGCTAAGTGTACTGTACACGCATTAAGGAAAACAAGGAATCTGAATTATGTCTTACTTCATGATGGAAAAAATAATGGCTAATCCATCCCTGCAGATCTTAAAACAAGTTTATTTGGGTTTTAGAAAACTGTGAATGTGGCTTTTGTTGCTTCAACAAGTATTTAAGTTCTGAAAACACCTCCTTTGATTCAGCATCGAACACTTAGTCACACTCATTTCTGAAATTCAGATCCACAAAGAGATAAAGGGCAGTTAAAGTGCCAGAAGACTCAAAGTAAATAGACCCAAAACAACACAAAGTATGTTTAACGTTTCCTTTATACTTCTGATAATACTCAGGACACTGAAAGATCTCAGATCTGTTGTTCTTTTCTAAAGTATTTGAAGCAGTTTCTTTCCAGTTTTGAGAACTTAATTACTCTAAAATGGCTTTTCCCACTCACTGCACCATGAAAACTGGATGCACACTCCCCAGATGTCTGGACACACAGCCATGGACAAGTGCGCTTGCTGTAGGCGCAATACAGGAATCTTTATGTAAGGTTTCCTTCTCTAAACTGTTCTTGATAAACATTTATAGGAATAAATATGGTAAATTTTAGCTCCCTGGAATTCTTCATGGCTTGTGCAAACCTCAGGACAGCATCGAGGCCATTGGATCAATTAAATTCTGAAACTGGGATTTTCAAAAGGATATCTATGCCCAAATTCTGTTGGTTTTGAATGAAAATTAGGCAGCTATTTTATTAATAATTAAAAAAAATCCAATTTATATTGTTCAACAAAATTTGGAGTCTTCCTATTAACAACAGAATTGTAAACCACATTAAAACACCAGCATACTAACACAAAGTAACATATCTGGACATATTAAGCAACAACCACTCTCTTTTTAAATTACTAGTTTGCTCAATACCATAAAACATTCATTTTTTTATGCACAAGCTAAGCTTTCTAACCAAAGCTGCCCTTTTCCTGCTGCATGCACATTTACTGGCTTTCCCAGGAAACAGATAGGTAGGACCACATGGAGAAGGCTACCTGTACACAGAAGTTTTGCTGAAATATCATCTGCAAGAAAACTGTGAGATGAGGTGCAGAGCTGCATTATTTTACCTTGACAATATAAACATTCAGTACTCCCTGTAGTAATACCACTTTTAAAATAACAGAGTGTTAGTCTCAAACATCTCAAGGAGTTACAACCCCTCTGATACATGGAGTGGGATTGCACAGCATTTAATCACTACCTTAGATGTAAAATTTTGTATATATTGGCATAGTATAAAATATATTAAGGTTATTCTATTAGTCACAATGAATACGTTAAACCCACTTTATTCAACTCATCTTTTCAATGTTCTGAGGCCCAAATGTGGAGTTCAGAGTCATTCTGAGCCCAAAATTTTTAACAGAATCACGGAACGGCTTGGCTTGGAAGGAATCTTAAAGACCATCTAGTTCTAGCCCCCTGCACTATCCCAGGCTGCTCCAAGCCCTGTCCAACCTGGCCTTGAACACCTCCAGGGATGGGGCAGCCACAGCTTCTCCACAACAAGTGTCAGGGTCTCACCACCCTCACAGTAAAGAATTTCTTCCTAGAGATCCTCTTTCTCTACACCAACTTAAGCTCAAGACAACAGATGATGGGTCTGTGAAGTCTTTCCTTCTGGGAAGGCTGTGCTCCTGAAATACTCTGTTTCCTTGATTTTCCTTTTCCACCAAAATCAGACCTTTCTATTGCTGCCCCCAAACAGAAGAAACAACCGTGGTTTAATCCTTACCTGACAGCAACGGATTCCAGGGACTTCTACTTGGATATGGGAAGCAGGATCCTTTAAGAAGGGCAAGAAACGAAGGCAACGTCAAAAGAAGTTAGGTATCAGAATTCTATTTCAAGGGGAGAGTATTTGAAAGCAGAAATTTATGTAAGCAAAGCTCTTCTGATGGTATGGTTTGAAAACTGGAAAGTGGACAAAATAAACATTCAGAGGAGATGAGGAAGTGAACTCCACTTCCTCTGAATTCCTCCTGCTCCACTGCCCCTGTCACTTTGCGCGTGGAACAGGGAAATGGGAATGAGGTGTTGGAAGGTGATGAAGAGCATTAGTGATTAAGGCCAGCAGAGGAAGGCGACACAGGGCTTGGAAGACTAGAATATCTTAGAGATACACCTGGAACAATGAGAAACACTGATTTAACTGCAGTGCTTTGAATGCCACGTGCAAGTCAAGAACTGACTTCTGCAAGACACCAACAACTCCCCCTCCCTGCCAGCGTCACACTGGAAGCACAGAAGCACCATCACAAAAAGATCACTTATCTTTTTGGAAAATGGCTTGCAAAGCATGTTTTGTAATTATTTCAAACTTTAATCACACCTCAAAATGATTTTCCTTTTTCCTCTCCATTATTCTTTGGTTGTATTTTAAGAATTCCTACTGTACAACCTGAACCCAGCCCCAAGAATGTGTATTTCTGCCAAGTATTTTCTCTGCAATTTTCAGTGTCTGTACTTCAGCTAATATAAGAAGTTCGCAAAATACTCATAGGTCTGGTTTTGAATATTTCTGGCATTCTATTATTGTAGCTATTAATCTGCTTTGTAAACAGTTGCACAACTCCAAATACCTTGTTTACCACACAACCCCTACAATTTCACATGCTTTCAATCTTTTATATTCTGAAATGTCAGACTAAGTTTACCTTAAAAGCTTTATTTTACAATACACTTATCTACAGTTCATGTCTGGATGTCTGTAAATTCAAGGGATACTGCTACAGTTGGGGAGTTTGGAAGAGTTGTGTTTCATAACACTTTTGTTCAGTAGCATGATTCCATATTTTAGGAAGCTCTTTTTAACCACTCTCCCACAGGACTCTCATATTAAACACCACTATCCAAAGTATTTGATATGTTTCCTACATCCCTGGAAGTTTTCACATTTCACCATTCCAATTAAATATTTGCTTTAGAATAGCCCATGACATAAGTGTCAGAGTTTTGATATTTTAGGGATCAAAATATGGTCTTGAACAGATGCCCTATATTTATAAACCTAATCACAAACCAAGAAGGACAATAGTTGTGCTTTAATTTTTTCAAGAAATCTGGAATATCAAAGGGTATTTATTCAATAACCTAAAAAAGAAGAAAATCTCTGCCTAATCCAGGTACTGAAACAAGTGCACGGTAAGGTACTCAAAGCTCCCTGAATAAATTAATAAGGGAAAAATTTGAAGAGGTTTTCCCAGTAAGTGGATCATGGTGGGTTCAAGTATTATTTCAATTATTACAGCATTTAATGTGTTTACATCTTCCTCCATAAAATATTCCACATATTATACACAAGAATTGCATTTATCTGTGTCCCAAGCTTGCTAGTGCAGAAAAGGATACTCCAAATATCGCTTTGGGAAGTGTTAAGGAGCAAGAAGGAGGTGTAAGAAGGAATCAGTGTTCTGAGTTAACTTTAGTGGCAGAAAAAAAAATATATAAAAAACCCTGTTCCTGATAATTTATAGGAAGTTTAAGCAGCAGGTACAACAATGTTGCATTGAAATCTTGTGGGGGGAGTCCCAGGGAAAATAAGCTTGTAATGGGAAATTGGCAACTGATTTTTTCATTCAAATAAGAGGTAGTCAAAAGGAAAAGAAGAGGAAAAGTAAACATTGCCAATATTTTGGCATCTGTAGGAGTTCTCCAAAAAAAGCTTATCTAGGTTCCCTACAGCTTTAACCTGAGGAAAAAAAATGCACATTAATGCTGCAAAGGAGCTGACACTTCTCATCTGCAACCCACTCAGTCAAGGAACATCCACTTATATACCCTCATGCATTATTCACCAGGAAAATGGAAATAATCTACCAGTGGTTAAGCAGCTCAGAATCAAATGCAAATCAAGGGAAAGCAGTTAAGAACGAGGATCATTCACAACTCCTAACGGTCCTCCACACGACTGGAGACTCCCAGAGGAGCAGCACAAACCATTACAACTCCAATCCCAGCGGCGGCTGGTACAGCTTAGCCTGGAAATTGGCCTGTTTTGGGGGATGGAAAAAGCTCTGCCCTGTGCTCATCCTTTGAAAAGGAACTTGCTTTATTTTCCTTCAAGTAGTTTCTAACTTCTTGTCAATAAAGGTGGGTCCTTTGGCACACACATAAGGAAGTTTGATCCATTATTATTATTTTCACTAAATTCTCATGATCATTATAGCACTGACTACAGTCATGTTCATTCTTTACCTGAGTAAGAGATTTTGGAC
This sequence comes from Manacus candei, assembly GCF_025592945.1. Classification (NCBI taxonomy): domain Eukaryota; kingdom Metazoa; phylum Chordata; class Aves; order Passeriformes; family Pipridae; genus Manacus; species Manacus candei. Next base: position 4,967,575 of record NW_026138057.1, read on the forward strand.
ATACATACAAAAGTCAGGCATATAAATAAATTTCAGTTATTTAAAAAAATAATTCCAAAAAGGAACGTTCTTCATTTTCAATAGTAAGAATTAATGGGAATTATCTTACAACATGATTTACAACAATTATTTTATTAAGAAATATACAACAATAAACATTAAGATAAGAAAGAATAAATTAATTCTTAGATCGATCTCAGTTTTGAAGTTATATACCATTATTTAGAGGCTAATGTGAACAGCAGAGGTTTGCATAATTTCTGCAAGTTTATACAAATTACCCTGGACAAATTTTCCATGAAATCTACATGAATCTTGTACTATGAAGTGTTTCCATGTGCCTGAATTTATTATCTTCATTGCATACTCAGGTGGCTGTAAACTCCACGCATTAATATTCTTTATCAGAATTTAACAGCTTTAACCCTTCTGGTTTTAAGGACAACCATTATAACATGTCTAGGCTGTGCAGTTTTTTCAGACAAGACATTTTCAAGGGAAAAAAAAACTAGATTTAATCAACTAGTTATTTATTTCAACAATTAGCTGAACCCAAAAACTGTTGGCTACTCTAGACCTGATTTCATGAAGTTACAAAATGACAGGAAAACATTCTTGTCATAACTATAGTATAAAGTGTAAAATAATCAATAATAATCAAATATGCCTCACTCTAGGTAGCAAAAAAAATCCATTAATGTCATATATTTTTGCAGAGCTTTCAGAAATACATTTGACTATCAGAAAACCTAAGGAAAAAGAAAAATCCTAAATGTCAGATATTCCAGGTACAATGAGAAAAAGTGTTTCTAAACCCAGAATTTGAGATGAAAAATTATTTCAGTAAGAATTTGGCTGGATATTTACACATGGAAGACCAAGTACAAGCACATCCTAAAAGAATGTTCATCTCCAGTTCTCAGGATCCCAGGTGTCCTTCAGATGTAATGCTTTCACAATATATGCATTTGAAATCTGTCACACACAAGAGGCATTTCCTTGCCAAAAATAACCCTTAAATTTAAGATCAACTGGAAGCTTCAAAAATCCTTTACAATAAGCTGTTTATATCACTACACATTGTAAACACATTATCAAGATCCTTAATTAAACTGACTGTTCATTTAAGTTGAATAATTAAAAATCTATGCTTCGATTGCTGACCCGAGATACAAAACAGGAGCATGCTAGAAAAAAAAAAGGAGATGAAATATGTACCCAAATATTTTGCAAATACTTCAGAGCTGGCATTTCTCTTCAAATCCAAACTAAAGTGACCTTATTCTGAAATTTATGTGCTAAAAGAGAAAATCTTGAGTATCAGTAGACATAGAACTCTGATTTTGATTTCAAGCTTCTTTTGGGTCAGTGCTAATTAAACTGATTCTTTCTACATGTCTGAAAGAAAAACAAAACAAAACAAAACAAAAAGGTAGCCCTAATGACTTTATTTATATACATGTATATCTTGACCCAGTGTGTTCAGTTTTATGCAATTAAAAGATACTCAGCTTTGCAGAAAATATTCTTTATCTCATGATAAAAGAAGCTTAATGACTGATCTGGATTTTATCATTTTAAAGCATCTATTCATCTTTTGCCACAAGTAAGCAACTGATAAAATGTTATTTAACACCAAAATACAAAAGCTATTTGAAAAGGACACCCTGTGGGTTTCATGAGAGTAACATAAATGCAATAGCTCTGTTGTGAAACAAAAATGAGCAGAGTATACATGTGAATTGTCATGACAAAACCCCATTTTTCTTGTAATTCTGCATTTACAGAACTGTGTAAAGAAGGGAAGGCACAGGGCGCTATTTATTTGATAACGGTCTCTGATTATTATCTGTACTGGCCTGACATCTCACTAAATAAATTCTGGACTTGAACATTTTGCCTTTTTAAATAGCTGTGCTGTAAGAGCTCAGTAAAATGCTGATCTTGGGGAACAAGGACTCACACAGGAGTTAAGAAATCCCTTCATTTACCACTGGTGCACACTGACAGTCAAAAAACTCCCAGTGTCACCCAGTATCACCATGTCAGGCCCTTGCAGGCACCTCTCATCCAGTAGAGATGACTTTGGTGCTCTCAGAGTCAAATTTTAGGAGTTTTTACCATGAAAAAAAACCAACTAAACCACAGAAAACATTTGTCAAAATTCTGAGACTTCTTTACCATGATCTGATACTTGCCTGACCTTTCCTCACTGCCTGGAAGCAATTCAGCCAGAATGGTGAATTTAATCCTCCCTAACATGTATTTTAATGACTCATTGTTTTCCTATCTCTTCCTAGTTTCTGCAAAGCTTAATGAACTTGAGTATGATTATTAAAATGCTGCAAATAAAAAAAAATCCTTTATTTAATTTAAAAAAACCTATATAACAAAAACAATTTAGCTGTGAGCAGTAAAGAACATTCTAAAATTAGAGTCAGTTGTGTTAGGGATGGTAGCAAAATGTCTAAGCCATATGCTAGTGTAATATAAGGTACATATGTCCTTGCAACTTGCTCCTTCAGAAATCATTATAACTGCTACAGCGCAGCCTTAATCCAATAACTTTAGATTTTAATTTGCATATAGAACCAGATCAGTATGAACATTTGGATATCAGAAGTACATTACAGTTTATCTTCCTGTGTCAAGAACATGTTGTTACCAAATAATCAGTATAAATAAATGGAGAATCTTTGGTTTAGAACAACTCTTTACTCCCAACTTACTCCATTTTTTTTCCCTTGGAGAGAAGACACAAAGCAGATTTTTAAATGTGTGCAGATATTTTTCAGATTGCACAGGACACAGTCCACCAGCAGCCAGGAAAAAAAAGATTTTGTCTTTTTTCTTCTCTGGGAGAAAACCCAAACACACCCTAAGATAAGGCACTAGCCTAAATCCACACTAATTTATGTGGTTTTTATCCAGATTTACACTTCTTTAATAAAGAACACGATTTGTCACTTGCATAACAGAGTTTAGGCAGCAGAAACACTTCCCCCATTATTTGAACTCTTTCCCTCCTCAGCAGAGAATAAACTACAACTGGTTATTTAGAAGTAGCCAAGGGTGGAAAACAGAAACACTGACTGGAAAGAGGAAAGAATGAAGGGCAGAGAAATTCCTTGGTACCTCTGGCAGCCCTGATGGTCATTTACAGGATGAAATCAAGTCTACTGTTTAATCACTAAGTCCTTCCTAAATAGTACTCCCTCCAAATCTCTGGACATGACAAAAATTATGTTTAATTGCATCAAATTTCTGCCAGTAAACAACTTTTGAAATGTATTTTCTAAGGTACTCCCCCAGAAGAATAAGTAGCACTTATTCTGTGTGTTAACCCACAAGGATTTTGACTCAAGTGGATCTTCTCTTGCTTAAGAAGAAAACCACACAAAAAATCCTTCAGTGCAGGCACGTGGAGAGAAACCTCCACCAGCTTTGCCTTCAAGTTTCAGCTTTTTCCAGTAAAGATGATGAAAGGGAAAATCTTCTCCATCATCAGAAAACCTATGTCCTCCCACTATGCAACTAAAAAAACCCACACAAACCCAAAAAGGTGACACATTATTTACTACAAGGAGAGAAGGACAGTCCTGTGTTAGAAAGCCAAAGCATGTTCAATATTAGGGATCTAGCTAATTAAATTTGCTTTCATTTAGTTGAACTAAGCAATGTCAGATTATTTCTTACATTTTTTGTCTCTCCTGGTTAACTTCACCTGTATGAATGTTCCTCTGTTGCTTAAAAAGATGTCTGAATGAACACTGTTATGAAAATGAGGCAAAAGAAAAAAAAACACCTCTGTCCTAAGTACAGATTGGACTTAGGAAAAGGAAGAAAGTCACCAGGATTTTGGGATCACTTTTGACTAGCTTCAATTCCTGAACTCCAAACTATATGTCACAGAACTTGTAAAATAGGGAAGTTCCTGGATCCAATCAAAGACCAACAAGTGTTTGCAAAAGAAAAAGAATTTTAGCTTTGGATCAGTCAAGCTCTGAATAGGTGATAAAGATTTCCCTGCATAGAATTCAGCTTTGCTCTCTTTTAGGGAAAGGGGGAAATTTTCCTTAAGAAATAATCTTAGTTTCCCATAAAATTGCCGAGGGAAAGGAAAAGTCAACATGCAGAAATCCCTGTAACTGCCTCAGATACAGGAAAGGGTTGTATCTTCTAAGGGAATACAAGTTGAATAACCAAGGCAAAGAACTGGTGCACAGAGGAATAATGCAGATCAGAGAGTTGGCACTGACAAAAGTGAAAGAAAAACAAGGAAAGGTGACAACAAAAAAAAAAAAAAAGAGGAAAGAAATCATGATTAAATGGGAACTGATCTGAAACAGGCAAGATGTAATTAGCTGAAAAAATGTAATATCTTTATTGGGGGTGAAATTAGACAAATCCAATACAGGATTGGAGTAAGAAGTGCTAAAAAAAAGCTCAGGGATGTTACAGCCAATCACAAATTGATTGCGTGTTGTTGGGGCAGACAAATGAGCTCATTCTACGCATTCCTCAAGCCAGACTGAGCTGTTAAGATACACTAACAATCCCCTTGCTTGGAGGGTTCCCAATGTTAGACACAGCTCAAAACTAAGCTTAGGTCTACAGTTTCCAGTTTGGGGTCTCCCAGATGCTGTCCCTGAGCACATGCAGACAAAAACTTCTGGGATTGCCTTCAAAAGACACAGACCTGGAGTCACAGAGATGTAGAAAAGAGCAAACACAGCACTAAATGCAGACAGAACATTGCCTTAGGCACTGAGTCCCTGTTACACAACCACAGTACTGCATATCATAGAATCATAGAATCAGACGGGTTGGAAAAGACTCTGAGAGTCCAACCCTTGACCCAATCCCGCCGTGGTTCCCAGACCATGGCACTGATGCCACATCCAGTCTCATCTTAAAAACCTCTGGGGATGGTGAATCCACCCCCTCCCTGGGCAGCCTATTCCAATGTCTGATTACTTTCTCTGTAAAAAATTTCTTCCTAATATCCAACCTAAACCTCCCCTGGCACAGCTTAAGACTGAGCCCTCTTGTCCCACTGCTGGTTCCTGGGAGAAGAGACCAACCCCCACCTGGCTACAACCTCCTGTCAGGGAGTTGTAGAGAGTGATGAGCTCTCCCCTGAGCCTCCTCCTCTCCAGGCTGAACAACCCCAGCTCCCTCAGCCTCTCCTCACAGGACTTGTGCTCAAGTCCCTTCCCCAGCCTTGTTGCTCTTTTCTGGACCTGCTTCAGCCCCTCAATGAATTGAGGGGCCCAGAACTGGACACAGCACTCCAGGGGTGGCCTCACCAGAGCTGAGTACAGGGGAAGAATCACCTCCCTGGTCCTGCTGCCACACTGTTCCTGAGCCAGGCCAGGATCCATTGGCCTTCTTGGCCACCTGGGCACACTGCTGGCTCATGTTCAGCCTCCTGTCAGTCAGCACTCCCAGGTCCTTTTCTGCAGGGCTATGGATCAACCAGGAAGAATTTAAGGGACAATAAGAGTGTCCAAAAGATCTCCATAGGGAGGATTGAAATAGTTCGGTTAGTTTAGACTTAGTAACCTTTTTTTGCCTTACTGTCAGACTGCAAGGCATTTTAAGCAGTTCTCCATTGTTTTTCTGGGTTTCCACCCCATGAATATCAACTGTACATCAACTACCACCAAGCAATAGCCCAGTCCTTGCCCCTGCAGCCAGTTCAGAGTCCCTGTGTTGGCTTTGGGTTTCTGCACAAAGGACCAGAGCATCTCCTGTCCCCCCTCCAAGTTCCCTACTGCCTCCACAGTTGTCCGTTTTTAAGACAGACAATCACAGGGTTTAAGCACAATTTCCCCCTGTAGATCAGATGCCTCCTCCTCTGGGGAGAAAGAGTCATCGTGCTCCTCAACATCTCCTCACATTCTTCAGATAACTCAGTACTGGATGCTACATAAGATTGTCCTGGAATACCTGTGGATAAGGGGAAAAAATTCCAAGCCACTGGTACTTGAGAATCCTTTATTCAAAGGTATTTTTCATGGAATTATCTGCAAATACTCAATTGAGTGCTGAAATATAGCTAACAAAATGTACCATTCCACTGGTTATTTTATTTGTTTTTATATGCATCATTTCCTGCCTTTAATTTTAATTCCATGCCCTCTAAGAAATACAATCACACAGATATATCTTCCCCTTTAGTTCCCTGTAATAATATCATAGCAGTTTTCTCCAGCTATTTGCAATCTCCTCGTTCCCTTCACAGCTTTTCCAAGCCATAGAATGAAGAAATATGTAAAAATAGGCCACAAGAAGCCAGACACACTTGATCTGCACAGCAAAAATAGAGCTCTTTAGCACCTGGCACTCTCAAGAGTGTTAATGAAGCTGGCAAGATAAGCCATGCTTTGACCCAAAATAAAAAGTATAGCCCTCAAAAAAAGGATAAATTTGAACTAACACAAAATTTTTGTCTTTTGCTTTCTTGCAAGGTATGACCCCAGATATCTGGACTAGTGCAACTTTAATCTGTTAAAACCCCTGAGGTCAAATTGCAACATGTGCCTGAAATCCCAGAAATGCTACTCATGGATGGATGGGAAAGCCAAAGGAAGGGAGGGATACTCAAAGGACAAACCAGTCAGCTGAGAGCCTGCACTTAGGAGGCTTTTTTCAGGAGCAACAAATCATTTCCTCAGGATAAATAAATGAATTGTGTTAAATTATGGATTTGATAAGGCACATTGAAAACTGAAAAGGCATCACAGATTTTATGTTAAATTTTGCTATCTCAGCTGTTCCAAAGAGACAGAAGAGGCAGTTTTCCATGCAGGAAATGCTACAGTGCAAAAGATTATACAGAAATAATGGAAATTTATCAAGTAATGGGTTTTTTTGGTGAGCGAATAATTTCAGAGAGGTAATAAAATCTGGGCATTTTATTTTCATAGTTTCCATATTTCTGAAAGCCAAAGAGAAGGATGACAGGTTTAAGATGGTATCTTGACTTGGGTACTGAAGTGCAAGTCTACCGGAGTCAGGAGAATTATAATTAACAGAAAGCAGAGATACTCCTATATACACAAATAATACAATCTTAATGCTGTAAATTTTCCTGTCTCTCCAATTCAGTAAATCTTTTGTTTTCATTCAGCATGGATTTCAACCAATTAGAGCCACTTGGCTGGAGAACATTCACTCTGCAACCTCTTCTGAGTCAAGATGGTGTCACAACTCTGCCTTTTATTTATTTATTTGGAACAATTACTTCAGCAACACTACATAGAAAATGGAGCAGAAAATAGTCTTTTGACTTCAAAACCTGCATATCAAATTATCAAGAAAGGAAAAGGTAAAAAAAAAAATCCAAAGAGAACAGAGATTTACTGAGAAAACAAACTTGATGCACCCCAGGACTCTCAGCAGGGCAGAGTGTAGGAGACCAGAACAATTGTCCAGGTGGAAAATGTTCAGCCACATATCACGGAATGAGTGAAGAGAGATGCTCCAGCGAAAGTGGTGTAAACCCAGAAGCTCATTCCATAACCAGCTTATTTGTGTTTATAGCTATAGTTACACCCAAATACAAAAAGAGGTTTAGATAGGCTAGGAAATAAAACTTTGTCAGCTTGGTTAACTTGGAAATTGAAGAAATTAAAATTTTCATCCCTTAACAACATGTACCATCCCTAAATTCTAGTTTAAATTACTATTTTCAGTTATTCCAGAAAACTCACAAAGACAGATAACTCCGAAATAATTATTTCTCTGATATCCTTAAAAACAGTTAATGTAAGAAACTACATATACTTCCTTTAGGACTTCCACTTGTGATTGGAAAGAACCATGGAAAACAGTAAACAAGACATCCTTCTGATTCATCAGCTACAAAAATCATCTAAACACATTAATTTGTCAATGAAGTGGAAATCTGGCCATGAAATAAAATAGAAAAAATAAAAATCTCCAAACACCAGCTCATTAAAATGGACAGGTAATGACAGAAACAATTCAGGTAGTATCATTTGCCTTGGATTCCTTGGAATCTCTGTTCAAGATCCTAAGGAGAACTAATTTAAATACTCAGCAAGTGTTTACTCTGAGATATCTTCCACAGTGTGACAAGACCTTGACTGCAAGAGATGCAGCTTATCCTGAACTCCAAGGGAAAGACTGTCAACTCAGACACAGCCCAGGAGATTGAGATATAAATGGAGTAACCAGTGTGAAATGTTGTGAACAGTGTGAAATACAGTGTGAAATATTACACTCATTACAAAGCTGTGCCTTTCTGCTTCAAAGCCTATCCCTTTATCAAGCCTCATCTATAATTTGACAACAAACCCTCAGTGTTAGGATACTATTTCCTTTTAAAGAGATTGCATATTACCAGATCAACTTTCACAAAAAGTTCTGACACTTGTTATTAAAATCAGATTATTCAGAAGATATTAAAAGAAATTTCTTTGGTGAAGCTTCAGTTCTTAAAAGTAAATTGTCAAACCACTGTGTATTGAATGGGAAACATAACATCAACTTCATTTCGATAAATAACCTGCTTTGGATGAAAACTGGTACTGTGCAAGTTTCGAGCTGGCTTCCTGCCAAGTCCCCGAAACTCGACAACAAGGACCTGCCTCCCAGAGAGGGAAAAGAAAAAAAAACCAAGCAGCCAAAGCTATAGCAAATATATATATATATATATATATATATATTACATATGAGACAGATACACAAAAGGAGAATACCACACACAGAAGGGGGGGGGGGGGAAAGGGGAAGGGAGAAGGACAAAAAGGGGCAAGGACCGAACAAGCCAACCAGCCAACCGAAGGCAAACTAGCAAAAATCTCACCACTTCCCTTCGAACAGGCAGGATGGCTAGACACGGCCCAAGGCTCTCCCCTCACGCGTGGCAGATAACGGTAGTCACTGTAGGCCTCAGCTCCAGATAAACCAGACCAAAACAGGGACCCGCCGTTCTCGAACCTCGCCGGAGAGGAAGAGAGCGAGATGCCTCCCGCTGGCCTTATTTATACCTCAAGTTACGTAAAGGAATAGCATGGAATACTTCCGTGATCACTTTTCTAGTTCCTTCCTGGTTACAAGTTGGTCTCCAGGAAGGCCTAGAGTGAAACCACCACAGGTACGTTTAGCTGTTAAAAAGCAATGTAAATATAAATTCAGCATAATAGAAAGAGGAATTTCAAGTAAGGGAGTCAATGTAGTGCAATAAATCTGTTCAAAAGGGAGAATACTAACAATTACTGAAAAGGCCAACTTAAAAAGGGTCTTTGAACTGATCTAAAAAGAGAGATATTATCCTTGCAATCACTAAGCTCATACTAACACTTAGGTTTTTATTCATACAAAGTTTTTTTTAAATACAAATACTTGTTTCATATGATTGGCAATGTAACCAAATTGCATTTGTATTTGGAAGGCTTTCCCCATCCAGACTCAATTATTCCATGCAAGTTGTTCCTTTCCCCAAATGAGAGTTACATTGAACCTAATTCTTTCCAATAATGCAGTGATTAAGATACACAATGGCACACAAAAATCCACATATTCAGAAGTTACAAATCCAGTCTTGTGCCATTAGTCTTAACCTTGTGGTCTACTGGCAGTTTAATTACATAAAGGAAATTATTGGGTGCATAGAGAGGTTTGTGATGAAGTGCTCAGCATTAGGACCTACTTTACACACTGACTTTCATGCGGGTTTTCTTTTTCCCTCTCCTCCCTTTTTTTTGTTTGGTTGGTTTGGTTTTCAGGGTTTTTTTGGTTGTTTGCTGGGTTTTTTAGCCCATCTCTGCATTTACTTTGGGAAACAGAGGAATGTTCTTCAGGAAGCATTCCTGACTATTTTTATCAATCTTATTTTGCCTTTTATTTATATATATATATATATATATATATGTATAGCTCCAGCATTTATTTCATGTTCTTTCATCTGTTTTTCCTGTGTTCTCACCATTGTAAATGGAAGAAATAAGAGAGCCATGGGAGTCTGCACACATCTAGTTCTCCACTCATCTTCCCTCTATTTTTGACCTGGCTTCCATTTGAAATCCCACATGGTATTTGACACAATCTTGGAGAGCTCTTGAGGCTCATGTTGAAAAATGATTTAAAAAAACCACATTAACTTTTCAGGAATAGCAGAATTTTCTGTGAGACTCTTCAAACAATTTTTCTTCTGTAGCACCCCTTGTTGGGCTGCCTCCCTTACCTCAATAGCCACTGGTTTTCTAGTATCCTAATATTGCTATTGCCCTCCAATCCCTCCTGTTTTGTTACACAGAGACCTATACATATATATATATATATATATATAATGATTGAAATACACTGATCACAGAACTCCCAGTAGGCACAGCCTCTTAAAAAAGGCACAATTACAGAAAGTTCAGGGAGACAGATTTTAGTGCAGCCTGAGAAGGCACTTAAGATAATACTGATCAAACTGCGGTAGAAATAAAACCCACCCGAGTCCATGGTATTTTCTTACATTTAATTTAAACCTCCATTCAAGTTTTACATCTCCTCCTCAGAGTTTTTCCTTTCTAATAGTTCAGACCAGCTCTCAGTTTCTAAGGAGGGAGTGGCTTTAGGAGAGAAATGTGGCACAGACGCAGTACGGTTAAGGAGACTCAGCTACACTCAGTTGCTGCAGCCAAAATGATGTTAGAAACAAGATACATCTCTTTAAAGAAGGGGTGATAACTCCAGAACAAGTAAAACAAAAGGATTCAAACCCATCAGATCACAAGACCAGGCTACAGTTTTCCAAATACCATTTACAGTATAGCAGATCTTTAACAAGACAAAATGTTTTTCCTGTTTATGATCCAGTTCAAGCAGGATTCAAACTATGAGAAGGTCAGACAGCATGATCACATAAACCTCTTCCAGTTTTATGATCTATGACCTATAAAACTGGATCTGAGATGACTGAATAAATTTCAGGTCACATATAAACTCAAAAGTGCTATTTTCTTTTTACATCCCCTCAGCCTAATTCAACTCCTTGACTTATTCTAATACCTGCCCTTGTCCCCCAAAGATATCCTGGTGTAGGATCAGACACCTTGTCTGGAAGGCTGATTTGGAAAGTGAATTCCTGAGGGATGGGTCACCTGCTGACCATTTCCAGCAACTCCAAAGGGAGCTACCAGTCTGAACAACACTGGGAATTTCACTCACAGGGACTAACTGGAAATCATTATGGTAAGTTGCAGTGAAATACTAGTTCAGGATTTCAGCATGTGAGAGTTTTGCTGTCTGCTCCCAACCTGACCCTCGATCTGCATATTTAGCCCAATAGCATGGATTTCACCAGAATTATGGATTTCACCAGGATTTTTGAGGATTGTACAACCCACTCAAATACTTAATTTCTCACTTTACAAAACATAAATCTTACTCTTTGATATACAAAAATACATTTCGTTTTTGTCCCCAGTCAGAGCAACTATCCCTGGCATCCTCAAATCATTTTTTTTTACTTCATTGTGTTTTATAGACATATTTCTTTTTTTAATTCAGTGACTAGCACTAGATCTGTATACGGCCTCTGATTTTACTCACCTGTCCAGCACCTCAGAGGTGTCAAGCCAGTGAAAGTTATTAAAAAAACCCCAAGAGTAAAAAAGCCACTACCAGTGGCAGATCATGCCTTACAGTAGGCACATCCTCTAAGGGCTTGGGAAAGGTTTCTGACCCAACTCCATGGTGAAACAGCTCTGATGACAGGAATGTTACCAAAAAAAGGACAATTCCCAGCTGCTGGATACAACGGTCCCAGCCTAGAATGTGTGAAGAAGCATTTCTCCTGATGAGGAGCCAGTGGACTAGGAGAAACCTAGAAAGCAGATTTAGGGAAGGCAGGAGTTGGGAGCTCTGGAAACACTTCCAACCATTTGGGTCTGAACATAAAGACTGGGACAAGTCTCAAACATGCAGCAAGTCTGCCCCTTTCTTTCCACTCTTTCCCTGCCACCCTCCCAAACACCTCAGACAACTCCAGGGGAGCCCTGTGTGACCTGCACCCTGGAGTTTTTTGCCTGAGAACAAAACTAGCTCAAGGGCACTGAGCGCAGCCTGGGATTCCTCTGGTAGGTTATTTTTGGCTCATTACAAGGCTCTTCTGGTTCAGGCTGCAAAATAAACTCTTAACAGGAGTAGCTGTGGCAATCGTTGCCTACTTGGCATGTGGCAAGGACATGCTACAGACTGGTTTACAAAACCAGTCCAAATCTTTCTGAAATGGGCTGTATTTATACCAGCACTTACACATGGCATCAGTCGTCTCCTTACTTCCCTGCTCAAAATTTCAAGTAAACCTAAGAAATCAGACAATGACCACACCACTACATAATTTGCACTAGTCCCATGTTATATACACAGAATACATCAAATTCAAAGGCCAAGAACACTCAGTTTATGAAAATAAAGTTTAAACTTTGAAACAAAACTAGTTACTACACTGTTTTGCCCTAATACACACAAAGAAATAAATAACTTGTGATCAAAGGGAAAAAAGGAAACTACTGTAAGTTTTTCAAGCTCTGTCCTACATTTCAGTATGTAATTACATTAACACACAATTCCCAGTTTTCCAATTTGTTTGTTACCACATAGCAAGACTGAGCACAGGAAATTCTATTTCTTGCAACCCTTCAGAGAAAAACAGATAAATAATAGCAACAAATTTATTTCATACCAATCAGTACCTGTTTCCTTAGACGTCATTAATGTAAAGGGGTATTTTTCTATGGACATGAGAAATAATTATTAATTTAGCAGAGATATTTGAAAGAAACTGCAAAAGGAACATAAGATTATGACACTCTACCAGACAACATGCATTTAAAATGTGAGAAAGGAAGATCTCAGTGGTTTTGCCATCCTGATTACACTAAAATCATGCTTTTTTTCCACCTTAAATACTTTCTAGCACATGAAACAGGTTAATGTTATTCACAAATGACAAATATAATACGTTTCTATCCCTTTTGCTTCTATTAAGTAACGTGATAAAAATAGAACAAGTCATTTCACGCCGCCGACAGTTTTGTAGATTTTTTTCTTTGATTTACTGACTTTTCTTGTTTCTGCTCTTATCTGTCTCAAAATGATTTCCCTCAACCTGGGAAGAATTCTGCAGGCATTTGATTGATGAAAATCAAAATTACTAAACAGTTCCCCAACCCAAAATAAATAAGTAAACAAATAGAATATTCATTGGGCTGGCCAGCATTTAATAGCAACACTCACAGTTGAAAAACCAAGATTGCTGACCTCAATCACTCTGATCTAATTAAAGAAAACGAGTTAGAAGGGCAGTTCTATCACAAACCAACTCATATCCTTGTGTTTTGAAATACCTGTTCTGCTTATTCTATGACAAAATACATTTCCTAAGATGTCTACAGTCACAATGCCAATTAAAAAATATATTTTACTCATAGCTGAAAAATATTTTATTTAAGAGCAATTTCCCTATGTGGAATATATATACAGCCTACCATATTAGCAGATTTTCAATATTATAAATATAAAAAAATCCATGTGAAAGCACAGACAAACCATCACATACACATATCTCTGCATAATTATAGAGGAATACAGGAACTCTGACTTGAAGCCTAGCAACAGTATCCAAGTATTAGTTACTCTGCTAATCAACTACCAAAAACTCACACACAAGCTCAATGTGTTTCATTTTTCTAAAGCAAACAAAAAATGAAACAAAAGAATCCTATTGCTTTTAGCTCCAGAGCTGCTGAAGGACAAGATGCACAATATAAAACAAACCTTGTTCACTTGAAGAAGAACAACCCATGTCATTTAATCCATGTGAAAATTCATCTCATCACAAAGGACCAAGGCAAAAGAGAGCTTTAAAAATAGGTTATCCAAGCCAAAGGATTATCAGCTTGCAACATACTTAATATCTGCCTATCTGTATCTAATGAAAGCTTCAATATTCTTACATATATGATTGGGTTTTGTACCTCCATTCTATAGAAGCCATAGTAAATTCTGTATAGCAAATGCTTCCTAAATCTGCTGTGCTCATTTACTCACAGACAGCTGCAGGCTGGATGAAAACAATCAGGGATTAACTTTTCTATTCATCACATCTTTTAATCCATTACTTTGTCTTAGTTTGCAATAAATGAACATATAAAGTTAAATAAATTATAAGTGTGCCATAGCTAGTTAAAAAAAGTAGTTTAAAAGGGACATTATTATTATTATTATTTTTAATGATGTGTAACTGCTGTACTTTACATCAGTACATGTAATGTATTAGAGCAGAAAGGATGATGCAACAATAGTCACTGAGATGCAATAAACTTCTGTGTTCCAAAGACTTCCAAAATAAGTAATAATTAAAATAAGCTACTTTGATGTTGTTATTATTCCTCAAAAAACTAATTTGGGGGGGATGATGAATTGAAATAATCTGAGAAGCTGTGTTAAGCATTTCATTCTGCTTGTAAAACAAGCTTCTAAGTACCTTATGGTAATAGGGTTTCTTGCTTTATGAAAAATACTATTGTAATTTGTTTCAAATAGGATTACTTTTTACGTGATATGGCAATTTTCATTCACCTTTCAAACAGCTGCTGAGAAAACAAAAGGGATTCCTTCATAAAGACATTAACACAATTAAATCTGGATCTCGTTTTTAGTTCTTTACTGGTATCCTTTTACCCCCTCCTTTGACTCATTTATCTTTTATGTTTGTCTTACACAACTGCATCATCCCTGTTTGAAATGACTAACTTAAACTTTCCTGTTAGTAACCACCTAGCAAGGTGGTTTTTATCGTACTAAACCACAGGAATCCCTTGCAAGGTTTTTTTTTTTCCTCAGTTTGTTTCTGAAAATGGCAGCTGAGTGAAAAAGAAATATGGTTATCTGTGCTAAATGCTGTTCATGCCACAGTTCCAACAAACTGGTCACCCAGACTGCCTGGGATGGGAAGATGGACTGGCAACGGAGGTGGTGGGAAAAGGAGCATGGTGAGAAAGAAGTGACTTGCTCAGAGAAGGGAGAGGATGTGTGAGAGACTACACAGCTTGAAACTTCCTGAGGGAAAGGTCAAAAATTTTTAACAAGTTGGAACAACTACTGGATTTTTATGTTGATACTGTGGCTAAGAGGAAGCAGGTTCTGTAAAGCTCCAGTTTGATGGGAGACACAAGGGCTTACAGCCAAAGAAGAATTTAACTGCTCAGTGCAACCCTGCCTGGACGTTTATGTACTGATCAGACTGACGAGAAGAGTTCAGGGGTTCGGGTTCTAGGTTCGGGTTCCCCCCTTCCACAGACTGCCCCTCATTTCATCATGAGCTTCCTCTGTGAAATTATCCCAGAGACAGATTGCTGCACCCACCCAGCATGAGGATGTGAAAGGAATGAGGCCTTCTTCAGACTGAAGTAACAACTGGGAAGGGAGGAGGGAGAGGAGGGAGAACATCTGAACATCTCAGAGAAAATCCACCAGCTCTGACCCCTAAATCAGAAACTTCACTTGAAAATCTTCTGTTTTTCTGTTTTGGATACAACCCTTAATTCATTTTGCTTCTACAAAAGGGAAGCAGGCAGCCTTCATCTCTCTGACTAAACATGTTTTCTCACATTGGCCCTAAGTAGATGCTTTTATCTGGTGAGATCTGAGTGAAATAACCAAACACACCTTAGAAAAACATCCCTCTCTTATAGTCAGATGTCACATTACTCCAGAGGTCATTATTTTTATC
Organism: Manacus candei; assembly: GCF_025592945.1. Classification (NCBI taxonomy): domain Eukaryota; kingdom Metazoa; phylum Chordata; class Aves; order Passeriformes; family Pipridae; genus Manacus; species Manacus candei. Next base: position 4,983,335 of record NW_026138057.1, read on the forward strand.
TTTTTTGGCTCTAAAAGAAATATTTTTCCATTTTTTTCTTTTTACAGAACTGTGAATTCTTATGATTATTGCAAAGAAAGTTATTTTATATATGCTTAATTTTTCAGAATTTGAACACATCTGTCCAATATAAGTTAATTCAGTTTATAATTAAATTAAAAGAACAATCTCTGTGGGATTTGATCTGCAGAACAAAGATTTAGTGGCTCTGCTGTAAATTAGGATTTTCTACTGCTAGAGGATACCCTGGTCGTTCTCCACCTGAATTGCTTCTCCATCATCTTCAACAAGAGGGACAGCCTTAGCACCACAGTTTGGCAGAGATTCAGGCAAAAGGGAGGAAAAAACCAAAAAAATTAAAAAACAGCTCCCTTTTAGACATTTAATTCAGCCTCTTCCATACGCAGTGCCACCCTCCTGCCTCAAGAAGGCTGAGCTGCAACCACTGCTACAACCAGAGCAGCTCGTTCACCCCAAGGCACAGGACCAGGAATCACACTGCTGTCAGATCCCTGGAACCGCAGTTTTGGCAACATTACTGGAAAGCAGCTTTGTGACTGCTGACAAACTGGGAGACACCCACACAATACCTTCTGCAATCAAAGTACCAGCAACTTCCTACAGCAGCAGTTTGGGACCACAAAATTATCTAAGAGTAATGTTAATTAGCACATGTCAAAACAGATGGACACGAGGAGTGTAGCTCCTCAGAGATTTCAAGCAAATATTGTTTCTCATATTTTCAATACTCCAGTTTGAGAAATGTAAAAAATTTTTTCTGTCACCAGATAAAACCTGTTCTTGAAACAATAGTATTAAGTCAAGTCCAGCCTCCAATCACTACCACCAATAAAACAGTCACACCCTTAAGACGACACATCCAGGTAAGGAGGCAGCTTACTTTTGAAAAAAAAATATTATTGCCACTTCTATTACTTTGTTGTGTATTATGCTTGTATTTAAAAAAACATCTATGGCTAAAGCTACTGTGTACAAGGATCACTAAAAGTTAAAAGATTATGTTAGAACTTTTCCAAGAGCAAACTGGAATTTTGCCCAATGAATCAAGAGCAATGTGGAGTTTTCCGCAAACTCTCATTCCACTGAATGCTATTTGGAATAATCAAGAATATCATTGACAAGCTGACTATGAAATGATTGAACAGCTCATCATCTACAACCATAAACCTCCACAGACAAGAGACCCCACCCAAAAAGCTGCACATATGTCAAAGCATTTCCCACAGTTGTAGCTTATTATTCAATGAGTCTAAAATAATTACAAAATACAAAGTGATTACAGTTATTAAATGAGCCTAAAATAATAACAATAAGGTTTAATTAACTGGTTGGATATCAAAATTCAGCATCTAACCAAAAATGCACTTTCTGAGATGAATGATGACATGTTTCTCAAGTGACTCGAGTTTGATCTGTCCTTATCTCCTTGAGAATACTCCTCAAGCTCTTTGCTATTCCTTCCCCCTCTGTTGCCTCTAAGGAGGTACATTACTCAAATGATATATGTTGGAATACATCCAAAACCATATGGATATAGTGGATAACCAGACAAGTATGATAAGCTAAAGCCAGCTTGTTGAAGATGAAATGCTGACATCATTCTGCACATTCATCATCACACCAGCTCTCAGGTTTTCTGCTCAGGATTTGGTTCTTTGATTTACTTTTTTTTTTTTTAACTGGAAGACATTCTAGAAATAGACATTTTGATGACTTCACTTTTTTTTTTTTTTTAGAGTGGTAAATCTTAAAGGAAAAATGTCCAGCTAACTTAAATTAGGTAGGAGGAAATAACTTAATATTTAATCTTAAAGACAAATCTACTGATTTAAATAGTTATGCTCAATCTACCACCATCTTGCAAAGAAATGCAGGTCAATCATGGAAGCACCAATATTTCTACTTTTCGGTGGAAAAGTGAAGGCGTCAGGAAAATTTGGAGACTATCAAGAACTAACAGGGCAGAAATTAAGGGAACATTTGAGTCTAAACAACTATTTCCTTTCATTTAAACATCTTCACAGAGTCATAAAAGCATTAGCCATATGCAAATATAAACAACAATAAACCTATTAGGAATAACTGATTTGGTTTTAGTTAATTTTTTACAGACTATTAATAAATCCAGAAGGATGAAGAATTCTTACATGGAAAGAAACTGTCCCACTATCCCAGGGAAAAAACCTTTCAAACTCACTATGAAATTTATGTAGAAATTATGACTTTGATGCAATGTGTCCTCAGTTTTCTGAACGAGCTGAAAGTATCACAGAGCTACAAAAATTCACATTACCACATAAAATTTTTAATTATATCCCTGTAGACCATATGCAACCAGGAAAGGGAATGGAAAGCAGTCCTTAATCCAGAGCAATTTTTAATCTTAAATTTCATGTGAGCTGGCCTAATTCTCCATATAAAATAAATACTATCAAGTTACAGATTTGCATCACAGAGTTAAACCAGAGCACACTAAACAGACCCTCCTCATTCAAAAGAAATACCTTTTTTTGTTCAACTTCAGGATGTTTCTGTGAAGCTTTAATTTACTTGAATGAAAGCATTTTAAATCATTTTTATGAAACTGTATTAGGAATCACTTTTATCAAACTTGGTTTTATTTTAATGATGAATCTCTCTACGTAAAAAATCTTTAAAGAGCCTTAAGGTTTTCCAGTGAGGGGCCTTTAATGCCTGTCTCTACCCTTCAGCCAGCGCCACACACCAAACTCCGTGACAGGAAATGTTTTCATGGATATCAAAAGTTGGATTCTGCCACAGATTTATTTAATTGTAGGGAATCATCTTTCTCCATCTTCTTCGGACCAATTATTCCTACTGAAAGCTGATTTTGGGCAATGCCAAAAATGCCTGCAAGAGCCTATTTGGCTCGTCCAGGTATGTGGGTGTGTATTTAATATGTTACAAACTGATTTATACTTAAAAAGCATCTACCATTCTTACGCATTACCTACCAAATTTTCATTTTCAGAGCATATTTTGAAAACATTTCAGCTTTTTCCCCCATCTTCATTTTTTTAGAAGAGTTACCTCCCTGAAATTATACTTGTCATCAGCCCCGTAGTCAAATCTCACATAGAACCAGATTTAACATCTTTGCAAAATCCTGGCTTAAATATGTGGAGCTTATTTGCAGTGTCTGTTAATAGTTTGCTTACCAATATCAGCTTCCCTGTGATTCTTGATATATTCAGCAAGCTCAAAATTTCCAGCTATTATAGCCACCTAAAGGATTGCAAAATAGGTACAATTAATATATTGCCATCACTTGTTAAGAAGGAAAATAAACATGTTATAGTATCGGAAAAAACCATCATGCAAATATATTTTCATTTCACAAAGTGGAGTAACTCTGTATTGCTTCTATTCTGCAACAAAATTGAGAAATTATATCTTAATCTATTTGTAAGAGCACTGCCAGTCCCCCAGCTCCCCATTTCCTAGGATTGCTGTGATGGTGGGAGGCTCAGGAGGCTGCTGGAAGAGCTGCTGCTTTTCATGTTGTGGCAGTCAAACCCAGCAGTGAACATTAAACACAGCATCCCCAAAACTCTGGGAGCTGTATGGATGTATGGGGAATGCTACAGGAGCAGGCTTGGAGAGACACACTGAAGATATTATTTCCCTTTAACTGCTCCTTCCTCACCACTTACCTGAACAATAAAAACAGGAGCTAAAATGCAAAGCACATGAGACAACTAGGGAAGAAGGACCAAGAACAACAAGTATCAGGTATCAGTAAGACACAAAAAAAAAGACAGAGAAACTGGTAGTCACACATGGGTTTAGGGTTCAAATCAAAACAAATTAAGTTCTAAAATCACAATTTTCTTTTTCATTTATTTCCTGGTTGTTGAACACAGATGTGTAACTACATATTTGGAATTCCTATCTAAATGCACTTAAAAAGAGAAACATCTCCACTGGGTGATTTGGTTATGCCATTGGTGTCCCCTCACATTTTCTTCTCCTATTTTTAATCTGAATATTGTCTTTTCTGGCCCCATTTTGCAGCTATCAGATGCTGTCCCCCTATTGGGGGGTTTTCCTGGTGTATGTACAAGGTATTTGTTGGGCTGACCTTTCCCGTAGAAGCTTCTGCATCTGCAGGGTGCAGGTAAAAGAAAAAGATATTAAAAAAGCCTGCTTTGGGACTTTCCTGGATACAGGGCTATTGTCAGACATGAGAAATTAATGAAAGCTCAAGGAAATTCCTGAGCTGGTACCAAGAAAGATTTTCTGCTGGTTTGTGCCTCTCCACAAATCTCAGGGATAAAGAAAAACCTAAATGCTGGAATGGTCTTAGGGAGGTTTATGAAGTACAGTTAATGTTATATCTTTTAATGTAACAAGCATTAGATCTTATTTCTGCACTCAGCACAGGAAATTGAATGGACAATTTTATTTACTAGCAATCAAAACAAACTAATGTGGAAATCTTTGAAAAATGGAGATTTTACACACAAGCAACAAGCTACAGGAAGAAAACCTTAACTATTATGTCGATAAGATTTTTCAAAGTTGCTTAAATTATAGGCTCAGAGCAGGCTTAAACCAGGGATCATGACCACTACATCCACTTCACCTAAAAATCAAAGAATTACACATATAGAAAATATATGCACTTCTGTCATAGGTTTGAAAAGAGATGTTGGATTTTTTTTCCCTGGAGTCCCATTTTTTTCCTCCTTCCCACCCCCCATCTGTTTATTCCGGGATGGGGAGAGTCAGGGAGGGGGTGGGTGATAGAGCAGAGCACACTCTGGGTAGCGCAGGAGTGGGGGAAGGGGGAGGTTCCCTGCGAGCGCAGTTATTGGGGGCACGGCTGGAGAGTCTTTTGGTCAGAGGTTTTTGGTTTGGTTGGCTGACCAGACAGAGTGGGGAGGGGGGGCCTGGTTTTGGCCGCCTCCTTTTCTTTTCCTGAGAGGAAGTTTTTTTTTCCCACGGGACACCTCGCAGAGAACAACTGAGAGAGAGAGAGAGAGACTGACCCATTTCAGAGGGGGGGGACCCAGAAGGGAAGTCACAGCCAGCAGAAGTGGCCCCAGTGCAGAGGAAGAAGTATAACGCCGAGTCAATATGCCCAGTTAATGAGGACGGGAAACCAGGGCCTTCACAGCCAGTGGAGGACCCAGAACCTGAGATCATTCCCAAATCCCTGTCATATGACCAGCTCTGCAATATGTGGAATGATGTTACTTGACGCCAAGACAAGCCCATTTTGACCTGGCTGATTGTGGAACCTTATGGGTGAGGGCTTGCCACTTGATAGCAATGAAGCAAGGTATTTGGGATCCCTGGCCCAGGATGTGGGTATCAAGCAAGCATTTGTGAGAGAGTCAAGGCCCTTTTCTCTCTGGGAGCGACTTCTAACAGGTGTGAGAGAGAAGTTTGTTTACAGAGGCTTCCTGCAGCAGCACCATTATGAGATGGCCTGGAAGACCATGGAGGAAGGTATCCAATGCCTGAGAGAAATGGCACTGTTAGAGACACTTTTTGACAAGGATGGGCAACCCAGCCACAGCCCCGACGACATCAGGTGTATATCACAGATGTGGTGAAGCCTTTCACAGGTACGGCTACCTATATACACCACTTTCTTGGCATCATTGCACTTTGAAGGAAACAGAGAGACAGTGGGCTCTGTAATGAATAAACTCAGGATGTACAACAGCATGGTCCACACCCTGTTACGGGCCCGTATTTCCACTATGGCTGAGACAATGGCTGAGAGCCTCAAGGCACTGACTACAGAAGTACAAGATGAACAGAAGAAACTTAGAGAGGAGATGAAGGAAAACAGCTTCCACGTGGCACCAGTGCAAACCAGAGCCTCTGAAGTCAGACCCAGATGCTCCCCAGTTAGAGAGAGCAGACAGACCCCACGAACCAAGATGTGGCATTTCCTAGTCCATCATGGAGAAGACATGAGACAGTGGGACAGAAACCTACCCGTGCCCTAGCAGCCCGAGGACAAGAGCGTAAGGAGAGAGAAAAAGGGAAGCCCATGAGGGTAAGTGCAGTACCGGTATCTCATGGACAAGGATCTGACCTGCTAGAAGGTTCCTCCCAACTGTTTTCACAGGGAAAGAGCTGTGATGGTCCCAGCCAAGACCAGTGTTAGAGGGGCCCTGCCTCTAGCCACGGAGATGCACAGGAGAACCGTGTCTATTGGACTGTGTGGATCCAATGGCCTGGCACGTCAGACCCACAAGAATGCCAGGCTTTGGTTGATACTGGTGCTCAGTGCACGTTAATGCCCTCAGGACATGTGGGACCAGAGACTATTTCCATTTCTGGGGTGACAGGAGGGTCTCAGGAATTGACAGAGTTGGAAGCTGAGGTGAGCTTGACCAGGAAGGACTGGCAGAAACACCCCATTGTGACTGGTCCAGATGTCCCATGTATCCTGGGCACTGACTACCTCAGGAACAGATATTTCAAAGACCCCAAGGGACACAGATGGGTTTTTGGAATAGCTGCTGTGGAGACAGAGGTGGTTAAGCAGTTGAATTCATTACCGGGCCTCTCAGAGAACCCTTCTGCTGTGGGATTGTTGAAGGTTGAGGAACAGCAAGTGCCAATTGCCACCACAATAGTGCATTGTCGGCAGTACCAAACGAACTGAGATTCTGTGATCCCCAACCATAAGATGATCTGTGAGCTGAAGAGTCAAGGGATGGTCAGCAAGACTCACCCTTCAACAGCCCCATATGGCCTGTGTGTAACTCTGATGGAGAATGGAGATTGACTGTGAACTATTGTGTCCTAGTTAGGACAGCTGAGATCAGTTCATCATGGTGGGTGTAACCCAAAACTGTATTCTATAGCCTTCCATGTCATTTCCCAGAAACTAGACTATTGTTGTCAATAGACTATTCGCACCCTCTGCCCATAGAGCATGGTGGGTGTAACCCAAAACTGTATTCTATAGCCTTCCATGTCATTTCCCAGAAACTAGACTATTGTTGTCAATAGACTATTCGCACCCTCTACCCATAGAGCCTGACTCCTCAGGCTATAAACTAGGTGTTAAGAGGCCTGTGAGATAGAAGGATGTTTCTGTCCTCACACCCTTTGTGAACTCCCCGCCCTGAGGGGAGTACCAAGCATTCCTGCCTGAACTGGAGGATATATAATCTTGGAGTTTTGGAACATTTTTTCAACCCACTCGTGGGATCCAGAGGACGGCTGCATCTCATCGCTCTCAACCAGACTTAGACCACCACTGGACTGCGATCACCAGTTCTGCCCAGACTGCAGCAGCTCTCCCACCAGCAGGTTCTTCCCCTCTCCCTTTACTTTGGACTCAAACAGGGCCCAAGGAACACCACTTTGTTCAGGCCCCAGGGTACTGGGTTATACATTTGGGTTTTTGTGGGTTGAGACCAATTGTTTGTTTGTATTATTGTACTTACTGTATTATTTTAATAAATTGTTATTCTGACTTATAATCTCTCCTTTGAGTTGGGTTCATTCCCCCTGCTGGTTAACTTTTAAACCAGCACATTTTGGCGCCCAAACGTGGGGCAGAGAGAGAGAAGTCAGAATCACAATTTCATTTGAAGCATTTGTCTATTTGAATATAGAAACTCCCTGATCACCATGTTGTTTGATGCACTCACATGGATGTTGTATTTGAGCCTGTTCATATTTCCACAGATGGCGTATTATTTGCCTGTTTTGATGCTCTCTTTAAGACCAGGGAGAGGGATCCAAATTGCTTTATTAGTATATTATGTTTATGTCATTCTAACATCAGAAGCAATGAGTTTCATTGTAAATGTGTATTCAGTCCTGTTCGCCTGTCCTGGTTTGGGTTGCTACCTCTGGGGCCTCATTAAAAATCGTACCCAGCTTTTTGGGGGAACAGGGGTGGATGGTTTCCAGCCTCCCACCTCCTTCTTCCCCTTCAGACCTGCTAAAACAGTTTTTGAATATATTGAGTTCCCTTTTGATGTTAAGGACAGTATAATGTTATTGTTAGTGTTGCTCTGTCTGCTCTGTACTGTGTACACCATGTTTAGGGTCAGAAAAGTGCCTTTTAGGGAGGTTGGTTGGACACCTGCCCTGGGAGCAGATAATGCTGAATGGCACGGGAAGTGGGAGGCCATCAGCCAGTATTTGGAAAAGTTTTCTCCTCCAATGACCTGGAAATTCACCCCTGAACAACTGCAGGATCCTGTTAGCATGATAAGACTGGTGAAGGAAAAATGCTCTGGCAGCTCCAGAGATGGCCAGCTCACAGCAACCTGCTGGGCCCTGGCCACTGCCTACCGGGCACTGCTTGACATGATACAGCACTGTCAGGGCGAGGAGAGAAGGACCAAATCCGCAGACACCACGTCCACCCAAACCACAGCTGAGTCAGAGGGAGAAAGAAATGAACCAACCAGCACCGTGTCCACACAAACCATCGAGGAGCCAGAAGAACAAGCAAAACCAATAGCAGTCGCCCCTGTCCAGAAAAGGAAATCAAAGACTAAATCAGTTCGCATAGCAAATGATGACGAAGAGGCGGGACCTTCACATCCACCGGAGGAGACAGAGCCAGAAATAATCACTCGGTCCCTATCCCTGGGTGAGCTACGTGAGCTCCGGAGAGAGTTCACACGACAGGCGAACGAGTCCATTCTGACCTGGCTGCTCCGAATCTGGGATGCCGCAGCTAACGATACGATCCTAGATGGGAGTGAAGCCAGACAGCTGGGATCCCTGTCTCGAGATGTAGTCATTGATCAGGGGATTGGAAGGAGGCAGGAAACTCTCAGCCTCTGGCGGCGACTGTTGTCCAGTGTGAGGGAGAGATACCTTTGCAAGGAGGACCTCCACGTACAGCAAGGACAGTGGAACACGATGGAACAAGGTATCCGGTGCTTAAGGGAGTTAGCTGTACTGGAGATAATCTTTTCAGAGGATGAAAGATTCCCTAAGAGTCCAGATGGCGTACAGTGCACCTCCCAAATGTGGTTAAAGTTTGCACGACTCGGGCCAGAAATGTATTCCCGCTACTTAGCAACGCTGCAATGGAGGGAGGGAGAGGACAAGGTGGGAGCATTGGTTAGCAAACTCAGGATTTATGAAGACACTGTCACCGCCCCATTACGAGCCCACGTCTCATCTGTGGAAACCAAACTGGCTGAACACGTCCGAAACCTGGAAGAGAAAATTGAAGAGGGACACCAGAAGCTAAGAGAAGAGATTAAGGAAGGGATTTTCCATATCTCGCCAGGACGAACAAGAGTCTCTGCTATCAGGAGCCAGCGTCCCCCAGCTAAGGAGAGAAGGTACACTCCACGTGGCGATCTATGGTTTTACCTCTGTGAGCATGGAGAAGATATGAGGAAGTGGGATGGGAAACCCACCTCTTCCTTAGCAGCCCGGGTACGTGAACTGAAAAGAGGAACAAATACCATAAAGAACTCTTCAAGGGTAAACGTTGCTCCAGTCTCTCGTGGGCAAGACTCCAGACGGTACAGGAATGATGATACGTCTGATCCTCTTGAAGGGACCTCCAGGTCATACCCACAAGAAGAGCACAATGAGTACCATGACCAGGACTAGGGGTGCCCTGCCTCTAGCCAGGTAGAGGAGAGGGACAATCGAGTCTATTGGACTGTGTGGATTCGGTGGCCTGGCACATCAGAGCCACAAAGATATAAGGCTTTAGTGGACACTGGCGCACAATGTACATTAATGCCATCAAGATACGTAGGGGCAGAATCCATCTCCATTTCTGGGGTGACAGGGGGATCCCAACAGCTGACTGTACTGGAAGCTGAAGTGAGCCTGACTGGGAAGGAATGGCACAGACACCCCATCGTGACTGGTCCAGAGGCCCCGTGTATCCTTGGCATAGATTACCTGAGGAGTGGGTATTTCAAAGACCCAAAAGGACTTCGTTGGGCTTTTGGCATAGCTGCTGTGGAGACGGAGGAAATTAGACAGTTGAACACCTTGCCTGGTCTCTCAGAGGACCCCTCTGCTGTGGGACTGCTGAAGGTTGAAGAACAATTGGTACCGATAGCCACAGTAACAGTGCACCGTCGGCAATACCGCACCGACCGAGACTCTGTGACCCCTATACATAAGATGATCCGCGAACTGGAGACCCAGGGGGTGGTCAGCAAGACTCGCTCACCCTTTAATAGCCCTATATGGCCAGTGCGTAAGTCCAGCGGAGAGTGGAGGCTGACGGTGGATTACCGTGGACTCAATGAAGTCACACCACCCCTGAGTGCTGCTGTGCCGGACATGCTGGAGCTCCAGTATGAGCTGGAGTCCAAGGAAGCCAAGTGGTATGCCACCATTGACATAGCCAATGCCTTTTTCTCCATTCCTTTGGCAGCGGAGTGCAGACCACAATTTGCTTTCACTTGGAGAGGTGTGCAGTACACCTGGAATCGACTGCCTCAGGGGTGGAAACACAGTCCCAGCATTTGCCATGGACTGATCCAGACTGCACTGGAAAAGGGTGAGGCTCCAGAGCACCTACAGTACATTGATGACATCATTGTATGGGGGAACACAGCGGGCGAAGTCTTCGAGAAAGGAGAGAAGATAATCCAGATTCTCCTAAGAGCCGGTTTTGCCATTAAACGGAGTAAGGTCAAGGGACCTGCTCAGGAAATTCAGTTCCTAGGAGTGAAGTGGCAAGATGGACGCCGCCTAATTCCAATGGAGGTGATTAACAAAATAGCAGCCATGTCCCCACCAACCAGCAAGAAGGAAACACAGGCTTTCCTAGGCGCTGTGGGCTTTTGGAGGATGCATATCCCCGAGTATAGTCAGATTGTAAGCCCTCTCTACCTTGTGACACGGAAGAAAAATGATTTCCAGTGGGGCCCCGAACAACAACAAGCCTTTGAACAAATTAAACAGGAGATTGCCCATGCGGTAGCCCTTGGGCCAGTAAGGACAGGACAGGACGTGAAGAACGTGCTCTACACCGCAGCCGGGGAGAATGGCCCTTCTTGGAGCCTCTGGCAGAAAGTGCCTGGGGAGACCCGAGGACGACTGCTGGGATTCTGGAGTCGGGGATACAAAGGATCTGAAGCCAGCTATACACCAACTGAGAAAGAGATCCTGGCTGCCTATGAAGGAGTTCGAGCTGCCTCAGAAGTAATCGGCACCGAAGCGCAGCTCCTCCTGGCACCCCGACTACCAGTGCTGGGCTGGATGTTCAAGGGAAGAGTTCCTTCCACACATCATGCCACCGATGCCACGTGGAGTAAGTGGATCGCTCTGATCACGCAGCGAACCCGGATAGGGAATCCTAATCGCCCTGGGATTCTGGAAATTATCACCAATTGGCCCGAAGGTGAGAGTTTCGGACTATCCTCTGAAGAAGAGGAGGAGAAGGTGACACGGGTTGAGGAGGCCCCACCATATGACAAGCTACCAGCAGATGAAAGGCGATATGTGCTCTTCACGGATGGCTCCTGCCGCATTGTAGGGACAAACCGAAAATGGAAGGCAGCTGTATGGAGTCCCACACGGCGAGTTGCAGAAGCGACCGAAGGACAAGGTGGGTCAAGTCAGTTTGCAGAGCTTAAAGCCGTTCAGTTGGCTTTGGATATAGCTGAACGAGAGAAGTGGCCAAGACTCTATCTCTACACTGACTCATGGATGGTGGCCAATGCTCTGTGGGGATGGCTGGAGCGATGGAAAAAGGCCAACTGGCAGCGCCAAGGGAAACCCATCTGGGCGGCGGAGATGTGGCGGGACATCGCTGGCCGGGTAGAGAAGCTGAGTGTGAAGGTCCGTCACGTAGACGCTCATGTAGGCAAGAAACGGGCTAATGAGGAGCATCATAACAACGAGCAGGCGGACCGAGCTGCCAGGATTAAAGTCTCTCAGGTAGATCTGGATTGGCAGCACAAAGGAGAATTATTTCTGGCTCGATGGGCCCATGACGCCTCCGGTCACCAGGGGAGAGATGCAACATACAGATGGGCTCGTGACCGAGGGGTGGACTTAACCAAGGACATTGTCTCACAGGTCATCCATGACTGTGAGACATGTGCTGCCATCAAGCAGGCCAAGCGGGTGAAGCCTCTATGGTATGGTGGACGGTGGTCAAAGTACAGGTATGGGGAAGCCTGGCAAGTTGACTACATCACACTCCCCAAAACCCGCCAAGGCAAGCACTACGTACTGACCATGGTAGAAGGAAGCACTGGATGGTTGGAGACATACCCCGTGCCTCATGCCACTGCCCGGAATACCATCCTGGGCCTTGAAAAACAAGTCCTGTGGCGACACGGCACCCCGGAGAGAATTGAGTCTGATAATGGGACCCATTTCAAGAATGGCCTTGTAGACACCTGGGCCAAAGAGCACGGCATTGAGTGGGTGTATCATATCCCCTACCATGCACCAGCTGCTGGAAAAGTTGAGCGGTGCAACGGACTGCTGAAAACCACTCTGAAGGCACTGTGTGGGGAGACTCTCAAACACTGGGAGCTGCATTTAGCAAAGGCCACCTGGTTGGTCAACACCCGAGGTTCCATCAATCGAGCTGGCCCTGCCCAATCAGAACTTTTGCATACTGTAGATGGAGATAAAGTCCCCGTGGTACATATGAGAGGAATGTTAGGGAAGACTGTTTGGATTAGTCCCACCTCAAGCAAAGGCAAACCCATCCGAGGGATTGTTTTTGCTCAGGGACCTGGTTCCACGTGGTGGGTAATGCAAAAAGATGGGGAGACACGTTGTGTACCACAAGGGGACCTAATTTTGAGTGAGAATGGTCTGTAATGTTTCATTGTATATATATAGATAGATAGATAGATAGATAGATGTATATAGTTTTAAAGGGATATAGTTTTTAAAGAGGGTTAATTTGGGCATGACATGGATGGCATAGAATAAGGGGTGGATAATGTCCTAGTTAGGACAGCTGAGATCAGTTCATCATGGTGGGTGTAACCCAAAACTGTATTCTATAGCCTTCCATGTCATTTCCCAGAAACTAGACTATTGTTGTCAATAGACTATTCGCACCCTCTGCCCATAGAGCATGGTGGGTGTAACCCAAAACTGTATTCTATAGCCTTCCATGTCATTTCCCAGAAACTAGACTATTGTTGTCAATAGACTATTCGCACCCTCTACCCATAGAGCCTGACTCCTCAGGCTATAAACTAGGTGTTAAGAGGCCTGTGAGATAGAAGGATGTTTCTGTCCTCACACCCTTTGTGAACTCCCCGCCCTGAGGGGAGTACCAAGCATTCCTGCCTGAACTGGAGGATATATAATCTTGGAGTTTTGGAACATTTTTTCAACCCACTCGTGGGATCCAGAGGACGGCTGCATCTCATCGCTCTCAACCAGACTTAGACCACCACTGGACTGCGATCACCAGTTCTGCCCAGACTGCAGCAGCTCTCCCACCAGCAGGTTCTTCCCCTCTCCCTTTACTTTGGACTCAAACAGGGCCCAAGGAACACCACTTTGTTCAGGCCCCAGGGTACTGGGTTATACATTTGGGTTTTTGTGGGTTGAGACCAATTGTTTGTTTGTATTATTGTACTTACTGTATTATTTTAATAAATTGTTATTCTGACTTATAATCTCTCCTTTGAGTTGGGTTCATTCCCCCTGCTGGTTAACTTTTAAACCAGCACATATTGCGACCTGAATGAAGCCACCCTGTTGCTGAGTGCCACCATGCCAGACATGTTGGATCTCCAGTAGGAGCTGGAGTTCAAGGCAGCAAGGTGGTACGCCACTATTGACATTGCAAATTAGCAGCAGAGTGTAGGCCACAGTTTGCTTTCACCTGGAGGGGTTGCAGTACATCTGGAACCAACTGCCCCAGGGGTGGAAACACAGGCCCACCATCTGCCACAGGCTGATCCAGGCTGCACTAGAGAAGGGTGGAGCTCCAGAATACCTGCAGTACATTGACAACATCATCGTATGGGGGGACAGAGCAGAGGAGGTTTCTGAGAAAGGAAAGAAAATCATCCAGATTCTCCTGGGAGCTGGTTTTGCCATCAAAAAGAGTAAGGTCAAAGGACCTGTCTGAGAGATCCAGTTCCTGGGGGTGAAGTGGCAAGATGGATGTCGTCAGATCCCGACAGAAGTCATTGATAAGATCACAGCAATGGCCCCACCAACCAGCAAGAAGGAAACACAAGCTTGTCTGGGTGCCATAGGTTTCTGGAGGATGCACATCCCTGAGTACAGCCAAATCGAAAGCCCTCTCTATCTGGTAACCTGCAAGAAGAATGATTTCCATTGGGGCCCTGAACAGCAGCAAGCATTTGAACAGAATAAGCAGGAGATTGCCCATGCTGTAGCCCTTGGGCCAGTCAGGACAGGACCAGATGTGAAGAATGTACTCTAGTCTGCATCTGGGGATAAAGGTCTTTCCTGGAGCCTCTGGCAAAAGGTGCCTGGTGAGACCCAAGGCCGTCCACTTGGATTCTGGAGCCAAAGCTACAGAGGAACTGAAGCCAACTACACTCCAACAGAGAAAGAGATCCTAGCAGCTTATGAAGGAGTACAAGCTGCCTCAGAGGTGACCGGCACAGAAGAACAGCTCCTCCTGGCACCTCGATTACTGGTGCTGAGCTGGACGTTCAAGGGAAAAGTGGCCTCTACACATCATGCCACTGATGCTACATGGAGTAAGTGGATTGCTCTGATCACGCAGCGTGCCCGTATTGGAAATCCGAATTACCCTGGGATCCCAGAAGTCATCACGAACTGACCAGAAGGTGAGAATTTTGGTCTAGCAGATGAAGAAGAAGGAGAGCAGGTGGTACAGGCTGAGGAAGCCCCAGCATAAAATCAGCTACCAGAAGAAGAAACACACTATGCCCTCTTTACTGATGGTTCTTGTCTCATTGTAGGGATGAAACGTAAATGGAAAGCATCTGTATGGAGCCCCCCATGACAAGCTGCAGAAGCTATTGAAGGGGAAGGAGAATTGAGACGATTCGCAGAGCTCAAAGCTGTCCAGTTGGCATTGGACATTGCTGAACAAGACAAGTGGTCAAAGCTTTACCTCTATCCTGGCTCTTGGATGGTGGCCAATGCTCTGTGGGGGTGGTTGCATAGACGGAAGAAGGCCAATTGGAAACGTAGAGGGAAACCCATCTGGGCCACTGATATATGGCAAGACATTGCTACCCAGATAGAGAAGCTGATAGTGAGAGTCCACCTCGTTGATGCTCACGTGCCCAAAAATCGAGCCAATGAGGAGCATCGCAACAATGCAGACCAAGCTGCACAAGTCAAGGTGTCACAGGTGGGTCTGGACTGGCAGTACAAAGGAGAGTTGTTCCTAGCACAGTGGGCCCATGATGCCTCAGGCCATCAGGCCAGAGAGGCCACCTATAGATAGGCATGAGACTGAGGGGTGGACTTAACCATGGACACTATTTCCCAGATTATCCATGATTGTGAGACATGCGCTGCCATTAAACAGGCTAAGAGACTGAAGCCCCTGTGGTATGGTGGACATTGGAGTAAGTATAGATACAGGGAGGCCTGGCAGGTTGATTACATCACACTGCCACAAACCCGCCAAGGTAACCGCTATGTGCTCACCATGGTGGAAGCCACCACTGGATGGCTGGAGACGCATCCAGTGACCCACGCCACTACCAGAAATACCATCCTGGGCCTTGAAAAGCAAGTCCTGTGGCGACATGGCACCCCAGAGCGAATTGAGTCAGATAATGGGACCCATTATCTGACCCAGCTTAGTTACCACCTGGGTGAAGGAGCATGGCATTGAGTGGGTGTATCACATCCCATACCATGCAGCAGCTGTGGGGAAGGTTGAACAGTGTAATGGACTGTTGAAAACCAGTCAACTGAAGGTGTTGAGTGGAGGGACTTTCAAGCACTGGGATCAGCACCTAGCAAAGGCTACATGGTTAGTCAACAGCAGAGCCTCTGTCAATCGAGCCGGCCCTGCCCAATCAGAGTCCCTTCACACCGCAGATGGAGACAAAGTCCCAGTAATTCACTTGAGAGGTATGTAGGTAAAACAGTTTGGATTAATCCTGCCTCGAGCAAAGGCAAACCCATTTGTGGCATTGGTTTTACTCAAGGATAAGGTAGCATGTGGTGGGTGATGCAGGAAGATGGAGAAACACGGTACTCCTTGAGGTATACCTCAAGGGGACCTCATTTTTGGGTGAATTTCCCGCAACACTGTGCCTGTATTTGTATGTAAGTATCTGTAATATGTATACATTCGGGGTAATGTATGTATGGTTGGAAAGTTTGAATCTGATATAGCATGTTAGGATGGAAAAAATTCAGGGGTAGACGATGTCATAGGTTTGAAAAGAGATGTTGGAATTTTTTCCCTAGTGTCCCATTTTTTTCCTGCTTCCCACCCTCCCCCCAACCTGTTTATTCTGGGATGGGGGAGAGTTAGAGAGGGGGTGGGTGATGGAGCAGAGCTGCATGCGCTGGACAACACGGGAGTGGGGGAAGGGGGAGGTTCCCTGGGAGTGCAGTTGTCACGGGCAGAGCTGGAGAGTCTTTTGTTCAGAGGTTTTTGGTTTGGTTGGCCGACCAGGCGGGGGGGGGGGGGGGGGGGGGGGAGGGGGGGGCAGTTTCGGCCGCCTCCTTTTCTTTTCCTGAGAGGAAGTGTTTTTTTCGCCACGGGACACCTTGCGGAGAGCGACTGAGAGAGAGGGAGACCGACCCATCTCAGAGCGAGGTATTCTGCCTTCGGGACTGCCTGTGGGAAAAAGGACTCTTTGATTGCTGGCTGTGAAGCCATCGGCTGCTGGCTGCTGTGGGCACTCGTGGCTGTGAGCAGCTGTTGAACTGCTGGGACAGTCCTGCCTTCCCCTTCCCTTCTCCCTGCCACCCTCACCCCCACCGCCCCAGGTTGCCGCAGGTTTCTCCACCCCCCCCACCCCGGGGAATTGTCACTTTGTTTCTTCTGAAAGTTTTTGATTGCACCATTTGTTGTTCATGCAGATTTTGTTAATAAAAAGCTGTTCTTTTCTTTTTCCACATTTCCACCTGAAGTTTCTTAATTTCTAAGTTGTAATCTTGTTAAACTAAAACAATTTCTCATTCAGCACCAGATTATTTACAGTATCTCCTTCTGCCTTTAGTGAGTCTCATAATCTCTGCAAGGCTCAGAGTGAACTTTCCATGTATCCTACCACAACTGGAAGAAGTCCCATTGAAACACAGGATTATGATGATTGTTTGCATGGGTGCACTGCCTTAGAAAAAAAGAATTCACTGAACTACTTCTAAATCAAATTGCATGGGATTACCATGAATCCTTTTTCTCTGCATTCCTGGAAATCCTTGCAGAAGGACCCAGATTTAAACAAACGGTTTCGAACACAGCGATGTAATCTCTGATTTTAATTTTGGACTAAGCAAGTAACAATTGGTGTAAAGAGGAACAGACTGATTAAGTTTGGGTTATAAAGTCTACTGGCTAGTTAAAGTACAAGAAAGACTTGTATACAAGTATAATACAGTTTCAGAATAACTTTTTTAGATTACCACATGAAGTTTAAAACAAACAACTGAACACACCATTTATCATGTTCATACCCTGAATCCAGGTCTTCTTCCAATTTCTTTTCAATGTTTTTCAGGTTACATCTTTTTTCTTGGCAATTTGTTTCTTGTTCCATCAAAAATTTCTATCTAATGCAACGGGTAAATATAGTAATTTTGTTTTCATTTCAAGTGTATCTATTTCATGGCAAAAATTCCATTCCACATTTGTCTGTCACCTAGAAATTATACTCGATACACTTACGTTTCTGTTCTACAATAATCCTGAGCAGCTATGACCATGGCTTCTGCAGTATAATGATTTTTGTCCTTTAAATAATTAACACACATATAATATCACCATACTTACTAGTAAAAATAATGTAATTATTTTTCAGTGCAATATTAACAGTAATTAAATACTTCGCTTTGTGCACTTCTCAGTTGTGTTACCTCAAATGTTGATGGATTCCTGGGAGGAAAATGCATTAGAATAAATCAATAACACCGGTTCAGCTTAATCCTGCTACAGCTTTTAGACTGCATTTCCTCTCAGATATGTCACAAGACTCATGTATATCATGGTATCTGCAGAGATCAGATTATTGCCCTGACAAGTTGTGGCTGCACCCCATCCCTGGAAGTTTCCAAAGCCAGGTTGGACGGGGCTTGGATCAACTTGGGCTAGTGGAAGGTGTCCCTGCCCATGGCAGGGGATTGGAACTGGATGGTCTTTAAAGTCCCTTCCAACTCAAACCATTCTGTGATTGTATGATTCTGTGATCAGGGAGGTCAGAGACAGGCAAGTTGGTGCACTGCTACCTCACCTCTGAAAATTACTGTTTTAACCACTACTAAGCCAACCATTCCAGGAACTACTCCAGGAAGAAACTGCTTCTCAGCATGGTTAACATACCATATTCTGGTCCCCAGTCTCCTCTGTATAGCCCTAAAGTGTAACTCATGATTCTCCCTGACAAACAGCACAAGGAAAGCAAAAGCAGAGCTGTACAAATGCTCTGCCTTTATCTCCACATTCTGCAGCCTGGCATGGTTCAAGTTCATAAAAGCAACATTTATGTGTAGACCTGAGGTTTTCTCTACATTATAAGCAAACTATAATACCTCTCCTCGACATTACCCCTAATTAGCACATAAAATTCCAACAGGGAATTCAGCAGTGACAGGCAGCTTGTGAGACAGCAGCTATGCTACCCAAATGAAAGGGTTTTTGATATAGAGCAGATTTTAAACCTCAAGTATAAACATGCTCTTCAAGTGATAAACACATTTTAATACTTGTGGGGAAAAAAAAAAGAAGAAAAGATATTTCCAGATAGTTAAGAAACAGCTTGACAGGGAATTGCTCCTGTGCTTGCCTCTGAATCAAGCACTGGATTCAGCAAGGAACCATTTTTCCTCAGTTTGATTCACTTCAATTGGCTAAAAACAGTATGTAAAATCCGAGCAGCAAAATGAAGGAAAAATATGTTAAGATCTAAAGAAAGCAAGAAAAAGCTAAAAAGTAGAAATATTCCTTGGCATGACATCAATGTACTTCGCCTGAATTTGATGGGTAAAGTGTGTGGGAGAAAGCGAAGTCAGAGAAAAATCGGAAAGACACAAAATTACATTCATTCAATTTGTACAGTTGCAAACTACAAAGCACAGCAACCACAGCCCCTTTTCCATCCAAATGTATCTTAAACTTATCCAAAGCTATAGTGTGTTCAAATAAAAATATGGGCATGAATGCATTGGGACAAGTGAAAGGCCTTTACAAGATCGAGGGCTTGAACCAAATTAAGGTGGCGTAAATTCTCCCCTTGATCAAGATAAAAATTAAATCAGAGACTAACTGAAGTTCTATATTTGCACTAAATTTCTTTGTACTTTAGAAAAAAGTAGTAACAGAATCTTGGCAGAAAATACTGGAGTTTGATTCTCTCCATGTTTCAGAATTTACATGGTTTTCAATAGCCATATTTTGCTTTTCAGGATGTTCTGCAGACAAGTGCTAGATTTAAAACTGAGAGGTTATGGCAGGAAAGAAGGTTTTGTTTGAGGTTTCTTTTGATCACAAGACATCTCCTCTTGGCAGTGAAAAAGTAGCACAGGCAGCAAAACTACAGTTAAAGTTTGTTTCCAATTCCAGTAGGAACTGGATTCCAATCATCAAAATGCATCACATGGGTGTTTATGGACATGAAATATCACCATGAAAGGCTGGAGGTAGCACTTTACAACTGGAGGCTATCCACGGACTCTGTTATGCTGAAGCTTCAAAAACTGCAGTTTTTTTAAAATTGCATATACAGCAGTCTTGCCATAATTCAGGTTCTTTCATTCCTGCAGCAAATGTCCTTTCATTTCGTCCTTTTGACACTTATCTTACATCAAAAACCTGCATGTCCTTTATCACGTTATTCTGCAAACCTGATATAACCTGTTTATGCATCTTATAAAAAAATCAAAAAATCACTCACATGCAATTTCCACTGAAACCTGCTGCTTTTTTGCCCTGTTTTTAAGGGGTGTCTGTACTTTGCATCAGCTCCAGAATCAGAAAGACTTCACCTGCAGTGTCCCAGCACAGTGTCAATCAAAGTCCAGCAGAAAAGCCTGACTAAGTAGTTCAAGCAAGTGCTTTTAAACCCAAACTAGGATCTTTCTCTGCTGCAGACATTTGATTGGGATCTCTGCCATATCCTCCTGTACAATACAGAGAGCAGAAATTCTCTTGGGGTGGTGGAGGTTTTTTATCATCATTAGAGGCAATTTTGTGTGAATGACAGTAACCAAAGTGAATCATTTATCAGCTCCCTCCCAAGTTTAATTGACCTCACTAAGGCTGTTAACATGGGCACCTAATTATTATCAAATTACCTTTGATAACATACACGACTGTCTTCATAGTGTCACTGTGACAAAAAATGATGGAATCACTGAACCAGGTCACAGCTGAGACACACTGAGGGCTGTGAAGCACAAAGCCACGGGGTTAACAACTCACTGGGCAAGGCACAAGAGCAGAGACAGGAGCTGGATGTTGCTGTCAGGGTGTGTAATACAGAGCATGACTGCAAACTCTGTGTTCACACAGATATGTGCTCTGCCTTGGCACAAGCCAAGCTTGTCACAGCGCCCCAGCGTCTCACTCAATGTCTCACAGACAGATGTTTCCTTCAAACGATGCAACTGGTTGCAGTGCCTCACTCTCTGTCATGCCAGGCAGCGCCAGATGCTCTGCTGCCAATTTAAGGGAAGAAGGGAAGGAGTTTAATTGACACTTGGTGAGTTGCTACGGATGGTAACTAAGGGACAGCTCAGCCGAGTAGAAACTTGAATGAATGAAGCATCTGCAAGGCTGAGACTGAGGGGAGCAGGTAGGACATGGGAGCATCCCAGGATTGCTAGTCCAGCATAGAGCACTGGACAGGGAATGACACCCCCAAAACTGGTGAGGCACCTGAAGAAGGGGTCTTTGTCCTGGCATAACATTATTCTCAAACCTGGCTTTCTGATATTCACATTCCCTCTGGATAGAGTCACTGTTTAAGTTGGCTTTCAGAAGTCAATTCAGAAATTAAACACCTGAGGTATCTGGTTAGTTCTGCTCTCCTGAATCTTATTCCCTGAAGACGTTTAGTTTAAATAATGTCAACTAAAACTACTTTGTGTGTAAACAGTGAAACCGTCCAGATGTCCCATTACAGGTCTCAGCGTGACAGAGTTTCTTGATGTTTTCAGACTCTGGATCAGAGATAAGTAGCACTGACTCACCAACTGAGCCTCATAAATGCAGTTCTCAAGATATCAATTTACTTACATTCAAGTATTTACATTTTTTTTGATCAAGATTAATGCAGGGTTTTATTCCTTTCAGGAAACCAGAAATTATATATACACTTTACCTGGCACTAACCTTTCACAATTGATTTTTTCCTCCCCTTGAAACGTGTCACAGGTAGAGATTATATTAAATTAGAGCATGATCTTTGTAGCCTGTTAACAACTACAATTTTTAGAGCTTTATGGGTTAGTCCCTGAAAGGTAAAACCCAAGACTAAATTACATTATCACTCTTGGAACAAACTGCTCCACCCAAGGAGAAACAACAGCAAAAAAGACAGGATTTGAAGTTGTCCCCTCCTAAATCCAGGTAATGAACTTTGACAAACTTTATACATGGGACTGTGCAGAGTATCCCTTAGTTCATTTATGTTTCACTCAATCCAGGCTGCTGCACATGCTGAAATCTTAAACCAGGAGAGACCCAAAGCTCTGAAATGTGTTGCCCAAGTGGGGAGTGGAGGGAGTTGTTTGGGCTGCACAGCTGTAGCTGCATTTCACAGTAAGCACATAAATCAGCACCCTCCAAGTGCTTTTTCTCCCTCTTCTCTTCCGAACAATTTCCCTTTCTGAGGAAATTGCATTTTATTATTCTTTCCTTCAGGACTGATGTATTCACCCTTCCCTTGTCTCTGCTATGCAGGAGTGGTTATTAAATGATGGTTTTTTCAAGAGCTTGAAATGGCAACGAGTTCAGGTATGATGCTGTACATTAAAGGAGATCTAGGACAAAATGTGACTTCAGTGAGTGGAAATGCAGTTGGACAGGAAGCTGAACAGGAGCCAGCAGTGTGCCCAGGTGACCAAGAAGGCCAATGGTATCCTGGCCTGGCTCAGGAACAGTGTGGCAGCAGGACCAGGGAGGTGATTCTTCCCCTGTACTCAGTGCTGGTGAGGCCACCCCTGGAGTGCTGTGTCCAGTTCTGGGCCCTCAGTTCAGGAAGGACATGGAGGTGCTGGAGCAGGTGCAGAGAAGGGCAACAAGGCTGGGGAAGGGACTTGAGCACAAGTCCTGTGAGGAGAGGCTGAGGGAGCTGGGGTTGTTTAGCCTGGAGAGGAGGAGGCTCAGAGGAGACCTCCTCACTCTCTACAACTCCCTGACAGGAGGTTGTAGCCAGGTGGGGGTTGGTCTCCTCCCAGGGAACCAGCAGTGGGACAAGAGGGCTCAGTCTTAAGCTGTGCCAGGGGAGGTTTAGGTTGGATATTAGGAAGAAATTTTTTACAGAGAAAGTAATCAGACTTTGGAATGGGCTGTCCAGGGAGGGGGTGGATTCACCATCCCCAGAGGTTTTTAAGATGAGACTGGATGTGGCATCAGTGCCATGGTCTGGAAACCATGGCAGGGTTGGGAGAAGAGTTGGACTTTATGATCTCGGAGGTCTTTTCCAACCTGGTTGATTCTGTGATTCTGTGACAGACAGGATACTCTGAGGTAAATCCACACTGTGTGTTCCCATCTTCAGTGGGAACTGCAAGAAGTAAGAGATACAGCCCCACGAACAAGACTGTAACCATAAGACTCTCCAGAAATCACTTTCCACTTAAATCACAGACTTCTAAAATCATAAATCACTTCTTGTTCTACCGAGGACTATGACATTATAACAGTGAAGAAACATCACTCCAGCAGCCACAGCCATTATGCAATAGGATTCACTATGAGCAGAGACACGTGAGGAATTAACACAAGGGAATTTAGAAGGAATGGTTGGGATCACTTCCTTAATTAAAAGACATCCAGAAAGGCTCCTCCATGTATCATAATTAGGATGTGGATTTTTAATATTAAAAATATACAAAGCGTTATAATTTTTAATAAGAATAAGTTTCCAGACAAAAATCCTATCAACAATTCCTGCAATAGCTGCAATATCAATATGAAGAAGTGATAATCCAATACCAAGGCAATCCCTAAACCATTCCATTATAACCACAACCTTTGGAGCTGGGTAATTTGATATGAAAATCTAATGGTGTTTCCTGTGGGGCAATGAAAAGGCAACACAGTCCAACTTATTTCTTTTCTACTGTGTCGTCTTGAAAGCAAAGCTGTTCCTAAAAAAAGGAAGATGTAAAGACTTTGGAGTCTGTAAGTACTTTGAATTTTGTCACATTGTACCAGTCATCCACAAGGACATGAGAAAGTCAAAATTAGGTTGTTCCCAAAAAGCCCGACCATACAGCACAAAGCGCTGGGAGGTTCCATCCCTGATAAACAGTGACACAAAACCACCAAACATGCTCTGCAGACTCACCAAAAAAAAAAAAATCTTAAATATATGTGCATTAGTTGCTCTCATATAGATGCAGCATGCAGATTTTATAGCTCTCTTCAGTGGTACAGATGGAAAAGCAAGAAGCAATCTGTGGTTCCAAATTTCTTTTCCATAGATGTGGGAGAAAAATTTATTGATCAAACACTGTTGGTTCCTTACGTAATTTCAGAGAGCTCCTACATGAAAGTATGTTTGTTTATTAAAAAAATACTAGAACATATCTGGAACTCAGTTTCCTTAGGAAATTTCCTTTGTAATGCCTTAGCAAAATGTGACATTTTGGCAAACATTGTTCTGAGCTCAAATCACTACATAAATTTCAGGTATTTTCCATTTGAGAAGAAGTTAAGAATTCAAAATGGGTCTCTTCCTGAACCAGCTGGGAAATCCTATACAATTACCACAGCCGCCTTGTAATCTAAAATAGAAATGCTGAATAATCGTGAATTCTGTTTTACTTTGCAAAATCAAAGGGCAAAATATCATCCCACAGTTTTGTAGTTGTATTGATTACAGTGGATTTCTGACTTGGAGGCTACAACATTGTAAAACAAAATTCGCAGAAGTTTCTTGGTTCACCTCATTAAAAAAGAAAACCAAAACGTTTGATTAATATATTATTAATATCACTAATTCCCTCTCTTTATCTCACAGTGCTCCTGAATACTTACAATATGGATGACATGAAATATGACCTCAAGAAGATACATATGCTGACATTATGGATACACACATTTACATTTACACTCCCAATCTTCATTAAAAAACAATCAGTTTTGAAGTTGAGAAGTGATACATCTAATTAGAAATACATCAGAAACAAATCACTATTTTGAGAAGTTTATAGTTGGGAAATATTTTGTATCTAATAAGATAATAATGTTTTTGCTGAAAATATAACAGAACTGAAAGGTTTTGTTTTATAAAATGAAATTAATTAATAAATTAAATTTTACCCATTTGAAGCTTTATTTCAGGTGTAACAATTTCAAGTTTCAGTAAAACTCACTGAAATAATATAAGATAGAATTAAAAAAAGCAGTCAATTTTAATTTTTTTTTTAATAATATCCAGAAAAAAAATTATATTAATTGCAGAAGTAACCCACATTCTCCACCAGGACAATAAAATGTTGACAATTTTCCTAAATTACTCTATAGTAATGTTATGAAAGTATAAGTAAAAAATCATACTCAGCATTTTCCTACATCTTCTTTCCTGAAAAGAACTCTAACACTTTTAATTATATAATGTAACACAAGCTCAATATTATGCATTTTGAAAGGAACTGTGTATATTAATATATCTGATGTCCAGTAGATGGCAAAATACCAGCAACTGTCACCTTTAATCTTGCAACTTGATTAATTTAAACCCCAAAGTAATTTTTTTTCTTTTTTCTTTCCAATCTCCACTCTCTATTTCATTGGATAGCAGGATTAGCTTTACCTTTTGGATGTTTTCTGTACATTATCTGCTTGAAAGACAATTTCATCTTCATCAGTTCTCGATACAACAAAGCACAATAATGTTACTATCCTTTAAATAGTCCTTTGAAGATAGTTTCTTCCCCACTGAAATTTTTTTCTCCCAGAGCATGCTGCTGCTACTGTTCCCAAATTTGCCAGCACATGTTAGCATACTGTGTACTAAAATCTCTTAGCAACAATATCTTAGTGTCTAACATTTCCCTTCTTCCAACTATGATTCACAGAGCCATCTGTAGTCAGATATTGACATGCAGGGGCTTAAAATAGACACCTTGCATTTGCTCAACAACTAGTTTTAGCATCTGAAAATATAAATTATGGGGAAAGGGCCAATGTTTCTTTGAGGCTCATCATCCCCTTGATCATTTGAGCACTTTTTAAACAAAGGCTCACCATGAGCACTTCGCCTTAGTATTAAGGTCAGAGGATTCACACTTCCCAGTCCTTTACATAAGCTCTCCAAGAAATCTCAATATCTTCCCTCCTGAGGACTACCTCATGCTGCTACTCAGACTATTTTTAATAGTAATCAAAGACTAGGTTTTTAAACTGCAAGAATTGCTACAAGCAGCACTAAGATCTAAGTGTTTTTCACACCCTTGGAGCCTCAGTCCGATGGGTGGGACAAGGTCAATGTATCAGCTGGGCAATGACACAGGGTCTTCCGCAGCAGCAGCCACTGCAGGGAATGCAAGAATATCCCACACTCTGGTCAGGGAATGAAAGAAAATTTACAACCACAGCCTCACAAGCATTGCTTCTGCCTCCCAAAACTCTGACAAACCTTGCACTCAGAAAACAGAGCATCTTTTTTTCAGCTACAGCAAATTAACTATTAGTAGTAAAGACTTTGCATAATGCAAGTTATTCATTACAATGCAGTGTGCAATTTTGTACAACTTAAAAGAATAGTGCTAAAATCGGGAAATTTTAATTAAAAATAAACATATTCAGTAGAATACATTATATAGAATTACAGAATCACCTATTGCAGAATCACAGAATATTCTGAGTTGAAAGGGATCCACAAGATCATCAAGTCCAACTCTCAAGGGAATGGCATGTACAGGGGTAGAAAGAGTTGACAGTATGGCTTTGAAACCATCTTAAATGTGAGGAACGCACTTCCACCCCAGTGAAATTCAACAGCCTTTTATCCACTTCAAAGGAACTGGGATTTTACCCTAAATAGTTTTCAACAATTAATATTTTGAAAACAACCAAACACACAACAATGTGCAGCCAAATACAGCTAAGCATTATCAAAAAAGTACACCACAAGCAGAACAGGGTTGGCACATTTTCATTGCTAAAATGCTGGTTTTGCTTGCAAGAGATTTTACAGTCCCCATGGGTCTTCTGGAAAACACTCAGTAGCCATGAAATGGTGCCAGAGCTGGTGAGCTCAGTGAATTTGAGTTGAAATTAAGAGAAGGCAATGACACTGAATGACCTCCTTTTAGCCTCCTGCAGGGCTCTATGCTGGACTGACACTTTCATGAATGTACACAACTGCATTCTTAAAATTTAACTACTCTTATTCATGAATAACCCATGACGGGATACCTTCAGATTAAAGTAAACCTGCATGGACACCAAGATAAAAATGTTAACTCCTTTCTTCACAATATGGGAGCAAATCACTCCTAAATCATCTCGCTCTCTAGGCCTTGAAATGCCAACTTAACTCCTAGGACAAAAGGATTCCTCGTTATATAAGAACCAGCTTGACAGGAAGTGTTGAACTGAATATGGCAGGTCAAGTAAAGTTACCAAAAACATGTCAGAAAGCAAAAAAAGGAACATGCAGGCAAATAACATTCCAGGCCCAACCTTGCTGCTTCATGATGTTCTTTTATTTCCTTCTGTTTCTTTAGATGAGAAATAACTCAGATTTTTAAGTTATCCTCCTTTGTACAGACTGTATTAAGCCTCCTCCATGTATTGGGAAATTTTGTGTTTCTATTTTAAAAGTAGAGGAAAAAAACCTTCCTTCTTTCTGCTTCTCTGCTAAAATGCAACCTAGCAAGTTATTCTCAAGCTAAATGTGTTTTTCTACACTTGTGTTTTAATAATTAAAATTAAAAAGAAAAAGCTAAGTGTGATACACACACACATTTCCAATTACAGGCTCATTCCTTGGGAAAATCTAGCTCAGGCTGGAAAGAGCCATCCAAAGCCAGTTATTACATAATCCTTATTACTGCTACATGGGCAAGCAGCGATTTCAAAGTATTTACTAAAAGCAGATAAAGCCAGGTTGCAGCATCAGATGAATCAGATAAGACACAGCCAGCAACAAAATTGACTTAATTTTCTTCAGCCCCTCCAATAATATGCTAAATCAAAAAGCCATGAAATGCAATCTTCTTCTGCTGAACTCTCCTAGAAAAAGGCTGAGGACATGTACTATTTGCTGGATTGTGGTTTCCTTGACATTACAGTAAATGTAGGGCTATGCAGAAAGTTCAGCTCAAGTGTTTATGGGTCTGTGCTGCTGAAGGGGAAAAGCTCCCATCTCTCAAGGCAGCCTTCCCTCATGGAAAAGTCAAAATGTGCCACTTTAGCAGCTTCTTCCCCAAACACTCTCAGCAAAATGTCTTCCTACTCAAAGCCGGCAGTAGATACTGCCCACTACTTCACAGCAAAAACTTTATGGGGTTTAATTTTGCAAACACTTAATAACAGTGTTCCTTCAACTGCTACACCAAATGGCTAAAAATCCTTTTAGAAAGCCCTTAGGATAAAATGCATCAGGTTAATAAGATACTGTGATTATTTAACCTAATATATTTGGTGGATTCATTCCAAACTCTGTGGGTTAACTATAATAAAACCTTTGGAAACAGTCTAGTAATAGTCAATGCTAATAGCATACTCGGATGAAGATGGATATGGGATGGCAGCATATGCTAACTGCATGCCATGAATGCTCTCTCCAAGTGGCAGTGAAATAAGATGCTGAGTCTGTCCTAGAGGCACAGATCCTCCATTTTTATAAGCAACAAAAACTCACTTGGATATTTCCAGAAATTAATGCTCAACAGTCTGTACAGTCATGCAAAGAGATGATCCCACCACATACATGAATGGTATTGATATCTCAGAATGACATTGTTTAAATTAAGATTACACAAATCTCCATTGCCTCTTGTATGAATGCTGTTAATATCTAAAATGACATGGTTTAAATTAAGATCATACAAATCTCTTCCAATTTCACCCATGACAACTGATCATGTCTCAATCACACACTAGCCTTTCTTACTTTGAGGCAGGAACTGGGAGTGACCCTTACAAATTAGTTAATTTGTTCCCTTTAACGATTTGGTGTCAGTTGCTTCTGAGCTTTCAGAAGCTTGGTGGAAACCCAGCAAATTGGCTCAGACAGTTTTATCCAGGGAAATTGTACTGCATGTGGGAGCACCTGAGGCATGAGAGCTGGACATCCCTGAGTGAGTGGGGAGAGAAAAGGCAAAAGGGGGAATAAAAGGGTCTTGGAACACAGCACAAGAGATCGTCTCATGAAGACTCCTCTATAAGGTGGTGAAAAAAAGGACAATCTGCAATAAGTATTTTTAGGATCGCCAAGTGGGGCAATATTTTGCTTTGCTCAATAAAAGATAATCATGTGATTTAATTCCTTTATGCTTTACCAAATTACTCCCATTTGGCTGCTTTTCTGAAAAAGGGTTAAGGTAAAGGTTAGGAGTGATGAGCCAGCACTATGCAAACCATCACTGGGTCAAAGTGAATGGATTTGACACCCTTCTGGATCCATATGTATCTTTCTGCTCCTGTATCCTCTTCCCTTATCAAGTAAGAGTATCATAAAAGCCTCTTAGGCTGAGTTCTGACTTTTCAAAAGTACAATCAATATCTTCAGAAGTATTAGTAGAAAGCATCTTTGCTGTCTCATGTTTTCAGAAAGAGCATGACATTGTGCTAGGCTACCTTCTTGTCACCATGTATATATATATATATATAAATATATATATATATAAATATTGACCCTTGGTGATTGTACTTCATGTGCCAGTAAAGAGAAGCATCTGCCTAAGAGTCTGTCAATACTTCTATATTGATAACAGCAAAAGATCTGCTGACACTTGAGGTCACTTCTAATTTGCCATCAATGCACTTTCCTGTTGGAACATCTTGTATATTGGAACATCCCTGATATTCTCATGAATATTTCATTTGCCAGCTCTTCCCCCAATACCCTAATGCTAATTTCCCCCAAAACCCAAACAGACACCACATCAGCACCACAAAGGCTGATGCATACCCAAGCTCCCGAGGCAAGGTATAAAATTCAAAGAACCCTGTTTTCTCAAAGGAGAACATGTGTTTCTCTGTATAAATAACACTTCAAGGTAAGGGATGAGAAACCATATCATAATTAATCATTGTTTATGTCTGGATATATCACCATAAGAGCCCTCTTTTTATTATTATTGTGTTAAGTATGTCTACATGCTCACATACATTTTTATTTTTAAAGGAAAAATCCGTGGTTTGTACTGGGATATTCACTTGTATAGATTTTAAAAAGAAACCAACCAAAGTAAGCATGAATAAATTCCATTAGTTGACTCAAATCAGAACAAAAGCTGGAGAAAGCTTGAAGTCTGACTAAAGGCAGAATGCATCATGAGATCATAGCTATAGTTGTTGCCAATAATACCCAATATTCAGTGATGCATCCTTCACACAGGTGCTTCAGGAGAGGAATTAGGAGGAAAATAAACACCTGGCAAAAACAAAGTCCTGGTGTAATTCATATGTTCCATTAACACAACAGTTACATAGTTTAACATCATGAGAGAAAGCATTGCTTTATATTTGTAAAGATGCTTTTTTGAGGCACTGAGTAGAGGTTTTTAGTTTTAAAATTAGCTTTCTTACCCTTCAAAAATAAGCAAGACAAAAACCACCTGAGAACAATTTCTTGTCCTTTGCCTGTAAATTTCATCAAAAAGATGGAAATGTAAAATTGCAAAAATCTAAATCAAAACTGGGGTTTGGGAAGCCATTCCAGTGATATGCTGGATATTAAACAAGGTTGTTTTTTCACAGAGCACCAGCAGGGCTGGGAGCACTACACACACACCCAATTTGAGACAGCCCCATCCTTCCCAGTTTCCAAGTTCAAGGCTTCATCCCCACCATCATTACCCAGCTAAGACTCCCTTTCTTCACACAGTCCCAATATCCCCTCTAATCTTAATCTTATTCCCTTCTGCCCTTGATGACTAAAAATTTCCCTAAGACCATATATCAACCTTCATCTTGCTCCATTCACTCTCCTTTTTTGGGCTTGGCCTCCCAGCCAGTCTTGTGTTGTCTCACCCATCTCCATGCTCCACACTGACTTATCCATTCCCAGTTGTGTTTGTCTATTCTCCCCCCAGGCCAGTTCAGCTTCTAAATCTGGAATCTGGAATCTGGTTAAATCCTTCCCAGTGCCAGGATTTAACAAGGAGATCACCGACAGAGTGCAGGGCAATTAAAGAAAACAAAAGCAAACATCACAACACAACACAACAGGGCAGATGGGACAAGGAGAGGTGGGTCAGCAGAGCTTTTCAGCAGGAGCAAAAACAACACATGTTTTCCCTCACCCAGACTCTGAAATAGCTGAATCATTTTAGTTTTTTCTGAAAAATGTTGCCTGAGACACCAGGCATGGAACATTTAATCTCAAATGATTCAAATCCGGCAAAAATATGAGCAATTGAAAATAGATGTGTAGCCAACACACTGAAAGGAACAATTCTACCTGCAGAAGACTGCTGCTCCTCCTGCCATCTATGTAATGCAAACACATTGATTTTCCATGCTGGTTTGGGACAGCAAAGGGCAATAATAAGGTACATCTGAGGTACAAATTACTCTCAGGTGCAATCCTGCCACTAAAAAATGTCACTAAATGCCACCTCAGTATAGTTCTGCATATTTTAACACATTTGCCTTAAAAACATTAATTATTAGTGCTATTCACTAAAATAGTGCTCTATAGCCCATATAAAAACATATGAATTATCATATAGAGCTGCTGCTCACTAAAAGAAAAAGGAAAAACATGGTAAATGAGGTGTAGGTTCATTTTAACTCAAAAACCAGAATTACAACAGCTCGTAAACACTGCAAAACTGAGATTGCTTAGTTACTGGATTAATGTTTGCCAGATAGAAAACAAATTTTTTTACATTAGGAGCACATGAAATGTGTGGAAAACTAAGTAGCTATGGACAGTGATAGGATATCGTGGTTTTTCTGAAAGGATATTTGGGGAAGTTTTACTAATAAAATAACATGTAAGGTACTTAGATTACCCAGCCAAGATGGGATGGATAAGTGATTAACGAACAGAACTGGCAGTACAGTATAACCATATTGCACAGATTTCATCTTACCTCTATTTAGGTAATCACCAAAACACACAGTACACAAAAAATTCTCACACTTGCACTAAGGATAGTGGTGCAGGAATTGCTCTGATTTACTTGGAACAGGAACAGGGAGGATGGAGGGAGGATGTTCACCCCACATCCATACAAATTTTATTAGCAGAGGGAAGACCATACAATAAAACAAACATACAGAAAAATTTCTGCAGAACCATTCTGCAAACTTTCAGCTGTGGGTAACATTAACTGATTACTGACTTAATGGACTCCAATATTCAGTCAGGATGAAACACATTCCTGCAGAGGCAGCTAACAAATCTTAGGTGCTTAAGTGGGAAATACAGACAAGTTTTTTTATGTCCTCAACACCTGGCAATGCCATTCCAAAATGAACTCTGCCTTGAAAAGGCAAAATTTCAGCAAGATCCCAGGCAGAGATGAGTGCACAATGTGGGATCCCGGAACTAAGTGGCACAGAGTTCAGCCCACATTAGTCTTCCTTCCTTATTGTTTTAATAAGAAATGAACACGTGTGCACATCTATTTTTTTGGTGGCAAAACCACATCTCATTCATCGGACACTAATGCCTGATACAAACTCTGCTGCTCATTTTCATCAAAACAAACAAAGCCTTGGCAGGCCTTGCAAGCAACACATAAACTTCTCCGTGTCTGGATCCTTTTGTCTTACAGAACAGCACAGTTTTCATATCATCATTTTTCTAAGCAGCAACTCAGAAAGAATCATCCTTTCAGATTGCTGAGAAAAGAACATAATGGGGGTTACTCAAAGGAATAGATGCTGCAGCTACAACTGCTCTCATTATGTACATATGAGATGCCTTGGTGTTTCTTGCTACTGATTACATGAGCAAACATTTTTAGTATGCAAAATCCTATTAACTCAAGGGGATTCTGCATAATTTTATAACAGCTCCACTCGTGCTGTTTGATCGACTGGATCAGCAACAGACAGATGGCAAAGAATTAATTCTGACGCTGCTTTATCGCAGTGCTGGAGTCAGGGTTTCCTCTACTCACTCCACTCAGGAAAACTAGAACTGAAATGATATCCACTACACCTGAAGGAAGACTCCACAGAGTGAAAAGATGGAAGTAATTTCCTTTTTACAAATATGTGGATCCAGAAAGGGTAAAACAAAGCCAACCTAAATGTCAGTGCTTCTGTCTGATTAGGGGGAGAGCAACCAGCCAAAAGCACAAGAAACAGAAGTGTAACAAATATTAAATAATAACAAACTATTTTATTCCATATGGACAGGACATAGTTCACTTATTATTTCTTCTGTCTCCCATGCTCACTTCATTATATTTAGTTCTTGGTAGCCATCCCTCACTTCTTGATGCCCTACAACCATCAGCAACAGCTTTTCCAAATATTTTCTTTTCTGCCTTTTTCTTCTGTATTTTTCTGTTCTAAGGGGAAATACAGGAATTTTGCAGTAGTCAGTACAAAGAAGACAAATGGAAACTCTTTTATGTGCCATTTACCCTCTCCCAAAAAATCCTAAAAGAAAAAGAAAATTGAATCTCAAAGATATAAGGTAATAAAATAATATAATCCAAGAGATAACTCTGAAACCCATCTCTCCAATAATTAGGGTTTTCTCTTATTCCATTTTTTGATCATTCCATAATTCTGAGGTGCAGTGATAAGCATTATCCAGTACTTACTGAATTTGTGCTTGACATATATTTAGATGGCAAACTATTAGCAGTCCAAAAAATAGTGCCTAAAATTAAATTATTAATGCACTGTTTCCCCAATTTGGGGAAGATGGTCCCAAAAGTAAAACATGATCTGGCTGGGATTTGCAAGAGGAACTCTTAAGCTCTTGAGATGTAAAACTTAGGTCTGGAAAACCTTCAAAATAGGGAGATAATTAAACTGATACAGAAATATTTGGGTTTTTTTAAAAGGCTGTAACTCAGAGGTGTTATCTATACATAAGCTTGTAGGAGTCAACTCAGAGACCCACATGAATATAGTTATTCCAACTATTTCATCCATCCAGAATCACTGGTTTTTGTAACCAGAAAAAAATTTTTCTGTTCTTTTTTTTTTTTGAAACATTCCAGCTTCCATCCCTATTTCTTACATGTCAATCTGCATTATGAGTGTTTCCCTGAAATCCAGGCTAATTAATCCTGCTTCAGAAGGAAGGGCTTAGGGGTGTTAGCCATGCCTGACAACCCTTTGGACAAACAATTCTCTTCCATTTGGATTTTTAATTAAGCTTTCTGAAAGTACTTTAATATAAGAAAATAGTGGAGAAAAAAGGTCTAGTAATTGACTAATCTAAAAGACTTCATTTTATTTTAGAGAGAATAGATGACAACTTCAGCCTTTGACAGTGCGTTAAATTAATCCCATCTGTGAAACTTAGCCCAGCTAAGGCCCAACTTTGGCCTCACGTCCAAGGAAGTAAGAGCTTTTTTCTGGTTAAATCAATAGATGCCAAGCTGCCCGGTCAGTCCTTGGATTCCTCTTATATGGCATCTTGAATCTGTCTTACATGGGACTGGACACAAACACAAAGCAAGGCACATCCAACCACAGAACACCAAAGATTTCATGCTTTGCCACCAACAGCTCTCACAATCCTCAAACTCATTAACAGTGTCACCGGACCTGCTAAGAGTGTATTTTTCTCTCATTCCTAACTATTCCAGGACACACTTATTGCACTACAAAAAGCCAAAGTTTTCAAAAGGAGAGTTATCTCACTCTGCAACTGTTTTCAGCCTTGAGCACTGTAAATTCTCCACAAAACCAAGTCTGCAGGATATTTTCTTCCAAATATTTCAAGGGGGAAAGGAATATTTGGGTTTTTTACCTGAAATGGAGACTGGCTGTTGTAATTCTTAATCTCCTTGTTGGCTCCCCGGAACAGCAGGACTCTTGCACAGCTCTCCTGAAAAAGAGAAAAGTAAACTTGTTAATAAGGGTCTTCAGGCAAATAAGGGTCTTTAAGTAAAAAACTATGACTACTAAGAGGCTATGAGATGTGTTGCTGTGTGGTATATAGACATATAAAGTATATATATAGTCATAAAACACTATTTAAATAAAATACAAATAAATGATATAAAAATAAATAATCTGAGAACTTCAGCTGTTAAAATAGTATTTTAAATATAACAGGACTTCAGGTGCTTAGCAGTGTATCAGGCTAGAAACAATATGTAAGTGTAAAAAATTTGTGGAGAAACGCAAGACGTAAACATCTTATTAAATTTTTAAGAAACTGTACTGAGAAAATTCCATATTTGACAAATCAGACTTTGCAGAAAAATATGTTATTTCAAAATGAAATTTGACTCCTAGATGGTTTTTGCCTATTTTGTAGGAAAAACAGTGCAGCAAGCAGTTCCTAAGATGAGTTATACCCTTCCCTGCTGCTAGAAATTAAAAAAAGCATTTTTACCACTTATTTTCTTGGGGTTTTTTCCAACCTATCTTCAGTTTTAAAATTGTATGCGTGATTATTTTTTTAATACACCTGAAATTATTTGATCTATCTCTGCACACTGCACTGACCTGTCTTACTGTCCCTCTTTTCCCCTAAAAAATACTAAGAGTTACAGTGCAAACCAAACACAGCCCTTCTGAAAAGAGAAAAGTTGCACTTCAGACCCTCCAAACTGAGAAAATCTGCAAAGGAAATGCCTTAAAAACGATTTATTTTTATAGTGTATTGCTTAAGTCACTAATTTCCACTTGCCATTAAATATGACTGACCATAATCTGGTAGAAATCCCCTGTGGTTCTGAGTGGGTTCTCAGAATTCTGGGTGATTCTTGTACAGATTTTATTTCCTACCTGACATCTTTAATGTTCCTCTTGGGACCCCCTGCAAACCAATTCCCATTTCAAAATGGTTTTATATTTCCTCACCATAAATATTGCTATTAATTTTGTTGTGCTTTCTGGATTTCTTGACATGTGTTACGGGGTTCTACCTAAGGAGGTATTTTTATGTGCCACCTTTCACTTTGAGCAGCAAATTTGCAGTCAGAGAAAACAATCCCATAATTCAGCTGTTTCAGTGACAGAAATGAAGTTTATTTACCAGATTCTGAGTCACAGGTTAATGTGCAGCAATTATGATTGAAAATAATTTTTGTCATTGTGTTTTCTGATTTACCACACTGGATTCTTTATCCCATTAAGTTTCCTTCATCACAGGGTTGCCTTAAGTTATCTGGAAAGAAAGTTTCCGACTGAAATAACAGAATGGATCCTGTTTCAAGATGGTATGTTAACAATAATTTTTGAATTATATATAATGAACTGAAATAGTCTCCTTTGCTTGCACTGAAATCTGCACCTTAGGTGTATTCTCTGTATCTCTAAATACAGGATGATCAATGCCCAACTTTGAACAAGGACTTGAGGATATAAATAATTATATTCAGAAATATATTATGTTTATTGGGTGATTAGTCATTTGATTATCAGAATAAATAGTTCAACATTACAAAACCAAAATAATTACACATTTAAAAACTCTCTATAGATTTAACTGATCTGTCTTCAACAAAACAAAAACATGCAAAGAGATTTATTAATTAAATGGTTTTGATTAGAAAAGTTTTGCCAGAAGCCACGGAGTTGTTCAAGATTAAAAAAAAAATTCAAGAAAATTTATTTTTATTAAGTTTCATTTGCTTATTTATTCTTTCTTTATTCTTTTGAAACAAACAGAAGCATTTTTAGCTTCATCCTCTCTCCTTTTTGTGTTGTACCCATCTGCTGAGTATCAAGGGGAATAAATCAGGGAGAATAAGCAAAAAAGGCACCATCAGAAATTATTTTGATTACTTTTCTGTACTAATTCAATGGAAATTCCACATTTTAAAACTCTCTGCTGTAAGGGTGCTGCCTATAAATGCCAGAACTCCTTTTGCACGTGTTTTAGCTCTGACAACCTAATAACTTCTGATATTGAGAGCTTAGTATTGTTCATTTATTATATCATAAACTGAATATGTAGTAGCTTTTTAGACTTCATAAGATTAAAAAGAATTTCAGAGAACTGTTTGCTTGGCAGTAAATTAGATTCAATTTGTTGTCTGACAGTTAATTACCTGATTTAATATTACAAGACTTGTCATTTAGAATCCAACCCTTTGAGTGAAGAGGGCACATTTCATCTCAGAATTT
Source organism: Manacus candei (assembly GCF_025592945.1). Taxonomy (NCBI): domain Eukaryota; kingdom Metazoa; phylum Chordata; class Aves; order Passeriformes; family Pipridae; genus Manacus; species Manacus candei. The sequence goes on from NW_026138057.1 coordinate 5,020,095, forward strand.
TTGTTTGCAAAACATAGAGACATAAGATGCATTGAGATACTGCGAGGCCATGAAATAAATTTCAAAACCAAGGGTTTACTGGGATCAGGACTTAGCTGACACTCAGGAAAACAGACTGACCAACTTCAGGAATTATCCCAAGAAAATTCCCCAGGGAAGACTGGAAGGGAAAATCAAATGGGTAACAACTCCATCTACAGGAATCTGGAGGTAACAAGGATATTGATGTCCTTCCCATCCTCTCCAGCCAGAAAAGGCCAGCACCGTTCCTTCCACAGGAACAAATAACAACTTCCAATTAAAAAAAAAAAACACTGAAAAAAATCAGGTTATGCTTCCCAGAGCCTTATGAAAACATTTTTTTATTCCCACATACACTCGACTAAGGAAAATAGATGGATGACTGCATAGATAAGATGTTAAAATTCCATTCACAAAGCCAAGCTTAATCACTGTGAAAATATTTCCAAATTTTTAGATGCAGTTTCAATTGGAGTCTCAAAATCTTCCACAGAACAATTTCTTCCAGGAGGTCAGGTAAACACATCCCTATGTGGAAAATACTATCACGCCATGGGATTACTGTAATTCATTATTAGAATTATATTAATTAATTATTAATTATTCTAAGGAAGATCTCATACTGCTTAATCTTTGCTAGAAGTGTATGGTCTTGTAAACAACTATGGCCACTGCAATAAAACAGTTACCAAAAAAAAATCAGGATTTTAAGTTTATATGTGTGTTACGGTCTGGTCTTTGAAATTCTTACTCAGGAAGAGTAAAATAAATGAGGTTAGAATTGATATTTTAAAATAATTTTCAGTATAAATGCTTCAATTATATATGTTAAGATCTCGATGTGAAGCCTAAATGTAAAATTTTTGTTTTGTCAATAGTCTTGAAAAATGCCAAATTATCCCCAAAATTCTTTTTTTTTTTTTTAAGAGGTTGAGGGTATTTTAGACTTCATTGAGGAATCTGTCTTGACAAGACTTTAGGAAAAAACTAGGATGATATTTAATTAAGAAGCAGACGCTTTAACAGATGTTTCACTATTTACAGTCACATCTCGTGCTTTCCTAATTCCATGTAATATTATATGTGCTGAATTTTAACATAGTTGTAAAACTCATTCCCTCCCAATCTCATCCCTGAGAATATCAAATGCTATAAAATTATAACATTCCATTATTTGTAAATTACTACACAAGTTGTAAACAGCAGAGAATCTTCTATGTAAACCACAGAGACATTTCCACAGTATTTTCTAATTATTTCTTATTTAATTCTGATTTAGATTCCAGCAGACCATCAATAAATTCTGTATAGGAAACAAGTATTTAGATACGATGCCAAAAAAAAAAAAAGCTGGTAGAACATACTGTTTTATTTTCTATTTAATATGTATTTCTTGATACCTACAGTGAGCAGCCTTATTTGTAATCAGTGAATAAAACACAAATAAAACAGTTTTTAATTACATTCTTTTTAGTTTCTAAGACCACTTTTTAAAACCTGAAACACTTTATTGCATATTAAGTAAATCAAACTAAAAATAATGGGTTGCTCTTAACTGTAACTTGCCTCTGTAGATCAATAACAATGGGATATTTATCCCAAATGCATTTATTAAAAGTGAGGAAATTGCATCTCAGGAAAACCTAACATCAAACTAGTAAACTTTTTCAATAGGAAACTCTCCAAGCCTCTGTTTTTGTGGATGGACATGGAAATTTTAGCATTTGTACCTCAATTAGGCCTTTTTTTTCTGGCTGTGTGCTGTTCTCTCACAACACTGGTTTCCAGTGGGACTGGACTTACCTTCCCTCAAAGCAAGACATCCCTCCCTACTCAGCCAGGCAGAGGGGATCCCAAGCACAGTAGTCTTGCCCCATCTTTCCCTTAAGTTGCTTTCCTGAAGGGAACTTACAGGAAAGATGGAGTGAGACTATTTACAAGAGCCTGAGTGCCAGGACAAGGTGGAATGGGTTCAAACTGAGAGTAAGTTTAGAGCAGATATTAGGAAAAAATTCTTCCCTGTGAGGAACTGGAACGAGTTGCCCAGAGAAGCTGTGGCTGCCCCATCCCTGAAAGTGTTCAAGGCCAGGTTGGACAGGGATTGGAGCAACCTGGTTCGGTGGAAAGTGTTCCTGCCTGCGGCAGGGGGTTGGAACAAGATGATCTTCAAGGTCCGTTCCAGTGCAAACCACTTCATGATTCTGTGGTTCCATAATCTCTCAACTCCCCCAAGGAACCTTTCTGTCACTGAAGGAGGATAGTGGGACTCTGTGGCACAGGGTCTCACCTGGTTATAGAGGGCACAGATGTGCAGGGCCGTGTTTCCTGAGGCGTTCTGGGCACACATGTCAGCGCCATAGAAGAGGAGGTGCTCCAGGTGTTGGACATGTCCATACCTGCAAGCCTGGTCAGAGATGCATTAATATTTTGGTTATTATACAACCTAGATCTGCTTATTTGGGGGATGGTGATTTAAGGGATCAAGGAAATACTACGTTTGAAACTTTTTATCCACTAATATTTATGACTCAAACGTGACAAGTAACGGACAGAAGAGTTTTTGGTCCTGCTACTCCTCAGAATGTTGCCCAGTAGATGGCACTGAAGATGGTCAGATTTCCAAAGCTTCTTCCTTCTATTTAGGGAAATCTGGCCAAAACTGAATAATCTTCTTGGTTATGTGATGTATCTGACTATCTGCCTGTCAACTAGGCACATAATATACACATGGCACTGACCCAAGAGAGGGAAAAACCTTCAGGAGTCACTTTTTCTGTCACACAAATAAAAAGTTAGACCCTGAATACTTGGAAGTAAGTCTCTAAGATATCACTGAAATTGGAAATTTTCCTGATTAGCAAATAGATTCGAGAAAAATCTCAGTATTTCTATTCATCGGTCTCATTTAATTGACCACTTTCTTCTCTCTGGCACACTGACAGAGCACCTCCCAAGTCCTAATATTTTTAACTTCACACCATCTCAGATCATCATAATTCCTATATAATACAGGATTTTGGCTAAGACAAAGAGGTATAGAAAGCTATTGAGTCTGTCTCAGGTACCTAATTACTGCTGAATTCAGGGGGAGGTACAAACTGACACACTTGGACTGAATCTACAATTTGGATGAGAAAAATTAAGTGTACTGTCAGTGCACAAATTAAATCAATCTGTGACAGATCATTCATCAGGGCTACCAGTCCAGAGAGAGACAGGTATTTCCAGAGGATATCCTTATTATTACTATCCTGGCCCAACATGAACTGCCATCTTTCCCCTTTACTATAAGGGTAACCCAGAGACTTACCTCCAAAAGCTAAAGATTGCATTAGCAAAATGACAACTATACTTGCTAGCAATTATTTCCTTGCCATGCAAGGTAACTTCAGCTTCTGCACACAGACAACAACATATGGGACTGTATCATATTACCATCCATCTTAATTCATTGAGAAATGCTTGGATTATTGATTACTGAAAACAGATTGCCCCTAATGCAGGTGTAAACTTTGATTTATTTAGGATTACAACTAATACAGTGGGTTTGGAAAGCTCTGTTTTATTACAAGAAATAATGGCCTTACGTGTACAAGGCTGGGTTTTAAAAACAGGGAATTCTTGTCTTTATCTTCAGAATTTTTATGATTACTCAAACTCATCCATACAGAGAAAAGGCATAAAGTAGCTGCAATGACATTGGGATTATTACAATCTTTAAACTTTGTAAGCTTTTAGGTTATCATTATGCACAGAGGAATTAATAAAGCGTCCTTACACAACTGCTGTATAATATTCAGATGTTTCTGGAGAAGACAATAAGAGTTCAAAGATATAAGTTTTTACAAATCTCAGAACACTACTTTTAAAAAAAAATATTTCATTATAGAGCACACTATCACTTTAGCCACACACTGAGTATGTAAGAGAGGAAAGGAAAACCCAAACAGCAAAGGGAAAAGTATCAGGAACCCAGTTTTCACACACAGAAGGAGGAAAACTGACTCAAACTGTGAGTTTGTAAGAGTTTAACAACCATCAGTGCAACAACTGAAGGATCCCAGCAGCAAGATCCTGAACACAAATCTTCCTGTAAAGTTCACCAGAGACAAAGGAGAAAGTACTCTGACACACACACAAGAAGCATTGCCAAGGATACCAACATTGGCATCTAACTAAAAGTTACACTCTTTTACTGAAGTGCCACTAAACCAGATGTTAAACTTCAAGAGTCCGTGACATAAATACGACCAGTGCAATTTCTGCAGCAAAATCCACAGTAACCATAGGATTTCAAAGTTACAGAACTGCACTGGAACAGTTTCCACTTCTAATTCACCACAGCAGGATGCATAGTGAATAAACAAAACAAAACAAAATAAACAAAAAACCCCCAACAAACAAACAAACAAACAAAACCAGAAAAAGCAAATAAGAAAAGGAAAGAAATTCCATACTTAAATGCCTGGACTAAAAGGTATCCAAAAGGCCTTCAAAATGGTGCTGAAACGTAGAATAAACATGGCACATTTCCTCATGCAAGTTCAGCTCCAAGCAAAGAATAATCTTTCCCACCTGATGGATTTCTTGCCATCCATTTTCATCTTTGCAGCTCACTGTGGCATGTTCATGGAGTAAGAGCTCACAGCAGTAGGGATCCCCTCCCACGACAGCCGTGTGGTACAGCGGGGTCAGGCCACAGCTGTCCTTGTAGTTGGGAGATGCTCCCAGCTCTAAAAGGGTCTGAAAGCAATCAGATTGTGAAAAATATATTTTGGAGGCACTTCTACCTATAAAGGGTCTTTACCTGAAAAAGTATTTATAAGGTTGATACTTAATATATACTCTTTGTTCACCTATTTGTCAGCTGTTAAATTGTGCCCCAGTCCCATTTTAAGCAAGAAATTTTCTAATGAAGAAATGACCTTGGAAGCATTAGAATCTAAGGAATCTATGGGGATAGCACAGAAAGAATGAGTGGCAATGAGTCCAATTTCCATTCTCTCTCTAAGTTCAGAAATTTCAATTCTTCAAATACTACATCACCTTTGCAGCACATTCACCTCTTCAGCTACAAGGTGCTTTATCAAAAATGTCATGCTATTTGAATATCTGTCAAAAGGAAATGAGCAAAAGCCATAAACCTAAGGTTTAATCTAGACTATCAGAGGGATTTAAGAATACTTGTTAAAATACAAAAGAAAACAGAAGAGGTTGTGTTAAAATATAATGTGTAATCCAGGCCACTGGCATCTGATTTCAAAGAGGTGACAATAACTCTATTCCTATTTCCTCTGACAGATCTTTCCCAATGTATCAATGAATAAGCTTAAATTTCACCCTTTTTTCTTCCTACTAAAAAAAAAAAAATCAGAAGTTAAAAGGCCTTTTATTGAAAGCAAATCCTAAGATTTGAAAGCCACAAGAAAGCACAAGAACATATTAAAGGATCCACTAAGGACAATATGGTAATTAACTGAAAATATTCTCCTTTATGTATCTTTTTTAATAATATAATATATACTTTGGTATTGAAAGCATTTACCTTGAGGGCTACTTGGTTCTTGGCCCTGGCTGCTTTGTGCAGAGCTGTCATTCCATCTTTGGCTCTGAAGTCTAAATGTGCTCCTCCATTTTTCAGAGCTTTTATCACTTCTACTGTATTGTCAAGCTGAGCTGCCAAAGTTAGGGGTGTTTCTAAAGAAAAAAAAGAATAGCATGTACTTGGAAAAAGGTGAGCAAAATTATACAATAAAGAACATTTGCTTTAAAAAATGTCAAAGTTAAAAATGCTGTTCAAAGAAAATCATAAATTATCAGTTATCTGTGGACAGCAAAACCACACAGATGCCATTAGCCCAGAGTCCTGAAGGCAAGAGAAAGGATGTGTGAAATTCAACCTGTTAATCACTTTAGTTTTAACAAGCTCAAGGTTTGTCTTATTGTTCTGACCTCCACTTTCCAGATCATGATAGTTGGGGTCCAGTCCTCGGTCCAACATCTTGGTCATTTTTTCCACAGAGAGATGGTGGACATGATCCATGAATTTTTTCAAATTAGCCTGAAACAAAGAGTGACAAATTAATCATCCTCTGATTTTAAATATAAAAATTTTGACTAAAAGTGAAATATTCTGTCAGTTGATGTCAACACCCATTGACACCACTGAAAGTAGTTAACACACATTCCTGGAGAATGACTTTATACTAAGAACATAAAACTTATTGTTTCTAAAGCTCAAAAGTCAATGTAAGAGAGTCTTGTTTTTACAGTTTTAAGGAAAAAATGAGTGATTCATTCAGTAAGAAATTATGCTGGTGTTTGGTAATCATTATTATTATTCTGATCTGCAAAGTAGTCTAAAGACCCAGATCTGCATTTTTGCAGCATGTGGAAAGCACATTGGATTTACAAAGGAAGGTTCATTTAAAATTACATTTATATCACAGAACCACAAAATCGACTAAATTGGAAAAAACCTCTGAGTATATATATTTTTATATTTATCTTTATATATATATATATATGGAAGAATCAAGTATGGGAACTTTTCTATGGGAAAAGGTTTCCAGATTACAATTCACACATCGGCAGCACACGCTGTTTGTTTTTCAGCATTTGGTAATGAACTACTTATTTCCAGTTTCTCACATTAGTTTACTGAGCAGAAAATTGGGAAATTCTCCAAGAAGTTGGGAATACCTTGGTATGGAGCTTGGCCAGTTGCTTTTCATCCAAGTTGAACTGCTTGTACACTCTTTTCTTATATCGAAACTGAGGGAGGAAAAGAAGAATAAATTTTAAAACTTAGAACTCATAATTTTCTGACCTTACCAGAAAGTATCATCCACAATCATGTGATTTAGGCTAAACAAAAAAAAAAAAAAGGGTTGGTATTTCATTTTGAATATTCACCAATAATCAGCAGTCTGCTTAACATACCAATATCATAATTTTACCGTTCATTTAAGTGCAATTCATATCTTATATGACTATACTAAAATCAAAGGAGGAAATCAGCCTCTAGAATCTACATAAATAAGCAAGAATTACACTGAAAAGAGCTTTTCCCTGAGGATTTTCAGGCACTTTCATTTATAGTCTCAGGCAGAAAGAACTGGGAAAGCATGTTAAATAAAAAAATTCACATTTCAAAATATCAGTTTAGCATTTCTGAAATTAAAAAAAAAAAAAAAAAAGAAGGATTCCTGAAAAATCAATGTAGGAGGAACTTTACAAATATGGAAGTAGTTGTCCTGATGCGGAACAGGACTTGTTTTGTGAATGAGGTTCAGAGGATTGTCTCTTTTTTTTTTTTTTTCTGAAACTCACATTTTACCCTGAGCAATTTCTACCCTATGGCCACAGCAGCAAAAATCAAGGGGGGTTCCATAGTTATAATTTACTACTAATAAAATTTATTACTATAATTTACTAATTGTCCTATGCAGAATTCAAAGAATGCTGCATTTCTGTTGGACAAGGGGACTGCACTGAATGAGGCTTTAACACCAGTTTTTCACACTTTTAGCTCCTGAATTTCTGCAGTGAGAATTTTGCAAACACTCAGGAAACACAGGAAAAAAAAATTTAAAAAATCAACATTTAAGTGGGTATTTAATTTGTTTGCAGCTTTAATATGAACATCAGGGATTGAATCTCTGATATAAACTGCTAGAAAATGTAAAACTTGAAGCTTTCTCAGGGCCCTGGTTCTTTTCTTTTGGATTTGTGTTATAGTGGAGTAAGTTTATTAACTGCACATTATTAGTGGTTGATGTACCACCATACAGGCAACACCAAAATTAATTAAACACCAGTTTCATGCCCCAGTTTCCTGCTATAGTGTGTTTCTGCATGATCTGGCTCTGCTCCATATTTTTCCAGTGCCATAATAGTTCTGCCCAGTTTATCCCCAGCTGCATGAGCAACAGAGAGGGGGGAAATTCCAGTGCCTACACGTGACTGCTCCACATCCACAACCTCTCCTCCCTTCCTGCTTTCTCAGGAGACAGACAGAGGAAATCTGTGCACTCTGAAGGATGGCAGAGAGAGCTAGATGGGAAAAAAAAGGCTTCACTAAGACAGAAAGATCTCTTTGGGAGAAAGCAAAGGCTTGTTATCCAGCAACTGCTTCCCCACTACTGCAAACATAAATACCTCAAGTGAAGGAACTCCCTTGTTCACTGGCTGTGGGTATTCCCTCAGGAGTCGTTCCTCATCCAAAAACTTCCCATCTCTACCATTGCTTGCAGGCTGGAACAGTCCATAATTCAGGACATCTTTCAAACTCTGATTCAAAGTGCACAAAATTCGCTGCTTTGCAACCCACACTGAAGCTTCTGGGTTAAATCTAATGCATTTCTGCAAAGAGAAATTATTTTTAAGACTAATTAATGAAAAAATATTTAAACAATACCTTAAAGCCTAAAATTTAGAAATGCAATAAATAGTTAGAAACACACACAATAAATCTACAAAACATACATCAACAGAATTATATTTTAGATGTGCATCTATAATAACCAATGCACAAGTACTGTGAAAACACAGGATGTTTCAAGTCTTTCCACAAAATACCAGAGACCATATTCTTCTTCAGAGAGAGAACCTTCATGGAAAACCTGTTCAAAAAGGGATGTTACAAGATGTTTAACTATCCACTTGATTCTGGGATGTTCTGATATGACAATCAGTTTGATCCACAAGAATTGTTCCCAAAAAATGGTATTCAGGCAATAATTCTAATTCATTTTTTGCTACACTTATCTTAGGGTAAGTTTGTGGGAGGAACAGAGAGAACTGTGAAGCAATAGAGGATGTGAAAACCTTGAAAATCCTTTCCAGTTCTGTCCCCTCATGATTCAATATGGGATGCAGGGATTGCACATGGGCCAAAGAAAAATGTTAATGGATATATATCTTTTTTCTCAATACATTTCCATGAGGTACTACAGTAGTAATGTCAGTAACCACTCTTGAGGCCTTTTCTGAAGGCCTCTGCTACTCCCCATATTATAGTTGTACATAAAGTACAAGTACAAATAAGACTGATGTTTAATAAAGAGTGAAATATTTCCTTTAACTTTACCTAATCTATCTGTTGGCATCTTTTTAAAGTCCTGAGGCCATCCATAAGAAAATGTTAGTCTGTCATTTACAATTAAACATGTTTATCCTTGGCAGAGTTCTGCACGCAGTTGAAAATGATCTCTGACCACATAGGCACAAATCACATAATAAATTCATTTGAATAAATCAATTCGGAAATTCGAGGAGCAAATTCAAAGGCAGAAATCCCAATATTTTCTATGTTCACAGTGTCTTCTTGGCTGCTGCAATAGTATGTGGCAAAAATTTTCAGCAGTAAAAAATACAACCAGGACATGAAGGACTTTCAATTTACAACTGTTTTTAACTGAGCAAACACTACAGTCAACTAGGGTTTTTTATATATTCATCAGAGCAAATGTAAGCACATGAGATATTAGATTTTGTCACAAATAAAGCTGGATAGGAGACAGTTTTCATTCCCCTCAAATATTTTGTATTTCAAAGTGTTTTGTGAAAAGTTGGGGGTTTTAGATGTTGAAGGGAAGGAGAGAGGGAAACAGAAAATTGATTATAAACAGTATTTTCATTCCCAAACATCCCATTAGTCACAATACCAACTTATCCCATTTCAAATCCCTGTGTTCCTTCTGAACCACACTTTCGCCGTGACTCTTACATGGATTCAAACTTCAATACAAAGTTCAGGCTCAAACATCAGCAGTTTTCAGCAACTCTCAAAATTATCAGTTACAAGGTATGTTATGAACTTAACTTCTATTATCCACACATTATCCACACGTTCTGAAAGAGTATAAGAAATGTTATTCAAATAGGAAGAGACAAAGATAATTTTGAAATTACAAGTTTGGGGTTTTTTTGCCCAGGAAAGTATTTCTTGCATGAAACAAACTAATTTTGGACTTGTATGACACTCTTTTGATTTTAAAAATACAAAACAGTAACTTCTGCCCACACTTTAAGTCTGCTGGGTTTCAATGCACCTTGAGAATTCAACATGTTCAATTTTGTTCAGTCTATACTTGTGTTCTATCTGTCCTTGATAACACTGCAGATAATGGTGTGTATTTCTAATCTCCAAATATCTGCTAAACTGGCAAAATTATAAATAATTTCTAATTTCTTCAGAATAGATTTCAATGGAAAGTAAGTCTTTGAAACTAGTAATTTTACAATATACTAACAGCCCTTGCTCTTTTAGTAATTCACAAGAAACAAAAATGCATTAACTGTAATAAATATTGATCATATTAGTAATTTATAATGAATTGAGATCAATGATGTAAAAATCAAATCAATAACCAAATAGCTTTGCTACCAAAATGTCTCAGATTTAGGTAAGTGGAACTAATGAGAAAAGTGATTATTTATGCTTCCAATGAAGCCAGCAGAATCTACACACAGATTGCTTTAGTTATTAAATAAGTAAGAATTTATTAGATGTACATGGCATGGTGACCACAAGGAAATGAAACAGCAGCTGAGTCAGAAAAGCTGGTCAACTTTTTCTAATCTTCAACAACTTAAAAAAAAAAATCAAAAAATAGGGATAGTTTAATGATAAAGAACAACAGAAACACATAAGAACTACAATGAAACATAAAGATGCTTTGCATTGACAGATGTGGGGTCTATTTATTCCATTCTTTTTGTTGCATCCCAAGGCCAGAGGGAGTGTGATGCTTTGTCAGCTCCATTTCCTGCAAAAATTGCAACAGTTCTTTCAAATAAGAACCAAAAAAGAAGCCCTGAGTGGATCAAAACTACTGTCAAAACCACACTAGGCCACTCAAAACCCAAGTCTAGCAGCACAACAGCACGTCAGCACTGGTTGCTGAAATGCAAGAGCTGGGTTATTGATATGAAGCTCTTTTAATCAGGAGAGATGTGGTCAATTATAATCTCCTATTCCTGCACAGGGGTGAGAGTAAGTCACTGAGCACAACAGAAGGGCTGGAAGGAGGGGAAAAATACAACTTATCCACCCCAGCTAAAGAGGAGATATTAATTCAATGGGAATAACGTTCATGATACAGAATCTCTGAAGAATAACATTTATCCATTTAAAAAATCTATCAACCAACACATCTCTCTCATCAGCCTCATGAAGTTGTCAATCACACAGAGCTGTGCTGTGACAGAGGAACATGACAAATGGTTTGTACAGCTGCCTCCAAAATGTGATTGCCAGAATATCAAAATACAAGTTATTCCTCTCAATAGAAAATGTTGATATTAAAGATGTGACAACCAGACAGTGGAAAAGGCAAATGAGAGTTTGGCATCAGGAAAATTAAAAAAAAAAAAGGCAAGTCACTCATTTTGATTTGTGCTCAGTGTTCAACTTAATTCTCAGAAACACTGCTTTCCTTCATCAAAATGCCCTCAAGAAACACAGAATTCATGAGAGGAAAGGTCAAAAAAAAGCAGTTTGGCCACACTGTCATCAGCTGGCAAGTCAGATCACCTGTCCAGATCAAGGGCAAGGGAACAGATGTCAGCAGCATCCACAGTGTTTCCATTATCAAACTCAAGATAAAAAGAAGGAATATCAGCTGTAAATAGAAAGCAGCAATGGACAGTCAGACACGAAATGGGACACAGAGGAATATTTGTGGAAAGTTGCAAGGGAAAACCTGGCATAAATTTGAGGCAGTGGAGTGCTAAAGATACTGGAAACAAGTAAAAATGGAGGCATCCTAAGTAAAAATGGGATTGTCATAGGTTTACTTGTTCTAAAAACCAAGCGGTGAATTTTTCTTTCCCCTGCATCACTGTGAAAGAAAGACATTGAACGAGGTAGGGGGAGGGTGCTTTGGTTAGGGTGATTCACGCACACAAAAGAACTACCCAGCAGACCCACATTCCAAGCTGATGGCCCTCAGAAGACTGGTGGAGCAGTGGGTGATGAGGGTTTTTTTTTTTCTCTCTCCTCGGGAAACATTTCACTTTTGCCGCGACTCAGGGAGGGTGTGTGTGTGGGGGGGGGTTGGTTCTGAAGTTAATTTTGGTTCTGGTTGGGTCATCTGGCTGCTTCTGGCCCTGGTTCACCTCCATTTTCCTGCGTCCTGTTCTTCCCCCAGCCTGGACTTGCTTGAATGTCATCGAAGAGGCTTGATCCTTCTGCGAAGGAACCTTTGGGGGAGGAGGCCGCCCCTTCCCTCCTCCGCTCCCATGCTGGCAGCAGCTTGTGCCTGTTGTGCCGGGAGGGGAGTCCCGGCCGGAGCCAGATGCCAAGAGCAGGAGTGTGGGAAGAGCCCCTTTTCTCCCCGTCCCGGGTGGGGGAAATCTCCGTCCTCGGCCTCTCCCGCTCCCGGGGCCTCGCGCGGCGGCTGCCAGAGCCCGACAGCGCCCCCTGCTGGCCAACCCCGAGCACTGCAGGCTCTGCTCCCCCCGCCATCCAACGGCGCCCCCTGCTGGCCGTGCTGAGAATGGCGCCCAAAGGCAGAAAGTGCTGAACTGTTTCCTTTGGGGGGGACTGCTGGGTACAGGAGTAGTGCTTAGCTGGTTTTGTGTTCTTTTCTTGATCTGCCAGTACATATATAGCCTTTAATAAGGGGCTGTTGGGTTTTTTTTCTTTCTCCATACTTCCTCAATCGGAGTCTCTTAATTTTGGATTTCCACTTGCTTAGAGGGAGGAGCTTGGTCTTCCTCATAACTCATCCTCTTTAGCAAAACACTTCAATCTCATTTAACTGAGACAAGGACTTAAGCTGCAATTGTGACAATTGCCTTTGTGAGGTAAAAATTGCACAAACTAAATGTGAGTTTCAGTGAAAAAAGAAAAACACTAAAGGAAAAGAATCTTAATCCTAAAAAAAAACCAAAACAAAGCAAAAACCAAAACCAAACAAAACCTAGTGAGTACTGGGGGGGAGGAAGGGAGAAAGGATGCAAAAGGATAAAAAGCAATGCAGAAATAGAACACCAAGAAGTATCTACAGGCTATGTTATTGCTTTACCAATCTGCCACTTACCAAAAAACATTTTGGAGTCAATAAATTCTCATTACTGCAGTAGAGCAGTAAAACAGATGGGCAGAAACCACCTGAAAGAAGTCTTCAGAAGACCTAATCCCATCTCAGCATCAGAATTTAATAAAATATGATTCTGAGCATTTTAACTTAAAACATTACCCAAAGGGAGAACATAAATATAGGGTAAAACAAAAGAGTGGAACAACCATGTTTGTTAATAATAAAATATTGAAATTTTTATATGAAATGATGAAAACATTCCTTAGAACAACTGGTTGAAAGAACTGATCTCCATATCTGTGAAAAAAAGCAATTTTAGCCACAGAACATCATCCCTGACAGAATATCATGCATGCAAAGGAGATTTTCTTGACAACAGTTACTGGAGGAGAGCCAGATTCATTCCACTTATAGGCAGAATCACTTTTGATATGTTCCTACATAGGCTGAAAAAAGAAATGGATACAAGATGACTTAGCTGGGATTCTGACCAAAAAGGTCCAGGGAAGGGGAAGTTATGCCAGGCATCAGAGAGGAAAGCACAAACACATCACTTCACCAAATTTTCAATGTCCAAAAGATGACTGACACCAGGCAAAAGCACAATTGCCTTCAGGCACAATAGATTTAGGCACAAGGTAGGAGACTGGGGGCTGTTGACTGCCAGTTTTGCTTACAGGGAGGAAGGATTCCAACCTGCCACCAATCCATGCCCTGGCAGTGTGACACTGAACTGGGCTGCCCTGGGAATGAAGCATCTCCACCTTAAGGGCAAACACAACTGAATACTGCAAAGAGGGAAGGAACTACTCTCAGTACCTGGCATTTCCATCTCCATAGCAGGTGTTTGGGGTCATGTCAAGCCTGAGCCCTCTGAGCTGGATGCAAACAAGCTTCTGGTCAAAATAAATCACACCTGCTGAGCCTCCTAGTTTATTAAATCAGGAAATTAAATGCCAAATAATACAGCTTTTTGCCCCACTCTTCTATCAATGTATTTGTGGATGTAGAGGGTTTTCTATGCTCTCCATTCCCTCAGTAATTTCACTGAGCTCAGGAAATCTTTCAGTGGCTCATTTAAATATTCTCCTAGCACTCCTTCCTGTGCTAGGGGTGACACTTGAATGCAGATGATGCACAGAAGTAATAAGAAATTATTCTTTCTACAAAGCATTGTTTCAATAAATTGAATTATCACCTGAACTGAAAAGGGGACAAAAAAGAACTGAAAACTAAGTGTTCTTAAGGGCTTTGTATGAACTCGTCAAGGTTTACATGATCTTTAAAAGTTTCAATTGAGACTAAAAGGGCAGCAAGACAGATTTGCTACAATGGGTGATAATGTATAAAGTTTTCTATAGCAGTGCATCCTATTTGTGGTGTTTGATGCTTATCTCACACCTGCAATGAAATAAAGGCAATTTATACCACAGCCACTGCAGATGAGCAAACTTTATTCATAGTGATTTTGGCTAAGGGGATCCTAGTGATAGCTCCCCAGGGGACTGAATTTTATTTAAAAACCTTCAATTTGTTTTCTTTTTAACAAATATAGGATAACACTTACTAAAGAACTAAAAAAGTATAAAACTAAATCATGTCATTTCAGGCTTCTTTGATTAAACAGACTAATTTTAAACACCTTGTATGTTAAATTAATTGTAATGATACAGGAAATGGGGTGTATGTTGGCTCTGGCTTGTAGTTATAAAACAGTTCATAAACTATAATATTCTCCACAGTTTGCTACCCCACATTTAAGCCACCAGTTTCCTAAGCTGAATCCAGGTTTCACTTCTCTGTACAAAGATCTAATAAATTAAATCAGAAATAGATCATCTGCTATAGAACTGTTTGTTTAAAGCAACCCAGGTACTTTTCATTAAGAGCCTATTGAAAAGGAAAAAAAAATAAAAAAAGTAAAGCAATAAAAAGGAACAAATGAAACACAAAATCAAAAATGCTTTTTGGTTTATTTCATTTCCTGCAAAAAATTAATTAAAAAAAGAGTCTCAATAGTGTCAATAACTAGCTCTATAATATAACTCTAAATAACTATAAAATAACTCTAAAACACAGAGTAATGAAATAAGAGGGCTTCAGGAAGCTAATCTCTCTGATTTTTAACATCAGAGTAAACCTAGAAAGAAAAGCTAATATTTCCATTCTAGTGGATCAATTCATTGAGCACTGACACGGTCACAGATAGAGCAAGCTGGTAAAATCATCTATAAAATCCTAATCATGTCCAGTTAGAGCTTATCCTGGTTGAGGACTTCACTACTGGCAAAATTCATTTAGATTTAAGATGTACAACAGTGGATTTCAGTATTTCAATCAATACTGAAATGAAAGACCCAAGGTGATGGCTGCTGCAGCCAGAATTTAATCAAAATTCCATGTGTGGCTCACAGCAGGCCCCTCACCCCTTCCTCTTCATAGAGTTTAACCTCATACCACATAAACTCATGGATGGTACTGCAATTCCAACCACAATCCCCATCTAAAAGATATTTTTTAAGTGCAAGAATCAAAGAGATAATTCCCCCAGCTCCAATACTGATTTCTCTTGAGCACTGTAGGTTGGGCTTTAAAAAGAAAGCTCCAACCACACCTGAGGGCACGTTGTCAAAACAGTTCTTCCCCTGTCAGCCTGCAGACAGGCCATCTCTATCACTCCAAAAATGAACTTAATTAAAAAGAAAGGAATAATTTCATCTGAGATAGATCTTCAATGGCAGCACAGTGTGATGTAGATCTTAAATGTCAGCACAGAGTGATGTATGGGGCACACATCCACAAAATGAATGTGTTTTTATAATCATCTTTGAAATTAAAAAAGTCTGATGTCTACCAGGGTAATTCAGACAATTAATCACAAACTTGGACAAGTTATGGTTCCAGACAGAATCAGTAAGTAACTCCCAAGACCTTTTTGAGTATGATACTGTTATTCCTATCATGGCACTTGTGGAGGACAGTGATTGTAAAGTTACAACAACAAACTTTTCCACCTTTATTCTCCTAACATTCCAGGCCTCGAATTTTACACATTCAACCACAAAAGAAACATGACTTAATAGTTCCTTGAGAGGAATTTGGGCTGTAGATTTCTAATACTTAAGGAACATTCAAGATACTTTTTTTAATTAAAAAAACATTTTTTATTCTCTTTTACTCGATTAATCAGACATTATTAAACAAATGAAAAGTCTTTTCACTTCTTTTTGTACTATGTGAGAGATTAAATATTTAGTTAAAAAGTCCCCAATTTCATCCCTACACCCATAGTTCCACAGGTTAACTCACAAATGACTCCTCTGTGAAAATCTGGAAAGGGTCATTTTATTCTCTCTGATGTTTCCAGTATAAGCAGTGAGGAGGTGGGAGAGAATAAAATAACAACTTCATGGCATTGTGAAAACTGTGGAACAGCTTGATGCCACCCTTTGTTCTTCCTCCACGCTGAGGATGTTGATTTCTCTGGGTGGAAGTCTGAGAAACAAAACCGTGTAATAAAGGCACAGCAGCAAAGGAGGAAAGAAAGATTTATTTGTGCTTCTCCTCATCTTTAAGCTCTAAAAGCCACCAGCTATCCAACAAGGATGTCCTTTTATGGGAGGGTGGCAGAGAAAGACAAAAAATACGGTAAAGAGAGAGAGAATTTTATGACCTCTTGCTACACCCCAGTCGAGTGTCAATCACAATCTCATGAGAAGAGAGAATCCAGTGGGGTTATACATGTATGAGGCTTTCACAGAGATAACATGTGATTTCTGAATTCAATCTTCCTCTTCTGATGAGATTCCTAATTCTCTTCTTCTACCCAAATGCAGGACAGACATATTTTTTTGCTTTATGATCACAGCTTTCATCAAGTTAACATACTAAATCCACTCCCTTGGAGGGGATGGGTCAGGCAATCAGTCAGATAAACCACTGGGGTACAAAGTGTAGAGATTAAAAGAAAACACAGCATAAATTTTACCTGTCGTAAAAAATCACAAGAAAAGAGAACAGATCTACTGCAGATTGAAGTAGCAAAGCTAATAATTAAATTTTATTTTTTTATTTTTTTTAATCTGCCTTACCGTTTGCTGCAGGTCAGGTATTATAATTCGAATCACTAATGTGTTGCTCTGACAGTCTTCCATTCTGCTGCTTGGCTTTTCTGCAGTTGCTCTAATTGTGTCATAAATAGTTTCTTCTTTGGAACTGTCTGATTCAGATTCCACAGAATAGTCAGAAAAGCTTTGTGCCATTTCATCTTCACTTGATGTTGGGCTACGAGGCATGTTCAAGTTTTTTACCCTGCCAATACAAAGGAGAAAAAGGAAAAAAAATAAGTTATAGTTAAAGTCTTAAAGATTAACCAACCACAAAGTTTTGCTTTCTTGGAAATAACATGCATTTAACAAGGGAGTTTTATGGTTTATCCTCCTGTTATTTCTGTCTGTCAATTATGTGGGGAGGCAGAATGTAAAGGAAATAAATCTGGCTACCAATTTACTGCAGAAGAGGAAGGACAGGAGAAGCAAAAAAGAGTCATAAAAAGTAAGATGACCTTTCTTCCCAGGCACACCCAATCTCCCAAAGGATCCAGAAAGCCAGTCCTAACTAGCACTGTTGTAAACTGTACTTAGAACAAGGTCTGGCTTTGAAATCTCCTTCTCCCAGTGAAAAGACATTTCAGGAAATTAATATAAGTGCTAAACTAACATCATCCTGTACACATTGAGAAACTGCACAGGTGAGGCTTCAGCAAAAGTCAGTTTTTTTCTAACAGTGGAATTAACCAAAATATGAAATACTACAGGGAGCAAGGCAGACGCAGATGTTGCTCTGTGTTTTGTGGCTCACGTAACATCCTTTTCTATCAACACTACCCAAATCTGGCTATTAAACACACTCAAATACAGAGTTTAGAAACATTTTTAATCTGTGATATAGACTAGGCTGAAATGAAAGTAATTTTAGTCCAAACTAAAGACATTTGCATTCAAAGTTCTCACAGTAAGAATGGTAGAATATTTTCCTTCTGGGTTTTTCCAGCTACACCACCAATAGAATTTTTCTTGTCCCACAAACTCAAAGCTTCTCCAGGAAATTAAAGTTATTATTCTACAGAAAAATGAGGATAAAAATTATACTGAGGGTGAAAAAAAAAATCTAAAAGACTATCATGAACTTTGCAGTGCTTGGTACCAATATATTTTTTCAGTTTTTTAAGAGGTCAGAAAAACATATCATTGTTTTTCATTCTTTTCCTTAAGAAACCTTCCATGACAATTTCTCTGCTTTTTAATAAAAAAAACCCCAGTGAAAAGAAAAAATAAATAAATTTAAAAAAAACCCAACAAACAAAAAAAACCCCAAACAACCAATTCCACTGTCAACTCACATTTAAAAAGAGACATTAAAGCAAAAGTAAAGCACAGAAGGGCAAACTGACTTGACCAAGGTGAGACTCATCTAGCAGGTGAGTGCACTGAGATATCCAAGTATATGTTTTCCATAATGATCTCACAGCCAGATCCCCCAAAGCAAATAAAGCCAAACAACAGCAAGGACTAAGAGAACGTTTTTTACCACTGTGTTTAACAGTTCAGTTTGAGCCAAGCAAATATCAGGACCAGATTAGTCAGTCCCCGTCAGAGCCTGGTCATTTCCAAGGCAGTGATTCCAGAGATCAAAGGTGCCACTCTCAGGATTTGAAGGTGCCCATGTGCTGGACAGGTCCGAATCCTGAGGTCAAGGGCAAGTGCTTCCAAAGCACATCACATCCCTACATCATCAAGCCTTATTGTTATTTCTGATGAGGAATAATTCCAGTGTGATTACCCTCAGCTATAATTACTAATGAAGACAAAACTGTGCATTCAGAAATCTGAAAGCATGCCAGTTCACAGCAGCTTAATGCAAGGCCCTATTTACAAAAGAAAACTCTTGAGGGAGTATTTCATTTTTTTTTGCTGCTTCACTGAACTGTAGATTAATGTTGCTTTCCAAAGCACCTTAAGCCAATAAAAAGCCTAAACATTTTGATGGCTTCTTTATTTATCTACCAATGTTAAAAAATGTGAACCCAAAATATCGCAGGGCAATAAACACTGTTTAAGGGCATCAGAAGCCAGTGAGTGTGAGCAAAAAGACATAAAGACAATCACATGTTTTGTTTCTCCCTAAAGCCATTTGTGAGTGCAACATATTCCAGGGCAATGAATTCAACAGAGAGCTGTAAACTGCAATTATAAGCATACAAATAAAGAGTTGAGTTAAGGAAAAAACTTCCAAAGGTTTTGGCAAGTGGATTTTCACTCAAATACTACTCAGAAATATCTCATTATACAATAAGAAAGGGAAATCACTGCCTGAAGGACTAGCTCCCAGGAATCAAGCCCTCAAGTTTAATAAATAGTGGGACAAAGAACTCCTTGGAGACTCATCAACAGGACACAAGCCACCTAGTTTTCTGGAATATACATTAAAGTAAACTAATACACAAGTAACCACAGAAAGGATAATGAAAGCCTGTATCCACAGTGGCAAAAAGAACAGAACCTGAGCCCCACCAGCACTATGGAGAAGCAGATGATTTAAAAACAGTTTTTAAAGAAGACTATTCCAATACTGGACAAACTACACCAGTACAGGTCCCACATAGGGCAGAGCCTGCTCAGGAACAGAGGTCAAGCACTTGAGAGTTGAACTTGATGATTCTTGTGGGTCCCTTCTGACTCAGAACATTCTGTGATTCTATGATGTCTCCCTAAACCTATGTTTGGCTCTTAAACTGTATGAAAATGGAAAATACCACCATTTCATAACCAGAGAAGTTCATTATCACAGCTCCCACAGGGAAGTTGTTATCACTCAGAAACTGTTTCAATTTTTTCCCTGTGATATTCCAAATAATTTTCCACAACCAAACCTTTACTTCAGAAAAAGGCAGGTTGCCTGCTCGTACAGCCAATGAAAATATAGGATCCCAGGTTCCTAATCCCTTGGCAATTCATTGGTTCAAAAGGATGCTATATAGCTAAAATACAGATTAAGTATTGCTTGGATGCCTTCTTTCCTTTTCTTTAAAAAAGCAACAGATCACACACCTCCCATAGTTAACCTGATTGTATTTTGCAGCATCAGTGGCTGCTTTTGGTATAGAAAAGCACTGAGTGCAGAAACGTTTCTCTGTAAATGAATAAAAGCAAATTTCAAATTAACTTGGAAATAAACTCACGATGGAAACTGTCACCCCAACTGTGTTTGCTCCACCTCTCACCCTCAGTCCACATTTTTCAGGTCCTGTGCATTGAGTGTGTCCCAGCCCTGGACGCTTTCCTGCCCTGGCCCCTGCATGTCCCTTGAACAAAGCAAGCATGAGTTCCAGTTGCTTTAACACCACTTCTGACACAGGAGGGTCTTGAAAAACAGCTGGAAGATGAAAGATTGAAAGGATGGCCATATGCTCACCCTTATTATTGTACTTTTCCCTCAGCACTTTGCCCTTTACCTGTGCAGGAGCACTGGGATGTTTACTCTGCTATTGCCAGGTTATGTTTCTTAGATCCACAGGCCAGATGAAATAAGCTGAGCTCAGATTGCTGCCTTCCCCTTGCAGATGCTATTTTTAGATTTATTTTTCCTCTGTCTTTCACAAAATTCTCCAGGAACTTCTTATCCTGCTATTTGTTACCACCATACCATTAAGGAGAGTTTAAACCAGTCTAAACCATGGGGAAGTGGTATGACCATCAAATTGCCTTTTTCTTTAAAAAAGAAAAAAAATTCTAAAAGAACGTTATAAAAGGCTGGAATTAACAAGAATTTCAACTCCCAGAGCTCACTTTGTCTGGAAGGTGTTCTCTGGTGAGCGCAAACTGACACAGTAGGGGAAAAAAGCAAGAGCAGTGACAGACTCGTGTTTTTTGTAGCCTTGTAGTTGTTAAACATCACATGAAATTAATTTAATTAACATGTGTGTCTAAATTTATTATAAACTTGATAGCAAAGGGCTGAAACTTGATATGAAAGGGTTTAAATTATCATCGATGGGGACACACATTGCACAGGGGATCTTCATTAAACCCACGTGCTATTATAAGATACACAAAACACTCGCCCACTACAAAGAATCATGTTTTAAAGTCTTCAACTTAATTATGGCTATGTGCAATTTTGTTGATCCTGCAAAGTAACAAACCCTCCTGTCTAGTTTCACATTGGTAAATATGGAACATAGTGATCTCTACAGACACAAAAAGCTGCTCTAAAAGATCTGTTCCATGTTAAGTCCATATATTGTATGTAGCCCTAAAACTAAGATTAAATTTTGGTAGGGAAACTACAATAAAGGACATAGAGGGATAAAGTTCTTTCCTTGACCTGTGAGATTTTGGTTTTTTTCATGTGAACACAGGTTAGAGTCTCACAGGATTGGAAATTTGGACTAATCAGAGTAGTTAAGAGTTCTCTTCTCTTTAAAATACAGCTGGGACACAGATCAAATACCTTGTCCAAGGCCAACAAGGCCAGGTCTCAGAGTAAAGTTTCAAATTCAAGGGTCACTGGCTCCTAGTCATGATAAGAACAATCTATTTTTATATAAACAGCCATTTGCACAATACCAGCCCTGTCGCCTGCAGGGAGAAGCCCTCCAGGCTGCTATTGTCAGGCGAGTTCAAAACCTACCTGTGGGAATATCTGGAATACAGAGTCGGCATTGTTTAGGTTGAGTAAGGCCATTAACCAGACTGTGAGAAAAGTTTGCTGTTACAGTAACAGTCACTGCTAGAAAGAGGTACTTAATTATTAACTCTGAAGAAAAACTATTCAGGAAAGAGATTTCTGTCTGTGTAGAACCTGCCAGGAGCTCCTAAAACTGTGGCTTTACTAAGGATTATATATATCAGCTCAAGAACCAGCTCAACAAGTTATTAAATTAAAATTCTGGAGAAGATCAAGCATTGCCTTTTCTAATTATAGCAATACTGAAACAAAAAAGCATTTCAGATTGAAGACGGGGGGTACAATCCCAGCACACCATGCATTTCACACCTCTCCACAGTTCTGCAGAAGAAGTCATGCAGCAGAAAATTTGAATTGAAGACCAACTCCAAAGGGCAGTTTGCAATTTGATGAGTTCAAATTTGATGAGTGCACTCCTACTTTAAAGCTGGCATTAACCAGCACTGCCTCCTGAAGAAGCAAACCCACCCTCCCTCACACCCAGACCCCTTCACTCTTGTTCCCAGACTGCTCTAATCTCCGCATTAACACAAACACCGACACAGAACAAAACACTGACCCAGGTAAAACTCCAGCTTTTTTATGTTTTGGGAGGTTGGTTTCAGTGTCCATCACATCTCTGGATCACTATGCAAATGTTTGCAGAAGCAGCAGGAGGAAGATGGCAGAGGGTCAGAAGGGAACAGCCAGGGCTTGAAAAGGGCAGAACCACTTTATCCGAAGGCAGGATTAATGTTTGCCAGCAAAAAGTGAATCTGAGACACCACTGACTGAGTGACAGGAAAGAAATCTGCATAAATAGGACATCTGATCAACCCCCATGGAAATATGTTATTAGTACCTAAATATTCGCTGATACAAAACTCATCCAGGCAAATGTAATACCTAAAAGAAAATACCCACAAGAAGAAAACCAGGACACATGCAAAGAATGATAACCAGCCCACAGCAAAAGCTCAGGGGGGATGAGGCACTTGGAGCTCCCCCAGTCCCACCAGACAGGGACAACAGCCCCCCTAATTACAGTTTTATTACCCCTAGAGCAGTCCTTAAATTCTTAAATTCACTTTGGTTACACTGTCTGGTTATGTATTTTTGATCTCTCTGTTAAATAACTAAAACTCCTAAATAAATATTTTAGAAGATGTGTGCTGACATAAGTGTTCATGTACCAGAATGACAAGGAAAATTCCTCCTGTACTTGTCTCTGAAGCTGTTTCTCAGTTTCTTACTTCAAAAGTGAAATACTGATCTGAAATCAGAATTGAAAATCAGTGGTCATATCCATTTGCTCACACCCAGTTCAGAAAATTCTTCTTACTGCCCTGTTTCAGCATAGATTTTAAGCACCAATGACAAATGGTTTTGCAAAAGAGTGGGACTTTACCACATTCTTTGTTTTTAGGGAAAAAGAAGGAGAAAATTGAGTGAATAAATTGTTGAAGCTGCCTTTTATTTCTGAGGCAGCTTGTTGTCCCTTTTTCATGTATATTTGCACAACATAGGCTTGCCAAGAAGAGGCTAAGCCCCATTAACTTCTGGTATTTAGAGTCTTAAATACCAACATCATATGATCAAAGTGGGGTTTAAGCTCACACTGTAAGAATTTATTTTTTTTTGTCATATGTACTTCTCCATTACCACATACAAAATCTGCACACACAGCCTATTTCTGTAAAAACTGGAGGGTTTTCTAAAAGTTTCTTTGGTTTCCAACTAGCTTTGGATGCTAAATTTCCCCTTTGTTCTTTGTCTCTTCTACTTAGTATTTATTTTCCTTGTAAACTATTCAGCTGGTCATGGTCTCTTCATGGAAAGGCTGAAGTTCAATCAGGCAGATGTAAAGAGACATTTTAGGGAAGAAGAAATACAAAGAGTATAGGAGACAAGCAACTTATTGTAATGAATGGGGAAGGCTGGATGACAGGCAGAGAAGGAGATGTAGAAAAAGCTTTTGAATGTTTGAAGTTCAATGTGAAAAACACTTGAAGTAGGATTTTTACACGAGAAAACAGAACCTGGTGGCAGAAAGGGGAAACAGGCATAAAGATTTAGCACAGCAAAGTCGGTTAAAATGGTTAAAAATCTTTTAAAAAAAAAATCAAGTATATTAATACAGAAAACATAGCAAGTATTTATAAATGTTAACTAGTGAAGTTGACAGTAAAGGCCAAATCCCAGTGGCAATATAAGTTCTTAAGTGGTTTCTTTTAAGCCCCTGCAAGGTTTCCAGTGCAATTCTGCCTGACCTTTATTTAAAGGTCATTCTTCCAGACAAGGAATTACAATCCAGCACCATGAGCCCCAAGGCAGGGAGCTTCCAGGCTCTGTTCATTTCTAGAGCTGGTTTTAACATAGCCTCTAGTTTTTACACTTATTAGAACTTCTGCTTTCCAACAGCACTCCTAAGTCACTCTTTAAATACTGCTTGCAATGGACACTATATTTTATCTACTGAAAAACCATAATGCACTTCAAAAGTATTAAATAAGAGACTGGATCCTACAGCAATTGTATGCACTAAATTGTAAAAACAACTTTCAGTTTGAAAATACCTCTATTCAGGATGTACCAATGCAGAATTCTAAAACACAAAAAACAGATGCTAAACAAAAGAAGCTAAAAAAGTAGCAATTAAATAAGGATGAAAAACAACACCACTTTTTAATGAAATGTACCAACGTTCACTTCATTTCAAATCTGAGATATATTTTCTTGGACTCATAAATTCAAAGTAGGGTTGGAGCTGTCATATAATGTTTAGATTTTGCCCAGAGCAGCTGTGGATGCCCCATCCCTGGAAGCATTCTATGACCAAATATGCTCCCGATGCAGCTGTTACACTGACTGAAAGAAAATATTCACCTTCACTTATCTAATACAAGAATGGTACTATGTGAGTAGCTATAACTTGTTCTTTATCTAATGCTGAAGTCTTACATCACCTCAATTTTTAAAAGTCACTATCTATTTATAAACAATGGATAAAAAGGTCATTTTGGGGTCCCCATCAAATTTCCTTACCAAACAGAAGCACGTAGGCCAAGCAATTTTATTTCTAGCTTTTCTGCTTCCAGCTCTGCTTGCACTTCACTACATAAATATCAAAAAGATTATAGTATGTTGGAAGAGAAAGGACATAAGAGAATTTTAAAAGATTTACAATGGGAGCTTAAAAAAAAAAATCAAAGCTTGTTGCACATATTTACCTCAGTTTCATATCCCTGGTGGACAAAGCAGTTTTGTTGCTTGTTAATTTGTATTTTATGCTTATCAACCTTTTTCCTCTTTATCTGTAAAGAAAGCATTTTTCTGATAATTCAAATACAAATGGAATTAAGCGTTAACAGAGAAGCACTGTTGGTGTCTTGTTATGTAGATTAGATCAAGTCCTGAGAGTAAATGAAGCAGATTCCCTCTTCTCCTCACATATGGATTAGCATTTAGAGTTTGCTACAAAGTTTAACCTGAATTTTCCTCAGATGTGATCCTGTGGGGGCTACTGTGTCATTTTATTTGCTGTGTTTCCAAGAATAGTCTCATGGTTTGCATTAGTTTAATCAAAGAAATAATACGTCAGTTAAAAAAAGCAAAGCTTCAAATAGATGCATTGTTTTTCTTATTAAACTATCAGTTATCTTTGAGAGCTGGTTGAAAAAAAATCAATTACTCCTTCTCCTTGTGCATGTTGAATTTTTTTCTTGTTTAGTTTCAACAAATTCATTTATATTTCAACCTCGGGGAAGCACCCCTTGAAATTTGTAAAGGACACCACGTACCCAAAATCTTCAGCAGCCTAGTGGGTGGGATTTGGGAGCACAGAGACTCTCCAGGTCTGCGAATCTGTGCCAGTGCCAAAGTGCTCTGTAATGGGAGATTGCCAAGCTGTCAAATGCAGAGACGAGTTTCATTGTTCAGTTTGGGTTCATTTGAATTATTAATATGAGGTCCAGGGACCTCAGATCAGGAAAACTTGGACAAAGACGGGTCAAGATGTGACCATTATTTTTACACCGGGCAATATCGTGGATGAATAAATGTCTAGTTCAGCTTCAGCTTAAATATCTGAGTAGCTGAGCCAGACTAAGTCTTGACTTCAGGACCACTAATAGAGAGGGAAGAAGGGCAGAACTACCTGGCCTTCACACACTTAATTTCTTTTCTTAATCAAGAGGGAAGCAACAAACAAATGGTGACCCAGGAAGATGCACACACTGGAGAACTAGGGCAGGTGCCCAGCCCTTGGTTTAGCCAAACTGCAGTGAAAGTAAAGCCACATGCCGTGTCCTCACTATCCCTGAGCCCATCTGTGTGTGTGTGCAGCAAATATCCCTGCTTCCCATGACAGATGGTCTCCAGGTTTCTCTTACCCCAATTGCAGAAAAGTTATCTGACTTTTTTTTTCCAGAGGAAATTTTATAAAAGGGAACTCCGCTGACCTTATCTGCATCTTGCTTCATTATTTCCCAAGCACATCTTAGACTTTAACTTAAACTCCAACCTGTGCTCACGGCACAATTAAGGACATTCTTTAGGATTTTGTAGGTGAATGATGAAAGGTTTAATGATCTGCCCAGGTGACCCAGGCAGCACAGCACTTTTGTAGAACTGAATTATTTTCTTGACTTTTGAGATTTTGATTCTATTCATTATATAGATAAGAAACTCTTTATTACCAAATTTAGCTAGCCAAAATTTAGGTGAACAAGACAATAAAACTGATGAAAAGAGACAATTTCCTCACTGACTATCAATGTTTAATTATCTTCAGTAAACAGCTTGAGAAATAAAAACTTCTTAGGCAAGAAGGAAACAGAATGAGAGACATGTTTGTGACTACTGCACAAAAGTAGGGAAACAAAAACCAGAAAGAATGTTATTGTTTGAAAATACAGATTTGTAACAAACTCTTCAAGCTTTCACTACTTAAAAGTCATTTTATAACAGAGATTCAGGTACATTTCAGCATCACCAGACGTTCTGGATTTATTTATATCACAGTGATTTCTTTCCAAAGTGTAGTTTCTATCTGTTTGGGTACGTCTCTAGTTCAGACACGGGTAATGCAAGCCCTCAAATGAGGCTGTTGGAGAACCAGAAATACTTTAAACAAATTTATTTCTAATTGACTAGATTTCATGTTGATTGTACCTCTGTAAGACCTGATTAAGTGAATTCATTACCATTTATAATTTTATGACAGCACACATCGGAGATTCCAGCCATGGAAATTATCCCAGTCTAATCAAGATACGCAAACTGAATATAAAAGCATTTAAAAAAAAATCTTGATTGAATCAGGATTTAAAATATTCTTAATAGAAAAAACATCATCACTTGAACTCCAGGCTTACTACTATCAGTTTCTGTCATGGAGAAAGCATTTAGTAAAAGTTCTTACTTAATGTTCTGTAGGTAACAAGCAGCTGCTGATACAGGATTTGACAGTCAGACTTTTGGGAAGGTCATCCATGTGGGAGCATGAAAAGCAGTGATGCCCAGTAATACTGTGCTTGAAAGGACTCCTAGTCTTCTATAGAACAGGGGGTTGGGGTGATCTTATAAGATGCACCTCTCAGTTTGCTTAACTTCTTCCTAGTTGCTGCCCAAATCTTTCTCTGTGTGTTGGTAAATCGGAACAATTCCCATGCAAAGCTCATTTCCCAACGCTGCTGTTCCTGCTGTCAGAGCTGTGTATCCCTGCACCTCATTAGAAGAGAGGAACAGCATCCAGGCAGCTCTGTTTACCCTGGGATGCAGCTGTGCAGGGAAGGAAATAATTAAGCCCATCATATGAACCAAATCCTTCAGGACATACCCATTAATGAGATTTACAAAACCCACACTCCACTTTGCTGTTTGCAGGAACAAGGAAGGCAGAGACAGAGAGAGAAAAGCCCTTCTTTTCAGCATTAGCATAAAACTAGAAACATATTTTGTTCAATTCAAGCATTAGAAAGAGATTTGCCATTAGGTTTTATGTCTGCCTAATGTTCTGCCACATTTATTTAGTCTGCATCACAGATGTTTGGTTTGGGTTTTTTTTACATTTGCCATCACTAGCTGCCTCACCTCAAAAGTTTTCCCCAGTCCTTAATAAATCTAAACTGCTCTTCTCCACATGGTTTTCCAGTCACACATGGAGAGGGACTATTTCTGTATATCAGAGTTGAATTTTCTTACATGCTCCTTAAAAGGAGCTTATATAAAAGAGGGAGAGTGAATTCTTACATGGGCAGATAGTGACAGGACAAGGAATGGTTTTAAACTTAAAGAAGAGAAATTAAGGTTAGAAAGATATTGTTTAGTCAGGCGGTGAGGCCCTGGTACAGGTTGCCCAGAGAATCTGTGGCTGCCCCATCCCTGGCAGTGTTAAAGTCCAGGTTGGATGGGGCTTGGAGCAGCCTAGTCTAGGTGTCCCTGCCAATGGCAGGGAGTAGGAATTAGATGGTCTCCCAGGTCCCTTCCAACTCAAACCATTCCAGGATTCTATGCACAATATTTTGTATAGTGTAATAAAAGCTGTTAAATAGGTATTGGTAGGGGGGGAAAAACCCCACAACAAAACCACCTAACCTAAAGACTCAAAACCATGCAGCGAAGACATACAATAATAATATTTTTAAGAAAACCACAGGCCTGGGATGAAAGTACCAGTTCAGTACCCACTCCCAGCATGTAAAGCACAGAGAAGTGTTCACAGCCTGTGACAAACCCCACTGTCACTGCTGGCTCTCACAACGTGCTCAGCCAGGAATGTCTGCAGTGACTGGGACAGCAGTGAATGTCAATGGGGAAGAGTAACATTCAAAAAAACTAAAAAACAAGACTGAAAAGGTAAGCAAAGGCCTTCCACAATCACATCTATATTTTAAACATTGTTTCAGTGTTTATAACTCATCAAAGGTAGTTATGAGTAACTGCTGCTCCTTATGCTTCAGACTTAATTGAAAAGTAGTTCAGCCACACACTGATGAGGCCTTTCTGTTTCCCACACTGAGTATATAATTTAAGAATTCATTACTTGAGATTTTTTTTTCCTGTTCTAGAATTATTTTATATAATTCCTTTCACCACACTTTCTCACTTCTGTATGCAATTCAAATGTGTACATCCCTTATCAGGGAGTGACTGATGGATTATTTTGGTCACACCATAGACTGAAGACCATCCTGACTCTTGAAAAGCTCCTCACCACAACTGCAAACTCACTTAAACGTTTCAGCCAACAAAAAAAATTATTCCCATCAACTCAGCACAATATCAAATACAATACTTAAAATCCAAATTTGCACACCTGTTTCTGTACCTTTGTCTTTTGACTGGTGTATTTATCTTTGATAGTGACCCTGCCACTGAAGCAAACAGTCAGTTATTAAATGCCCTGATAAACCAGAAACTTTTGTTGTACTGGTCTTTAAGGTACAAATATTTTATTAATATTTTTCCCCTTTTCCCATTTTCTCAGACTATACTGCTATTCTCAGATTATACTACTTCATGTCACTACACACTTTACAGCAATAAATCTCACACATTTTACATTGTTTCTCTATTTTCTCTTTGCTTCCAGTGCTCATCCAAAGGTACTGGTACTGTTAAGACTCACTATCCAATCTTTGATCTGTGCCCATAATGTGCATTAACACAAAACACTGCAGCAGCCAGTGCAAGACAAGGCACCTTCAGCTTCTCTTATCACAGAGAAAATGAGTTTTTTAGTTTGCAGATCATAGAGAAGCATCAAGCTTTACCAAAGGAAACCTAATTTCAAATCAGTGTCCTTTTTCTTCTAGTTTTCTGATTTCTGAGTTTAATGTTTCTCTTTATTTTGTAATGATTGAACTGGAAGCCAAGAAAATAATGTCACTTTAAGAAATTGTTTTGCATAAATAGCACTAAATTGTCCCCAGAGTACTACCAAAACTTTTTAAATTGTGTTCTGAAAGAACCACAGCAAAGCTAAGATTAAAAAAAAATATAATAAATATGAAGACTAGAAGCCTTTTTGAATAGAAAACACTGAAATTGCAGCAGATAAGGTAAAAACAAAAGATAAAAAGGAATATGATTGTGGTGTAGCACAGTGTATCTACATTGACTCACTGGTCCATCAGTTCTCACCTAATTGTACAAGGTATTACAGTACAGAAACCCAGCAATTCTTTATCCAGTTTTAATATCAGTTGCAAATTTGCAGTGACTCCATTAATAAACTGCCCTTAAATAAATTTTTAAAAAGAGTGTTTATCTTGTCTAATACAAGAAATATTATAAATTAGTCTACCTGCTAGTTCATATTTAAAGCACATTCTGGAGGAGGAGGAGGAGGAAGAGCAGGAGAGTTGTTATGAGTTTACGAGATGTGCCAGCCACCTTCACTCCAGGCCACAGTTAAGCTGCAAATTCCTCTGCTCTGAGATCATTCTCATGATCCAACCAACACCAGAAACCAGGAGGAGGAACATTTTCCTTGTTGGGGATCAAGCAGATTTTTCAGGCATTTTTGGCCATCTCTTCATTGAAACACCCCTTAGAATGCAGCACCACACACGGGTGAAGTTCCTGGGCTGTAGGTTTTTCAGGTTTGTCCACTTGACCAGAATAACTTCAACAATTTCATTACAAAATTAGTTTGGTACACTTACCTGTCACTACAGGTGACAGCAAGATGATCATCAGAATCTAGTTCACCCTCATCTCAGATTCCTGTAGAAACACAGAAAGATGTAAAGATTTACACGTGGAGAAAGAAATGAAGCAACCTAATGGCCACCCTATTTAAAATCAAGAATGCAGGCATGAAGATTTTGATGGGAGAGAGAAAGGAAGTTTATAATATTGGAAATTTTCAACATATTCATCAAGCTGTAACAAAAATACTATGGAGAGCCTTGCAAGGGCAGAGCCTGATGTGACTTCACTCACTCCAGAGTGCTTCTGGCAGCATGAAGTCAGTACTAAGACAAAAATAAGCTCTTTGGGTTATCAAGAAAGACATAATTTCAGGCCAGATCTGACAGAAGGTGAAAGACGATGCTCTGCTGTTTCCCACTGACATCTTCCTTGATTTAAGTCTTGGCAGAACACTAAGCATCCCAGAAATGTGTAGCTGGTGAACAACCCAAATTTGAGCAGCAAGATGCTTGGTTTTTCCCCAAGTCCAGCTGACATCCAGAGATTAGGGTCTGCTGTTTCCAGGCCTCTAAAGGGATTCCCCAAATCATCAGACATGCCAGTCCACCTCCTGGATCAGCAGGCATAGTCTACATCCAAATAACTTCTATCCCTGAAGTGCATGACTTGATTCAAATTTTAATGTCTTCACTGATGGGTAGAAGCTCATGCTGAAAAAATTCCTCCCTGTTATATATTTCCTCCTTTTACAGATATAAATGGAAGGGAAAATCCAGAGATTTCCATTGCAAAAGCAAGTTTGACAAACCTTTTTTTACTTTTTGGGGTAGTCTGGTGTACAATATTCCACAGAAAAATACAACTAGATCATGTTACATCTTTTACTTCTAAGTACAATAAGAGGTCTTAACAGGCACTCTCTTTTAGACACTTTATTTTAAGTAAAGCTAGACTTTGATGTATTTTACTAAAAATAAACATAGCTATTCAGAATGTTTGGAATAGGAAGAAAATACTCGCAAATCTGTCTCCAGCACCTGCATAATTCTGCACAACTGTCTTACAGAAGCAACAAAAAAAAAAGCTATTGAAGGACATTTCCCACACTGAACTACTGTATTTTTTACCAATGTCAGCTGCATTTGACATTAAACTTGGTAGGTTTTGCATTTTTGGAGTGGGAGATGTAAATGTGAACTCCACTATCATTAAGGTTACAAGAAAGGGCGGTAAGAAAGTTCATCAGCTGTTTCTCACCAGGCAAAAGTCAGAATCCATACAAGGAAAGAAGGCAGCAGATTAAAAGTAAAGCAAAATAAATCAAACTAACAGGTTTCATAATCTTTGGGATGGGAAAAACTGCTTCCACTTCTGAACCATCTCTTTTACAGGCACTAGCTTTCAGTTTCTAAATGGATCCAGACAGAGGAGGAATTACTTGGGACTGGATATATCAATCACAGATGAAACTTGCCAAAATTGCTCTCAAATGCTGACACATCAGCTCAACATACTCCAAAACCAGGTTTTGTTGGCTTTAGGAAAGATTTATACCTTGGTCAGTTTAGGACAAATATTGCTAAGATTTACTAAAGGTATGACCAGAGCAACAGCAAATATTTTTGGATTTTGTTTGTAAACAACCAAATTAACAACAGCAACATAAATGTTAAGCATTCAGCTACTAAAAATTCCCCATAAATAAAAGCTACAGATAGGAATTCATTGCAGGGAATTTTTGCATGTCACTGTGGAAGAGAGGAGAATGCCATCAGTTTGTTCTCTGTGGAGGCCAAATTCTCCTATTTACAGAAATTACCCATTTTGCATTTTGGATGTTAACTTCTTTCTCACTGTGCTCTCTAGAGCCAATCCTAAGGATAAGAAAATCAACTTGAAAAACCTCTTCTTTGCCAAGACCAGGGAAAATTTCTCTTAATAAGGGTGTTTGTGTATTGGAAATTTATAGAAAATAAAAAAATGGTGCCAATCCTGGCTTCTTAATGAGGCTGGGTGAGGTTACACAGTGAAGACACCATCGTTGGAAGAGTGAGCAACTGTCCTCCCTTCTGGTAGACAAAAACTCAATCCCCTCCCAGATTCTGTTTTTCCAGCTCCTTGAGCTCAGGATCAGTGGAGCAGAAGCTTCTCTTTATCTCAGAGCTTCTGATGCATCCCTAAATAAATGTCTGCGTTATGAAATCCCTGGTTACTTGCACATCCTACTGCAACAGGTTTCCCTTCCAGACGTGGTTTTCATGAATGGCTGGACAAGAGAACACAGCCCTGCACAGGCTCATCCCTGAGGAGACACCAAACACAACAGGCAACATGCTTTTCCTTTTTGGGAGCTCCAGTGTTGGCCTCTCCTACACCAAATCTCCCATTTTTAACACCTTTGTGGAAATGTAACACCTTCGAAAGTTTCCGTTCCTATAGAAAATTTAGTGGAAGTTGAACAGAAAATTCAAGAGCCATTTTAAAGTAGGAGGAGATGGATAAGGAGGAGAGTCACATAAGTCACATTTTCTTTATCAAATTAATCTATAAAACCCCAATCTGTAAAACTATAAAACCCCAAACTGTAAAACTACAAACCCCAAACTGTAAGTCCAAGTGAAAGCAGAGGTAAGGGGTGCAGTTGGCTATTTCCACACCATTCAGTGCTGCACAGTGAGGAGATGTGACATTTTTGCAGTGTACACTGCAGCAATAGCAACTTGGTTCAGGGAGTAGCAGAGCTGCAGCCAGGCAGTATTTATAGTCCCCTCTCTCTCCTCAGCTCTTTTTCCCCCCGGTGAATTAAACAGGACACTGCCTCCCAAACCCAGCTGCTGCCACTGCTGAAAGAAAGCCCTTGCTGTGCCACTGTGCTGCAGAATGAACATTACCAAAAGGATACAGGTCAAATCTTTTCCCAAAGTAAGAAATGTTCCAGTATTTGTATGAATTTGAACAAACAGAATTAAAATGTCGAGATTTTTGCATCCCTTTTTTTTTCATGGCAACATGTTTAAGGAGTTTTCTAAACAGGGATTTAACCTTGTTTGTGGGTGTTTCTCTATGCCACGTGCACATCTAGAAAAGTAAAAGTGACTAAATAAAACCAGCAAAGCTCAAGTAAATTCTACTACTCAGTAGACAAGTCATGCCTGTACAAACATGCATTTATTCTGACTCACACAAACATGAGTCAACAAAAACCATACAACCCTACTGGCAAACTCGAGTGAATATTTCTGCATAACTTCTTCACACTACTTCAATGCCAGAGCATTCCCAGTTTGTGTCTCCCAGCTGACCAAGCAGCACAGATGCCTGCACAGCCACAGAGAAATCCCCATCTCTGTACATTTACGAGGATGGCACAGAAAATGGATACGCTGAAACACCCAAAAATGAAGCATTTGGGAGTATCCAATGACAGGATTAGCACGTTTTAATTAATGCAACTCCAAACAACAAATGTCATTAATTTAACCTTAACTTTTCTGACCACAAACAACCCTTAATGCTACCACAGCACCCTGTTTTCTCTATTTTCATGTACACAAAGATGCCATCAACCATGAAGACCCTCTTATTAGCACATATGCCTCTGAAATCAAAGGTAATTTATATGTGATGTCTACAAAACATGAATACCAACAGAGTTCACATGATTAGAGAATAATTTACACAACCTAGTTCAGTAAAAAAACTGCTAAAGCAGGGCAGTTATGATGCATTAAAGTACCAACTGCTGCTTTAACAGTATACTCATATAATTTATAGGCAGTTGAAGGCACTTTGCACTGTAAAGCTCCAGGCAGTCCATTAGTTTAGTAATACTCAGAGACTTCCAGATGTCTTCAATACTAACAGTCCCCAAACACACACATTGAATTCTGCACTTGTCCCCAAGTTAAACTAGAGTTGAAATGAGGTAAGTACTAGGACCAAGCACATATGGATATGATGGATTCAAATCCTGCCTGGGAGAGACATAACAAGCAAACCTGATTTAATTCCAGACTAGCAAAGAACAAAGCAAGGAGCTGAAAAATGAATGTAGCAAGAGAAGAGCTATCTGAGATTTTGAGAGACTCCTATCAGCTAATCCTGCCATTATATAAAGCCAGAGCAAACAAAGTCTGGTCACGAGGTGGAAATGTGAACAGAATCAGGAAAACAGTTCAAGGAAGTGGAAAAATAGTTATTTTATACATCAGGAGACACTATATTTGGGCATATAATTAAAATTCAGAATAGAAAGAACTCCACATGGACCCTTTCAGAATAAATACCAAATCTACAGCTGCTCAAACACTTACTGGAATGAATTCACATCTTTGTGACTCTCTTAATTTTTTGCTATGCTCAACTACTGTCATCTTTTTTTCTTCAGTAGCCTAAACATAATGGTTTAAATGCCTGTATATTGTGTGGTAGCAAAGAATGGTCTTCAAAAATGCCAGATGCTTTGTAGCTTCAGATTATTCATTGCTTATGGCAGCAAATTCATGCCAGCAGCAAAAAAAAAAAAAAAAAAAAAAAAAAAAGAACAAAACAACAACCAAAAAACCAAACAAAATTTAATTCCTGTTCAAATCCAGACAATATAAATGTGTACTCTTAATTTCATATACATTAAAGACAGAGAATCTCCATAGTCCCACACTTCGGCTCTTTGAAGACACTTAACAGACACAGGAAAAAAGCAGCATCAAGAGTCTGTCCACCAGAATATGCTAAAATGAGACAAATTAGCACTAAAACAGGGATGTTCCACAAAAATGCAAAGCAGAGGTACAGGAGGGATCTCTCAGCCACTGTTTCCCACTCAGGCACAAAATGGTTTCTTCCAATTCCCTAGATTTGGAGGAGGAGGGAAGACAAGGTGCAAAGTTTATGAAGATAATGACCTTTTCCTTCTTGTGACAGCAGGAGTCAGGATTCTACATATTTGCTATAGCAGTTTGATCAGCCTGAATAAATGTGGAGTACAGCAACTCACAAGTAAACTCATAAGCTTTACTATCTCAAAATAAGCTGAATGTAATTATCTGATCCAAATTACGCAGAATTCTGGTCTGCAATACAAGAATATCCCACTTTTAAGCAGAAAACAAATAGTCTAGGGCTTTAAATGGGACAAGCACTGTAACAGTTAGAAATCCTTCGAAATGCTGCTGGGCAGTCCTGCTGCGCAAACAGTCTTGCAGAACTCTTAATCCAACATGTCACTGTGCTGCTTTATGCCAGAGATTTCCCAAGTACAGGAGCCACAGCAGGAACCCTCATGGTAAGAGTTTTCTTGATTTCCCTTCTCCTCTCATAAAGTGGGACGGCCCCAAATTCAGATCATACCACTCTTGTCTTCTCTAACAGATTACTTCGGGTGGTATAACCTTCCTTAAAAAGGTCCCTGTAGGGCAAACACTGAATAGTCAGGATCAGAAGGGCTTGCAAAGTATTTAAACAGCACTTGGACTGAGAATCACCTGAAGCAAAGCGTGGTTTAATTTGTATGATGAGGATTCTTGAGGCCCTGGAACATGTCATCAACTAAGGAGAATTCAAATAGGAAGAGACCACATGAGGCAATTTGTACACCTGGCAGCTCATTAGAGGATGGTTCTTCGCTACTAAAGCAACTGCAACTCTGGCTAAACATTAAATTCAAGTTCAAGAATAAAATGTTCACAGCCAACAATCATTTTCATTCCCCCAAAAGTATCTGGATGTCTTGCTAATAGTTTATGTGCAACCTATTCAATGTCTGTGTTCAGCATTTCTAAAATTAAACATTTCCACTCCAAAACAGTTTGTGAAGACCCATATTAGAAAAGCCTATATATAAAGAATTATTTCATTCTAAGTAGGTCTAACATCAGATCTTCCATTTTGGTTGCCTGATCGTAGTAGGTTTAAAAAATGTTCACATATGGAAAAAAAAATACCTCCTTCCTATGCTTATCTAAACATAAAATGGCAATATAATTAAAGTAATAAGTACTGCTGCAAATTATCAGCAATCAGTGATGAAAGAAAAATGTGCCATCCTCAGTTCATGGCTCATAATTATTTCATTTCCCAAATAGTGCAAAAATCCATGACACGTACTAAATAATAAAAGCTTTTCCAAGAGCCAGGAGGTGCTCACCCTGGATGTAATTTTTCATGTAACTCACCAGATCTGTCCAACTCAATGAATTCAACCCTAAATTTTGCTCTGCAAATTTTCTAGTCTTTTGTTCTGTGAGTGGTGGAGAACTTTGTGATTCAAAGGAAGATTTACACCCATTTTCTACCTATCCCATAGCTGGATTTTGAGCCTTAGATCACAAAGGAAAACCTATTGATTGTATTTAGCAAACAAAGGTTTGGGTTTTTAGAATTCAGCACTTTCAAAGGGTTGTAAATGTTACCAGCTGTTGACCAAAGAGAAAAGAATATTTCCAAGAAGTGGATGAATGCACAGATTCCAGTTACCTAGAAGGAAGAAAGAGTCTGAATCCCCTCCCAGGAGCAGAGTGCCGTGTTTGCTGTGTTAAGCAGCCCAGACAGCTCTGTTTTATTTACATGTCCCATCTCAACAATCACTGCTGTGTTGTGGAAACACTTGTCACTTGTGACAGCAGGAGGGAGATCATTGCCCCCACTTATAAATCACAACTCAGGGCAGCTGCAGCCTCTGTTTCTTTATCATCCTCTTAAAGACAGGAATTTCCATGAAAGATGGGAATCTATTAACTTTGTTAGCTGAGCTACACTAAGTGAAGAGAGATGAAAGATGGAATAATGAAAGGGAGAGAAACCAGGCTGACCTGTGCAGGGATGACCTGCCCACAACTGAATTATTCCACTGTCAGGTCCTGCCTGCAGCTCCACTGGAGCGAACACACAGGTCAATCCATTCCCAATCTGTACCACATTTAGGTTGGTCTAAGTGGACAGGATTGTTAGTCTGTGGGGGGTTGGGTTAAAAATTCTCTTAATAAAAACATTTGCCGTTATCAAAGGGAATAAATCAGTTTATATCACACTAGCAGTATTTAAAGGACATAGAAATGTACAATAAAGTGTAATATATGTCAAATACTTTTCAAATAATTATACCAACCTGTCGTGGAAGATTAAACTGTTCTTAGTAAAAATACCATGACAATCATCTCAATAATAAAGAAAACATAGGTGCTAATTTAAAATTTCATTAAGGTTTAGCAAGTAAGTCACCATAAACACAACAAGCCACAAAGGTTAAGAGCTGTAGACATGTGATCTCAAGAAACTCATCAGGCTTAATTAATCTGAGGGTGCACAGCAGTCTCTTCATGGAGAAAATTACAAGGAAAATAAGCAACAGAAAGTGAAAAACACAAAAAATTTTGTGTGTTGCCTCTCAAAATACAGGTTGTTTGGCTTCTCCCATATCACCAGGGGTACATTTTCTTTATTCCATTGAGACAGTACAGGGAAGGATGCCCTTTAAAGGTGTAGGGTGTGAGGCTTTCCTTGTAGCAGATTTCAGGAAGACACCAATAAGATCTGGGACATAGACTCCTAATCCAGCCCTGGATTTACTTGTGGTGAGTTGGAAGGGAACCAGTGAGGAAATAAAACCACAAGGAAACATGAGCCTCATAACACGAGCACAGTTTACAGAAACTTAAAGTTGACACAGCAAGTACCAAAACATTCCCATGAATTTTTGAGCTAAATGGGATTATCTCCATATACATTGGACAATATTTAATAAGATTAGGCTCATATTACAACTGATTTATGTGCTTTAACGCAGCAGATGTGTAGAGTGGGAGCAGATTTGAGGCATCTGTACTGACATTGCATAGTCTTTTAAATGGATAGTTCAGACACTATTCTCTTCTTTCCCTTATAGCAACAACCAAGGTTCAATGAAACTAGAAGCACAACAAATGGAAGAACATAAAAGCTTCTACAATTTAGAAATTCATAAGCCTTTTCTGCACATTTAAGCACATGCAAGCAATGCATTAAGATCACAATCCGAGTTTTAAAAAATCAGGTATGAATTTTGAGTCACGTTAACTACCCACCACCCCCAGGGAAGTCACTGCTCCCAGGCAAACACATCTCTGATAAAGGGATGGGAGAAAAGAGAATAAAATTGACAGATGTACACAAATCCTACTGGAGTTCTCAAGCCAGGCAAATAAAACCCCACGCCAATCAACCAAATTATGCAACGTTTATTTACCTTTGCTGAAAATACACGGAAATTTTCATTACAGAAGAATTACAGCAGGAAAAGAAGCCCCTAAGAAGGCAGCTCCTGACATTTTATGGAAAGGACACTTGACTTGAGCTGTCTCCAGCTGAGCATCCATGAGCCACAGCAGTGTCATATTGACTGCCCCTCACAAAACACATTATCTCTGAGAGTGTCTGTCACCTGTGTTTGCATGACATGTCCAGTCCTAAGACATGAGATCTGGACTGGTGTGCCAGTGATGCACTGGTTTTACTCTCTGCAATAAGGCTGTTTGTTGTACTGGCTCTGGGTTCTGTCAGGCCGCTTTGTCCCCATCCATCTCCCCGCTGTGTAGCTGTACCTCCAAGTGGATTGCAATCGTTTTCTCAAAAAAAGCCTAGTTTGGCTTTTTCCTAGTTATATGTATACCACACATAATGACTTGGCCCATTTATTATCCAAATACTGAATTTAAGGTTGATGACTTGGGTTCTGTGGAGAAGCGAAAAGTGCTCTCCCTTCCCTAAATCACCATAAAGGTATTTAGCACATTAGTGGAACTTCATTTATTAATATCAACAAAGCATCTGAGCCAAGGATATAAATTCCTTGCTCACATAACATATTGCAGGAAACAGTGTTACACCAGGCATCAATTTATTTGTTTGGATTTTCCAGTAAAGATCTATTAAATAGAATATCAACTATTCCTTCCATAGGGGATTTATTCAGCACTTATCCTTACTCACAGCGTCAATGTAATTTAAGGTCTTCAGTTTTTTCGAACTTGGCTCTGTGTAGAATATACAAAGTGTAAATACAATTAAAGAAAGCACATACATTTTTCTCCAGCTTTCAAATATGGGTCACTCTG
This sequence comes from Manacus candei, assembly GCF_025592945.1. Classification (NCBI taxonomy): domain Eukaryota; kingdom Metazoa; phylum Chordata; class Aves; order Passeriformes; family Pipridae; genus Manacus; species Manacus candei. Next base: position 5,059,639 of record NW_026138057.1, read on the forward strand.
CCCTTTGTCCTGAGTTTCTTCTAGTCACAGTTTGTTCCCTTCCCTGGTTTTCTCAGCCAATAAATACATTAGTCAGTCTTGTCCTAAACATATGACCTAGTTTTGTTATCCACAAAGCAGTTTGCTTAACACCATAAATACTATGAAATAATACAATACTAAGAAAATTTATCCCCCAAAATTGAGGTATTGAAAAAGCCATACACACTTATAAAAAGACACTCAGCTGATAAGAGTGTCCAGCCCTAGACCAGCCCTACAAATATGTAGATTGCTGTGTGGAGAACTGCCATTCCATGCTGAAAAAATAAATGTTAATATGCCCCAAAGACTGTTAAGTGAATTCAAATATTCATACAGTTGCAGCTTCTGTTTGAGTGACTGTTACCTTGAAAAACAGTACTTTTATTCATATGCAGCCTCAGTCAGAAACACTTCTCTTCCTCATCCTGAAAAGACAAGGTGTGTGTCTGTCAGGAATTAAGCAAAGTTAATGCTACACAATGTCACTCTGACCCGAGATACAATTCCAAGGTGCACCACGGGGGGGAGGGGGCGGGGAGGGGAAAGGAAAAAAAAAGTAGTAGAACTGCAAAGAGCACATTGGTGAGTGTGAAATATAAACCACTCATTTGCTGAAAGATGTATCTGGCTTCCACTAAGCAATTCTTTAACCTCCAGGTGACAGTGTGCGCTTTTCTGATTATGTGAAATAAATAAATAAAAGCAGGAAGGTACAAAATAGCTGTAAAAGCCACTATTGGTATTAATGCATAGAGTACTACAACCATTCTGAGCTTGGGGATTCCCAAAAGCTACCTCCTCCAGGGAAAGAACCACGAGTCTGTGGAGCTGCATCAAATACCAAAACTTACATCACTCTCTGAGTGTTTCCAGCTTAACTTTCAACAGGGCCTAGGAGAAATCCAAAGGGAGGAAAGAAGATGGCAGCAGGGAACAGCAGGAGAAAGTGATGACTGGGTAAGAAAATAGAAGATAGAATATAAAGTTGATTAATATGAAGTGACAGGGGCAAAACCAATCCTAAACACACAGCAATTGAAGTTGAGCTAATTAATGCCATTCAAGAAAGACAGTATTTTGCAAATGTCAGTTTTACACAAGAACATTAGGAAAGAAATAAAGAACAAAATCAAAGATATTAAATCATGTCACAAATATGTGAAATGCAGGTCCTGGCCCTACTTTTACCCTGTCTTGAAAGGGTCCAGTTTGGCCATACCTGGCACTGCAAATCTTGTCTGTGTGTCTCCATCTCCCACCTCCACCCTCCTCGACAGCCGTGTGGTGTGAGGGGATGTCACACAGCATCTCAGCTCCAACAAGTCATATGATTATACTTTCTTATTGCTGTTATGAACACTGTAACATCACAAATCCCAGAAAAACTGGAAGATCCTTCAGAGGACAGATCAGATGAGTATCTTCTGTGCCTCATTAATATTGACAATAGCAAGTAACCCAAAATATGTATCATCACTAAGGGCAAACAGAATCAGTTGGTAATAACCTGTTAGCAACTTAATTAGCAAATTGGATATTTCTGCTCATTATCTATCATTCAATTTGCAAACAATATTTTGAATAGATTAAAACACAACATTATCAGTCCAAGTCCCAGGTGAAATGCAATGTCTTCTATTAAGAGGTAGACTAAGGTTTACTTTTGGAGTTGCTAGAAGCTCTGAAAACCTGCTAACCATCCAGGCATGGCTTCATAGCGGGCAAAAAAAATGAATTTCTCTTCTCTCCAAATAAAACTCAATTCCTTAGTGCCTTCCAACAACCATCATGCTGGCAGTGCTTTGTTGCCAGCTTCAATTAGGTTTTCTTACCACCCTGAGCAACGAACTGCAAGGCTGAGGTCGACACACTCCCCAGTTCAACAGTATAAAGGTGTAGTGGTCTTGGTTTAACCCAGTCCTACTCAGAGAGCACTAGTGGAAATCTTTTTGCATTGTTCCAAGAAGACTCTAACCCTCTTCATACGTTTCATCTTGGTAGTCACACTCAACAAAGCCCATACAGTACAAAAATGTACTTTATATGTTTTAAACCAATTTACCAATTTCAACTAAAAAATTCAATTTTTAGTTCTCGCGTTGCAGAACTCAATGAACAACAGTTCCCAAGTTAATCCACCACCTTCATGGTTTTGAAAACCTCCATTCTTTTGCACTCAGCCTTCTCCTCTCCAAACTGAAGTCACGGTTCCTTTATTCTCCCTTTGTATCTCATCCAACTCCACTACATCCTTCATGAGATGCAGAGATATACACTGGTTAAGAATTAAGTCACACTAATTTTTTACACAGGAGAAAAACTATGCCCTCAGTTCTCTTCCCAGGACATACTTGTTCATGCCTAACACAATGTAGATCTCTGAAAATTTTTTAAAGCATTCTTTGAAATTAAACTTGTATACCCTGAAACAGCAGATATTGATATGCAATCCACGCCCCCCAGGGCAGAGCTGACACACAGGCACCCAAAACCCTGCAAAAGCAAATCATGTACCAACCTGAGTTCACCAAGGAACTGTTCTGCACACAAGCTACACGACTGAGCTTTAAACAAACCCCCTGAAACTTCAACCCCCAGAGGCCACAATGGGGCATATTGTGAAAGTCTTTCCTCAAGCATCACATACTCATCCAATATAGATTTTCAAAAAAACAGAACAACTTTCACTCACATTGACTGCTCTTTATAAACTGCTTTAAACAATGTTACTGACAACCCTGTGTGGCCTTTTGCTGCAGAGGGACCACACAGTGGTATCAGAATGTCGTCATTCCATGGTTCCCATGTGACTTCCAAACTTTTGTCTATACTTCTCTCAAACCTCAAATAAATTATTTTCCTTGTCATCTCAAACCTAAATAACCTGACACCCTATTACAACACTCATCACCTCTGTTCAACCCTACACTTACAACACACTTGAATTTTTGATTATTAAGGGACAGCATTGTGACAATCCCTACAACCAGTGTCCTAGAACTCACACCACCTTTTCTCCTTGCACAGTTTAAGCCAGAATAAGCCCCAAAAGACTGAAGGATGATAAATGTTTGACTTGCAGCTTCATTTCTCTTTGAGTCCTTTTGCCAGGGAACCAGTCCTATTCTTTCCACCTACACCCAGCCCCGAGTGACAACTGCCCTGTCCTTCCCCTTGCCAGCCTTGCCTGGCCTGAAGGATTTTACAACCTCTGCTTTTCATTGCCTGTTTAATTTGTGCTGAGAAAGGGACAAAACTTTCACCAAAGGCTCTGCTCCGTTACACTTCCCTTATCCTATGGCCACCAGTGACATTTACAACAGCAATCTCTGGAATGCAAACCAAGAAATAGGAAATGAAACACAGAGCAGGTAAAGTCAGAGGTTTTTTTGGTTTTTTGCTTTGCAGCTTCCTTTCTGTAGAGGGACCTGGATAGGTTGGAGAGTTGGGTTGGTTCCAACGGGATGAGGTTCAACAAGGCCAAGTGCCGGGTCCTGCACTTTGGCCACAACAACCCCCTGCAGCGCTACAGGCTGGGACAGAGTGGCTGGAGAGCAGCCAGGCAGGAAGGGACCTGGGAGTTTGGATTGACAGGAAGTTGAACAGGAGCCAGCACTGTGCCCAGGTGGCCAAGAAGGCCAATGGATCCTGGCCTGGATCAGGAACAGTGTGGCAGCAGGACCAGGGAGGTGATTCTTCCCCTGTACTCAGTGCTGGTGAGGCCACCCCTGGAGTGCTGTGTCCAGTTCTGGGCCCCTCAGTTCAGGAAGGCCATGGAGGGGCTGGAGCAGGTCCAGAAAAGAGCAACAAGGCTGGGGAAGGGACTTGAACACAAGTCCTATGAGGAGAGGCTGAGGGAGCTGGGGTTGTTTAGCTTGTAGAAGAGGAGGCTCAGAGGAGACCTCATCGCTCTCTACGACTACCTGAGAGGAGGTTGTAGCCAGGTGGGGGTTGGTCTCTTCTCCCAGGTAATCAGCAGTAGGACAAGAGGGCATGGCCTTAAGCTGTGCCAGGGGACGTTTAGGTTAGATATTAGAAAGAAATTCTTTCCAGAGAGGGTAATCAGGCACTGGAATGGGCTGCCCAGGGAAGTGGTGGATTCTCCGTCCCTGGAGGTTTTTAAGATGAGGCTGGACATGGCACTTAGTGCCATGGTCTGGTAACCACAGCAGTGTTGGATCAAGGGTTGGACTTGATGATCTCAGAGGTCCTTTCCAACCCATCTGATTCTATGATTCTATGATTCAGGAGTATGCCAGCAGAACTGAAATAACATTTACTTTGGTGGAACTAAAAAAAAAAGTCAGCAAGCAGAAACTCTTCTGCATCCTGCTCTTATATGGAGTTTAAATGTATGACACAAAAACCTTGTACCTTACTAATGCCTGATTTTGGGATTGTTTGAAACAGATTTCTTTTCAACCTTTTCACAACTGTCCTTAGGCCACCACACTCTTTTCTTTACAGAAGCCTAAGCACCACCTTAATGATGATGTTTAGGAGACCTCACTGAACAGTCCTTGGGGCAACACATTCTTTCACAATGGAAGAGAAACACATAGAAAGGTAATTTCAAGAGTTCCAGTGAGTTTTATATATTGCCAGAAGAGACAATACCACCGATCCCACCATCTGCGAATGTTCCCAGCCAGGGAACACCGACATCCTGTTGGCATTAACTGACTAAACAACTGATCAGTGCACCTTGGATATTTCTTAACTGGCTTAGTGACTTCTGAAAGTGCTATAATTCAGTGAGGCTGCCAGGAATTTGTTACACTCTGTCCTTTTTAAGAAAGCCTGACTTAAAGGTGTGACCACATTATCAGACAGCCCATTAATTAAATGATCCACATCCAGAAATCAGAGGAGGAATTTTCTGGTTACCTAATAAACTCTATTCAGTGGTTACATGACTGTTTTTCTAAATGCAAGATAGTATTCAAATATCTCATGGGAGTTTATTAATTCATTTATATGGAACATTGCCATGGTTTGAAGCAGCAAAATGATGCCCATATTTTATTACAGCAGGACTGTATATACTGATTACTTTCTCCAGCTCTGGTTTGGTTTGGGTTTTTTACATTCCATTTTTAGTTTACAGGTAGACAGGTTTCAAGGCAAACCCTCTGTTCCCTACAGAACCTGTTTAATACCTCCAGGTGTTCTGAAGCACAAGCATTTTTGTATAGATTTGCAACTATCAATGCAGCATTTGTCTATAGTTTGTGAGAAACTGATGAAATTAATCTGTGTGAACTGAGCACACTGAAACATAAGATATTTAGGAAATCAGGAACTTGCATCAGCTACAAGTACCCAAGGGGACCCAAGTTTTCCCACTGATGTGACTCCACACACACAGTGGAAAAAGGTCTAAAGAAGGATTTAAATTAATATTTGTTCATTTTCATATTTCCCTTCATTTTCTTGTTGGTTTGAATCTGTGGATCTGATTCCACCACTGCAGAATGTCTGTATTACTCAAGCAAAGATGTAATATGGAGGTCTGAAGTCCTTATCTCAATCAACTGGCATATAAATTAAGGTCTAGAAAACAAGTAATATTGTTCTCTTTTGGGGTCACCAGTTGAATTATTATCTGGTGCTTCTCATTCTACAAACTTTTAAAAATATTACAATCTGTAGTTACTTACTGAGAGATTAAAATAGAATAAACTGCCTACAAAAAATAAAAGAAAAGGGGAAAAAAATCCAAGTTCAAAAGTGAAAAGCTAAAACTACCATCTGGTTCAAGCAGGATTTTAATTTTAAAAAAGAGTGAGAGACATGAAAAAGCAATTTTCAAAATAAGAGTTGACTGGAGAGAAGCTGAAATACTGAACAGTAATTTTATAAACAGTTCAACTGTAGCCAAATGCTAAGAGGGAAACAAATAAAACCAACAATTGCAACAACATGGTAGAGTAAGGCTTGGGGTAATGATTACACTGATATGCAGTATAAATTACCAAAATCCATTAATTAGACTACACTTCACAGGACCATTTCACACTTCAAGATGACCAGCAAGGAAATGCTGATATCTGAGGATCTCAGCAGGACATTATTTCCAGTTTAAAATTATAGACTCTTAGGTATCAATAAATATCAGTATAATGAATATATTACTACACATGTCATTTTGTACTGCACAACATTCTGTCACTCTGAATAAAAAACATAAGCATGAGTAAACTGTACCAAAAGAAGTCCATATGCGTTGTCTCCTAGAAGTGTTACCAAGAGCTAAACTCCTGCAATCAGAGTAACTGGCACTGTATTTTTGTCCCATCTAGTTTGGCAAGTAAGGGAACTTTGAAAAAAGGGAAGCAATAAGTAGTTTGATGAGTCTAATTTCATGAAATTTTATACCTTCTTAGTCAATCTGAAGTCTCATGTGAGGAAGGTTTCAAAGTAATCCTCAAAGTTTTAGTCCAGTTTTGTTGACAAAAGTCATATCAAACAGGTGGATTACCACAGGAGAGAAAATTTCAACAAAATCTTTAAGTTTTCAGTTGAGCTTTTAAAAAGGCTCCTTTTTCTCTTTTCTGCTTTGAAGCATAAGAAGAATGCTAAAATGTCTAAAAATTTCACATGGCTTTATTCTGCACACTCATTTTACTTGACTGACAAGTAGCATTCACAGTGACACAAAAACATTACTTTTCACACCTAACTGTAAAAGTGGAAAAACCAGAGTAAAAAGCACCATTTGTCAAAAGTTGTTCCATGATAACATTTCCAAATATTTATTTAGGGTCATCTTCACTACTAAAAAGTAAAAAGCTAAGAAGTATGCCAATGGTAAGGTAATGCACACTTTTCTGGTTCAGGCAGCAGGAGTATATAAAAAAAAAAAAACAGCGTGTTTTTCTTCTATAACACTTTTTCAGCACATGAAAAAAGGTGGGTTCAGTTGAGTTTTGCAGGTCATGCTTGTGGTATTTGCCGCAGATAACAGCCCAGATAACACAGATTGCCATAGATAACACCTCAGTTCCAGGGTGGGGAGCTGGCAGACATGAGAGGACAAACCATAAAGATGGAATGCAACGAGTGTCAGCACCAGTGGGAGGCTTAGGAAGCCTCAAAACTAAGGTCAGACTGCAGGAGGAGAGGGACAGCTGCCTCTGTCACCAGCTCTTGTCCCTCACATGGTGTAACCACATGGAGGACAGCACTGGGGTACCTCTGACTTACAGCCAAGGGAAAGAAATAGAGGAAAAACAGGGTCCACAGGTGCAAGACAACTTCTGTGGGGTGAAAGGCCAGGAGAGATGTTCAGTGCTGATCCTGAGATTGCTTTTCCCTCCTGTAAGAAGCCTCTCTGCCCCCTGGATGACCTTACCTTGTGCCCGCAAGGGGAGTGGTCTGTACAGTGGTCGGTGCCCACAGGGGCAAGTCTGCAGACCCCTTCTCTGTCCTGATGGTCTTGGACTTTCCAATGGGGAGAGAGTGGATCCAGGTGGATGTAACAGGGCTGAAAGCAAAAATCAGGAAAAGCGTTACATTTCTGAGGGCTCTTGGCTTCCCCACCAGGTTTCACCCTTGCCAAGGTGACTGAGCCACCTGGAAAGAAGGCCCTCCAGAAGGACCATTCTCTGTCCACCACTTAAACCACTGAAGTCACGTAAAACAAAACCAATCCTAAATTAAATATATTTTAAAGTAGTAAAGCCCTGTAAGCCATTCAGTGCAGGCCACAGTTTTGTCCTGGTTCCTGGTCCTGCTTTACTATTATAACAAGGAGTGAAAAAACCCAAACTGTATCTCTTTGCTTGAGTTCTCACCCAGATCCCTCCCCTGAGGAACCCACAGCTGACACATGTTGCTGGTCCTAACAGGAATTACATGCTTATAACCTGCTATTCCCTGCAGTAGACAGGTAGACAAGCTCTTCTACCAAAAAAATTTCTGTTTCATTTCAAACTTTTCATCTTTTTTCAGATATAATCTGAACAGGGGCAATGAGCTCAATTAAGGTCTTTGGATACACAGCAACTTCTGTTGCTCCCACAGAAATTCCAGCTTCTGGGAGTTAATACAGTATATTCTTACTGAAAAAAATACAAAACCTCCCACAAATCAAGGTAAAAAAATTAATTGGGCAACATTTCTTTTTATTACTCCTAAGAAGAGACAGCAGGTAACGAAGGATGTGTGAGTGGCAGTAGTAGGAACAGGTATCATCTTGTTTATGTTTTTCAGGCTATAATATGCTTCAGAAAATCCTATCTTAATATTTCCTAGAGAGGACAGATATTGCACAGTCCACTGCACTGATGGCAGCATCATTCTGCAGTCTTATTAATGTCCAATAACAAAGCTAATAACAATATACTACACCAAAGTCAAGTCCTATAAGAATATTGTCTAATTGGATAGATAACATTGAAGAGAGACAAAATGTTTCATCCAGCCAGAATCATATATAATGTACATAAAGATCTATTGTCAGAAATAATGGCTACAAGCATGTACACTAAAATAATTGGCCAAATTACTGAGCTTCCTACAGCCATGGCATGCTGGAAGGGGAATTTTAGTGGAAAGCAGCTGGTCTAAAAGGCCCAGTGAAAGATTTCCACAGGTCAGTTACCTGCCAGTTTAAAATTTCCTCTTCCTTCTGATATGGAAGCTGTAAAGACAGCTGGGAGTAACCCAGAGGCTGGCAAGGGGCACAACTTTTATTACACTCCATTTTTCATCAAATGGAAAAGTGTTAACATACAACAATTTTAATCAAAATGTCACTTAAGCAAAACACAGCATGGTTTCCAGTGAAACACCCTGTTCACATCACTCTCTTCCAGTGGAAAAGCTGCTTTCAAAATACAACCTACAAAGGACATCAACAAAATTCACTACCAACCTACTGCACATCACAGTTTCTGTGATCAGCCCTCATCTACCAGAGGTTCATTGGATCTGAGCACAGGTTTTTCTCATTCCACCTTTTTTTACCCAGAAAAGTCTGATCTCAAATTCTTTAATTATATGCCTTGTTAATTGAAGCCTGCATTTTGGTTAAAAATTAGATTGGAGCTTCTGTATAACACACCAAGTGACACCTCAAGCTACTAAGACAATTGGTCCAGATTCCTTACTAAAAAATTCGAGACAAGACCTTCAAAATGTTTCCCAGGAAGGGAAGAATCTTTCACACTTAAGTCAACATCATAGAACTTCAGCTGGAAAATTGACTGACTGCAACTTTTACAGCTTAATGAAAAAAGTGAACTCCTGAGATACAACAATGAGAAAGGATGATCTGCAGAAGTCACAAACTATTCAAGATACAAAGACTCTTCTTACATCCACAGGTGAAATTCACTGGAATAGTTGGATGATTAAAATATATATATATATTGAAATGATAGCATAACTTAAAGGAGGAGTATCTTGATAATCATTTAGATTAAAGACTATTTAACATATTCTCTGTTATACTCTGGTGATTAAATTTAAAGCTTAAACTACTGTTTTCATAGCTTCAGAAGCTCAGTGTTGAACATAAAAAGACCATTTAACTAACTGGTTTCTGTGATGAATATAAAAATACTGTTTAACTAACTAACTGTTTTCCTAAGGTTCACTTCCAAAACTCCCTCAGACAAATATCCTCTGTTTGTAATTGAAAGGATGCTAGTTCCAGAAGTGTATTTCCATAACAACTGCACCCTCATTACAATTCTCACATTTTGTCAAGAACTCACTCTGTTGATATTTTGTCAGTAAATTTTAATTAAACAAAAGCACTCATGCACTATGAATGTGAAATTGCAATGATGAGCTGGTGTACAAAGGGAAGTATCAGGGTGTTACCAAAACCTAAAGCAGGGATATTTATAGTCTAAACACAGGAATGAAATGGTTTAAGCCAATTATACATGACCACCTCTTCTACATGAAAGTGCAATAATAATTTCAGAGGGATGATGTCATAGGTCCTGAACATCACAGCTACAGATTCACTAATAAACAAAACAGGTCAGAGATTGTTTATGTGGTTTCATTTCCTGCACTCTCACTGGAATGGTTTTTTGCCTGTTCATTCCAGACAGTGAATGAATGGGCACAACTCAGAGACCCCCAGTTCCATCCCCCACAGCCAGTCTGGTCACTGACACTCCTTTTTGGAAGGAGCGATTCTAGTCACTGCCACCCTGTTTTGGAAGGGAATGATCTCAGGCACATGGAGGGAGCTGTGCTGTGCCATTTGGCCTTGGGGAAGGACAATAGCCACTGGCCTCTTTTATTTAATTATGAAGGCCCTGGTGCCTCTAAGAAGGTTGCTGGCACATCACTTATTGCATAGTTGAGCACTAAACATCCTATTGCTCAACCATGCACATCTGTCAAGATCCTCACAGGATGCTCCCAGTGCACATTCCCACATGCTACAACAAGAGAACACATGCTCAAGAGTGAACATGATGTGCTTCTTTCCATCAGAGACACAGCTGGTTTCTAAAGACTTAGATGGTTGCTTAAAAAATGGTTTGTTTGTGTTTTTCTAAGTGAGAGATCAAACACCTTTTAATACAGAAACTCATTAGAAACAATGCTGAATGGGAAATACAGCTGCCATTTCTCAGACATCACACAGCTAAATGTGTTCCAGCATAGAAAGCAAGATGGTTTTTCAAAAATAGTTGGAACTTAAATCTGATCCACAGTTTGCCTTACATTTTATCTCACCATTTAGAAGTATATCTTTTATTTGCATCAAGAGAACTGTTGCACACTGTTTTCCCCTCCTTCCTTAAAGAAAAGACACTTTAAAGTTGCTACACTGAATTATCAATAGCAGTGGCCCTTTCTGTTTGCTACCCAGGGGTGCAGAATGTGCCTTTCTAACCACAGTGTAACACACTCCAGCAGCACAGGGCATTTCCAGCACTGCTGATAATCCTGTCTTCAAAGACTGTGAGAGTTTTCAGAGAGGGAGAGCCCTTATAGGCTCTGGCATCTGATCCAGAGTAACCCTGAGCCGGCTTACAGACTCACTGACTTGAAGGCAGCCTATTAAAACAAGCCCAGAGTCCTGGGCAAGTGAAGCGTATCAAAGGCTCATTTCAGACCTCAGGTTTTTAACAGGAATTAAATCTCATCTGCTTATTCTTAAAGATAGAACAACTCTGTCAAACCCACACACTCAGCATCCCTGAGATGTCAGTGGCAATCACCTCCACAAGTGAAAACCCAGGAATTCTTATTCTCAGCAACCCTGTCACGAGCAAAGCCACTCATGTAAACTGCTGGCAAAGCGCCCGTGTCGTATCCTTGTCTGCTGATTGCTCCACACAGGTTCCCAGCCTGATCTTTCAGCTGGTACACAAAGCTCTGTGCCAAGGAAACCGAAATTCAGGGGCAGCTTCACTGCCAGCCCTGCCCCAATGACATTATTTTCTCCTGGTTTCCCTGTATTCCTTGAAATCTCAAAGTTCTTGTTCACAAGTATTTTCCCATAAATTCCTGGTATGTGTTAGATGCTGTGTTCATAAATTGTCACAATGAGAATTTTCACTGAGAAAAATGAGTGTACAATGAGTTTATGCCATGCTAACTTTACTCATTGTTAAATTTTAAAAAAAGCAACGAAACTTTCTGTTGAAGTATGAAGACTGAAGAAAGAAACTGGTAAGAAAAATCACCACCACCCTATTTTTAAATTAATGTTCTTCCCTGGACGAACTGAAAAAAAGAAGGTAAACAGCAGTGCTGAAAGCAGTTCATATTTTCAGAGTTCTTGGTTCATGAATTCCAGGTGCTAATTCTCAGGCAGGCAGGAAAATTGGATTCCAAAAATCATTGATTTTAGCATGACAGTGTTTTTTGGAAGTTAATGACATGCAAATCACTATGCATGTATTTACATTTTTGATTAGGACAAGATTGAGAAGTTAGAAAATAGAGCAATGATCCTCCTGCAGGTTCCAGCAAAGATGCTTCGGATATGCAAGAGACATGAATAACTAACATGGAAGAAATAAGCAAAGGTCAAAAAAAAAGGGATTAAAGGCTGAAGATAAATAACTTGTCTCCACTATCCTCCTCAAAGAGTTCATGCTATCCAAGGTGAATACTTTTTTAATTAATGAGAAACTAGTTCGATGGGAAAACCTACGTCATGTTGGGGCTCTGAGGGGCTTCTCTGGAAACTCACAGTTCTGTTACACTGCGAATGCTCCTCAGACTCTCAAACAGAACAGTGTGACCTCAGGAGCTGTGAAACTGAAGTCTGCCAATGAAACTTAAGAAAGAAATTTGATCAAGTCTCTTGCATAATTCACTTTGTCTTCTTTGGGCTGAGCTGCAGAAGGAGCACCACAGCTCCCAGCCCTCTGCCTTCCTCGCATCCCAGATATCTGACAGACACCTCACCTGACGCACGTCCTACAGGACCATCCACTCCAGGAATACAGTGCAAGGAGGAGAAGTGTTATTTCCAAGATGCAAACTACTCAGAAAGTGTTTTGGCCACCAGATGTGAGCAGCCCACAGTGAGAAAGAGGGATATTTCTAAGTGGAGAGTCTAAGAAGTAACGCAGGGGCTGCAGCAGCTGAGAAATCCATAAGCTAAACAGAAAACTTGAATAATCTCAGCTGAGACAGAAAAGAACAAATGTGGGGGAAAAGAGAAAAGCTGGAAGAGAGACAGGGGATAATCAACCTGAAGAAACTAAAAATTATATTTTCTGAACCTACCAGCAGGGGAAAAGCATGAGTGCCGTGGAATGAAACACAAATAACCCAGTCACAGCCAATGAAAGAATCTGTCAGATGGCCCTGACTCTCAGATGTATCTTCATGAGCTTTTAATTCTAATTTACAGCAAGACACCTGGAAAAGGTGTGCGGGAATAATGCTGCATATGGCCAGTTTTCAAGCCTGCCTACCTAAATTCGGCTGCTACTTTTTTCAGTTTAATTCTTCTAAACCAACCAACTGTGGCTAGAAATGAAATACCAAAGTTGCACTGTAGTTTGGAGGCACTGCAGAAAATCATTGCAAATGCCTGGGGAGTGCTTATACTTAATAAATGTAAGCTCATATATGCCATCAAATTTGGGACTGGGAAAAGCATTGCCACTAATCAGCAAGAGCCTTTTGAGGTCATTTTGCATCCTTCTAGAAGACCAGGAGCGTTTCTCCAAACTGAGACCTGGCAAACCTGCTCATCCCCTCCTGCCACTGACAGAATCTGTTTCCCTACCCTCTGCTTGAGCTATCATTTGATTTCTGAAGGATTCATATATTTGGTCTAATTGGAGTCCTTGAATTTTTCATATAGAAGATATGGGCAAAGTTAATGTACTATGACATCCAAGAGGACACCTGGGACTTCAGTGTCTTGGCTCTGAAATGCACATAGATGTCTGGTGTCCTCACTACATTTCAGAGATGCTGAGGACCTGTCAACTTCCACTCACATCCATGCCCAAGCCTGAAAACTCCTGCTGTGGTATCCAGCACAGATCCAAAAATTTACCATCAGGTTCTCCAGCTCACTTCGGAACAGAAACCTGGAAAGGGTGGATCCATACTTTAACCCATTCTCTTGCTGTCTTGGCATTTAAACTGGTGGATCATGGAATCACAGAAAGGTCCAGGTTGAGAAGGAACTTAAAGATCATCCAGTTCCAACCCCCCTGCCATGGGCAGGGGCACCTTGCACTAGACCAGGTTACTCAGAGCACCATCCAGCCTGTTCTTGCTGCATGTGGAAGTTCTCCCAGTTTCCCACTGCAGGCAGGAGGTGGGGTGTTCATGAGCACCTCACTAAGCTGAAAGACCCTGCTCCAGGTAGACCAGACAACAGCCACTGCTGCTTCATCCACGAATTCCCTCAGGTGTTGCAGCGCTGTGTGCAATTCCCTATTATTTGTTCCACAATGACAAGCAGATTAAGGCCATGCTGTGCTGGATGATACAAATGTACTACAACAGAAGCATGAGACTGGGAGGACGACACTGTTTATTGATTCTCATTCTTCGCAATCAAGGGTAATTAGGCAATCACAAGTCTAATTCAGCCACGTCTACAAGAAATCTAATGCACTCACCAACACACAACCAGTCTTAAAATAACATTCTGTACCAATAAAATAACATGGCATACCATAAACACTTAAGATATAGCTACAGACCTCAGGAAGAGAGTGACAAAGATTAGAAGTATTATCAATTACAACCTCTACCCTGAAGAATTTCTTCAAATAACACACAAAAAGAAAAGCAGCAAAAAGCCCTACCACTAATTATATATTTATTCACAAGAGAGATGAGGTACTGTAAAACCTACATTAAAGTCTCACACTGCTGAATTGCATTTCAGCCTAGTTAACTCCCAAGGCTTCGATTTTTTAATGTGTTATTGTGTTTTTAATATAAGCAAAGGGGAGCCATGTTGCTTCACAGTTAAGTCACAACCTTGATCCACAAATAGTTTTAAACAAAGATAGCGTTTGTTTTTAAGGACTTTTTTTTCCTCCCCTGACAGAGAGCCCTTCAACAAGGCAGGTTATTCTGAGAGGACTTTAACAGAGCCAAGAGAACGGGAAAGGAGAAAGGGAAGGTGTAAAAGAAGAAAGGATGTAGAAACTTTTAGAAGAATAAATTTACTCGTGCATTCAGTCACTTGCAGGGAGGTTTTGTGACTTGTACTGCTTAGACAGGGGTTTTGGAGTAAACGTGCCAACAGCTGACTCAATTCCCACTGCTTTTACTACTCCACGAGGCCCTCAGGACTTTCCCTCTATTCCTGCTCCCATCATGTTTCTCTCTCCTACCTCATCGTGCCGCTCGTAGGTATATAGCGTGAGGGAAGGTCGCTCTGCTTTGAGCGAGGATTCAGCATTCCCTACATCCTTGCTTAAATCCTGCCCTCTTCCTTCCGTGCGAAAAGTCAGGCTGTCCTTGCACCCCCACCCAGTCTTCCAGCCCCCTCCGCCCCCTCCCACTACGGGGGGTCCATCTGTCCCGGCCAGTCCAGCCCACACCCTCCCCTCATCCCCACCCTCCCCATCCCCCCCGGTGCCGCCTCACCGCTCCATCCCCAGCCCGGGCGGGAGGTCCAGCCTGGCCATTCCAGCCGGCTGACTCTTCCCGCCTCTCAGCCCCGGCATGCGGGCGGGATGCGCCCAGCTCCCCAAACTCAGGGGAGCGCTCCGAGGGGTTCCCTTGGCCATGGCCACCCCCCACCGCCATCCCCGAGTCACCTGCCAGGAGGAGCAGCCCCAGCGCCGGTCCCTCGGACGGGGCAGCGCCGCGACACCCGCGGATTCCGCGGGGCGACACCGGCCGCCTCCGCCGCCGCCGCGATCCCCGGGAGGGCCGGGCCGGGGAGCCGCCCCCCCGCTGGCACAGGCACCTCCTGGGCCGCCCCCTGTCCCCGCTCCGCCGTCCCTGCCCGCAGCGCTTCCCCGGCCGCTCCCGCCGGGCGGGTCCCGGCGCTGCCCCCGCCCGTCCCCCCCGGCGGTGCCGCGGAACCCGCGGGGACAGGGCGATACTTGCGTTTTGGTGTCCTGTCAGCCCCCTCAGCCAGCGCCGCTCCCCGCGTACTCCATTTCTTTGGGGGTGTTTCTTGTGGTTTTTAATCTTGCTGCCCCTCCGCGGGGCACCCTGAGGGCGCGCGGGGAATGATGCCCAGAGGCTCCGTCTGGCAGCCGCTGCTGCTACGCGAGAAGTCAGAAACTTCTCCCGACACACTGATTTCCTTGAGGAGTGGAAGGCGCCAGGCTCAAGCCATGAGGAGATCCAAGCGTGGGGACCACAGATCTCAAGCTGTGGGGCAATGCTCGCTGGAGATGTGGGCAGGGATGCAGCAAAGCCCGGGATGTGCTGATCTCACGCGCTCCGACTGCGCCGCTGCTGCTGCCGCTCCTCCAAATCCTCCCAGACACCGCGTACCTGCATCCAGGGGCAGCTGCGGCTCGGCAGGTAATTCCAAACGCACCAAAGGTTGTCACGGCACAGGCTGGATCTGAGTCAGATCACTTTGGAAAACACTCATTTCTAGCTACAGTCACTGCCAAGGACTGGAAGGACTGGGAGACATGAGAACCGTAGTTTGAGTCCTTGGTGGGTGCAACAAAGTTTGGACCATGTTAAAATGTCATTCTCAAAATATCTTTGACTCTTTTTATCCCCAAATGACACCCAATTTTGCATCAGTAATGTCACTTAGAGCAAATTTCAAGTTATTCCATGCAAGAATATGGATCTTAGACCACTTGAAGGCTCAATCCTTAGGCACAACACCACACTGAACTTCAATAATGACTCTCACTGTATTTTTTCTATATAAGACATTTCAAACTAAATAGGACAGAAAATGCACCTAAATATCTTTAGTAACTCGCTTTTGGACTTTCTGAGCTGCTTTGTACACCTACCAAACTTTTTACTGTGGCAACTCTCAAATGTCTCTTTTTCAACACGAAATGCAAAGGACAATATTCTTTAATATACCCAGGGCAACTATGTTACCTCATGAATATTAATGAACATTAAATTTCGTGCCATGAAAATAATTTTCGTGCAAAAGGCCTTATGCACATAAGTGGATTCACTGGCACACTTATGACACATTGGAGGTCTTTCCTTTTAGGTACAGTGAAGGATATTGGGAACGCCAAGCTCTCACTATGTAACATCCTTATGGGAAATTAAAAGCAAACAAAAGCCACCAGAATTAAGCTAGCAAACAAACCCAAAGAATTTGGTTTGAATGGGAATTTCCTACCTCTTCTGAGCTAATTTATCCATCCCTACATTTTGCTCTTTAAATTTTAAAGCATCTGAACATTTGTTCTGTCAGTCGAGAAAAAATGGACTTACTTAAACTCATGTTAGATCCCCTGGGGATATGATGGGGAAAATAGGACAGCAGTGCTAAGGAGAAAAACTCCATCTACAGCATCTTTTACAATTAAAAACTTGCAAACAGTGAACAGCAACAACAGGGGAAAAACCACCCCAAGAAACCAAGCCAGCAGTGAAAAGTATTTCATTCTTTTTTATGCTTTAATTCAGAAGTCAACATTGTATCCAATAGCCAGTGTACAAAAAGTGGAAATGAAAATTATGTATGTCAGTGGCAAGAGCTGATAAGTTGCTCTGCATGAAGTGCACAGTTCTGCATCCATATTTTTACTGACATCTAATTAACACATATCTTCATCATATTTCATATGAAAAGTCCAAAAATACGACACATAACTTTGTCATGCCTAAGATGGAACACAGACAACACTGAAGCACAAATGTAAGTCCTCCAACTTCTTAACTGTGATATCTAAAACTTTCCCTCGATGAATTAAGTCCTGCCAAAGTTTTATCTATAATTAAATGCATTTTCAGTTCCTAGATGTTTAGTTTTCTTCCTTTAAAAAAAACATTATTATGACCTTAAGGAGCTTCAACTGAGTAA
This sequence comes from Manacus candei, assembly GCF_025592945.1. Lineage (NCBI taxonomy): Eukaryota > Metazoa > Chordata > Aves > Passeriformes > Pipridae > Manacus > Manacus candei. The sequence goes on from NW_026138057.1 coordinate 5,077,106, forward strand.
GAGCAAAGAAAACCAGGACAAAGCAGCTTCTCCCAGCTATAACCAGTTGCCTGAAAAACTTGGGAAGTTGAGATGTGAAATGAGGAAATTTTCTCTATGACATTTTATCCTTTAAAAAAAGGAGGCACAGTAAGAGAAAATCTCTATGTTTCATCAAAATTACACAACTGTGCAGCTTCAGGGAACTTTCTTCCATGGGTACATTTGACTATTAATTATACAGACTGAGAATGGACACTTTATAGGCTGAGAGGGTTGAAACCCATGTTTCTTATTCACAGCAAAGGAAGTTTCAAGGACTTTTTAACTTCTCATTGTTTCAGATTAATGACCTGCTTTCAGTGCATTCTGGTCATTTTGAATGCAAGTCCAGCATCGGACTTATTATAATAAAATTTTTAAAACTCTGTCAAACAGAACCTGCATGTAGCTGAATTACAAGAAACCAAGGTAGGACTAAAGCAGTAATGTGGCAGACTCCAAACTCAGGTTTCTTGAACAAGAGGTAAAAAGTTAATACATTTTGTTAAAAAAGCCCCACCTACATATTCCTTGGCATTTTAGAAGTTTCCAGAATGATCTAGTTGTATAAATTAGCCGGGAATTTTATTTAGCTTTTTTTTTGCACCTTTACTAAAACCCCCCAAAAGTACTTTCATGGCCAAGTCAAATCTCTTAAACAATTCTGAAGAATGTATTTGCTTCCAAGGTAAGATCTCACTCCCCTCACTCTTAAGAACCACTTAAATGGTTGTGCCCATATGATCCTCACACTGAATTCTCAATCCTTTTCTATGGTCTGTTCAATACTCTCAAAGTTTGGCTTCCTAGGCTGTTTTTGGGTGGGGTGTTTTGACATCTTTATCTCATTATTGTACTTTCATACTCCTTCAGTAACTATTTGCCTCCTATTCAGAAATGGTTTATCAGCTGGACTTAATAAGTTAGTTTATTAAGTTTAGACCAACATAAAGTTAAATTAATGCAGAAATTTTTTTCTTGTGACTGTGAATAGATTTCTCCAGCAGCTCTTTATGTTCTTCAAGAATAATAGAAGTCATTAAAAGCACCAGTTAGACACAGATCTGGAAGAGGTGTAAAATACATGAATGCCTCCTGATGTAAGATTATTGTGCCCTTTAAAATAATAAGGCATCTAAATATAAAAAACTTTGTGTCAATTTTTACTAGTTCCTTGCTCTCCAAGATAAAATACTTTTTAAAATTAATGACTGACAAGGAAAGAAATCTGTTCCTTTTCCGTTATAGATGAATTACCATGGAGTCATTTGTTGCAAGTTTCTTGCTATTAAAAAAAAAGAGAATAAAAGGTTTCCCTAACTTCGCCTCCTTGTTCATGTTGGAGAAAATAATTCTTCTATAAATAAGTATACAAGCAAAAATTTTTATTATATAGCAAAGATTAATTAATAAATCATCTAAATTTCCTATATTGAAAGTCTGTCTTTCTTTTTTCTTCTGATAAATGTGTGATTTGTAATATAAATGTTCTGATTTCCATGGTTAATTCATTTCCTCCTCAGATTCCACACGTAACAGCACAGTTACACAACAGTTTATTTTAAGAGCTCGTTTCTACTTGACCTGTCATGAGTGTTGCACATAATCATGACCTTCCAGGCCACATCTTCCTCTGGTACCTCTACAGTGGTTGATTATATTGGTTGGTTGGCTGATTGGTTGGTTATTGTTCCACTGCCACTTCTTTACCAGAGACAACAAGCAACAGAGACAGAACTGGCTTTGTGATGTGTGTAAACTGAGCCAAGAATTTTACAGATTAGTATTAAACACGTCTTGCTCAATCTGCTCTGAAGCCCTGAAGGAAGACTGTGGTTTAATCCAGAGCTGGGGTGAGGGTGGTCACCCTCCTCCTCCACCTCCTCCTCCTCCTCCTCCTCCTCCTCCTCCTCCTGGAGCTGCGCTCACCCCCAAGCACAACACAACCATCCCAACATCACCACAGCTCCTTCCAGCTGCAAATGTAGTTTCTAAATAAAGGGTCTCCTCATTTTTATTTTATCTGCTGTGTGCAGCAGATGTTGTACTTGTGTGCCTCTGCTTCACTGTGAGGCCCCATTCACTGGAAGCCTTAAATCAATGGGATTTGCTGTCTGAACTAATTGAAATCAATGAGAACAATAAAATAGAACACAACAAAGAGAAGCTGGAATTTAAATATACCTCTGGCTCCCACGTCTCACAACCAACTATGCTGGTTTATAGAACTTGTTATTTTGGACATACTTCTATTTTTTAAACCAATTAAATCCACTATTTTTTTCCACTATTTTTTTTAATGAACTCTCCATGCATTCTGTAATTCCATCTATATATCTGGGTTCTTTCTACTTTTGTATCTTTCTTTTAAGTTGGAGCCACCAGATCTTAGTGCAGAAGAAAGGACACATTACTGTGTTCAGAAGAGTGTACATTAACAATCCTTTTCTTACAGACCAGGTGGATTAGTGTCCTCTTCTGCATCTCTTCTTCTAGTTTGGCTTTTTGGACAACAGATCCACTATTTACTGCCAAATGTAGTACAGATAAAGTAAGATTTACCTCTGTTCTTTATGATATCTGGGTAGTAATAAAACTGAAAATCAGCAGTCATCCATATGCTTTCACAAATAACCAGAGAAGGAGCTCATTTACCACATTTTTTGCTAAGAACAAATCTGAGTGAGTGCAGATGACCCAAGAAGATTCATCAGAGGTGTGTGGCTATCATAAATACCATGGAAAACAAGTGTTACCTTGTTCAAACATGTGCTGTTTGCGTAGAGTTTCTCTCTCTCTAAAAATAGGTATAATTTTAAAAAATATATATTCCTCTCAAAGGAATTTAGCATTTAACTCTCACAGGAGCTTTGCCAAAATGAAGTATGTTACACAAAATATAAATTACTGCATCAGAGTAAAAACACCTGCTCTATTCACTTGCAAAACTGAGTAACAGGGATAAAAAACTAACTTTTTACTCTCTAGACAATGCAGAATTAGCTTTGATAGGCTCGTTTGTAGAATATCAGGCAAGGGAATCTTCATGGCACGGAATGCCCTGATCCTGCAGGTAAAGAGGGAACGTGGCTTCAGGCTGAGAAAGCTCCTCAACCTCCAGCTTGCTAGGTCCAGGTCTAAAAATTTCAGCAAAGCCAGGAAGGGCCCTCCAGTTGTGACTGGAGTCATTATCCCATCCCATCCTAGGTTGTCATGTCACCCTGGAGTAACAGAGGGTCTTCTCCATTCCCTAAGTGAGAAATGTTCAGACAGGCAGGGGACATTTGGGATGATAAAATATGTCACCCTAAAACAATATGCTATGTCAGTGGCCAAATGCCTAAACTGCTGCATGAGTATTTCCTAAACAACCCTGGAAATAGACATCACGGATTGTTTGATTTCTTTTCAGGGAGGAGAGAAACCTTTCACACAGACCTCCCAGGGACAATAAGTGAAGTGACAGAATGGTTTGGGTTGGAAAGGGACCTTCAAGGCTCATCTAGTTCAGGCCCTCTGCAACCAGCAGGGACATCTTCAAGTAGATCAGGTTGCTCAGAGTTTCATCCAAATTATCCTTGAATGCTTCCAGGGGTGGGGCATCCACAGCCTCTCTGGACAATCCAGTGTCTCACCACCCTCATCATAAAGATTTTGTTCTTTAAGTCAGTGGTCAGTTTATCACAGCAGCTCTCATAAGTAAAAAGTCCTCCTCCATCTTAAACTGAAGGGAATTCAGAAAAACAGTGAAACCTCCTGGAGGTTATTCCTGTTTCCATACGTTAGCACACCTGTCTTTAAGAATTTACATAACAGACATCCAAGGTTAATTATGTTGGCATCCACAACTACCTCTCCCTTACACCAAACCTATCTGAGATTCAAAGGTGTTTGAATTCACAGATCCATTTTAAATCTCAGATATCTGTGCACAATATTTATGAAAAAAGCAGGCAAGAGCTGTTTGGAGCCTGTGGTCCCAAGTTCAGTGTGGCACTGCAGCTCCCAAGAGCAGACCCACAACAAAAGCTTTAAAGAATTGAAATTCTGTATTCTGGCTACTCTCAGTGTTGCCTCAGCATATGTGGTGAAATCTAAGGATTTGTTTTAAGTTGATTTTGCTCAGTGTTCTGCATGTGCTTACCTGCATTTCTGGGTAGGAATGGACTTAACGCTTTAGTGAATTTAATACTAAATACTTCAGTGAAGACAAGATCAAATCAGGACCGTGCATGCACAGAATTTTCAGTGTGGATATGTGCTCACAGTTAAACACCCATTACAGCAGTTTCTGAGGATATCAAGGAAAGAATTAAAAGTGAAGCATCATTATTTTAAGGCCTTTTGAGTGATTTCCAGCAACTTCAAATGACAGACATTTCTATGCACTGCACTCCTGTTCTCTTATCAAGCCATAGCTAATCAGCTGTAGGCTGTCCTGCTGCTAACTCAGGCAACAAACCACTCGTGACTTCAGCAGATGTTCTCCTTTTCCTGCCAAAAGGAATATTTACTAACATTTTTTTCATGTTATGGCTCTCTGTCTCAAACCTTATTCCTCAGGATCAGGAATACGCCACATTTAACTACTCAGAGCCATAAATATTCATTTACTAAGGTGAGTGCTTGCTGGAAAGTTACACGAGATTTTTACAGAGCTGAGTTACAGAAATTTGGGATTACACAGACCCTTTAAAAATAAGAGTTTATTGAGGTTTGTTGTTAAAAGAAGGAGTTCATCAAATCAAGGAAGGATTTCTGATGTCAGCATTCACTAACCTTAGGGAGATCTAAGCAACCTTTGATAAAGAAAAGAAGATAAATTTATTTTCTTTAAGGTTAGCATTTAAATGTCTTCACCAATCATTGTCTACTTGGTTTTATTTACACTGAATTTTCAAAGTTCACAAATACCTTCAGTGCAAGTTCATTTTCCATAGGGATCTGGCAAAAATAGATATTAAGAAACTTTCCCAAGGGCATGAGTTAGTCACAGGGAATGAAGAATTCATAAATCCTGCTCCTTGCTAAGTCCAAATTATGTTCCCTCTTATATTAGTCAGTAGTTTCTGTACTGTAGTTAATGCTACCAGGTTTAGGTAAGCTTAGATTTTATTGCTTCTCAGCCTCTTGAAAACTGTAAATCATTTTCAAAACATGAAATACGTGTGACTGGGTGATACAGAGACCCAGGGCAAACAGGAGATGGGGGGAACACATTTTTTTTCTGTCTTCATTGTTTTTTGTTGCTGTTGCTTTGCTGGTGAGGCACAATTTGAATTGACAGCACAGTGGCTGGTAGCGAGTCACGCTGATTCCAAGAGTTAGGAGTTCACAGAAACCCATTTTACTCCTCAATTCAACGGTGGAGGAATTTGCCCATGCTTGCACATCTCAGTTAAGGGGCAGGTAAACTCAAATTTAAATAGCCATGTATTAAAAGAAGCTCATTAGAACTTTATGGCTAATCTGTTTTATTTATTGTTAAGAAACAATATGTGTGTACACAACCATTACCAGGCAGGAGGTTCCCCAAATTTATTAATTTGCCACTTTTATTATCTGACTGTATTTTAGTGAATTGGTACAGATAACTTACAAGAAGCTGAAAAAAGTACACAAGAGCTATATTTTGAGCCAAGTCTGGATTATTAAAACACACAAGCACAGAGTTCGAATGGATAAATAGTGAAGGTAAATCTTACAGTCCAAACCAGCCATTTCCCTTAAATACATACTCTCTTAAAGTTATTAATTAACATGACAAGGTAGATAAGAAATCATTTTCCTCACAGACAAAAAAAATACAATAAATCCAAAATAAAAACATAATCATCCTGTGTAACAGATTTACAAACACCTTGTGACACAGAAAAACTAGAAGCACTTTGACATGAACATTTTAGTTGGTTTTATCACTAATTCTAGCAAGGGGAGGTCATACATGTGAATTGAAAAACCCAAATCACATGGCTGAAATTACATTACAATTTACTCTTCAGACCACTGCATATATAAGAGTAAATGCAAAACACTGATGCATTCAACAGTTGGGGATAAAACACTGCACCTGTTGTCTAACATCTCTCAGAAGGCAAACACAGCAGTCATTTCCTAGCCTTGGAATTTTTAGAAACTCAGATATAGCATCAGGCTGTCACCCTGCTCTAAGTTTGTGTAAATTTTCCTGAAATCAAGGGGATTCTCTGTATAAAGACGTTGTTGTGACCTGATTTTCAAAGATAGCAAGCACCCAGCCCTCCCCTTGGCTTCACAAACAGCTCTAGATGTTCTTCATGTCAGATAGTTGAGCCATTAGCCCTCAGCATTCCTGCATTTAGGATCGTTTAGATGGATTTACCCAGAGGAAATTACTGTAGCCATTAATTTATGTTCATTTCCTCACACATAAGGGGAACAGATGAAAGTCAAGTCATTTCTGCTGCTGACAATAAAAGTCAGACATTCAAAGATCAAGTACTTTGTGGTTCTGCTGGCCCGAGTCCTTCATGCCTTGTCAGCTCACTGTCCTCACTGGAAGACCACCAGTTAATGGATTTAACCTTTCCAGCAGTGAAAAATAACAGATCAGCACGTCAAAGATAAGTTACACTGAAGTCATGTGTGTCCTTTTTCTCCTTCACTTCCTTTTACAGTCATTACATCTAATTTCCTTCACCATTGCTTTACTTGGTTTCATCAAAAACATGGTTATTCAAGCAAGTAAAAGGCAGTTTAAAAGAGCAAAGTTACAGCTGTTCAAAGCCCTCTGCTCTCTGAAACTCAGCTCCCACGTGTGCCAACTTCCAAATGTCACCAACCATCTCCTGGAGACACCTTGACAACCTCTGCCAGCTCCTAAGCAGCAGATTAAGCCAACCAACCACCTAATGACTTTTTTTTCCCAAGGTAAGGTAAAGAAAGAGAAAAATCACTCATTGTCAAAATAAATCTGTGTATGAAACAACCAAAACCAAAAATATTACTATTTCACTGGTATTTTATGCATTGACTGCAAATAAAGTTATTTGTACATAACATGAACAGTCCTATAAGTATTGGCAGAAAATATGGAGGTTCTGAAACACTTCAGGAGTGTGTGCAACAGCTCTGCAATTCCAGTTTGGTTCATGTTTCCAGGAAAAATTCCAGCTTGGTTCATGTTTCCAGGAAAACACCCGAAACAATGCAGCAGAAAAACAAAGCTGCGACTTTAGACAGTGAGAAACTAAAATACTTAGGAATTGAAGTCAAAACAAGAAATTGCTAGTAACTTTCTTTTCTGTGACACCCAGACTCCTAGTACCATCCCAAAACAGATTAAATTGGGAAATCTGAAATACAGGCAAGGCCAACTTTGTCAGTGATTTCTACAGTTTCGACAGTAGAAATATTGAAGTGGAATGAATTATTTTAATTATTATTTACGGATGAGTTTCACCTGGAACAAGCAAAATTCAATTACAGATTTTCAGGCCCATACAGCAATTGTGCTTCTGGAAATATCAGCTGGGACACAGGTTTTATTAGTTGGCTATATAGAATATTTCTCTTTTTTCACTTCAAATTAAAGGACATGTGCTGTAAAGCAATAGCAAGGCTGCTAACCAAATATAGTTTAAACACTGATACCAGTATTTACTGAGGCATCCTTCCAGGGCTCTTTCTAGGATCCCTTTGGCTGCAGTTTATTCTGCAGCGCGTTATGTGTGAATGAATCCTTGGAAGCAGCACAAAGCCCCAGTGTTTTTGGGTATAATGATTCCCAGCAACAGCTTTGAATGCAACACCAGGTCCTAAAGCCATTCACTGTTTATCGACAGAACTGGGGTTTGGTAAAGAAAAGCAGATGCCTGAAAAAGAGTCATAGTTTCTGTAGGATTTGTTAAAAGTAACATTTCCAAAATAGGGAATGGATTATTTGCTGATAGATTTCTCAGCTCTTAGAGCTCTTTTCTCCTATTTCCCAGTCTGAGCTGTTGCTGATACACAGCCCAGGAAGTGATCAATTCAGGCAGTCTTATATTTCTATACACATGTGCCTTGGATAGTATAGTGGTTCGTTTGAAGTCCATGAAGGTTTTGCCAGATTTCAGTAAAATTACATTCTTATCTCTTCAAAAGTTAAAATTAAATTCAAACTCATAAAGAAAAGAACTTCCCCCTTGAATGAAATTTCACAAAGATAAATTATGGTATTCAAAACATCAACACTTGTTTTCAGGGTAAAAAAGGTCCCAGAGGAGGCTGGAAGAACAGACAATGCCAAAACTGAAGTTATGATGGGAACTGCTATATCTTATTATATAATACAGTGAAGTGATGGAGCTGTATATCTACAGAAGGGCAAACTATAAGTGAACTGAAATATAAT